>NW_026606162.1:0-600000 GCF_029834395.1 Sorex fumeus
CCCTGACACTAACATTACAGATGGGTAGGACCTGCTTGCCTCCCAGGCCGTTGCTCCACCAAATAGCTACAGGGAAGCTAAGAACAGCCTCTCGGGCACCACGAGCTCCCATGTTGGAGCCACTACTTGAATCAACTCGATTCCCCAGTTTCTGCCCTGATCTCAGCTCTGACATCATCCTGGCCCCACAAACTCACCTTCATAATAGTCCAGTATCCTGTGGGGTCGGGATTGCGGTGGGGAGGAAGGAAATTGTTTTTTTTTTAATTTTTTAATTAGTGAGACACCAAGTAGACTTACAAATTTTGTGCTTGGGTTTCAATTATACAATGATCAAATACCCGTTCAGGCGGGCCTAGCACTGACAAAAATTTTTATGATCTGCCTCTTCCACAAGGTCAGCGCTCCTCATTTTCCAGTTTCACTAGGTGGTCCTCTCTGTCTGCTACCCAAAGTTCCCTGATGAACAAGAACCCGCTGCTTTCTCCAGGTCCTTGCCCAGTGTCCTTAAATTAGCTCTCTGTATCTAATCCCGGCGACCAATGGCTCCGAGATGAGATACAACAATTTTCATACACTTTCCTTTATGGAAACCTTTTTGGATCATTCTTAGTTATTTATAGCAAGCAATACAAAATACATTTTTTAAAAAATTTTTATTAGTGAAACACCATGAGGTATAGTTGTAGACTTAGAAATATTTGTGCTTGGGTTTCAGTTATACAGTGATCGAGTACCCATCCCTCCACCCGTGCCGATTTTCCACCACCACTGATGCCACTATACCTCCCACCCCCCATCTCCTCGCATCCCACCCTGCCTCTGTGGCAGGGCATTCCCTTTTGTTCTCTCTCTCCTTTTGGGTGTTGTGGTTTGCAAAAGAGGCATTGAGTGGCAAACGTGTTCAGTCTATAGTCTACTTTCAGCATGCATGTCCCATCCTGGGAGGATCTTCTCAACACCCTTTCTTTGGTGCTCCCTTCTCTATCTGAGCTGCCATTTCCCCTAGCATGTGCAGCTGGCCTCCAAGCCATGGAGTAAACCTCCTGGTACTTATCTCGGCTCTTCTTGGGTGTTAGTCTCCTATTTTGTTACTTTATGTTCCCCAAATGAATGCATATTTTGGGGAAATTTCGGGTAGTGGTGGGAAAACTCAAAATAAAGGTGGTGGAAAGGGGTCATGGTGGTGGAATTGGTGTTGAAATATTGAGTGTAATTAAATACTGTGAAAAACTCTTTGAGAAAAAGAAAGAAACAAAACTAGCACTCTGGACTCTTCAAGAGAGACTTGTGCTGCTGGGACCCAGCAGGGTCTAAGGTGGGGACTTAGCACCAAGCCTCATCCACTATGGGCGGGACACAGTAGCCCCGCGCCCAGCAGCCCCACCCCTCGGGCGAGCCCCCTTGGAAAAGCCCGGGCGCGTTCTGCACAGGCGCAGTGCTGCGGGAGCCTGGAGTGCGCAGGCGCAGTGAGGCCGAGGATGGCTGGGCGGTACCTTTCAAAACCCTGCAGGTGCGGGAGCTGAGCCCTGACCCGCGCCCGGCTGCACAGAGTTGCCTGTGAGCAGGTCCGGAGGGCAGGGCGGGTGTTCCGGGAAAGGCGCCCCTCGAGCCCAGACTTCCCGCTGTGGGCCCGCGCCAAAGACCCCGTGGCTGTCAGCAGCCGCGACAGTATCTCGTGCTGGACCCCGGGACCCTTGCGACGCTGCTGCAGCCCGGCTTGCAGAGTGCACAACGCTGGGGACGTGGCCCCCACCCGAGGGTGTGGGTGTGCGGGGAGCGTGGGCCTTGGCCGCGGGTCTGTGCGGTGGGTGACCGTGGTGCCCCGCACCATTCTCTGTCCTCAGCCTTCTGCTTTGCCTTCTGATTGCGGTGTGAGTCTTCCCCAAGGCTGCACTGCCCAGTTGGGGTTCGAAGTCGTGGTCACATTTTATTCGGAGCTCACGCCCCACGCAGCCCAACCGGACGGACTGCGACCTGCAGACTCTCTTCCTGTCCTCTCTGCTGAGGACGGGTCGGAACTTGGCGGGGGGTCGGGGCCGTGGGAAGCATTGCTCAGCCGGGTCACCTTACACTGGCAGCTACCCACCCCACCCACCAGCTTCCCCTGCCTTGCAGAGTGTCCCCTAGTATCCGGGCAGCACGCAGCTTCTCCCCCAGGGCTGTCTGCTATAGAAATGCCCAGGCTGGTTGCAACGAGACTAGCTGGAAGGGTCAGGGCCCAGTTCCCAGCCTCTTCTGGGCTTTGAGGGGGTTCACATGTGCACTTGACAGTCCTGCTGGCTGGAGGGACTCGCGGCCTGCGTCATCGCTCTGTCTTCTGCCAGCCGTTCCCAATGCCCACCCTCGTTCCCAGTTCCCACTGAAAACTTTCCTCCCTTTGGCTGCTCCTTGGTCTCCACGGTCTCCAGCTCCTGAATTCTGTCTCGCTTAGGCCTCAGTTTAGTCCCATTCTTTTGTCTGGCCCATTTCCATTCTTCTGTGGTTCGGTTTTGGTGGAGCAGAATTGGGTGTGGAGGCGATGGGGGTAGAACCTAGGGGTCTCCCGCTCCGCTGTTTTCCCATGCACACCCCCATCCCTCCCCATGCCTCTGAATATATGAGTGAGGATTATGTTTTCCAAACCTTTGACATGATAATTCTAAGGCTTCTCTGATTGGCTCCCTGAGCTGGCTCCTCACTCCCTGTCCTTTTGTCCTCGCCTGCGCCTTCACCAGACATGAGAACACCCTTCTGTGTGACCACAGACCCTGCTGCTCCTCTGCAGACCCAACACCTGCTTCCGCCCCTACTCCAAACCCTAGGAGTGAGATCAAGGTCTCTTGGACCTTATTTGCTTTGCAGACAGTAAGCTGCAGCTAAACTCTGGCCATCTCACGGTCATATTACAGCTGGTATTGAAAATGTTTTTGGCCAGAGTGATAGTAAAGTGGGGGAAGGCTCTTGGCTTGCACTTGCTAGCACTGGTTGGATCCCTGGCATCCCATAAGGTCTCCTAAGACCCACCAGGAGTGGTTCTTGAGTGCAGAGCCAGGATGAAGCCTGGGCATTGCCAGGTGTGACCTCAAACCCCAAAATACATAAATATACTTATATCCATTTTGGGCTGGAGCAATACCACAGCGGGTAGGGTGTTTGCCTTGCACGCAGACAACCCGGGTTCGATTCCTCCACCCCTCTGGGAGAGCCCGGCAAGCTACCATGACTATCTCCAACTCACGGCAAAGCCTGGCAAGCTACCCGTGACGTATTCGATATGCCAAAAACAGTAACAACAAGTCTCTCAATTTTTTGTGAAACGTTCCTGGTGGTATTACAGAGTGCACAATGCTGGGGACGTGGCCCCCCGTGCAAGGGTGGGGGTGTGCGGGGAGCGTGGGCCTCGGCCACCGGTCTGTGCGGTGGGTGACCGCGGTGGCCCTGCAGCATTACCAAAGGGTTACTGGTAATAGTGATAGGCACATAAAACAAATCAATAATTAATACTGCTCTACTTCTATTTGTATTTGAATTGTTTTTCTTTTTTGTTTCGCAGTGCTCAAGGCTTTCTTCTGACTCTGCACTCAGGGATCACTCCTGGCAGGCTTGGCGGCACCAGATGGAATAGTAATCAGTTTTCCACATGGAAAGAAATAACCAAAGGGATAAAAGGGGCCTGGTGGAGTAGCAGAGTGTCTTCACATTTCTACCTTGCAACCACATGGTTATGAATTATAGTCTTCAATATCCCACATGTGCTGAATGTGGTCCTTGCAGCTCTGATGTCTGATCCCCAGCACTGCAAGCCGCCTCTGGCTAGGCCACAGCCAGGTGTGGTAAGCACCACAAGAGGAGTGCAAACCCCAGCAAGAACACAACTGAAAAAAAGAAAAAAAGAAATAATAAAAGAACACAAAATCTGTATTTGGTCATAAAGAATGACACTTTCAGTACAGTAAGTTTGATATCACCCTTATAGTAACCCCCAAACAAAATGTGATGAAAGGACACTTAAATCAGTGAATTGTCAGGGAAAACGGTTCAAATAAATAGGGATCTAGGGTCAGAGTAAAAGATTCGAGAAAGGCTTTCTAAGACAATTATGTACGGAAAATGATAGGGACTCCTAACAGCCAAATATTAGACCCCAAATCCTAAAATGTAATGTCAGAAACCATAAGTGATATATTCCAGATTCTTGACACCAGAGGCAATTTTTGAGCTTCAACTTCATTAGTCAGTGGGGGGTGGGGGGATTATAAATAAATGAAACTGCAATAAAGTTTTTATAAATTCCAAAGAAAATATACAGGTGAATCACAGGCACTTTTTAAAAAATGCTCTCTGTAACACTTATTAGAAAATTGTAAATTAAAACCACATGAGTTATCGCTTCACCAGGAAGAATGACCTGCAGCAAAGAGACATAAGTCAAGTATTGGCAAGGATGTGAAGACAAAGGAAATTCAGGAAACAATTGTAAATTGGTGCAGTTCTATAGAGATGCCATGCAAATTCATTTTTCAGAATGTATGGGTTGAAGGCTGGAGCAGTAGTACAGTAGGTTGCTTGCCTTGGGCTTGGCTAACCTGGGTTCCATCTCCAGCATCCCATATGATTACCCAAGCTTGCCAGGAGGGATTCCTGCTATCTGTCCAGGCATATTGCCCTTTATCAGTACCCTGTGAGCTCAAGGTCAGGGGCAGATTTCAGTCTTAGAAAATGGTAAGCTTTCTCAGTCTCAGAAAAAGTCCCATCATTTTTGTTGTTGTTTGCTTTGAGTCAGTGATGCTCAGGGACTCCTGGCTCTGCACTGAGGGACGACTCCAGTAGGCTGGGGGAATTCCACCATATGGGAAGCCAGGGATCATCTGGGTCAGTAGCACACAAGGCAAATGCTCTGTCTGCCTTGAGAGACCAAGAATTTGCAGGAACGGCCCAGGTCCCACCCCTCTGCCTTGTAAGCTCATCTACTGGCCTTGTTCCAGAGACTTAAAAGAGATCAACTAGCCTCAAATCATCTCTCGGATACCTGTTCCCTCCAGGGTGATCTCAGAGGGAGGTGGGCCAGCTCTTGCCCTGACAAAGCCTCGGCAGTTGCCCCTACACCCCAGACTGCAACCAGGCTTCCAGCCAGACTGCCCAGTTAAATATTCTGGATTTTCTGGACATTTCCAAAGTCTGCAATACTGATACCCCAGTGGCAGCACATCAGATTGGATGGGATACTATGTAGAAGCCAACCAGTCTTCACTAACAAAAACCTTAACATAGAAGGCTTAAGTTACAATAACAGCTCGGTAAACCCTCAGGCAAGGAGTTAATGTCCCCATGGTGAAATGCAACAGTTTTCACAAATTTTCTTCTACGGAAAGATTTTTTCAGTCATCCCGTTAGCTCTTTGGGGTAACAAGTAATATAAAATAAATTATTGTGGGCCTGCTACAGGGCCAGGTTTGAGGGGTGGTTGGGAAATGGAGACAATGCTGGAGGGAAGGTGTGGTGGTGGCATTGATGTTGGAATAGGGCCTGCCTGTACCAAATCATCATGAACTTTGTAAACCACAGTGTTTAATAAAGTGGGGGGAAAGAAAGAGTGTGCAGGAATGTTTAAAATGTAGAATGGGGACAGCTAAAATGGAACTGTTTGCAGCAACTGTGAGGGGAAGTTAGACTTCCTCTTTCGGTATAATTCAGCAGCACCACTTACAGGCATTTATCCAAAGAACAAAAACACACTAATTCAAAGTTATATTTGCACCCCAATGTTCATAGCAACAATATTCATAACAACCTAAACATGGAATAAATTTAACTGAACAATGAGAAGATACAGAGATCATGGTAGGGCCCACAATAACACAGTACAGCAGGCAGGACGACTTCCTGGCATGTGGCTGACCCAGGTTTAGTCCCCAGCACCCCATATTATCCCCAAACCCCACCAGGAGTGATTGCTGAGAACAGAGCCAGGAGTAAACCCTGAGTATTGCCAGGCGCGCCCAATCCCCTCCCCAAAATCTAAAGGAAAAGAAGAAACCATGGTATATATATTCAATGAAATACTACCATGCCATCTGTCACTGTCATTGTTCTCCCGTTGTTCATCGATTTTCTCGAGCGGGCCCAGTAATGTCTCCATCGTGAGACTTTGTTGTTATTGTGTTTGGCATATCGAATACCTCATGGGTAGCTTGCCAGGCTTTGCCGCAGGGGAGAGTCTCTCAGTAGCTTGTCGGGCTCTCCAAGAGGGGCAGAGGAATCGAACTTGGGTCGGCCATGTTGGTTGCATGTAAGGCAAACACCCTACCCGCTGTGCTATTGCTCCAGCCCACCATGTCATCTAAAAAGATAAAACCATGTCACTTGGGGCAAAATGAGGGTAGCCGAGGTGATTGTGCTACGTGAAATAAGGAAGCGAGAGGCAATTATTGGATAGATTCACTCTTATGTGGACTATAAGTAATCAAGCTAATAAATTGGAAAAAATTAAGAAAACAAATTCCCAGACTCAAAAAAGACTATGGAATTGAGTGAAGAGAAAGAGTGAAGGGTGGCAGAAATGGATCACGGAATCTGTAGTCCTCAAGCCCCACCAGGAGTGATCCTTCAGCATAGAGCCGGCAGTAAGTCCCGAACACAGCAGGGTGTGACCCAAAACAAAAAAGAAAAGAAAGAGAGAAAGAGACTTGCATATTAGAACCAAATATCTTTGATTCTAATATCTAAAAAATTAAAATACAGATTTCAACAAAATATTGATTTCAACAATGACTTTTGAGATTAAGTTCAAACATCAAACTAAACTAAAGGAAAATTCAACAAATGGGATAACATCAAACTGAAATCCTATACAGAAAAAAACAAGATAAAACAAACTATGATTAAAATTTCAGATTCAATACCTGGTACTGCATGGCCCTGAGAATCACTGGGAAAAAAGAACCCTATTAAAATGAAAAGACATTCTACTGAGTGGGAGAAAATCTTTGTTCTCTATCTGACAAGTTCTTAGTAGCATATACATAATTTATGAAATTCAAAAATAAGAAAGCAGTGCCACAAAAGACTGAAAGTTAAATACTTCAAGGTAGCGATACATTTGACAAACAGGTATACGGAAAAATTATCTTTTATTTATTGTCAGGGCATACAAAAATGACAATGAGATATCACCTGACATGTATAAAAATTATCTTTATCAACAAATCCATAAATAATAAGTTCTGGTGGGAATGTAAAGAACACGGAACTCTTCTTTTTACATTTTAATTTTATAAGGTAGTTCACAATTTTTGATTACATTTAATATTCAAACACCAGTCCACTACCATTACACCTTCCCAACACCATATTTGGGATGTTTCCATCCCAAGCCCCAAGCCCTGTCCCAAAGCACAACTGAAATAATTCCTTGTTCCCTGAACAAGGAACTCTTGTACACTGTATAATTGGTTCATACTCCATGAAAAACAGTGGCATGATGTCTCAAAATATTCAGAGCGTATCTACCAAGTGATCCAGATCCAGCAATTTCATTTCTAGGTATGTAAAAGAGGTATGTTAAAAAATCACTCATTAAAAAAGATCTTTACTATGTTTCTTGTAACACTATTTAAACATGTTTGAGAAAATACAGAAATAATGAGAGAAGTGTAGTCAAAGAAGAGGTGGTAGAAACATGCACTGGGATAAACTCTAAGAACGGATAAAATAATTGCCTTTTGTGACAACATGGATGGAGTCTATGCAAAAAAGGAGTCAGAGGAGAAAAACAAATACCAGATGATCTCACTCACATGAGGGATATTTGGGTGGCAAAGGGCGGGAATAATTAAAGCCAAGGAAAAACAAACCCTTGGATTCGCAGCAGCACTTAGGCGACTAACGCAGGGGGTTCAGCGGAAGGTGGCAAAAGGGGTTATTGTGGATAGCAGGTACTTGAGACCATGTGCACTAGTTAATAATATACATGTTGAAGAGGCATAACAATTTACCCTCAGCACGAGTACTTTCTTGTAAACCATCACCACCTCAATGAAAAATTTCAAAGAAGCAGGGCCAGAGTCATAATACGGCAGGTGAGGCGCTTGGCTTGCACGTGGTTCACCTGGCTTTGATTCCTCGTACCCCGGAAGGTCCCTGGAGCTTGCCAGAAGGGACCCCCGATGCAGAGATCGGAGCAAACCCCGAGCACGGTCTTATATGAACCCCGAAAAGAAAAGCAAATAAAAATCTAAAAATCAAGTAAATAAAGCAATAAGACATGCCTTCGTCAAAAAGAGACTGTAATTGATCGGGTTTTTGCTGGGTAAGAACTAGAAATTCTGCTTCTTTCCAGGGCCTGAGCTGAGACTGGCGGGCGGGGGCGGGGGCAGGGGCGGGCGGGGGCGGGGGTGGGGGTGGGGGCGGGGGCGGGCGGGGGCGGGGGCGGGGGTGGGGGCGGGCGGGGGCGGGGGCGGATGGGGGCGGGCGGGGGCGGGGCCTCTGGGGACGGCAGAGGGTCCAGGCCTGAGCTCTCCAAAAGGAGTCATGGAAACCACCACCCGCCCCCGCTCTGGGCTTCCCCCGAGGGCCCCCAAGCCCGACAGCCCGCCTGAGGGCATCCCCATCCCAGAACCTGCCCACGCTTGTGTACAGCCGGAGGGGGCCGCTGCCCAGCTGGTGGACGGCAGGAAGGACTGGCCTGCATGGGCAGGGGCAGGGCGAGGGCGCCTGGGCAGCGTGGGGGCCCAGAGTCCAGGCCTGCTGGGGGACCGCGAGCTTCGTCCTTGAGTCTCAGGGCCTTGGCTGGAGTGAGTGTGACTGGGGGCAGGGAGCGACTCACTCTCCAAGGAGCCTCCACCTCTGGCACCAAGTCTCCCCCGGGTACGGAGATTCTTTCCCTCCCAGGGAAAGAAGCAGAATTTCCCCCACTCTTTGCACGGAGAACAGGCAAGGGCTCGGGTCTGCGCGGGCAGCGGGGAGAGTCACCCCCAGCTCCGCTGACAGTGCGCTCCGGGGGGCCAGGGTCGGGTCAGGCGGGTGGCCGCAGCCGGACGCTGGCCCCTGGGTGGGCAGTGTGGGCCTCTGGGGGTGCTCTGGTTCCCCCGCTGGCCCTTGGCGCTCTGCAGACTCTCAGGGCCAGCGTGAGCTGGAGCCTGGGTCAGCCTGGAGCTTGGACGGGAGGAATACCAGGAGGGCGTGTGGCTCTCCTAGGAGGGCCCCCAGAGGTCCCACAGACCACCCCCTCCCTCTTCCCGCAGCCTGACAGCCCTCTGCAGTTCTCTGGGCAGGAGTCCGGGATAGTTTAGTGATGAAATGAGAATCCCCCGCCTCCGTGCTCAGGGGCTGTGGGAGTGGGCCCCTGTGGGGAGGTCACACCTTGGTGTCCACAGGCCGGAAAGGACTCACCAGGTTTGCCCACAGGGCTCAGAAGGCGTCTCGGGGCTGCACCGCATCCAGGCTGAGCCAGGCTCTGTGCAGTGTGGTGTTGCAAAGTGACTTCGCCTCTCTGGGCTCCCCGTGGGCTTCAGAGACGTTGGCAGTGATGAGACAGCAATGCTTGGCCTTATCCCCCTGAGACCCCAGCAAGCTACCGAGAGTATCCTGGCCCCATGGCAGAGCCTGGCAACCTCCCCTTGCCACATTCGATCTGCTAAAAACTAACAATAACGGGTCTCATAAACCCTGACCCTGAAGGAGCCTTCAATACAGCAGCGTTGGCAAGGACGAGTACGGAGAGGCTGCTAAATTCTCAGGGCTGGGACAAATGAGACGTTACTGGCGCCCGCTCCAGTAAATCAATGAGCAACGGGATGATAGTGATACAGTGAAGAATTGAAAAAAAAATAAAGCAAACAAGTTGTGTACTATTCAAAATGATGAAAATACTTCAGAGATAGTAGATGGAGTTGTACTTATGAAATGCAAATCAATTTCTGAACTCGTTGGCTAAGCCAAATCCTTCACACATTATTTTGATGTTTTCCTGACAACTATTTTCCATCTTTTCATTCTAGAAAAGATTAGTCATAATCCCCATTTTAGAGCCCATCTTTGGAATGACTGGAGTCAGAGATCAACAGGCAGATATCCCATGTAGACTTGTGACTCATCAACTGTTTCTCCTGAGCACGTGGAGTCTCAAGAAAACAATGATGATTCATCTTCAGTAGTTCTAAAATTCTAGAGAACTACGGAAACACAGTGAAGGCTGATTTCAAAGATTTAGTCTTTCAAAGATAACCTTTGAAAGAGTTTATCATCTTCCTGTGTTGACTGTTAGATCAGGAAAACACAGAGTGTTGGTGGAAGATGTGTACATCAGGGACATCAAGGCAGGTAAAAGCAGTCGGACCTAATCTCCAGCCAGGTTGGGGCCCTTGTCTTTACGGCACAGCAAAGAATTTTCAGAGAAGACAGACAATGAAGTGAAATAGCTTAATTCACAAAATATGAGAGAGAGAGAAAGAAGAAGAGATCCTATGGAGTTAAAAAATATTATGTATGGATGTGGGTAACTCCAGAATAGAGTGCTTTTTTTTTTTTTTGCTTTTTGGTTCACACCCCGCGATGCACTCCTGGCTCTGCACTCAGGAATTACTCCTGGCAGTGCTCGGGGGATAGGATATAGGATGCTGGGAGTCGAACCCGGGTTGGCCGTGTGCAAGGCAAACGTCCTACACGCTGTGCTATCTCTCCAGCCCCTAGAGTGCTTTCTTTCCACTTACTTTTGCAAAGTTGGTTCTAGAGCCTTTTTACAAGCTGCCCTGGCTTGGGCCTTTCTCTTCCACTTGCCTGCCTCAGCACTGGACATGGGTCTCTTGTTTTCATTCTTATTTTTATTCTTTTATTCATATTTTTAAATGTTTCTTCTAGTTAATGTATTTGTTTAGTAAATAAAAAGACTATTGACAGAATTGTTTCAGGCAGATAGATAGTTGGGTCCTGGTAATGAGTTTTTCAGAAAATCATAAGACTTTCATAAGAAAATCCTAAGAAAATTATAAATCAGAAGAAACTGCCTAGGCTGAAGTAGACCAAGGGCATGTAGTTCACATCCGTTTGAAATGCAAATACTGAACTCTTTGGAGAAGGAGAAAATGCAAAAATGAAGCACCACCCAGAGAAATTTGAGTGCCCTGGGGAAAAGAAGCTACAGCAGAATCTAAAGAATCGTTTAAGAATAGGAGAAAGGAGGACCTGAGAGACATCACAAAGGGTAGCTAGGGCACTTGACTTGCAGGTTCAGAACCTGACACCCCATACTGTCCAGTTCCCTGAGCCATGCCGGAGTGGTCCCTGGGCATAGAGCCAGGAGCAAGCCTTGAGCACTGCCAGGTATGCCCAGCTTCTGCCCCCCACCCTCCCGAAAGGACTTTTAAAGGATCATCAAGAGTGCAAGGTTTTTTTCCCTATGACAACACCCAAATGAACTTAATGTACACAGAGAACTCTAGGCTAAGACAAGTTAGAGAAATGTATGATCTCTTAAAGGTAGGCCTTTTCCACTGGGAAGCCCACTCTCTCTCTCTCTCTCTCTCTCTCTCTCTCTCTCTCTCTCTCTCTCTCCACACACACACACACTCTTTCTCCTTCCCTCCCTTCCTCTCTATGCACACATTTCTCTAAATACATTTCTTTACATAAAATATTTTGTTTTACTATTGATGCAAAAACAATGAAAGTGAGTCTCTGTGTGTTGATCCGTTTCCAGGGTCAGTATTTTCAAGAATGAAAATACTGAGTAATAAAGATACTCAGACTTAGAGTTGGGAACAGACAAGCTTTTTGAAAAGCAGAAGAGAAAGAAACTCCCAAGTCATTACTTATCAAGAGAAAAAAAATACAGAGAATGCAAGGATTCCTGGTTGTTTACAGAGCGGTCTAGTTAGTTTAGGGCTTTTAGTTTAACTGTTTGGCCATTTGCCTAAGCATTTGCCTGAGAATATGTAAAGTTCCCCACTTTTGTTACCTTTAGTTCAGGGGGCACATCTGAAGTAATGCTCTAGGCTTACTTCTGGGTCTGTGCTCAGGGAGCACTCCTGGGAGTGCTCAGGGACCATATGTAGTGCCATAGATTGAACCTGCATCAGTCTTCTGCAAGACAAGTAGTAACTCCCCCCCCCCCCACACCTGCTTTTCCTGCACCTTATAGCTCAGACGGGTGGCCCTTTTCCTTTAGCAGAGCTTTGATTTCACAAGGGTGGGCCCAGTCACCATTGTTTCAGTTTCTCTCTATCCTCACACCTCTTGATTGTGTGTCAACAGGAGCTTTATCTTCAGCACATGACAGGCTTGCCTAATTAGAGCCTCAATTTCTAGTAAGACCTTAGATGTAAATGCCAGGGAATCAGAAATTATTCCCCCCTCCCCCGCCTCAATGAGACTAAAAAGTGAGAGAAAGAGGGTGCTAGGAGAGTGACCCTGTAAATTAATTTTTGGAGCTTGGAAGATAGCTCAGGAGTTAGGGGTGCATGCCTTACATGTGTAAGGACCCAAGTTTGACCTCTGGCACCATATGGACTCCTGAGTACTGGCAGGTGTGACTCGTGGCTCCCAGCACCACTGACCCTGAGCATCACTGTATCACAGGGCTTAGCTTTCACCTAATTATCCTGGCTAGTTGAGTATCTCTGGGCACCCGGAGAATTGCTTGGGGACTCCAAAGAAAAATTATTTATGGACCCCAGATTTTACAAAGACAAACACCCACTGATCTTATCTTAATTAGCAAACAAACAAAATGAGAATTTGACAGAGAATCAGTTACTCATGCTGACCACTGGTTTTAGTACTCATTATTGCACAAATATGAGGATATAGCAAAAGTTTTTAAAACTAGGTTGGTAGATGCTGTTTTGGAACTTCTGAAATAGACACAATCAAGTTGATTGTTTATTAAAATAAAAATATAAATTATTTCCTGTAGGATTTAAATTAGATCCAGAATCTTATACTATAATGCCCAAAATGTTCATGATACAAACCAAAATTACTTAATGTAAGAAGTCCCATTATCATTTCAAGATACCTGTCAGGTGTGTCCCTCCACTTGCCCCAAAAGAACCTTGTCAGCCACAAATCGCCAGAACCCAATCACCGCCATGCTCACAGCCGACTTTCATAGCCGACCAGAGCACCCCAAGCATTAGATTGAATCGCTAAAAAACCCAGGTATGTGGAACTTGTGACTGAAATCTCCAGGCTCCAGTGTGGGAATGGGCCCCTCCTCCCAGCCCCCCTCTGCTTCCTGTTTCCTGGCAGTCATGCCCAAGAACTGCCTCTGGGTGCCATTTAAGCGCATTAAAGGCCATGATTCACAGACTCACAAGTGAATCTCAGAAGAAAGCAACATGCTGCAGAGATGCCTCCAGACGCCCAAATCACCAGCCAATTAGTCTAGCACTGTAGCACTGGCCTCCCATTGTTCATCGATTTGTTCGAGTGGGCCCAGTAACATGGTGAGACTTGTCCTTACTGTGTTTGGCATATCAAATGTGTCACGGGTAGCTTGCCAGGCTTTGCCTTGCGGGCAAGATACTCTCGGTAGCTTGCCGGGCTCTCCAAGAGGGGTGGAGGAATCAAACTTGGGTCGGCCAGGTTAGCTGCAAGGCAAATGCCCTACCCGCTGTGCTAGCACTCTACATAAAATTTTAGAATTCCAGCAGTGTGTGGCCGAATGCCACTGATATACCAAGAATAGTACAACACATTTGATGGGGTTTAAGGTAGAAGACAACCAATCTTGATCAAATATGTATATACGCGTGTGTGTATATATATATATATATTATATGTGTATGGATGCATATATGGGCTGGAGCGATAGCACAGCAGGTAGGGCATTTGCCTTGCACACGACCAACCCGGGTTCAACTCCTCCATCTCTCTGAGAGTACCGAGAGTATCCTGCCCTTACTACCGAAAGTATCCTGCCCTTACGGCAGAGCCTGGCAAGCTCTCCGTGGTGTATTTGATATGTCAAAAACAGTAACAACAAGTCTCACATTGGAGACATTACTGGTGCCCGCTCGAACAAATCAAAGGACAACGGGAGGACAGTGCTATAGTGACAGATGCATATTTGTCATGACATATATATAACATATATATGAATATACATATATAAATATATCATGACAGCTTTGCACACAAGGCTCAAAATCTAGTAACATGTCTAAGGAAAACTTTTTGAATCATTTTTAGTCAGTTATTCATAACAAGCAATACAAAATAAATTATTTAGAATCAGCCTTTGGAGCGGGCTTAGGTGGTGGTTGGAAAATTCAAAATAATGGTGGTGGGAAAGTGTAATGGTGGTGGGATTGGCGTTGAAATATTGTATATCATCAATTACTGTAAACAACTAAGAAAGTAAAATTTTAGAAAAGGGAAAATTTCAAGATAATCACTAAAAACTAATGTCCTATTGATGTTGGAATTACCTGATAAAGGTGTTTAAACAGCTCTTATAAAAAACTCTCAAGGAATTGGGGAGATAGTTCAAAGGAATGGAGTGCATGTCTTACATGTACGAAGCCCTGAGTTAAATCCCTGGCAACTCCTGCTTCCCAAATACCTCCAAGTATTCTGGTAGCTTCTAGAATGACCAGGTCCAAGCAACACCAAATCATCAGAACTAAATTTTGTCATCAGTATTCACCTCTGGGTCCCAGCACCACTGGAAAGAACACTCCCACCCCCACCCCTCACCATAAGGACAAAATGAATTGATCATAGACTCTGTTAAAAAGATGTTAAAATTAGGAAATTCGGCGAAATGTAAGTTGCCATCTTTTTGATATCTTCTCTTCTAGTTCATTAATTGCACAAAGAAATACAACAGATTTTTGTGTATTGATTGTTGTAATGATTTGTTGTTTCTAGGAGGGAATTTTTTAGTGGAATCTTTAGGGTCTTATGCATATTGTCATGTCACCTGCAGTGTTAGTTTGGCTTCATCTTTTCTGATTAGCATTATTTCTATTTCTTTTTTTTCTCATTTTTTTGGTCTAATTGCTGTGACAAGGACTTCCAAGACTTATTGAATAAATAATAGTGCCCAATCTCAGAGGGAAGGATTTCAGATTTTTGCTGTTGAGTATGATATTGGGTATGAGTTGCAAGTGACCATTATTACTTTGAGGAAGAATCCTTCTATTCTTATTTTACGGAGTTTTTTTTTTATCATTAAGGGGTGCACTGAATTCTGTTAAAAATCTTTTTTTTTGCATCTAGTAATGTGATTATGTGACTTTTATTTATTTTGTTGATATGTGTATGAAATAACTTAATTTGTCTATAATTATTCAGCACTGCATCTCTGGAGTAAATCTCAATTTGCTGCAACTTGGATGGAACTGGAAGGAATCAAGCTGAGCAAAATAAGCCATGTGGAGAAGCACAGACACCTGATGATCTCACTCATCAATGGCTTATTGAGAAACAAAACAAAGGGATAGACATTTATCAACTGATAGCAAACCTTCAGCATTAGGTATAGAAAGGAGAAATCAAAGTGAAAGGCATGGGGAGAAAGTTAGGGGAAAGGTGAGTTGAATTGAAATGACACAGGGTGATTGGTGGGGAATCTTGGGTTCTTTGGTGGTGATGAGGTGAGATACTATAAACATCAAGACCACAAATGTCAATAGTATTATGAATACATAACCAGGACTAGAATAAAATTTTTTAAAAGTTTGAACGCTGGGGCCAGAGACAGTACCTCAGGGTAGGGCCCTTGCCTTGCATGAGGCAGAACTACGTTTGATTCCTGGCGCCTCATATGGCCCCCTCATCCTGCCAGAAGTCATCCTTGAGGACAGAGCCAGGAGTAAGCTCTGAGCACCACTGGGTGTGGCCCCAAATCAACAAAAACAAAAAATTCTCAATGTGAAAATGAAAAGAGAAAAAAACCCAAACAACAAAACTATCTTGTTGGTTGCTTTCAAAAAACAATAATAAAGAAAAAACAAATAGAAAAGTTAGAAGGTTATACTGTTTCATGTGTGTGTGAGAGAGAGTGAGAGACAGAGACAGAGACAGAGACAGAGACATAGAGGAAGGAGAGAAGGGGATGTGTAGTAAAGGAACAACCAAGGGAACTGGATCATGAACTGAATCAGAAAGAGAGAAAACTGAAGCTGGTTGTTGTTGTTGTTGTTTTATCTAGGAAAGACCAGGATCAGGCTGTCTTGAGAAACCAGATTCTCAGTTCCAAAGCCAGGAATCTTCACATTTCCTTATGGGGTTCCAGCCCAGGAAGGAACAGAGTTTGGAGAGGTTTCAACTTTCGGTTCCCAAACTCGATCATTGTATGACTGAAGCGCAAGCACGAAAGTTTGTAAGCCTGTAACTGCACCTCACGGTGGTTCACTAATAAAAAAAAATAAACTGAAAAAAAAATAGATCTCTTTGACAAGCATGGATCAAAGAAGCAGGGTTGGAATATCATCCTTCAGGTGCCCCAGCAAGGAACAATTTCTGTACCTCCCAGACCCAGGACTCTCCTGGGGCGTAGTAAGGAGAAAGCCCATACAACTTTTCTTACTCAATAATCTATCTGCTCTTCATTGACAGAGTCTCAGGCAAGGCCCAGCTATACTTGGGTGTCATTCTTTTAGAACATGGAGAGAGACTTTGGGGAAGGAAAGGGAGTTGGAGAGGAGGAGGAGTGAAAAAGGGAAGAGGACCCTTTTTGCCATGGGCTGGGAATTATGGCCCTTGAAGTGAGAGAGTGATTAGTCAGCCTCAATTCCTGTCAGTGTCCGGTTTCAGGGAAGTAAAAGAGCATCTGGGTTAGGTGGATTCTTGGCCAATGAACCACAAGGTGACTGTTCTGACTGCTCAGAGAGGATGGCACACACAGAAAAAAAATGTGACACTTATATGGTACCACAAAATGCCACTGGTGTCAATATACTGCCGTGTCAGTGTTTGTGTCAGTATACTGCAACATGCTGTCAATGCAATGTCTCACTCTCTCCTGTCTTCTTCTCCTTCCCTTTTTCCTTCTTCCATCTCCCTTTCTGTCTTCATATCCTTTCCCATTTTCTTTTTTCCTGCATTATAACCTGCCTTCTTGTCTGCCCTTACTCTTTCAGTAATTTATTGATATATTCAACAATTTTTTATTGAGCTCCTGCCAATTTACCTGCTGCATTCTAAAACAAGAAGTGTGGTAGAAAACCCTCTTCTTACAAAACTTCCATTTTACTAGTGCTTATTTTTATTGGATATTGTACCATTCTATAGAGATAAAACAACAACAACAACAAAGCTAGAGGATTTGGAATGGAAAATGTGTGTGTATGTGTGTGTGTGTGTGTGTGTGTGTGCTTGTGTGTACTTAGGAATATCAGTGGCCTAGAGGTATATTCCAGTGACCTATGGTTCCTATGTTTTTATTGGGTTTTGCTTGAGATGTCCTGCCCACTATCCCAACAGCTGAACTAGTTTCCTTTAAAAGTGCTCCTGACTCTATCTGAGCTCCTTTTCCCCTAGCATGTGTGACTGACCTCCAAGCCATGGATCAAACCTCCTGCTACTAATCTCAGCCACTCTTGGGTGTTGGTCTCCTATTTTGTTACTTTATGTTCCCCAGATGAATGCAATCTTTCTATGTCTATCCCTCTCTTTCTGACTCATTTTCCTTAGCATGATACTTTCCATGTAGTACCACTTGTATGTAAATTTCATGACTTCATCTTTTCTAACAGCTACATAGTACTCCATTGTGTAAATGTACCAAAGTTTCTTTAACCAGTCATGTGTTCTTGGGCACTCAGGTTTTTTCCAAATTCTGGCTATTGTAAAGAGTGCTGCAATGAACAAAGAAATGCAGATATCACTTCGACTATAGCTCAGATAGAGAAGGGAGCACCAAATAAAGGGTGTTGGGAGGATCCTCCCAGGATGGGAGAACCATGCTGAAAGTAGACTACAGACCAAACACAATTGCCACTCGATGTCTCTTTTGCAAACCACAACACCCAAAAGGAGAGAGACAACAGAGGGGAATTCCCTGCCACAGAGGCAGGGTGGGATGGGAGGGATGGGGGGTGGGAGGGATACTGGGATTAGTGATGGTGGAGAATTGGCACTGGTGGAGGGATGGGTATTCGATCATTGTATAATTGAAATCCAAGCACAAAAATTTGTAAGTCTACAACTGTACCTCATGGTGTTTCTCTACTAAAATAAATAAATAAAAGTGCCTATGACTAAGTGACCACCAAAGTGTCCCTCTTAGAGACCCTCCCCATGATGCCCTGCTCTGGTGCTTTCCTGCTGTGTCCTAAGGTCCTAAGGTGACCCTAAAGTCAGGGCTCCAGATATTGCCAGCACCCTGGGGCGGCTTCCCATCTGGACTCTGAGCCTCATTTGAATAACCAAAAGTCCATGGACTAACCCCCCACCTTGTACTTCTCCTCCCTCAACCCCTTTCCATCCCTTGATGAGTGTCACCTAGACACACTAGAGCTGTGTCTCAGAGGCTGCCTTGGCACAGCACCAATGAGACTGGCTTGAAACAAGCTTCCCTTTTGTTTGAATGTCATTCTCTGAACCGGTTGTTTGATGCTATAGATATCTTGAAAGTTCCTTGGTCCTGTATTTCACCGATAGACACTTGAACTCTATTTACTAAATCCTATTCCTTTTCTGTGGGCTGGAGCCATAGCACAGCAGCGGTAGGGCGTTTGCCTTGCATGCAGCTGCCCCGGCCAAGCTGGGTTTGATTCCTCCACCCCTCTTCGAGAGCCCAGCAAGCTACCGAGAGTATCTCACCCACATGACAAAGCCTGGCAAGCTACCCATGACGTATTCAATATGCCAAACACAGTAACAAGTCTCACAAGGGAGACGTTAGTGGGCCTGCTCGAGCAAATTGATGAACAGCGGGAGGACAGTGCTACAGTGCTATTCCTTTTCTATAAATAAATTCCTGGATTTTTAACTGTGGTGGAATAAGAGAAAAATCCATTTAGAAAACAAAGTGGAATTTTGCAGTTTTAAATTAATATGTATGTGTTGTTTTTATTCGTTTTATTTAATTATTGTTTATTTATTTTTGTTTTCGAGTCACAACTGGCAGTGTTCAGGACTTACTCCCGGCTCTGTGCTTAAAGGCCACTCCTAGTAGAGACTAAGGACCATATGGTTTGCCAGGATTTTAACCTGAGTCAGCTCCATGCAAGACGAGCACTTCACTCACTGTGCTGTCTCTGGCCTTTGTATGCTTTGCTTTCAACAAACCTAAAATGTAGGGCCAAGGAGATAGCATAGGGGTCAGGGACATGTGCACGGACCTTGGTTCAATCCACAGCACCACATGCCCCTCCTGCCCTCTGAAGTGTCACCAGGAGTACTCCAGTGATCCCTGGGAACCACCAGCCAGTTTAAAGCAATACCACATCTGCAGACCTTAGAATTGAGCCATCAAACCCCATCGGCAGAATATCACTGTCAGTGGCCGTTGAGACCCTTGAGCACTGCTTGGAAGGCCAAACCCTTCTCTTCCCTGCAAAATGTGCACATATTATTAAAACAAGTACATGAGGAATATACCAATATTTCAGGGAGAACCTTACTACAAAACTAGTTTTTAAATATTTCTTTAAATGATAATATTTGAGTGGCCTCTTAAGCAGTGTTCAGAGGTTCAGAGACACACCTAATCCAAGCTGGGAATATAGTTTAATTTGGGGGCCCTGCAATTCTGGAGACCATTTGGGCCACACCTGGAGATGCCTGGAGACCTCATGGCTTACTAGTGGTTGGAACTGAGAAGGCCATATGATGCTAGGGTGGAGCTAGGATCCTGCACATACAAAGCATTTACCCCTATATTTCCTGCCTCCTATATATTCACCTTCAGACGATTATGACATAAAATGACATCTTATGTAAAAAGTACATGAATTCAGACATTATTTAATGCTCAGGCATTTCCTGAGCTTCAGCTGGCAATTCTTGGGGGATCATGTGTTGCTGGAGATTGAACTGAGATCTCAAATCATAGAGGGAAATATATATATATATTATATTATATATATAGAGAGAGAGAGCACTGTAGCACTGTCTTCCCACTGTTCATCGATTTGCTTGGGTGGGCCCAGTAACGTCCCCATTGTGATACTTATTGTTACTGAGTTTGGCATATTGAATATGTCACAGGTACCTTGCCAGGCTCTACCATGAGAGCAAGACACTCTCGGTAGCTTGCCAGACTCTTTGAGAGAGACGGAGGAATCAAACCTGGGTTGGCCATGTGCTAGGCAAATGCCCTACCGCTGTGCTATCCATATATATATATGCATATTATATATGTTTATATATATATATATATATATCGGAGAGCCCAGCAAGCTACCAAGAGTATCCCGCCCTCACTGCAAAGCCTGGCAAGCTACCCGTGGCATATTTGATATGCCAAAAACAGTAACAATAATGGGTCTCATTCTCCTGACCCTGAAAGAGCCTCCAATGCGGCAGCGTTGGGAAAGATCAGTAAGGAGAGGCTGCTAAAATCTCAGGGCAGGGACGAATGAAGACATTACTGATGCTCACTTGAGTAAATCGTCAACGATGGGATCACAGTGAGGGATACAGTGATACAGTGATTATATATGTGCTTATAAATACATAAATATGTATGCATATCTATTTAAATGTGTGTAAATGATTCTATACTATTTACATATAGTTTGGTGTATCTATCTAGGTATGTGTACCTGTATCTAAAACCAATCTGTTGTTTTATTTTTAATTTTTATTAGTGGAACACCATGAGGTACAGTTGTAGACTTCCAAATTTTTGTGCTTGGGCTGGAGCGATAGCACAGCGGTAGGGCGTTTGCCTTGCACGCAGCCAATATGGCCAACCCGAGTTCGATTCCTCCGCCCCTCTCAGAGAGCCCGGGAAGCTACCGAGAGTATCTCGCCCGCACGGCAGAGCCTGGCAAGCTCCCCATGACGTACTCGATATGCCAGACACAGTAACAACAAGTCTCATGATGGAGACATTACTGGGCCCGCTCGAGCAAATCGACGAACAACGGGAGGGGGTTTCAATTATACAATGATCGAATACCCATTCCTCCACCAGTGCCCATTCTTCACCACCACTGACCCCAGTATCCCTCCCACCCCCACCCCTCCATCCCACCCTGCCTCTGTGGCGTGACATTCCCTTTTGTTCTCTCTCTCCTTTTGGGTGATATGGTTTGCAAAATAGGCGTTGAGTGGCAATAATGTTCGGTTTATAGTCTACTCTCTGCATCCATCTCCCATCCTGGGAGGATCCTCCCAACACCCTTTATTTGGTGCTCCCTTCTCTATCTGAGCTGTCTTTTCCCCTAGTGTGTGCGGCTGGCCTCCAAGTCATGGAGTAAACCTACTGGTACTTATCTTGGCTATTCTTGGGTGTTAGTCTCCTATTTTGTTACTTTATGTTCCCCAGATGAATGCATTCTTTCTATGTCTGTCCCTCTCTTTCTAACTCATTTTGCTTAGCATGATACTTTCCATGTAGTACCACTTGTATATAAATTTTATGACTTCATCTTTTCTAACAGTTACATAGTACTCCATTGTGTAGATGTACCAAAGTTTCTTTAACCAGTCATCTGTTCTCAGGCACTCAGTTTTTTTCAAGATTCTGGCTATTGTAAACAGTCCTGCATGAACACACAAGTGTAGACGTCACTTCGACTATACTTTTTTTGCCTCTCTGGGATATATTCCTAGGAGTGGTATTGCTGAGTCAAATGGGAGCTCAATTTCTAATTTTTTTGAGAATCGTTCATACTGTTTTCCAAAAGGGCTGAACCAGTTCGCATTCCCACCAGCAATGAAGGAGTGTCCCTTTCTCGTCACATCCGCGCCAGCATCAGTTGCTTTTGTTCTTTTGGATGTGGGCCAATCTCTGAGGTGTAAGATGATATCTCATTGTGGTTTTGATCTGCATCTCCCTGATGGTTAGTGCTGTCGAGCATTTTCTCATGTGCCTTTTTTTGCCATTCAGATTTCTTCTTTGAGAAAGTTTCTGTTAATTTCACCGCCCCATTGGGGTTGGAAGTTTTCTTCTTGTGGAGTTCAACCAGTACTTTGTATATCCTTGATATCGATGCCTTGTCAGATGTGTGTTGGGAGAATATCCTTTACCATTCTGTAGACTGTCTTTGTATTTTAGTCACTGTCCTTTTGAGATGCAGAAGCTTCTTAGTTTAATATAGTCCCATTTGTCTATCTCTGTTTTCACTTGCTTGGCCAGTGGTGTGACATCTTTGAAGATACCATTAGCTTCAATGTCATGGAGAGTTTTGCCAACTTTGTATTCAATGTACCTTATGGATTCCGGTCTGATGTTGTAGTCTTTAATTCATTTTGATCTTACTCTTTATTTTTTTATGCAGGAGTACTGCTATTTATGCAGCCACTAATTAGCTGATTGAATTGTGCATGAACTCCACCTTTCTTTTTTTCATTTTTTATAATTTTATTTATTGAATCACCGTGAGAGCAGTTACAAAGCTTTCGGGTCTAAATCTTGGTCATACAATGAAACATCCATACCTTCACCAGTGCCCATTCTCCACCCCAACAGCCCCAGTGTAATCCCATCTCACACCCTCCCCCTACCTGTGGGACAGATGATTTTCACATTACTCTCTCTCTACTTTGATCATATTCAATATTTCGACACCAGACCCACCATTATTATTTGATACTTTACCCCAACACTCAGATCTGCTGAAAAGGCAACAGTAGACAATTTGTGTTCTATTGCTGGTTATGAATAACATATGATGTTGCGTGGCTGCAGTCGTGGCCACGGAATTTTGAAATTCCGAAATTTTAACACTTAAATCTGGAGGTATTTCTGCTAAAACCTGCTGGGTTCCGAGATTTGTTCCTGAGTCTCTGGGATCATGGCCGTTAAGCAGCTTGATCAGGAGCCAGAGAGGCCTTCATGGGTGATGACTTGGGGTCTCGTTGGGTTGGGGAGGACAGGACCGGCTCCACCCCATCTAGTGAGGCCCTGCATGTTCGTCACTGCAGGCCCAATCCTGACTGTCCAGTGGCCTCTGGAGGATGGTGGCCACAAGGCCACCGGGGGAACAGGCCAAGTGCAAATATTATATTGTAAAGGTGCTTCATGGTTTATATTTTACATGTGTATCTGTATGTATAACTAGGGTAAAGCCCCGACATCATGGAAGAACCAGGGCGAGGAGTAGTGGACAAACAGCAGAGGAGGTGACACTGTCAGTGTGGACACTGGATTCTCATGAGGGGTCTTTCTGTTAGTGACAGTTGAACTGACTGCCTGGACCCTGGGTTCTATGGCAGAGCAGGACATAGCTGTGGGGCAGAGGGGCAGTGGTTGGGGCCCAGCAGCGACACTAATGATGTCCCGGGGTCAGCCTGGCAGATAGCCCAGGTGTGCGGGAATTGTCAGGTTGAGAAATCTTAGCTGTCCAGGCACCATGACATGTCACTACCTCTTTCAAGAACAGGACCCATGGCCTGGCCTAGTTCACTCCAAGTTCCTCACCTTGGCCCACAGAAAGACCCTCCAGGTCTGCAAAGCAGGCTACACATTGCTCTTCCTCTGGGGTGTGACTCTCTGTGGCCCTGGAGGCAATTTGATCCAACTCAGAAGTACATTTCCTTTAATCCGCTTTGATCTGACTTTTGTGCCAGGCATTACACAGAGGTCAGAGTTGATTTTTCTGCAGGTAGCTATTCAGTGTTCCCAACACCACTTGTTAAACAGGCTTTCCTTGTTCCACTTCACATTTCTTGCTCCTTTGTCAAAGATTAAGTGGTCATATATTTGGGGGTCTGTGACAGAATATTCAGCTCTGTTCCATTGGTCTGCAAATATGTTTCTAGTCAGTACCGTGCTGTCTTAATTACTACTGCTTTGTAGTACATTTTGAAGTTGGGGAGGGTGATGCCACCCATCTACTTTTCCCCAAGGATTGCTTTAGCTGTTCGTGGGGGTTTATTGTTCCATATGCATTTCAGAAGTGTTTTGTCTATTTCTTTGAAAAATGTCATGGGTATCCTGATAGGGACCACATTGAATTTGTATAGTGCTTTGGGCAGTATTGCCATCTGATAAGGGATTAGTATCCAGAATATACAAGACACTAGTAGAATTGTACAAGAAAAAAACCTCCAACCCCATCAAAGAATGGGGAGAAGTAATGAACAGAAATTTCCTCCAAATGGCCAAAGGGCTCGTGAAAAAATGCTCACATTGCTAGCCATCAGGGAGATGCAAATCAAGACAACAATGAGATATCATCTCACACCAGAGGCACTGGCACACATTGCAAAAAACAAAAGCAACCAGTGCTGGTGTGGATGTGGGGGTTAAGGGACGCTCTTCACTGTTGGTGGGAATGCCCACTAGTCCCGCCTTTCTGGAAAACAATATGGACAGTCCTTCAAAAACTAGAAATTCAGCTTCCATATGACCCGGCAATATCACTTATGGGAATATATCCCTAGGATGCAAAAAAGCACAGTCGAAATGACATCTGTATCTATACATTCATCACAGCATTGTTCACCATAGCCAATATCTGGAAACAACCAGAGTGCCCTAGAACAGATGACTGGTTAAAGAAACTTCGATACATCTACACAATGGAATACTATGCAGCTGTTAGGAGAGATGAAGGCATGAACTTTATTTATAAATGGATAGACATGGAGAGTATCATGCTAAGTGAAATGAGTCAGAAAGAAAGAGACAGACAGAGAAGGACTGCACTTATTTGTGGAATATAAAACAACAAACAAGAGGCTGACACCTAAGGATAGTAGATACATGGGACAGATAGATTGCTCCAGAACTGGAAGCTGGCCTCATGAGCAAAGGGGAGAAGGCAGCTGAAATAGAGAAGGGATCACTAAGAAAAAGAGGGCTGGAGAAATCGTTAGGGATGGGAGATGTATGCAGAAAGCAGATAAAGGACCAGGCATGATAACCTCTCAGGGTCTGTATTGAAAACCATAATGCCCCAAAATAGAGAGAGATTATGGAGAATCATGTCTGCCAGGCAGGGGGAGGGTGGAAAAAGGGGGGGGCTATACCAGGGATATTGGTGGTGCTCTGGTGCACTGTGCACTGGTGGATGGATGGGTGTTTGATCATCGTGTGATTGGAACCCAAACATGAAAGCTTGTAACTATCTCACGGTGATCCAATAAAATTAAAAAAGAAGAAGAAGAAGAAGTACATTTCCCTGGTCACATTCAGAAGGGCTGCAGAAAGGCCCTGCGGGGACAGGTGTCAGCACTCTGGGGGTGCAAGATTAGGGAAGGGGCTAGGAGTTTGCATACAGAGGACCCTTCTTCCATCAGGCTCACGCAGCCTCCCCCGTTCTGACACGGTCCAGCAGCCGCTCCACCAGAACGTTCTTCATGTACCTCCTGCTCCATGTCCCATGGAGCAATCCCAATCCTCTGTCCATTCTCACTGGTCAGGGCACCTTCTACTCCCTCCCTGGCAGAGAGTCATAGCTGCTCCCCTTTGCCTCCTTCTCCTGCTTTATCTCCTTTCCATGGAAGCAAACAACTGAGTGCTTGAGAAAGGGTCCCTGGGCCTCACAGCTCCACTGCCCAGCCCTGCCTGACTGCACTACCGCCCGCAGCCACAGGGGGCGCCACACAGAGAGCAGGGGGACGCTGGGCCAGGATCTGAGCTCCAGGTATAGGGTCATGGGGTGTAAGAGACTCAAGCCCATCGCCCTGTGGACTGGGGTGTCATTGCCATGTGTCTCTGAGGTGGATCCTGGAGACCCTCTGCCTCCAGGGCTCTGAGTGAGAGAGAGCCTGAGGGGTCCTCCAGAGCATTTCTGCATCGGGGACTCTGCTGTTTCCTGGGACCTGGGCACTCTCTGTTGCTTCTCTCAGGTGTGCATGAACCACAGGACTTGGGGGCATCGCATGAATCCTTTCAGATTGGCGATGACCTCTCACTGAGATGCAGGCTTGAGTGTGAGGCTCCAGGCGCCCGGCCTCCCCTTGCTCAGCTGCCCAGTCCCCAGGTCAGAGGCCACGAATCCTCCATTTCCGAGTGTAGTCTCTCGCTCTGTGAGGATCAGGGCTCAGATGGGACCAGCCCTTTGGTCTGTGGGGCATATAAGGATGGTGACTGACTGTCAGGGACCCCAGGGCACTCCAGGAACCCTACCCCCCAGGCCCCTGACTCCCCAGGATTCCAGGAGGAGCAGAACCCGCTCAGTGCCTCTCACGCTCACCCTCCCCCCAACACAGCTGCATCCTGCCCAGGGGCTACTCTCAGGGTTCCCATGGGGCTCCCTCTTCACACGCACCCCGAGGCCAGCTCTGTTCCAGCCTGCTCACTTCCTGTGAGAGAGTCGGACCAGACAGGACCCCCCTCAGTGTGCCTGCGCCACTCCCGTCCTCCCGGCCTTCCTGGTGGTCTCTGGAGCTCATCGTCCTCGCAGACCATCCTGAACCCACAATCTCCCCTCCCATTGATCTTCCCACCTCAAATCTAGGGAACAGCAGCCAGGCCGCCCCCACTCCCTGAAAGCACCCTCCCAATGCCTCTCCGGGGCCTGATGGCACTGCCTCCCCTCTTGTGACCCTCCCCACTTATCTGCCTTGCACGTGCTGAGAAGACAGGAGAGTCCCCCAGAAACTCCGTGAGACCCCAGTGCCCGGACCCCTCCCTTTCAGCCTCTCCCCGCAGGCCTCCCACCTCCCTGCCTTCACAAGGAAGCGGCTGCTCTGCCCAGTGCTCCTGACATAGCATGGTGCTGGCTGGCGTGAAGCTCGACCCAGAGGCCAGTGTGTGGTTGGACGAGGGACAGAGCTGTCACGGCCAGGATCCCACCTGCGGCACTCAGCCAGCAAGTGCGGGCAGGACCCCAGGGGTTCCCTGGAAACAGTCAGCGCTGGACTGTTCTTCTCCCTCCCGCCTCCATGCGCCTCCCACCTCTGCAGCTGCTGGCGCCCCGCCCCCAATGCTCCAAGACCCTTCTGCTCTGGACTCTAGGTCATGAGAGCGACAGACCTGGAAGTCGGGGCTTTGCTGCTCATGCCGATCTCCTGACCTGGCTCCCTGGGCTGGGGGCATTGGGGGCAGCTGCCAGCAGCTGTGCTCTAGAGCCAGAAGGTGCTCTCCGGAGGGTTGGACAGGGGCTGGTCGAGGGAGAGGCAGGCAGGGAAGTTTGGGTCAGACAGGGGCTGCCCCCTCCCAGCCTACTCTGGTTCCTGGACTCTCTGAACCCTCCCCAGCTCTCTGTGATTCAGTGACCCTGTAATGGGGGCCCTGCATTCAGAGACATGATGTGTGAGCTTCCAATTTCATCTGGCCCCTCAACATAGCCCCGTGTATCCATTCTATCGGTGGGGACAGGAGGCGGTGAGGACAGAAGGGCCCCTTCGAGATTCAGAGACACAAGTGTCCCTACACTCACACAACCAGACATAGCAGCAGGATGAGATTCCAGCCTCAGGGGTCTCCTCAGCCCAGAGCCTCTGAACAGGGGAACCCAACAGGAAACCACCTTCTCTGAACATCTCTTCCAGCGACCTTCATGGTCTCCTTCTTGAGATTGAGAGTGCCTGGTCATCAGAGTCTGATGTCTGTTGGTTTCTGTCACCTGGGAACTGAAGTAGCCAGAGGATTCTTCGGGATGTGTGTGTGTGTGTGTATGTGTGTGTGTGTGTGTTTGTGTGTGTGTGCGCACGCGCGCTTTGGGTGACACCCACACTTGCTCAGGGATAACTCCTTGATGGTGCTCATATGAGGTGCCAAGAATTAAATATGGTTGGACTTTGTGCAAGGTCAGTGTGCTATCTCTAAGCCCACCCCCTTTTCATTATTGGACTCTTAGCCTTCCCTGTTGTATTGGTCATTTAAGATACAAATAAGCCAACAGGGCCCTCACCAAGCTCACTGGAACTGTTATCTCAGAAGTAGCTCTAAGGAAAGCATGTATTAGATCTCTATTTTCTCACTGGTTTGTGTCCTAAATCACTTACTGTGACTCTCAGGGGCCCCGTTCTCTGCCCTGTCCAGTGGCCGTGAGGCTAGACCCCGGGACTTATGCTCCCCATCTGCTCACAGGGATGGTTCAGGTAAGACAGATGGGCAAGTAACGTGCATCTGAGACACAGGCTGAGTCACAGGAGAAAGAGAAGAAGGTCCCAGTAAGCAGAGTTGGCTTCTGAGAAGACAGCAGCACAGTCCCTAATACTCGAACCTCAGGTCCATCAAGGCCAGGAGGGCTTTGAAATTCATGACGATTCAGACTCTGCCATCCTGGGAAGCAATTATATCTGCCATTCACTCCAGCATCAAATGGTATATCTCCCAAGGCATCATGTTGGCACTAGAGAAGCAGCTTCCAAACTGATCCCAGGGACCCCATAAGGGCAGACACATCTCAGTTTTCACTGAGTGGCTGTGACTGGGATATGACCAAGAGTCACGGGGCTGGGGCAGGTTTTTCTGGAAAACCTCTAATCTCCTTTTGCATCCCCATCCCAAAGCTTGCTGGTTTGTTTGGTTGGTTTTTTCCCCTATTTTTTTAGGATTCCATTTCTGTTTGTCTGCGGGTGTCTAGCTCTCTCAGGGAGGCCTGAGATGAGGGATAATGTATCTAGTGCCATGGCTTGTAAGTCACATGGGAAACAAAGGCAGAGTCCAGAAGTACAAACAGAAGAAACTGAGGCCTGGTCCTCTGGGGAGCTTGGGGCAGAGAATTGCTGTGACTGAGGCTGAGGCCACAAGCCCCGTCTGATGCTCATCCTGACCCGAGGTTTGGTCCGTGTGTGCAGGATTCACAAGCACACGCGTGGGAGCTCGTCCATGCAGAGGCTGGGGCATGTCCCTCTGCAGCAGGCGCCATCTCTGCATACTGCCCGGCCTCCCTGCCCCTCCTCTCTCCTCCCGGCTCCCCACCGCCACCCTGAAGCCCTTTCTCACCTCAGGCCTGCACTCAAAGCCCCTCTCCTAGACAAGTGGCTCCCGAATGCTGCCTACTCCTAGGTCACCCTTAGAGACCCAGCTCCTGAGAGCCCAGGACCCTTTTTCTCCCCCCCGAACCAAGGGTAACAGACCCCCTGCTTGCCCTCATTTGGTTTCTGGGAGCGCAGGTGGCCTTCTTCTGTGCTGGATTCAGGAATGTATCTGACCTTTCATTTGCTCCTTGATGGCAGGACCCCTGGGTCAATTTTTGTAACATCAATGACACCAACACCCATAACACAGTCACAGAATGCACTCAAGGGTGGAATCGAACTCTCCTCGCTTTACCGCAGCTGAGTTGCAGAGATGCCCTCGCTCCTGAAGCTGAAACACAGCCATAGTGGGCTCTGCGTGTACGTTTCCCACCTTAATTTTACCAGAATCTCAGGCATGGCCTGCCCTGTGGTGGTCAGTGTGAAGGTCCTCCAGCCTAGAACCCAAGTCATCCTGACAAAAGAGTGCATGACATTCCAGGCTGTCCCAGGAAGTGGAGCCAGGGCCCTCCTCAGATCAGGCCTCTCCCTCCCACCTCTTCTCCTCTGTGACCAGCTCCAGGGCCTTGAACCAGGTGAGAAACTGCTCCTGGGGCTGCAGGCGGTAGTTCTCCGCGGCCTCCTGGAGCAAAGCACTCTCCTGCAGGATCTTCTTTTCCTGGGACATGGCGAAGGAAGGAAGGGAAAGGCCTGAGTGGGATGCGGCGCTGTCCAGGGCTGCCCAAAGGCAGACTAGAAGGAAATTTCCACAGGGATCCCCCTTCACTCTGCCCATCAGCATCTCCACTTTCCTGAGGTCAGATAACGCCCCTCCACCAGGAAGTTCTCCTTGAGGGATGCTGCCACCCACCCACATGTGTGTCTTCCATTGTTTCATTCTCCTACTACTAGGAGTGTCAGGCTGGAGGGACAGAGACACGGAGGATCTGACAGGGCACCATGGGACAGGAAGTCGGGTCCACTCCTCTGTTTCCCTGGATTCCCAGGTGCTCACCTTTGCGAATTCCTCCTCATTGACCTCCTCCCCTGGAAGCAATCAGCCAATGCATGAGAAAGGGCCCCAGGGGAGCCTGCCAGGCCTTTCACCTTTTCCATTTTCTGCCTTTTCATTCACCATCACGCTGCCCTCCAGATAAAGGCTATTCATCATGTCCTTTCAACTAGTCATGAAAATTCCCTTTTCCTCCCAGACTTTCCCAGCATGGAATATGATAAACATAGATTTTCATCTCTGAAGAAGGGGTAGGGCCTGAGGTCTCACTACATTTCAAATATCTTGGGTTCTGGGCCATTTTGCACACATGCTCATATGAATTTTTTGTTATTTATTAAGAAATGAATTATTTGTTCCTATCCTTAGCTCTTAAAATGGATGAGTGGGATGCAGAGATAGTCCAATGTTTAAGGCACTTGCCTTGCACTTGACCAACCTCAGTTCGATACCTGGCACCACATAGGGTCCCCCATGCACTGCAAGGAGTGATTTCTGAGCACAGAGCCCAGAGAAAGCCCTGCGGATTGCAGGGTGTGGCCTACAAACCAAAAAAGTTAAAATAAAAATGAACATGCCCACCTGATTTTCATTTATTTAAGAGAATAAAACGACTAATGTATCAACACTCATAGTCTGTTATGCCCCATATAGGATGGAATTATTTCTCCTATCTATCTCCTATATCTCCACTACACTTTTTAAGTGTATGTCATTTTTGGAAATAGCCAGTAGGACCGTTTTAGATGGTCTGAAATAAGGATATTTGGAAGAGGAAACAAAGATGACCACCACGGATCCTGGTGGCCAGGACACCGGCTGGTCAGAGGGCTGAGACAGGAACTGGGCGTTCTGGGAGGAAGGAGAGAGAGGTGAACTCAATTAGGTCTCTCCGAAGGAGCTGGGTGACAGGCGTGTGACCCAGATGCACAAAGACCTTGGGGTTCCCACGGAAAAGACGGGCAGCCCGGATGCTGAATTCCAGGGGCTGCACCCTCAGGGATGGTCTCTCCCTCCGTGGTCTTCAAGGAGCCCTCAGAGATGGATCCCAGCTTCAACCAGCAGCGTCCTTGGGCCTGAGGTCTGAGACCAGGTTGGGAGCAGCCGTGGCCATTATTCCCACAGTCCTGGTGAAGCCCTGAAGAGTGACGGGGAAGAGAGGAGAGCCTGGAAGTGATAGTCCATTCCCTGACACAAGCTCTCTCCCTGAGCCCCCTCTCTGCCCTGCCCCCACACTCCGAAGAGCACCTCCTTCACACACACACATACACACACATTCCCTAGAGCACCTCCTTCACACGCGCACTCACACCACACACTCCCTTGAGCATCTCCTTCACACACACACACACACACACACACACCTTCACACATTCCCTAGAGAATCTCCTTCACACACATACACTCCTTAGAGCACGTCCTTCACACATGTACACACACTCCCTAGAGCACCTCCTTCACACACGCACACACACACAATCCCTAGAGAATCTCCTTCACAAGCAGACACACACATGCTCCTTCACACACACTCTTTAGAGCACCTCCTATACACACACACACCCCCTAGAGCACTTGCTATACACACACTCACTCCATAGAGCACCTCCTACCCACACAGACACACTCACACACACTCCCTAGAGCACCACTGACACACACTCTCTCACACACAAATTCCCTAGAGCACCTCCTACATACACATACACATACACTCACACACACTTGTTAGAGCACCTCCTACACACAAAGAGACACACACTCCTTACAGAAACTCCTACACACACTCACACACACAAAAAACTCCCTACAACACCTCCTACACACACTCCTTAGAGCACCTCCTTCATACACACACTTTCCCCAGAGCACTTCCTCACATACACACACATACGATACCTAGAGCACCTCTTTCACACACACACACACACACACATGCACACACACACTCCTTAGAGTGCCTCCTTCACACACACACATTCCTTAGAGCACCTCCTTCACACACGCACTCACACACACACACACTTCCTTGAGCATCTCCTTCACACACACACACACACACCTTCACACACATTCCCTAGAGAATCTCCTTCACACACATACACTCCTTAGAGCACATCCTTCATACATGTACACACACTCCCTAGAGCACCTCCTTCACACACGCACACACACACAATCCCTAGAGAATCTCCTTCACAAACAGACACACACATGCTCCTTCACACACACTCTTTAGAGCACCTCCTATACACACACACACTCCCTAGAGTACTTGCTATACACACACTCACTCCATAGAGCACCTCCTACACACACAGACACACTCACACACACTCCCTAGAGCACCACTGACACACTCTCACACACACAAATTCCCTAGAGCACCTCCTACATACACATACACTCACACACACTTGTTAGAGCACCTCCTACACACAAAGACACACACACTCCTTACAGAAACTCCTACACACACTCACACACACAAAAAACTCCCTACAGCACCTCCTACACACACACTCCCTAGAGCACCTCCTTCATACACACTCTCCCCAGACACTTCCTCACATACACACACACATACAATACCTAGAGTACCTCCTTCACACACACACACTCCTTAGAGTGCCTCCTTCACACATAGACACACTCACTAGAGCACCTCTTTCACACAAACACACACTCCCTAGAGCATCTCCTTCACACACAGACACACACTCCTTAGAGTACCTCCTTCACACAAACACACAAACACACTCCCTAGAGCATCTCCTTCACACACATACACTCCTTAGAGAATCTCTTCACACACATATGCACACTCCTTAGAGCACCTCCTACACACTTCTTGGAGTACCTCCAACTCTCACTCTCACACACACACTCCTTATAACACCACCAACACATGCACTCACATTTCCTAGAGCAATTTCTTCACACACAGACACACACTCCTTAAAGCACCTCCTTCACACAGACATACACACTCCATAGAACACCTCACACACACACTCCTAGAGCACCTCCTTCGCACACACACACACACACACACGCTTCGTAGAGCACCTCATTCACACATGCACACACACAGTCCCTAGAGCATCCCCTTCGCACACAGACACACGCACACTCCTCAGAGCACCTCGACACACACATATACACTACCTAGAGGCCCTCCTTCACATACACACTCCTTAGAGTGCCTCCTTCACACACAGACACACACACTCCTTACAGCACCTCCTTTACACACACACACCCTAGAGCATCTCCTTCACACACAGACACACACACTCCTCAGAGCACCTCCTTCACACACAGACACACACACACTCCTCAGAGCACCTCCTTCACACACAGACACACGCTCCTTGAGCACCTCCTACACACACACACACACTCCTTAGAGTACCTCCTACACACACTCTCTCACACACACTCCTTATAACACCACCTTCACATACACGCATCTCCCTAGAGCATCTTCACACACACAGACACACACACACACACCTTAGAGCACCTCCTTCACACAGACACACACACTCTTCATAGAACACCTCACACACACTCCTTAGAGCATCTCCTTCACACACGCACAAATGCACCTTAGAGCACCTTCACACACACTCTTTAGAGAATCTCCTACACACACACACACACACTTCCTAGAGTACCTCCTACACACACTCACTCCCTAGAGCACCTTCTACACACTCACACACACACGCTACTTAGAGCACCTTAACACACTCGTTAGAGAACCTTCTACATACACACACTTCCTACACACACTCCTCCCTAGAGAACCCCCTATACACATATTCACATACACACACTCCCTTGAGCACCTCCTTCATACATACACACTCCTCAGACCACCTTCTCTCACACACACACATACCACCTAGAGCACTTCTTTCACACATACGCACACTCCTTATAGCACATACTTCACACACACACACACACACACACACACTCCGTAGAGCACCTCCTTCACACACACACACATTCCCTAGAGCACCTCCTAGACCCACACTCACTCACACACACACACACATACACACACACACTCCCTAGAGCACACAGGCCTCTCTCCTCAATTTGCTAGAAGGGCTTCGGGTCCGAACAATCCCTAACAATTAGTTCTCTTCAGAGCATGAAACCAGCTGCCTTGGAACAATTCACTCCACACAATGTTGCTTAAAATTGGGCTTCTGGGATTTGAGAGCCAGGACCAGAGTCAAGGCTCTTGTCTTGCATATGACTGACCACAGTTTCACTCCGACACATCACATGCACGCGACTGACTGACCACTGTTTGGCCCCGACACCTTTCATGCCCCATGCTCTGCCAGGAGTGACTCGTCTGAACAGTGGGATAAGCCTTGAATAGTGCTGGGTGTGGCACAAAACAATTTTATTTCTTTACTTTTTATGTTTTTTTTTGTATGTGTTTTTCATCACTCCTGGCCAGGGAAGCCAGATATTTCCTGCTAAAAATCTCCACGAGAGGACGAGGCTGCAGAGATTGCATCTTCCCCGCTCGAGGATCTACCAGAAGGTATCCCGCAGATATTCCCAAAAAGTGCAAGAGCTTCCCCAACAATGAGACAAGCCCTGGTGTGCAGGGGACACACACAGAAGAAGCAGAGCCTTTCCCGACAGTGGGGTCCACCTAAGATTCCTGTGTCGAAAGAAAGTTTCAGAAAAGCAAGGAGTTTATTATGGAGAGCACTGTAGCATTGTCCTCCCATTGTTCTTCGATTTGCTCCAGCACGTGCCAGTAATGTCTCCTTTGAAAACTTGTTCTTTCTGGTTTGGGCATATTGAATACGCCAGGGGGAGCTTGCCAGGCTCTGCAGTGCGGGCGAGATACTCTCGGTAGCTTGCTGGGCTTTGCAAGAGGGACACACATATCGAACCTGGGTCGGCCACATGCAAGGCAAACGCCCTATCCACTGTGCTATGGTTCAACCCCAAACGAATCCAGAAGGACTGGATAAGAATCTCCACACCCCAGGCCGCAGGACCATAAACAGCTGCTGCTGGTGTGGGTGCCGAGTGTGTGAGGAAGGCCAGGGAGAAAAATTGTGACACTAAGAAATTGCAATAGGACACATTCTTTCTATCAATTGTTTTAATTCTAAACTAAGTTAGTGTTAATAGGAAATATCAGGGTTGAGGCTCTTTAAGAACAAAAAGAAGTGAAGGGGATGTCAAGTCCACTGTAGACGTTGGCTTCGTCTGAAGCTCGTTCCCGGCGGTGCCGTAGGTTGGATGGCTGAGTCGGGGGCTCCCGCTCGAAGGACAGGACGCGGCTGGGGACAGAGAGGCAGTGCTTGGCGACCAAAGCCACACTAACACGGTCTCTGCCAGGCTCAGGAGACCAGAAGGGTCCAGGCAGCAAATCACGTCCATGGACACGACGCAGACTATCCCAGAACTGGAGCCTGGACCCTCCCCCGATCAGGCCTGTCCCTCCCACCTTTCCTCCTCTGTGATCAGCTCCAGGTCCTCGAACCAGGTGAGAAACTGCTCGTGGGGCTGCAGGTTGTAGTTCTCCACGGCCTCCTGGAGCAGAACAGTCTCCAGGAGGATCTTATTTTCCTGGGACATAGCAAAGAAAGAAAGGCGATGGCCTGAATGGGGTATGGCGTCATCCAGGGCTAGCCAAGGCTGACTAGAAGGAAATTTCCACAGGGATCCCCCTTCACTCTGCCCATCAACACCCAAGGGCTGGACGTACACCAGAAAGGGTGGACTTCTGTGCAGTTAAGCTATTGCATGAGTAACACCTCGCTAGGAAATAGGATCCTCTTTAGGTGGAAATAAGAGGGTTTTAGTGGAAAGGAAATCTCTGATACGACCCCGTGGGTCAGGAATCTTGACTTTCCTATGGCATGTGTTTGGGGGCTGGCCTGGGGTCTACACTTCACAGACAGGAGAGCTGGGCTGGTCCCCACCACTGCCTGGTCTCTGGAGGCAGGAATGACTGCAGAGCACTGCGTCCCCAAAGCAAAGCAAAACAAACTTATTTGGTAACTGATGCCACCATAAGATTATTTTAAGAGTTCCTTAAGAGTTCCTGCTCTAAATCTAACACACACTTAGAAAACCTGATTTTGAATGTTTATTCAAAGTGAAGGGGTTTAAGGAGGATGAGCAGATTCTGATTTTGGGGAGGGGTTATACCGGGAGATCTCAGGGGTTCCTCCTGATTCTGCACTCAGGAATTACTCCTGAAGTGCTCAGGGGGACCATATGTGATGCCGAGGATTGAACCCAAGTTGCCGGTGTGCAAGGCAAATGCTCTCCATGCTGGAATGTCGCTCCAGTCCCAGAGCCCCATTCTTTGGTCAGGACTATCCAACTTGCCTGAGCCATGAGCTCTGAGGCAGGAGGAGAGGGCAGCTTTCTTGACGTGTTCCTGACACAAGCCTGGAACATTGCACAATCCCCCGTCAGGCTGTCCATGACAGGGGATGTGTTGCGACGCCTACACGGACACGGCCAAACAGACCCCGGCAGCTGCTCCTGCTGACCAGTCCTTACGGCAAATTCCTGTGGTCTCTTCTCAGTTCTGACTTCTACCGTGCAAGCCACAAGTGCTAGAGGACATCGGGCCTTCTTCAGGGCTGGGAGAAATCCTGGTTTCCACGTTATTTCCTTGACGCGGAGAGCAGGCCCAGACTGAGTTCACCTAGACTCCTCCATGGCAATGATGATTTCCAGTCTTTCCTTGAGCCGACGTGCCTCTAGGGTTGCCCTGAGGTTTGTAGGGTACTTGCAACAGTACCTGTTAAGTCCCTGCTCCTGTCATTTAGACAGATCCCCTGACTGTTTCCCTGGAAGAGGGCTTTGGGGTCCCATAGCTGGTTTTTCCTATCTGCATGAGGGGTAGACCCTATTACAGAGAGGAAAGACTTACCTAGATTTATACAAACCAACATAGTGCCATGGAGCATTAAAAAACATACTGAAGGCATAAAAGAAGACAAGAGTAAGCATTTCACCTTACTCACGGTGAGGTGCAATACACCCATTTGCTGTGGGTCCTAGTCAAAAGAAGCTTAAATCTGTAGCGATAAAGGATACAATTTAACATCATGTTTAAACCTTGACTTCCATTTTCTAAGAGCACTGTACCAGGAGTCTGGAAAATCTGTCCAATATCTTTTCCATAGAGCTTACCAAAAAAGCACTAGAACAATTCTGCAGGTGTAATTTAAAGTTTCTTATAACAATACAGTTTGATCAGTTCCTTTTCTTCAAACACAACCTCTAGCCTTCTGCACATTCCTTAACATTCATTCTATCCTGTAAAAAACCATCTTCACTTTAACAGGATCCCTTTCCTTTTTCCCACTGACGATAACGCCATCCATTATCTTTCAGACTTAAGACATACATCTATATTCCTGTCATCCCACAAGTATGAACTCTTATTTTACTGATCTTAGTACAACATCATCTCCCAAGTTGGGACACAGCTACCAAGAATCTCACTTAACATAACAAAACTGTACTCTGCAGTGCTATTTCAAAAGCATTAGATCAGTTCTATAGCTATTCAAAAAGTCTTAAAAATGCCCACAATTAAAGCTCTTACAAGGTATATTCACTGGGCAAAAGATCACTTCACATTGGAAGTTAACCAGAAGACGTCTTAAAATTCTGATTTCCAGGAAAACGATTAAAACACTCATCGATTATCATGCAACATTAAGGATTTCACACTCGTGTACAAAGCTCTCTGGAGATCAGGGCTGGTGACAAGGCTTTGCATGAAATAAAGTTATCAAAATAGTAGCATGTACTTTCATGCACTGGACAGCCTGACTCACAATATATTTAGTAAAATTTCCCACATTTTCCATGAAATTCTCCATTCTCAGAAACTATTACAGCAAGCTGACATCTGAGATGAACCCATTTTATAACTCTAGAAACTCATGTTTAACTAAACCATTAGCAGCCTCCCTGACTTTGCTGGCAACAAAGTCGCAGAACCCGCCTCCTAGGAGACATCCAGGCTTCCCAAGTTCCTTTACTACACCACCAGGGTGTCCCCCGGGGGCGTGACATCTGGCACCCGGACACGTCTGTCAGCCCCAGTCCCAGAAGGCTCACGCCTCGCACGGACAGTCACAATGCCAGTCAGGAGCTGACCTTATGCGTTTGCGATCCCCAGTTTTTGGGCGCCTTACTTACCCCGAGAAGAGCCCGTTGGAGACGACTGGGGCAGCAGAGCAGATCTCGGTGGGACCTCCAAATGTTAGGGTTGAGATGCTCGCTGCGCGTGAAGGAGACTCCAAGAGACGTTCTCATGCAACACGCACAGGGTTTATTGTCCAAGCATGCTGGGGCTCACTACATGTCCCGAAAACAGGACAGAGGCAGCGAGCCCCGAGCCAAAGTACAGTGGGTTTTTATAACCAAGAGTAAAAAAGGAATCTGACAGTACAGCAATCTGCAGCTTTACCAAGAACAGCACGACACTTGCACAAGATGAACTTCTTCGGAACATCTGAGCACGTGTCCCCATATCAGGCCCAACCACACGGTCATAGCAGGGTGTAGGTGGGAGCTACATGATGACTCTTTTGAGCCAGCTTTTGCAGCTCCAACTTTCGCGGCTTTTCCAATTTTCTGGTGAACTCTTTCCTACCACTTAAGTCTTTCATGAGTATTAGCCCGGGCGGCCCTTACATTCCTATCTCTGGCCTTACAATAGCACAGGGATTAAGGCATTTGCCTTGCAGGAGGGATATGCTTCATATGCTTCAGCCCCTGCAGCCCCCCAAAGAACACTGATGAGTAAGGCTCAGTTTGGGCCAGGGAGAGGGCGCCAAGCTTCGGAAGCTTCTGGAGTGAGGGAGCTGACTCCCACCACAGCTGCCAGGTGAGGCTCTGCTAGCACTGCTCACCAGCCCACTGCACTGCTGCTCGCTCAAAATTTCAAGATCGACTTAAATTTGTTTTGTCTTTTTAGAAATGTTATTTTCTTTGTGAATTTTTTCAATCCTAGTGAAATACACAGAGTTGATCATGATTGGATTTCAGTCATATCATGTTCCAACACCTGTCCCTTCACCAGTGTACATTGCTCACCACCAATGTTCCCAGTCTCCCTACTCCCCCAGGCAGGCAAGGCACCTCTCACTCCCTCCTCCTTTCTGCAGTGCTCTCTCTCTACCCCTCTCTCTGACACGCGCCTTTCGGTTTACAGTACAGATATTGAAAGGTTATTATGTATATCTCTTTACCTACTTTCAACACCCAGTTCCTGTCCAAAGTGATTTCCAAACATTTCCAAGCATTAGTGCCAGACTGGTCCCTACTCTATCCTAACTATCCTCTGTCCCCTACACTTGTGGTAGCTTCCAACCATTGACCAGTCCTCCTGGCCCCATTGTCCTAGCCTTGGATATCAATCTCATATACATGTATATATGTATATTATTATCATTTCTGCTCAGGGGATGCAGCTGTCAGCAAAATGCCTGTGAGTGATCTCTCACTGTGTGTGTGTGTCTCTCTCCCCAGAGTTCTGGAGCCCAGCAAGCACCGGACTGTCATCAGTAATCATCAGAGAAACTGGCTCCCTGCAGCTGCCCCATTTAGGGGCCCCCGAGAGCAAGAAAATGGACCTTTGCCCGCACCCCTCAGTTCAGAGTGCCCATCCCTGGCAGGGGGCAGGGACGTCCCAGACACACAGGCACCCATCCCGGCACAGCGGCACTCGTCATGGAGGGAGGCACCCCCCCAGCACATCAGTCACACTCATGGGGGGCACCAGGATAGACTGAGTTGGTGGAACAACAACGGTGACAGTTATTAAGGCAGTGATGGCAATGCCAACGATTGTGGCGGTGGTGATGGGGGCAGGAATAGCTGTCGCATGGTGCTGTGGTGATGATGCTTTGGTGGTGAAAATGGCAGCATTGTTGGGGATGTAGTTGCGGTGATGATGGCGACATTGTGATGTGGACAGAGCTGGCGGGACACTCTGCCGATCAGATCATGCTGGTGATCTGGTGATCATGGTCTTAGGCTGGTCATGGTCATTTTGGTAGTGGTGGTAATCATGATGTCGGGCATGAAATGAAGTCATGCACAAGTTTGATGACTCCCTGTGACGATATGGCGAATTTGGCGATGATGTGGCAAGTTATTGACTTTTGGCCTGGCTATTATGGGGTATTTCCGTTTTGGTTGACTGTGGAACAAATCCGGTGACATTGGCAATGCTATGGCAAATTTGGTGAAGTATGTCTCTGCTGTTTTTTGTATTTGTTTTGGTTGACTGTGGCACAATTCTGGTTAATTTGGTGATCTGGTACATTCAGTGAATTTTGGCATCGCTATTTTTTGCTATTTCTGTTTTGATTGACTGTGGCACAAATCTGGCAAGTTTGGTGATGTTATGGAAAATTTGGTGATGTTTGGTACCGCTATTTTGCTATTTCTGTTTTGGTTGAATGTGGCACAAATCTGGTGAATTTCGCACACTGTGGGAAAATTTGGTGAGGTTTGGCACTGCTGTTTTATATTTCCGATTTTGGCCGGCTGTGACACAGATCTGGTGAATTTGGTACACTGTGGCACAAACATGGTGACTCTGGTGTTGTTATGGTGAATTTGGTAACGTTTGCACTGCTGTTTTTTTGGGGGTGCTCCCGTGTTGGTTTGCTGTGGCACGAATTTGGTGGGCTTGGCGACATTGTAGCAAATTTGATGCAATTTGGTGGCCGTATGGTAAACATGGCATGATACTGGCAACGTCGGCAATCTAATGCAAGGATTCTGATGTCTTTTTATCGAAGAAAGATTTTCAATAAAATTCTTCGGTAAAATGTTTTTATTGAAAGAAATTTAGAGAAATATGAGGGAGTGAGAAAGAGATCACGGGGGGCTGAATGAAACAAGGCAGACAGGGTCATGTGGGGGCAAAGGCAGGGGTGGCTGGCCAGATTTTGACTCTCCAGCCTTTGACTAAGCTGCAGTTCTCCCAAGCTGCCACAGGAGGGCGCGCTTCTCGCCGGCGGGGGTGATCTGGCCAGAGCTTGGTTATCCAGCTCTTGTCTGAGCTGCAGTTCTGCCGAACTGCCACGGGGGGGCGCCCTTCTCGCTGGCGGGGTTGGCCCTGGCCTGCTCTTAATTTTCCAGCTGGTGTCTGACTTGCAGTTCTCCAAAGCTGCCACGGGAGGGCGCGCTTCTCGCCGGCGGGGGTGATCTGGCCAGACCTTGGTTATCCAGCTCTTGTCTGAGCTGCAGTTCTGCCGAACTGCCACGGGAGGGCGCCCTTCTCGCTGGCGGGGTTGACCCTGGCCTGCTCTTAATTTTCCAGCTGGTGTCTGAGTTGCAGTTTTCCAAAGCTGCCACGGGAGGGCGCGGTTCTCGCTGGCAGGGTGGCCCTGGCCTGATGTTGATTCTCTAGCCTGTGTCTGAGCTGCAGTTCTCCCAAGATGCCACAGGAGGGCGCGCTTCTCGCCGGCGGGGGTGATCTGGCCAGACCTTGGTTATCCAGCTCTTGTGTGAGCTGCAGTTCTGCCGAACTGCCACGGGAGGGCGGCCTTCTCGCTGGCGGGGGTGGCCCTGGCCTGCTCTTAATTGTCCAGCTGGTGTCTGACTTGCAGTTCTCTATAGCTGCCACGGGAGGGCGCCCTTCTCGCTGGCAGGGTGGCCCTGGCCTGCTCTTGATTATCCAGCTCTTGTCTGAACAGAGTCTCCTGCCCCTGCGCCTGGCTCTCCTCACCTGGGCCCCTTGGAGGGGGGAGGGTTGAGTTTCTCTCCCCCCGCCCCGCCCCGAGCACAGATGGCTGGATGGGATTCCTGAGATTAAACCCAGATCAGCCACATGCGAGTACCCTACTCACTGTACTATCTCTTTAGCCCAAGATAAACGCTTTTAAGAAAATGGTATACAACCATCTCACACCTCAGAGACTGGCCCGCATCCAAAAGAACAAAAGCAACCGATGCTGCCACGGATGTGGCGAGAAAGGGACACTGTTTCACTGTTGGTGGGAATGTCGACTGGTTCAGCCTTTCTGGAAAACAGTATGGACGATTCTCGAAAAATTAGAAATTGAGCTCCCATTTGACCCAGCAATACCACTCCTGGGAATATATCCCAGAGAGGCAAAAATGTACAGTCGAAGTGACATCTGCACTTGTTTGTTCATTGCAGCACTCTTTACAATAGCCAGAAACTGGAAGAAACCTGAATGCCCAAGAACAGATGACTGGTTAAAGAAACTTTGGTACATCTACACAATGGAGTACTATGTAGCTGTTAGAAAAGATGAAGTCATGAAATTTACATACAAGTGGTACAATATGGAAAGTATCATGCTAAGCGAAATGAGTCAGAAAGAGAGGGATAGACATAGAAAGATTGCATTCATCTGGGGGATATAAAGTAACAAAGTATGAGATTAATACCCAAGAATAGCTGAGATCAGCACCAGGAGGATTACTCCATAGCTTAGAGGCCACCCAGGCATTCTAGGGGAAAGGGCAGCTCAGTTAGAGAAGGGAGCACCAAATAAAGGGTGTTTGGAGGATCCTCCCAGGAGGGGAAATGCATTTTGAAAGTAGACTATGGACTGAACATGTTTGCCACTCAATGCCTCTTTTGCAGACCACAACACCCAAAAGGAGAGAGAGAACACAGGGGATTGCCCTGCCACAGAGGCAGGGTGAGATGGGTGGGATGGGGCTGGGAGGAATATTATCCATGGTGGTGGAAAATGGGCACTGGTGGAGGGATGGGTATTTGATCATTGTATAGTCGAAACCCAAGCACAAAAAATTGTAAATCTACAACTGTACCTCATGGTGTTTCACTAAAAATAAAAAATAAATTAAGAAAAAAAAGAAAGAAAATGGTATACAGGCCCAGAGCAATAGTGCAGCTGGTAGGGCATTTGCTTTGCAGGTGGCCAATCTGGCTTCAATCCCTGACATTCCATATAGTCTGCCCAAGCACTGTCAGGAGTGATTCCTGAGTGCAGAGCCATGAAGAGGCCCTAAGACATCACCAGGTGTGGCACAAACATAAAGAAACAAAAAGAAATTGGTGTATCAGAATTCCATTGCAGAAAGTGCTTTACTTATTTGACTCTATAGTTCTTGACTGCTAGCCAAAAATCTTTTCTAAATAAACCTGAGAATGATCAGTTATCACTGGCAAAAAAGAAATAATTTTATTAAAGTAGATATAGAACACTTGTTTGCTCAGATTTTAATATTGCTTTACATAGTTTGTGAAACAATTTCAATAATGGTTATTACTAAAAATTTCAATTGATACAGATCTTTCACTTGTCAGACAGTTCATAATCTCCAGAGGAAAATACATCAAAAGCATATATACAATTATAGAAGTTCTTATTATACATGTAGCCTGAGTGGTACATTATTTATCACTTTTTAAAGAACTAGAAAACATTTAAGTGAAGAAAAATCGATTCAAACTGGATGATAAACTTCTGATGGTTGAGGTCCTTCATTTAATTTTTTTGTGATAAGAAAATCCAAAATTATTAATGTTGAATTTCTCATCATACATTCATCTAAAAGCACAGTGAAAAAAAGTAAAACTGGTAAAAACAGTAAATTGGTTATTTTAGGTGTTTCACAAGTAGATTCTTATCTCATCCATCAACTGCTGGAGATTTCTGCACAGTGCAGAGAATGGGGTGGCCGGGTCAAAATTCTTGTTGTCATAATTGTTGAGGTCGTCCGCGTTCCCGTCGAGAGCCGCCTCGGACATCATCTCCACTTTCATCTTGAGGTCCTGATTCTTTGGAGGTCCACAATCACGGAATTCAGGAAATCAATCTGTGTTAAAGGAGAGTGTGAGACGGTGAGCCATCTGCGGGAGCCATCTGAGCTCGCCACAGAGGAGGCTGGGCCCCGCTTCCAGTCCCCGCCCCAGGGTTTGAGGCAGCCAGAGCTCCCCTTTCCCTTCCTGAGCGCAATCTCCCGGGTGCCCCAGAGAAGACCCCAGGAGGAGATGCTGGGCCCCCTCGGTTCCTCTCAGAGCAGGGAGTCAAGAGGGGCCTTCCCTCTCCTAAAAGACAGACTCGCTTCTTTAAAATCGATGGCGGAAAAAAAATCCCCCTTTACAAAAGCAAGCATGACTGTAGGCACAAACATTCATGTTTCACTTAAAAACTGGCAGTTTGTGTCTGAGTGATAGCAGGGGGAAAGGTGCTTGCCTCGCATGCAGCCAACAAAGGATTGATCCCTGGCATCCCATAGGGGCCACCGGAGAGCAGCCAGGTGTGATTCCTGAGTGCAGAGCCAGGAGGAAGCCCGGAGTATCACCAGGTGTGGCCCCCAAAGAAAGTAGAAAGAAAACCAGAAAAACAGACTGATTCTTTTTCTCCCTCAGGGCAAGTTCTGATGCCTAGTCTCTGAGAGCGCCCAGGCCCTCCCACACTGGAGGCAAGAAACACAGATATCTCTTCCTCCAGCTGAAAAAAACAAAACTAAACAAAACATGGAAATGTTCAGTTCCCAACAAGCCCATGCAGGTCCACCTCCACAGCCCACATGCAAAGTTCACTTCAGCCCACATGTGCCCTCCAGGGCCACTGGCTGTTTAGTACAGAAGTGCAGGAAGGGAGGGTGTGCAGGAACTCCTCAGGGCACTGGGACCCAGCTGGTCCCCTTCCTCGGAGAGGACTCAAACTATAAAGTGCTGCAGGCCTGGGTGGTATGGAAGGGGGTTTGGGAAGGACAGACATCAAGGAGGCCCCAAGGCTGACTCCTGCCACAGGCCAGATCCTAACCTGGTGGTGGTAGGTGCGGGCCCTGGGGTCTGCAGCCAAGTGTGCAAACCCCAGAGGACCCCACCCAGCTGTCTCCCTGGACAGGAGCACGAAGCAGGAAGGCGGCCTGTTGGACCAGACTCCCCAGCTCTGTGCCTAGAGCTTGTGCAATGAGACCGGGACAGCCACATGCCGGTGGGCCTTTCCGTTCGCGACTGGACCTTCCTGATGGGAAGGAGGCCCTCCAAAGTGGTGTTAGACTCTGGCAAAGTGAAGATTTGCCAATTTTAGGGGAGCCTGAAGCTCAGGTTCTGGGAGAGCAGCAAGAGTAAGGGCAGTGGAGGGGCCTGGCTTCTCGGGCGCTGGCAAGGACGTGACCCCTTGACTGAAGGGATGTGTCCTTGTCCATGGGCCTTTCACTCCTTAAGCATCACCTCTTGTGCTGGGAGCATGTGGGGGTGGGGTTCCGGCAGCGTGTGCCCGGCCCCTGGTTCTCACACGCGCCTTGAGCACAGCCCCTTCTTCCTCAGCTTCCTTCTTTTGGGCTTCTGTTATTTTATTTAATCAATTAATTTCGGGGGTGCTTTTTGGGTCACAACCTGGCCTTGCTCAGGAGTGACTCCTGGCTCTACACTCAGGAATTACTCCTGCCGGTGCTTCGGGGAGCATATGGGATGCCGGGGATGGAACCTGGGTTGGCCGTGTACAAGGCAAACACCCTACCTGCTGTGCTATAGCTGCGGCCCCATTCTCAGATATCTTAAGTGGTAGATATTCCCCGACTCTTTTGAAGCATACACGCATATATACATATGTACTTGTCTGTGTATGTATACATGCTCATCTATAACCTTTGTGGGTAGTCAGTTTGGTTTGTTTGGTGGGTGGGGACTAAGCCCTGGCTCTGTGCTCAGGGATCACTCCTGGCGAGGGAGGAGCAGCCCAGGCCGTCAGCAGTCACTCGAGCCTGGGAAAGTGGGGCTGTGAGGTCAGAGGGCACTGGCTCTCCTCACGGTCATCAAAGAGCCTTGAGACGCTGCATATGTCAACACATGTGGCTTCTCTTCCTGTCCTGGCCCAGGCTCTGGGCGAGCTAAGTGGGTCGTCCAGTCCCTGCCAGGCTCCCTGCTCCTCCGAGCAGTCTGGGAGTGGTCAGCTGTTCAGTGATCTCACCAGGCTGCCCCAGGTCCCCCGTATCCTGTGTGCTCACTCCGCGCAGTACCTCCCCAGGGGTCATGCAGGAGTCATGCAGGGGTACACTTCCCTGTGTAAACTCACACAAAGTGGGGCGCACAGCAATCACAGCGGCGGTGGCTCTATCTCTCCCGCCGCCCGCGTTCGGTTGTCTCGCCCTTCTCCCATCCCGGAGAGGTCGATGGCGATAGTCAGACGAAGGAAGGAACGAGGGCCAGGCTGGTTGGTATTTATTATTCTGATTTATTCTGATTCTCTCCTCATCTGTCTCTGCTCCCTCTCTCCTCTCTCTCTCTCCTCCCGTCTCTCTCTGTTTCTCCTCGTCTCTCTTTCTGTCTCTGCCCCCTTCTCCTTCTGTCTCTCTGCTCCCCATTCTTCCTCCCCCAGCTACTTCATTCTCCTTCTCCATTCCCCTTCATCCTCCTTCTCTGGAGTCTGGGTTCTCATCTCTCTCCACCACCAGCCCACTCTTACAGTCTAGTTAAATCCTCTCTCCATGAGGAATTGGGGAAACAGTTACACATAGGTGCGGTCACAATCAATAGGGGTGGAGATCAACAGGGGTAAAAATCTTGGCCTCAGGGAAAACCGCTCCTAGGACAGATCCTTCCTCAGCAGGAGGACCCACCCTAGAGCATAACCCCATGGGCGTGCCTCTCCTCTCCTTGTCCGACAAGCATATAAGAATATAATATAAATCATTTTGTATGGATATAGTAAGAAATATCTTAAACTTATAGAATTGCTCTCCTAGGGCCATCTCGATCTCAGACTACAGTGCTCAGGCCAGATAGTCTTTCCCACCCCTAGCAGGATCCTAGTCTTGTCGTTACCTTTGGATCATGACAGCATTTGTCTATGATCAAACTCTTAACTTATAGTTAAGAATCGTGACACTTTGGCCTGGCCCATTTTGCTGCCAGGGTTGCTCACCGCTTGCCCTGGGTCCATTCAGTCCCTTGTCAGGACCCTGCTTTGGGGGTGTTAGGAACTAAGGGCAACTGAGGCTTAAGTCGAGAAAGCAGATGCCCAGGAGTGAATAATATTCAAGGCAAATCAAATCCTAAGTTACAAAGCATAATGTTAACGGTCTTTCTGTATCTATACAAAAAGGATATTACTTTAAGGTAAACTGTTCATAAGGCATAAGGAGAGGAGAAAGGCAATATTTCACTCATACATAGAAAATCATAGATTTCTGGGAAACTGATCTTACAAATTAACAAAGTCTGATTAAGGGGAAAGTTGATTAACTGGGTGGGAAGGAGAGCATAGGGAAGACTGTTTACATGTTTACATGTAAACACAATGGAAGTGGAAGTGCCTCTGGAGCACTGTGATGGGTGTAACCAGATAAAACCTAAGCTTCTTGTAGAAGGACAAAGCAATGTTACCCAACACTTCCCCTCCTGTGCCAAGCGAGAACCAGGGACCAATTACTCCTGGCGGTGCTCAGGGGACCATATGTGATGCCGGGGTTTGAACCTGGGTGTGCCGCGTCTAACTCAAACGCCCTCCCCGCTGTGCTACCGCTCTGGCCCAGGATATGGTTTCTCTCAGGCCTGAGGCCGGGCCTACACAGCCCTGGTCACCACCATAACCCACCTCACTCTGCGACTTCGCATTGGTGTTCCTGGTGTCCTCCAGGGAGGCCAGGGTCTCGGTCTTCTCCTTGGTCATTTGCTCCATGAACTGCCTGGCATCTTCCGCAGTCTGCACAGCCTGGAGAGAGAAACCTCGTTGAGCCACGCCGGGGGGCAGGGAGGGGTTGGTCGCAGTGGCACAGCACAGCGCGGAATGCTCCACACACCACCCACACCTGCCACAGCGGCTCCGGCCCCCGCTGGCCGCCGCTCAGCCCTCGGGGACGGGCGTCTGAGCCGCTCAGCAGCAAGACTGACGCCCCGACACAGCCCAGTGCTCCCAAGAACCTGCATTCCTCACACAGAATAAAAATGACATGAGCGGACAGATAAGCAGGCCTGGGTGGAAAGCGTTGGGGGTGGGAGGAGGGAGAGATGTGAGCCGTGAGCACAGGTGTGGGAGTGGGAGAAAGGTAAACCGTGAGTGAGGTGGGAAGAGAGAACACCTGCCCTGCACCAGGCACCCCCGAGTCCAGGCTGCCCTGCACCGGGCACCCTGCAGGTGTCACAGGGCACCCCGAGTCCCAAGTGAGCAGACTCAGGGCAACCGCTCAATGTCCTCCCGGAAGACACCATTTTACAACTTAGTGCCTCTCTCATGCCTTCCCTTACGTCTTCAAGAGCCACAGCGCAATCTTCCATGAGAACTCCACCCAGAAATGAACATACTGTGCTTTTTTGGTTTTATTCACAGCTTATGCCTTGTCCTAGAGGTCACCAGGCACGTGGTGACAAGCTGTCCCTGTGCCCGCAGCAAACAGCTCGTGACACACGTGCGACGGGTTCCGTGGGGGTGCAACTCTCCTTGTGCCGACAAAGAGCGATCCTCTTAACCGCTAAAAGGGGGTGGCCCGGGCCAACGGGGGTCGGGCCTGCTCCACTTTACCATGAATGGCTGCAGCGTCTCGAGCTCTCTGATCTCAAAGGCGAGCTTGCTCCTGTCCTTCCTCAGCACGCGGTTCTCCTTCTGGGCCTCCAGGAGGTTGGCGGAGACGTGGCTGCTGGTCTGGGCCAGCCGACTGACCTCCTTCTGGAGGAGGAAGTACCTGCCGGCCAGCTGCTCCTTCTCTTGCAGGAGCTCGGCCCTCTCTTGCTGCAGCTCCCTCTTCTCGGCCAGCAGGCTCTCGTTCTCTTGCCCGGGCTGGGCCCGCTCGGACAGGGCCGCCTCGTGCTTGCGCTGCAGGTCGGCCAGGATCTCAGCGAGGCAGCTGTGCAGGCCCTGCAGCTCCAGCTTGGACTTGGACAGGGCCGCAAAGTCGCCCTTGAGGGCCTCGAAGTGGCGGCCAGCCGGGAGGCGTCTGCGCTCAGCAGCTCCTCCTCCCGCAGGATCTCGGCCACCTTCTGGTCTGACCGCGCCTTCTCCTGCAGCAAGCCCAGGCGCTCAGGCTGCAGCCCCTGCTCGCTCGACCGCAGCTCCTGGCCTCCTGCTCCAGCAGCCCCAGGCGGCCTCGCAGCTGGCTGGCCTCGTGGGCGGCCACCTGGGTCTCCTGGGCGCGAGCCTCCTGCTCCTGCGCCAGGGCCTGCTGTGCCGCGAGCCCGTCCTCCGCCAGCCGCCGGCACTCCTCCTGCCGCTCAGCGTCGAGCGCCTCCTTGGCCTGCAGCACGCTGGCGTGTGTCTCCTCCAGGCTGCGGCCCCGTCCGGGCCTCCTGCAGCGCCTGGTCGTTCAGCAGCCAGTCCAGCTGCCCCTGGAGCTTCGTGGCCTTCTGGCACAGCAGCTCCTTCTCGGAGCCCAGGCTGTTCAGCTGCTCGCGCAGGGCCGACTCCACGCGGCCGCCTCCTCGGAGCAGCGGCCGGACTTCTGGGCCAGGAGGTCCTTCTCGCCGAGGAGCTCCTTCTTCTCGGCTGCCAGCCGCCGCTCGCCGGGCTCAGCATCTCCTTCTCTTGCAGGAGTTGCACGTACTCCGAGTCGGAGATCTCCCTGCTGGTCTTGATCTTCTCCAGCAGCCGCGCCAGGTGGGCGTTGGCCGACTGCGTCTGCAGCGCCTCCAGCTCGGCCTTGTGCACGGCCTTGGTGGCCTCGTCCAGCTGCATGCGCAGGCACTGGCCTCGGCGCCCACCAGCTCCTTCACCTGCAGCACCGCCTCCAGGCTGGTGCCCAGCTTCTCCTGCTCCTGGAGCAGCAGGTACTTCTCCAGCTGCAGCTCCTTGTTGCTCTGGGCCAGGCCGTCACGCTCCAGCTTCAGGGCCACGCACAGGCTGTTGAGGCCCGACTGCTTCTCCAGGGCCGAATTCTTCTGGGCCGTGAGCTCCTCGATCTCTTGCACCAGCGACTTCTGATCCCGAGCCAGCTCCTCGTAGGAGCACTGCAGCTTCTGGACGATGTTGTCCTTGTCCTTGGCCAGGGATATGTTCTCCAGAACGAGCTTCTTGACATGCTCCTCCAGCTGGCCCCTCTCCTCCAGGCCCTTCTTCCACTCGGCCACCAGGCTGCTCTTGCTCATCTGCAGCTCCTGCACCAGGGCCTGCAGCCCCACCTTGGCGACCTGCAGCGCATCCTTCTCGGCGCCCACCCACTGGAGCTCCTCCTGCACCACCCTGCCCTCTTCGAGCACTTTCTCTTTCTCTGCCTTGAGGGCTTCTAGGCCAGGCCGCTCCTGCTGGCAGAGCTTCTCTGTGGCCCACTTGGCCTTGATGACCTTCTCTTTGTGTAAGCGAATCGCTTGGTTCATCAGCCAGAGCTTCCTCTGGTCTTCCCGCAGCGAAGAGTTTTTGGCCTCCGCTTCTGTGAGCTTCAATAGAAACGACCCTCTTTCTGACTTCAGAGAGAGCTTCTCCTTTGCCAGCAATTGATTCTCTGACCTCAGGGCCCTGCGATCCTCCGACATCAGCTCAATTTCCTTTTTGGCTGATTTTAAGAAATAAGTTAATGACTATAGAAACAAAAAGCGGGGAAGAATGGAAACAAGAATGAGATCAAGCAGGCACAAGCAAGCCAAGCACTTAATGTGGCCTAAATACCAGAACTGAAAATGTCAGAGTAGTCCAGTCTCACGCGTGTACATGCACACACACACACACACACAGAGGATGGAGAGGCTCAAACACAGTTAGCTTCACAAGGTCAACATATCTACCTGCCTATTTTGTGGATGGGAGCCCCAGACCTGGTGATCTCGCTCAGGGTTCTGTGCTCAGGGATCACTGCTGGCAGGGTTGGAGGACCATACAGGATGCTGGGGATCAACCCCGGGTTGGCCGAGTACAAGGCAGCACCCTGCCCATTCTACTATCAGCCTATTTTATTTTTGAAATGCCGTCTGAAATTATTCCTGACAGCTCCCTGGTAGTTTTACGTAGTTCGATCTTGACATTGGGGCATAAGATTTTTCCCCCCACTTCAATTATTCTGTTATAAAATCCATCACTGTCATAGAAGGGATGCATTAAAAACTATTTTTCAATACAATTCAAAGAACTACAAAAAGTATCTTGTTTTTTAACTTTGTGCAGGAGGGGAAGGGAAAAGCAACCACTGCTTGTCAAACTATTTTCACAGGGACAAACAGAGGCAGGAAATGGACTTAGTCCCAAAAGTTATACACTTTATAGAAAATCCAGACTAATCCACCAAGCTTTGGAGACTGAAGCCAATGGTTTTTGCTTGCCAAACACAGTAACAACAAGTCTCAAAATGGAGACATTACTGGGCCCGCTCGAGCAAATCGATGAACAGTGGGAGGGCAGTGTTTGCAGTAATTTAGGAGGGGCCCAGGGGCTCCAGGAGGAGTGGCCGCACACGGGCCAGGGTCTCCCTCACCTGCTCTCCCTGCCCGTCAGCAACGGGTTGTGCGTTTTCGTTTCTGAGTCTCAATGCACACCATAGTTTAACCGCCATGTACTTTCCAGAACTTTCTGCAGCAAGGGCTATCTTCTCTTTCCAGCTCAGCAGCCATGAGCCGCAGCAGGCTACTGGCGTGTGCTGGGCAGCTGACCTCTGACGGTCATGTTACTGGAATGTGACTGACCTGAGCATGCACAAGAGGCTGCTGGCCACAGATCTGGGCTGTGCAGGTGGTCAGGGAGGAGACATAGCCCTGGATCTGGTGCGTGGTGGAAAGAGGCCGGGCACCAACACACACACGGGCCATGGCCGCCACTCAGCAGCCCTGGTTTCCTCTGATGTAAGCTCGATTCCGTTTTCTTTCCATTGGCGTAGAGATATGTATACACACACATATACATCAAGCACATATGTGTATACGCATACACATATATGTACAAACTATACATGGGATTTTGTCGGCCGATCCTTTCTCATCCTTCTCAATGCTGCCATGTCGGTGAAGCCTTCAGGGTCAGGTGAATGAGACCCGTTGTAGTTACTGGTTTTGGCATATCGAATACACAACGGATAGCTTGCCAGGCTCTTCCGTGCGGGCGGAATACTCTCGGTAGCTTGCCAGTCTTTCCGAGAGGGATAGAGGCTTTTGAGGCAACCCCTAATCACCCTAGTAGGTGTTACCATATTTGAACCCTATCAAATGCGGTACAAAAATTCTGGAAGATGGGTATTTAGTGTCTTATGATGTGACGTGTGGCCGCGAAGCGGCCGCGCGGGTCCAGAAAGCTTCCTGAAGTGTGGCGACGGCTGGGTAGTGGAAGTAGTGTCAATAGTGGAAGTCTGCCAGTGGGGTATTTATCTGGGTAAGGTGCGTCTCCTGTGGGCAATTCGATCCCTGGATGGTTGATGGAAGCAGACAGGCAGGGTACGGTGGGGCTCCTGATTAGAATCCCTTTGTCACCTGTGGTTGGTGGGAGCAAGCAAAGAAGCTCTGACCCTGGGTCTGTTGAGCCTGTAGTCCAAGGTCTCAGAGAGTTCCGCTATCTTGTTCTGTGGGTCTTCAGTCGTGCGTGAGTCTCGGCCGGAGCTGCCATGCGGGTCTGGAAAGCGTCCTGAAGTGTGGCGATGGCTGTGGTTCGTGGGATCAAGCAGAGAAGCTCTGTCCCTGGGTCTGCCGAGCCTGGAGTCCAAGGTCTCAGAGAGTTCCGCTATCTTGTTCTGTGGGTCGTCAGTCGTGCGTGAGTCTCGGCCGGAGCTGCCACGTGGGTCTGAAAAGTGTCCTGAAGTGTGGCGATGGCTGTGGTTGGTGGGATCAAGCAGAGAAGCTCTGTCCCTGGGTCTGCCGAGACTGGAGTCCAAGGTCTCAGAGAGTTCCGCTATCTTGTTCTGTGGGTCTTCAGTCGTGCGTGAGTCTCGGCCGGAGCTGCCACGTGGATCTGGAAAGTGTCCTGAAGTGTGGCGATGGCTGTGGTTGGTGGGATCAAGCAGAGAAGGTCTGTCCCTGGGTCTCCCGAGCCTGGAGTCCAAGGTCTCAGAGAGTTCCGCTATCTTGTTCTGTGGGTCTTCAGTCATGCGTGAGTCTCGGCCAGAGCTGCCACGTGGGTCCAGAAAGCGTCCTGAAGTGTGGCGACGGCTGGGTAGTGGAAGTAGTGTCGATAGTGGAAGTCTGCCAGTGAGGTATTTATCTGGGTAAGGTGCGTCTCCTGTGGGCAATTCGATCCCTGGGTGGTTGATGGAAGCAGACAGGCAGGGTACGGTGGGGCTCCTGATTAGAATCCCTTTGTCACCTGTGGTTGGTGGGAGCAAGCAAAGAAGCTCTGACCCTGGGTCTGCCGAGCCTGGAGTCCAAGGTCTCAGAGAGTTCCGCTATCTTGTTCTGTGGGTCTTCAGTCGTGCGTGAGTCTCGGCCGGAGCTGCCATGCGGGTCTGGAAAGCGTCCTGAAGTGTGGCGATGGCTGTGGTTCGTGGGATCAAGCAGAGAAGCTCTGTCCCTGGGTCTGCCGAGCCTGGAGTCCAAGGTCTCAGAGAGTTCCGCTATCTTGTTCTGTGGTTCTTCAGTCGTGCGTGAGTCTCGGCCGGAGCTGCCATGCGGGTCTGGAAAGCGTCCTGAAGTGTGGCGATGGCTGTGGTTCGTGGGATCAAGCAGAGAAGCTCTGTCCCTGGGTCTGCCGAGCCTGGAGTCCAAGGTCTCAGAGAGTTCCGCTATCTTGTTCTGTGGGTCTTCAGTCGTGCGTGAGTCTCGGCCGGAGCTGCCATGCGGGTCTGGAAAGTGTCCTGAAGTGTGGCGATGGCTGTGGTTGGTGGGATCAAGCAGAGAAGCTCTGTCCCTGGGTCTGCCGAGCCTGGAGTCCAAGGTCTCAGAGAGTTCCGCTATCTTGTTCTGTGGGTCTTCAGTCGTGCGTGAGTCTCGGCTGGAGCTGCCATGCGGTTCTGGAAAGCGTTCTGAAGTGTGGCGATGGCTGTGGTTCGTGGGATCAAGCAGAGAAGCTCTGTCCCTGGGTCTGCCGAGCCTGTAGTCCAAGGTCTCAGAGAGTTCTGCTATCTTGTTCTGTGGGTCTTCAGTCATGCGTGAGTCTCGGCCGGAGCTGCCATGCGGGTCTGGAAAGTGTCCTGAAGTTTGGCGATGGCTGTGGTTGGTGGAATCAAGCAGAGAAGCTCTGTCCCTGGGTCTGCCGAGCCTGGAGTCCAAGGTCTCAGAGAGTTCCGCTATCTTGTTCTGTGGGTCTTCATTCGTGCGTGAGTCTCGGCTGGAGCTGCCATGCGGGTCTGGAAAGCGTCCTGAAGTGTGGCGATGGCTGTGGTTCGTGGGATCAAGCAGAGAAGCTCTGTCCCTGGGTCTGCCGAGCCTGTAGTCCAAGGTCTCAGAGAGTTCCGCTATCTTGTTCTGTGGGTCTTCAGTCGTGCGTGAGTCTCGGCCGGAGCTGCCATGCGGGTCTGGAAAGTGTCCTGAAGTGTGGCGATGGCTGTGGTTGGTGGGATCAAGCAGAGAAGCTCTGTCCCTGGGTTTGCCGAGCCTGGAGTCCAAGGTCTCAGAGAGTTCCGCTATCTTGTTCTGTGGGTCTTCAGTCGTGCGTGAGTCTCGGCTGGAGCTGCCACGTGGGTCTGGAAAGTGTCCTGAAGTGTGGCGATGGCTGTGGTTGGTGGGATCAAGCAGAGAAGCTCTGTCCCTGGGTCTGCCGAGCCTGGAGTCCAAGGTCTCAGAGAGTTCTGCTATCTTGTTCTGTGGGTCTTCAGTCATGCGTGAGTCTCGGCCAGAGCTGCCACGTGGGTCCAGAAAGCGTCCTGAAGTGTGGCGACGGCTGGGTAGTGGAAGTAGTGTCGATAGTGGAAGTCTGCCAGTGGGGTATTTATCTGGGTAAGGTGCGTCTCCTGTGGGCAATTCGATCCCTGGGTGGTTGATGGAAGCAGACAGGCAGGGTACGGTGGGGCTCCTGATTAGAATCCCTTTGTCACCTGTGGTTGGTGGGAGCAAGCAAAGAAGCTCTGACCCTGGGTCTGCCGAGCCTGGAGTCCAAGGTCTCAGAGAGTTCCGCTATCTTGTTCTGTCGGTCTTCAGTTGTGCGTGAGTCTCGGCCGGAGCTGCCATGCGGGTCTGGAAAGTGTCCTGAAGTGTGGCGATGGCTGTGGTTGGTGGGATCAAGCAGAGAAGCTCTGTCCCTGGGTCTGCCGAGCCTGGAGTCCAAGGTCTCAGAGAGTTCCGCTATCTTGTTCTGTCGGTTTTCAGTCGTGCGTGAGTCTCGGCCGGAGCTGCCATGCGGGTCTGGAAAGCATCCTGAAGTGTGGCAATGGCTGTGGTTGGTGGGATCAAGCAGAGAAGCTCTGTCCCTGGGTCTTCCGAGCCTGGAGTCCAAGGTCTCAGAGAGTTCCGCTATCTTGTTCTGTGGGTCTTCAGTCATGCGTGAGTCTCGGCCAGAGCTGCCACGTGGGTCCAGAAAGAGTCCTGAAGTGTGGCGACGGCTGGGTAGTGGAAGTAGTGTCGATAGTGGAAGTCTGCCAGTGGGGTATATATCTGGGTAAGGTGCGTCTCCTGTGGGCAATTCGATCCCTGGGTGGTTGATGGAAGCAGACAGGCAGGGTACGGTGGGGCTCCTGATTAGAATCCCTTTGTCACCTGTGGTTGGTGGGAGCAAGCAAAGAAGCTCTGACCCTGGGTCTGCCGAGCCTGGAGTCCAAGGTCTCAGAGAGTTCCGCTATCTTGTTCTGTGGGTCTTCAGTCGTGCGTGAGTCTCGGCCGGAGCTGCCATGCGGGTCTGGAAAGCGTCCTGAAGTGTGGCGATGGCTGTGGTTCGTGGGATCAAGCAGAGAAGCTCTGTCCCTGGGTCTGCCGAGCCTGGAGTCCAAGGTCTCAGAGAGTTCCGCTATCTTGTTCTGTGGGTCTTCATTCGTGCGTGAGTCTCGGCCGGAGCTGCCATGCGGGTCTGGAAAGTGTCCTGAAGTGTGGCGATGGCTGTGGTTGGTGGGATCAAGCAGAGAAGCTCTGTCCCTGGGTCTGCCGAGCCTGGAGTCCAAGGTCTCAGAGAGTTCCGCTATCTTGTTCTGTGGGTCTTCAGTCGTGCGTGAGTCTCGGCTGGAGCTGCCATGCGGGTCTGGAAAGCGTCCTGAAGTGTGGCGATGGCTGTGGTTCGTGGGATCAAGCAGAGAAGCTCTGTCCCTGGGTCTGCCGAGCCTGTAGTCCAAGGTCTCAGAGAGTTCTGCTCTCTTGTTCTGTGGGTCTTCAGTCGTGCGTGAGTCTCGCCCGGAGCTGCCATGCGGGTCTGGAAAGTGTCCTGAAGTTTGGCGATGGCTGTGGTTGGTGGGATCAAGCAGAGAAGCTCTGTCCCTGGGTCTGCCGAGCCTGGAGTCCAAGGTCTCAGAGAGTTCCGCTATCTTGTTCTGTGGGTCTTCATTCGTGCGTGAGTCTCGGCTGGAGCTGCCATGCGTGTCGGGAAAGCGTCCTGAAGTGTGGCGATGGCTGTGGTTCGTGGGATCAAGCAGAGAAGCTCTGTCCCTGGGTCTGCCGAGCCTGTAGTCCAAGGTCTCAGAGAGTTCCGCTATCTTGTTCTGTGGGTCTTCAGTCGTGCGTGAGTCTCGGCCGGAGCTGCCATGCGGGTCTGGAAAGTGTCCTGAAGTGTGGCGATGGCTGTGGTTGGTGGGATCAAGCAGAGAAGCTCTGTCCCTGGGTTTGCCGAGCCTGGAGTCCAAGGTCTCAGAGAGTTCCGCTATCTTGTTCTGTGGGTCTTCAGTCGTGCGTGAGTCTCGGCTGGAGCTGCCACGTGGGTCTGGAAAGTGTCCTGAAGTGTGGCGATGGCTGTGGTTGGTGGGCTCAAGCAGAGAAGCTCTGTCCCTGGGTCTGCCGAGCCTGGAGTCCAAGGTCTCAGAGAGTTCTGCTATCTTGTTCTGTGGGTCTTCAGTCATGCGTGAGTCTCGGCCAAAGCTGCCACGTGGGTCCAGAAAGCGTCCTGAAGTGTGGCGACGGCTGGGTAGTGGAAGTAGTGTCGATAGTGGAAGTCTGCCAGTGGGGTATTTATCTGGGTAAGGTGCGTCTCCTGCGGGCAATTCGATCCCTGGGTGGTTGATGGAAGCAGACAGGCAGGGTACGGTGGGGCTCCTGATTAGAATCCCTTTGTCACCTGTGGTTGGTGGGAGCAAGCAAAGAAGCTCTGTCCCTGGGTCTGTTGAGCCTGTAGTCCAAGGTCTCAGAGAGTTCCGCTATCTTGTTCTGTGGGTCTTCAGTCGTGCGTGAGTCTCGGCCGGAGCTGCCATGCGGGTCTGGAAAGCGTCCTGAAGTGTGGCGATGGCTGTGGTTCGTGGGATCAAGCAGAGAAGCTCTGTCCCTGGGTCTGCCGAGCCTGGAGTCCAAGGTCTCAGAGAGTTCCGCTATCTTGTTCTGTGGGTCTTCAGTCGTGCGTGAGTCTCGGCTGGAGCTGCCATGCGGGTCTGGAAAGTGTCCTGAAGTGTGGCGATGGCTGTGGTTGGTGGGATCAAGCAGAGAAGCTCTGTCCCTGGGTCTGCCGAGCCTGGAGTCCAAGGTCTCAGAGAGTTCCGCTATCTTGTTCTGTGGGTCTTCAGTCGTGCGTGAGTCTCGGCCGGAGCTGCCACGTGGGTCTGGAAAGTGTTCTGAAGTGTTGCGATGGCTGTGGTTGGTGGGATCAAGCAGAGAAGCTCTGTCCCTGGGTCTGCCGAGCCTGGAGTCCAAGGTCTCAGAGAGTTCCGCTATCTTGTTCTGTGGGTCTTCAGTCGTGCGTGAGTCTCGGCCGGAGCTGCCACGTGGATCTGGAAAGTGTCCTGAAGTGTGGCGATGGCTGTGGTTGGTGGGATCAAGCAGAGAAGCTCTGTCCCTGGGTCTGCCGAGCCTGGAGTCCAAGGTCTCAGAGAGTTCTGCTATCTTGTTCTGTGGGTCTTCAGTCATGCGTGAGTCTCGGCCAGAGCTGCCACGTGGGTCTGGAAAGTGTCCTGAAGTGTGGCGATGGCTGTGGTTGGTGGGATCAAGCAGAGAAGCTCTGTCCCTGGGTCTGCCGAGCCTGGAGTCCAAGGTCTCAGAGAGTTCCGCTATCTTGTTCTGTGGGTCTTCAGTCGTGCGTGAGTCTCGGCCGGAGCTGCCATGCGGGTCTGGAAAGCGTCCTGAAGTGTGGCGATGGCTGTGGTTCGTGGGATCAAGCAGAGAAGCTCTGTCCCTGGGTCTGCCGAGCCTGGAGTCCAAGGTCTCAGAGAGTTCCGCTATTTTGTTCTGTGGGTCTTCAGTCGTGCGTGAGTCTCGGCCGGAGCTGCCATGCGGGTCTGGAAAGTGTCCTGAAGTGTGGCGATGGCTGTGGTTGGTGGGCTCAAGCAGAGAAGCTCTGTCCCTGGGTCTGCCGAGCCTGGAGTCCAAGGTCTCAGAGAGTTCCGCTACCTTGTTCTGTGGGTCTTCAGTCGTGCGTGAGTCTCGGCCGGAGCTGCCATGCGGGTCTGGAAAGTGTCCTGAAGTGTGGCGATGGCTGTGGTTGGTGGGATCAAGCAGAGAAGCTCTGTCCCTGGGTCTGCCCAGCCTGGAGTCCAAGGTCTCAGAGAGTTCTGCTATCTTGTTCTGTGGGTCTTCAGTCGTGCGTGAGTCTCGGCCGGAGCTGCCATGCGGGTCTGGAAAGCGTCCTGAAGTGTGGCAATGGCTGTGGTTGGTGGGATCAAGCAGAGAAGCTCTGTCCCTGGGTCTGCCGAGCCTGGAGTCCAAGGTCTCAGAGAGTTCCGCTATCTTGTTCTGTGGGTCGTCAGTCGTGCGTGAGTCTCGGCCGGAGCTGCCACGTGGGTCTGGAAAGTGTCCTGAAGTGTGGCGATGGCTGTGGTTGGTGGGATCAAGCAGAGAAGCTCTGTCCCTGGGTCTGCCGAGCCTGGAGTCCAAGGTCTCAGAGAGTTCCGCTATCTTGTTCTGTGGGTCTTCAGTCATGTGTGAGACTCGGCCGGAGCTGCCACGTGGATATGGAAAGTGTCCTGAAGTGTGGCGATGGCTGTGGTTGGTGGGATCAAGCAGAGAAGCTCTGTCCCTGGGTCTTCCGAGCCTGGAGTCCAAGGTCTCAGAGAGTTCCGCTATCTTGTTCTGTGGGTCTTCAGTCATGCGTGAGTCTCGGCCAGAGCTGCCACGTGGGTCCAGAAAGAGTCCTGAAGTGTGGCGACGGCTGGGTAGTGGAAGTAGTGTCGATAGTGGAAGTCTGCCAGTGGGGTATTTATCTGGGTAAGGTGCGTCTCCTGTGGGCAATTCGATCCCTGGGTGGTTGATGGAAGCAGACAGGCAGGGTACGGTGGGGCTCCTGATTAGAATCCCTTTGTCACCTGTGGTTGGTGGGAGCAAGCAAAGAAGCTCTGACCCTGGGTCTGCCGAGCCTGTAGTCCAAGGTCTCAGAGAGTTCCGCTATCTTGTTCTGTGGGTCTTCAGTCGTGCGTGAGTCTCGGCCGGAGCTGCCATGCGGGTCTGGAAAGCGTCCTGAAGTGTGGCGATGGCTGTGGTTCGTGGGATCAAGCAGAGAAGCTCTGTCCCTGGGTCTGCCGAGCCTGGAGTCCAAGGTCTCAGAGAGTTCCGCTATCTTGTTCTGTGGGTCTTCAGTCGTGCGTGAGTCTCGGCCGGAGCTGCCATGCGGGTCTGGAAAGTGTCCTGAAGTGTGGCGATGGCTGTGGTTGGTGGGCTCAAGCAGAGAAGCTCTGTCCCTGGGTCTGCCGAGCCTGGAGTCCAAGGTCTCAGAGAGTTCCGCTATCTTGTTCTGTGGGTCTTCAGTCGTGCGTGAGTCTCGGCTGGAGCTGCCATGCGGGTCTGGAAAGCGTCCTGAAGTGTGGCGATGGCTGCGGTTCGTGGGATCAAGCAGAGAAGCTCTGTCCCTGGGTCTGCCGAGCCTGGAGTCCAAGGTCTCAGAGAGTTCCGCTATCTTGTTCTGTGGGTCTTCAGTCGTGCGTGAGTCTCGGCCGGAGCTGCCATGCGGGTCTGGAAAGTGTCCTGAAGTGTGGCGATGGCTGTGGTTGGTGGGATCAAGCAGAGAAGCTCTGTCCCTGGGTCTGCCGAGCCTGGAGTCCAAGGTCTCAGAGAGTTCCGCTATCTTGTTCTGTGGGTCTTCAGTCGTGCGTGAGTCTCGGCTGGAGCTGCCATGCGGGTCTGGAAAGCGTCCTGAAGTGTGGCGATGGCTGTGGTTCGTGGGATCAAGCAGAGAAGCTCTGTCCCTGGGTCTGCCGAGCCTGTAGTCCAAGGTCTCAGAGAGTTCTGCTCTCTTGTTCTGTGGGTCTTCAGTCGTGCGTGAGTCTCGCCCGGAGCTGCCATGCGGGTCTGGAAAGTGTCCTGAAGTTTGGCGATGGCTGTGGTTGGTGGGATCAAGCAGAGAAGCTTTGTCCCTGGGTCTGCCGAGCCTGGAGTCCAAGGTCTCAGAGAGTTCCGCTATCTTGTTCTGTGGGTCTTCATTCGTGCGTGAGTCTCGGCTGGAGCTGCCATGCGGGTCTGGAAAGCGTCCTGAAGTGTGGCGATGGCTGTGGTTCGTGGGATCAAGCAGAGAAGCTCTGTCTCTGGGTCTGCCGAGCCTGTAGTCCAAGGTCTCAGAGAGTTCCGCTATCTTGTTCTGTGGGTCTTCAGTCGTGCGTGAGTCTCGGCCGGAGCTGCCATGCGGGTCTGGAAAGTGTCCTGAAGTGTGGCGATGGCTGTGGTTGGTGGGATCAAGCAGAGAAGCTCTGTCCCTGGGTTTGCCGAGCCTGGAGTCCAAGGTCTCAGAGAGTTCCACTATCTTGTTCTGTGGGTCTTCAGTCGTGCGTGAGTCTCGGCTGGAGCTGCCACGTGGGTCTGGAAAGTGTCCTGAAGTGTGGCGATGGCTGTGGTTGGTGGGATCAAGCAGAGAAGCTCTGTCCCTGGGTCTGCCGAGCCTGGAGTCCAAGGTCTCAGAGAGTTCTGCTATCTTGTTCTGTGGGTCTTCAGTCATGCGTGAGTCTCGGCCAGAGCTGCCACGTGGGTCCAGAAAGCGTCCTGAAGTGTGGCGACGGCTGGGTAGTGGAAGTAGTGTCGATAGTGGAAGTCTGCCAGTGGGGTATTTATCTGGGTAAGGTGCGTCTCCTGTGGGCAATTCGATCCCTGGGTGGTTGATGGAAGCAGACAGGCAGGGTACGGTGGGGCTCCTGATTAGAATCCCTTTGTCACCTGTGGTTGGTGGGAGCAAGCAAAGAAGCTCTGACCCTGGGTCTGTTGAGCCTGTAGTCCAAGGTCTCAGAGAGTTCCGCTATCTTGTTCTGTGGGTCTTCAGTCGTGCGTGAGTCTCGGCCGGAGCTGCCATGCGGGTCTGGAAAGCGTCCTGAAGTGTGGCGATGGCTGTGGTTCGTGGGATCAAGCAGAGAAGCTCTGTCCCTGGGTCTGCCGAGCCTGGAGTCCAAGGTCTCAGAGAGTTCCGCTATCTTGTTCTGTGGGTCTTCAGTCGTGCGTGAGTCTCGGCTGGAGCTGCCATGCGGGTCTGGAAAGTGTCCTGAAGTGTGGCGATGGCTGTGGTTGGTGGGGTCAAGCAGAGAAGCTCTGTCCCTGGGTCTGCCGAGCCTGGAGTCCAAGGTCTCAGAGAGTTCCGCTATCTTGTTCTGTGGGTCTTCAGTCGTGCGTGAGTCTCGGCCGGAGCTGCCACGTGGGTCTGGAAAGTGTTCTGAAGTGTGGCGATGGCTGTGGTTGGTGGGATCAAGCAGAGAAGCTCTGTCCCTGGGTCTGCCGAGCCTGGAGTCCAAGGTCTCAGAGAGTTCCGCTATCTTGTTCTGTGGGTCTTCAGTCGTGCGTGAGTCTCGGCCGGAGCTGCCACGTGGATCTGGAAAGTGTCCTGAAGTGTGGCGATGGCTGTGGTTGGTGGGATCAAGCAGAGAAGCTCTGTCCCTGGGTCTGCCCAGCCTGGAGTCCAAGGTCTCAGAGAGTTCTGCTATCTTGTTCTGTGGGTCTTCAGTCGTGCGTGAGTCTCGGCCGGAGCTGCCATGCGGGTCTGGAAAGCGTCCTGAAGTGTGGCAATGGCTGTGGTTGGTGGGATCAAGCAGAGAAGCTCTGTCCCTGGGTCTGCCGAGCCTGGAGTCCAAGGTCTCAGAGAGTTCCGCTATCTTGTTCTGTGGGTCGTCAGTCGTGCGTGAGTCTCGGCCGGAGCTGCCACGTGGGTCTGGAAAGTGTCCTGAAGTGTGGCGATGGCTGTGGTTGGTGGGATCAAGCAGAGAAGCTCTGTCCCTGGGTCTGCCGAGCCTGGAGTCCAAGGTCTCAGAGAGTTCCGCTATCTTGTTCTGTGGGTCTTCAGTCATGTGTGAGACTCGGCCGGAGCTGCCACGTGGATATGGAAAGTGTCCTGAAGTGTGGCGATGGCTGTGGTTGGTGGGATCAAGCAGAGAAGCTCTGTCCCTGGGTCTTCCGAGCCTGGAGTCCAAGGTCTCAGAGAGTTCCGCTATCTTGTTCTGTGGGTCTTCAGTCATGCGTGAGTCTCGGCCAGAGCTGCCACGTGGGTCCAGAAAGAGTCCTGAAGTGTGGCGACGGCTGGGTAGTGGAAGTAGTGTCGATAGTGGAAGTCTGCCAGTGGGGTATTTATCTGGGTAAGGTGCGTCTCCTGTGGGCAATTCGATCCCTGGGTGGTTGATGGAAGCAGACAGGCAGGGTACGGTGGGGCTCCTGATTAGAATCCCTTTGTCACCTGTGGTTGGTGGGAGCAAGCAAAGAAGCTCTGACCCTGGGTCTGCCGAGCCTGTAGTCCAAGGTCTCAGAGAGTTCCGCTATCTTGTTCTGTGGGTCTTCAGTCGTGCGTGAGTCTCGGCCGGAGCTGCCATGCGGGTCTGGAAAGCGTCCTGAAGTGTGGCGATGGCTGTGGTTCGTGGGATCAAGCAGAGAAGCTCTGTCCCTGGGTCTGCCGAGCCTGGAGTCCAAGGTCTCAGAGAGTTCCGCTATCTTGTTCTGTGGGTCTTCAGTCGTGCGTGAGTCTCGGCCGGAGCTGCCATGCGGGTCTGGAAAGTGTCCTGAAGTGTGGCGATGGCTGTGGTTGGTGGGCTCAAGCAGAGAAGCTCTGTCCCTGGGTCTGCCGAGCCTGGAGTCCAAGGTCTCAGAGAGTTCCGCTATCTTGTTCTGTGGGTCTTCAGTCGTGCGTGAGTCTCGGCTGGAGCTGCCATGCGGGTCTGGAAAGCGTCCTGAAGTGTGGCGATGGCTGTGGTTCGTGGGATCAAGCAGAGAAGCTCTGTCCCTGGGTCTGCCGAGCCTGGAGTCCAAGGTCTCAGAGAGTTCCGCTATCTTGTTCTGTGGGTCTTCAGTCGTGCGTGAGTCTCGGCCGGAGCTGCCATGCGGGTCTGGAAAGTGTCCTGAAGTGTGGCGATGGCTGTGGTTGGTGGGATCAAGCAGAGAAGCTCTGTCCCTGGGTCTGCCGAGCCTGGAGTCCAAGGTCTCAGAGAGTTCCGCTATCTTGTTCTGTGGGTCTTCAGTCGTGCGTGAGTCTCGGCTGGAGCTGCCATGCGGGTCTGGAAAGCGTCCTGAAGTGTGGCGATGGCTGTGGTTCGTGGGATCAAGCAGAGAAGCTCTGTCCCTGGGTCTGCCGAGCCTGTAGTCCAAGGTCTCAGAGAGTTCTGCTCTCTTGTTCTGTGGGTCTTCAGTCGTGCGTGAGTCTCGCCCGGAGCTGCCATGCGGGTCTGGAAAGTGTCCTGAAGTTTGGCGATGGCTGTGGTTGGTGGGATCAAGCAGAGAAGCTCTGTCCCTGGGTCTGCCGAGCCTGGAGTCCAAGGTCTCAGAGAGTTCTGCTATCTTGTTCTGTGGGTCTTCAGTCATGCGTGAGTCTCGGCCAGAGCTGCCACGTGGGTCTGGAAAGTGTCCTGAAGTGTGGCGATGGCTGTGGTTGGTGGGATCAAGCAGAGAAGCTCTGTCCCTGGGTCTGCCGAGCCTGGAGTCCAAGGTCTCAGAGAGTTCCGCTATCTTGTTCTGTGGGTCTTCAGTCATGAATGAGTCTCGGCCGGAGCTGCCACGCGGGTCCGGAAAGCGTCCTGAAGTGTGGCGACTGGTGGGTATTGGAAGTAGTGTCAATGACCTAGACTGCCACAATGAAGGAAGACAAAAATGATCGTCTGTACTTTCAATGCACGTACGCTAGCATCAGATGCATCCATCGAGGACCTGATGGTACAAGCACGAATGATCAAGTATGACATCATTGGTCTTACTGAGACAAGAAGGCACGAATCTCACCATGCCGTTTTCGACACTGGAGAAGAATTGTTCCTCGGAACATGCGATAAAAGAGGTGTTGAAGGCGTCGGTGTCCTTGTCAACACAAACTTGGCCAAGAGCATTGATTCATTCGAATGCCTAACAACCCGAATCGGACGTTTACATTTGAATAGATGTGCTCACTGCCTGCAGTTTCTATCTTCGTTGTCTCTGCACCAACATGTCATTATGATGAAAGAGAAATCTGAAGTTCTACATGGAGCTAGAGAAGTTCTATAAAGAAGACCACACCTTCTACAAGATCATTGCGGGTGATTTTAATGCCAAGATAGGACCGAGAAGATCAGCTGAAGAACTTCACATCGGGACCCATGGCCTAGAATGGAACGAACAGGGTGAGAGACTGTCTGAGTTCATCATGTCGACCAAGACCATTCATGGTAACTCACAGTTCCAGAAGGCAGAATCTAAACGATGGACATGGGTGTCTCCTGGTGGACGATTCCACAACGAAATAGACCACATCATATTCAATCAACGGTTTTGCCTGACTGATGTCGCTGTTGTCCCAAAATTTCGAACGGGATCGGACCACCGTCTTCTTTGTGGAAAATTCTACTTCACAGAGCGGGGAGAAAAGGCTGCAAAGTTCAAAAAGAGAACTCCCAGAATGACCACCAACTGGGAACTCTTTGGAACTATTGCGGCAACATGGGAAGATGCCATTGTTGACAACATTGACGAGGAATATGATCGACTGGTTCAGCACCTCCATGAATGTGCGAGGAACGCCAAGAGAGAGATAGCCACAAAAAATCGCCTATCTTCGAAAACTCTTGAGCCAATTAGCCAGCGTGGTTTGGTGCATGCCTCAGGCAACCGCAAGCTCACGTCCAAGCTGCAAAGCAGTGCAGAGATGCGATCAAAGAAGACCTCAATGAGAGAAGAGCAGAAGTACTGGTAGATGCGGCAGAAGCCGGGAAAAGTATTCGTAACGCCCGCCTGTCCTTCGCCAACTACAAGACCAAGATGACTGCCCTCCGACGTCCTGATGGATCCATCACATCCTCCAGAACGGCAATGGAGAAGATTATCCATGACTTCTACTCAAATCTCTTTGATAGACATGTCCACTTGCCGACATACCTAATTCCACAGGATGGATATGTCGTTCCCAAGGTTCTCCCTTCCGAAATCCGACACGCCATTTCGTCGGTAAAGAAACAAACAGCACCCGGCCCAGACAAGGTCAGACCTGAACACCTGAAGAACCTGCCGTCAGTACTCATCAATACACTGGCTCGGCTCTTCACTCGCTACCTGTCTGAATGCAAGGTTCCGTCCCAATGGAAAACCAGCAGGACCGTACTACTGTTCAAGAAGGGAGACATCCATGACATTGGCAAATATCGCCCGATGCCTACTGTCTGTTATCTACAAGTTGTTCACTCGAGTCATCCTAAATAGGATTGGCAGAACACTAGATGAAGGACAACCATGCGAGCAAGCTGGGTTCCGCAAAGGATTCAGCACCATCGACCACATACACACGATAACCAAGCTCATTGAGGTTTCTCGGGAGTTCATGATGCCGCTCTGTTTAATGTTCATTGATTTAAAGAAGGCCTTTGATTCTGTTGAGACGGAAGCGGTCATTGAAGCCCTAGCCAATCAGGGCATTCAAGCCCAATACATCAGGATCCTCCGTGAGCTGTATTGCGGATTCACTACCAGGATCTCACCATTCTACAAAGAAGTGATCTTTGATGTCAAGAGAGGGGTGCGGCAGGGTGATACCATTTCACCGAAACTCTTCAGTGCCACCCTCGAGAACATCATGCGACGACTGGAATGGGAAGGAATGGGAGTGAAGATAGATGGTCGGCAACTATACCACCTCCGCTTTGCTGATGACATTGTTTTAATAACACCAAACATCAGCCAAGCGGCACAAATGCTGGCCGACTTTGACCATGAGTGTGGAAAGCTAGGACTACAGCTGAATCTTACGAAGACAATGTTTATGAGAAACAGCCTTGTTCCTGACGCCCCATTCGCTCTCAATGGAACGACCATCTCCGAATGCAACAGCTATGTGTACCTAGGTCGAGAGGTCAACATGGCAAATGACCTGGCACCCGAGCTGCGCAGGAGGAAGAGAGTGGCTTGGAACGCCTTCAAGAACGTCGAAGAAATAGCTAAGAGGACGAAGAACCTCCGGCTCCGGGCACATCTCTTTGATTCCACTGTTCTTCCTGCATTAACATATGCCTCAGAGACCTGGGCCCTACGCAAACAAGATGAGAATGCTATTCAGATCTCCCAAAGAAGAATAGAAAGAGCTATGCTTGGAATATCACGTTTCACTCAAATGAGAGAAGGAATCCGGAGTTCTGACATCCATCGACGATCAAGAATCAGGGACGCTGTCTCATTTGCCAAGGTGTCGAAAATCAGATGGGCTGGTCACGTAATGAGATTTAAAGGCGACCGCTGGACTAGAGCTGTTACCGACTGGATTCCACAGGATGTCTAAAGACCGCGTGGCCGCCCACCTACCAGATGGTCAGACTTCTTCGTCAAGATCATGAACGATCGGTTTGAGGCCCTTCATGTTCCTGGAGCGAACAGATGCCATTGGGCTACACTAGCGCACGACAGGGACAAATGAAGACGTTACTGGCGCCTGCTCGAGCAAATCAACGACTAACGGGAAGTTAAGTGTGATTAAGTGTGCGATACATGGGATCGAGCGTGTAAAACTAAAAATGTATCAAAATATGTACATATGTATTAAAAAACACTTATATGATATAAAGATGTACACATATGTACATGCTATGTATGTACATACATATATGTGTGTGTACATTATTTTCCTTCTTGTTTTGGGGTTCACACCCGGCAGAGGTCACGGCTTCCTCCTGGGTGCTTGGGGGACCATGGGTGATGCTGGCATCCCCCGGTGGGTCACGTGCACAGCAAGTGCCCTCTCGCTGCACTAGTTCCAGCCGCTCTATTTCTCTCCACTGAGCTTCGAACCTTAACATTTCTCTGATACACTAAAAAATGCCTTTGAGCACTCAAGTGAAAACATGAAGGCCTGAACTTACTGAACAAGCTAAAAACAAAACGGAAAACCCAAGCTGGGGTCCCTGGTCCCGTGCTCTGCCGGGCGCCCCGGGAGAAACCCCCTTCCGGCTCTCACAGCCGCCACCGGGCGGGGGGAGTGTCTGCGGCTGCAGGCCGAGGCCCACCAACAGAGCCCGACCCCGAGACGGCTGCCCTGCACCCACCCACCTTGGACTTGTCGGCTTGCGTCTTCAGCTCGGCCACCTCCCGCAACAGGCTCCCGTTCTCCACCTGCACCGCCTGCAGCTTCTCCTCCGCTGAAGCAGCAGCTTCCGCAGGGCCTGCAGCGCCTCCTCGTGCTGCGCCTGGCTCTCTGCGGTGGACTTGGCGTGCTCGGCCTGCAGAGCCTGGCACTGGCTGCGGCTCACATCCACCTTCTCCTCCTGTGGGGAGCCGGGGGCCACCGTCAGCCGTGGGCCCAGAGCCTGCCCCCAGCACACATGCACACACACACACACACAAACACAACGCACACAAACACACAAACATACCTGCACACACACGGCGACTCTGCTCTGCTCACCAGCACACACACACAATGTTCATGAAAATGAACTTGCACTTAGAACATAGATATTGGGGGCTGAAAGGCTGGCACAGGGTCCAGGCACCTGAGTACAGCCAGCCGGTTAGATCCTGAGCCAGGAGTACCACCGAGTGTGGGGGGAGCCCCAATAAACACGGTGATCATTTGGGGGCTTGGAGAGAAAGAGCACTGGGTAAGGCCACTTGGCCCCGGTCGGAATCCTGGCACTAACAGGAATATCCTGAGCACAAAGCCAGGAGTCACCTCCAAGGACTGACAGGCATGGCACTAGTCCCCCACCACCACCCCCCCCCAAAAAAAAATATATATATATATATATGTATCCCAGGGCCAGAGCGATAGCCCAGCGGGGAGGGTGTTTGTCTTGCACAAGGCTGACCCGCCTTTGATCCCCAGCATCCTATAGGGGATGCACCGTCAGTAGTAATTCCTGAGTGCAGAGCCAGGAGTGATCCCTGAACATCCCCAGCTGTGACAAAAAAAAGAAGAAAAGCAACAAGAACTAGAACAAGAACAAAAAAACCCAGAAAACAAAAATAATCCACCCCAAACTCAGCTATCAATGCCCAGTGTGTACCTGCCTGGCAAACACGAGTGAGTTGTGCAAGTATGTATGTATTTGCTTGCATGTCCAGGACATGTATGAGTCTGCACATGACAGAAGCCCATGTGTGTATTCTGGGGTGTGTGCATGGCTGTGGAGACGCGTGTGTACACACGTTCTCGAGCACACACAGATAGACTGTGATGCTGCGTGTGTTTGGCCCATGCTGCCCCGGCAAGAACGATTCCCTTGGATACTTCCCACAGGGTTCTGAACGGCTCCTTAAGAGCTCAGTCCCGGGTCCTGACGGGGCCCTGTCAGTACTGTCTCAACGGAAAGGCCCAGTTCACCAAGGTCCAGCGCTGTAGTGATGGGATAGCGGGGAGGGCGTTTGTCTTGCACGTGGCTGACCCAGGTTCAATCCCCGGAATCCCATGTAGCCCCCCAAGCTCAGCCAGGAGTAATTCCTGAGTGCAGAGCTAGGAATAACCTCTGAGCATCACCAGGTGTGACCCAAAAAGCCATAAAAAGAAAAACAACCAAATACTTTAGGTGTTTTCTTTGTATGTGTCCAACCCAGCTTCAATCCCCAGCATTCCACGTGGTCCCCTGAGGGCCACCAGGAATGATCCCTGAGCACAGAGCCAGATGAAGGTCTCAGCACAGCTGAATACAAAAATACCCAAGACAAAAACAAACAAACACACACACACACAAAATCCTAAAAAGAAAACAAGAAAACACACTTTGATCCAGTGTAGGAAGGTGTCTGGAAGGTTCCAGAAAAGCGGCCTTCCCAGCGCATGTCTCTCACCCCCTCCCGTTGCTGTGAGCCCCCAGTGCTGCTGGCTGGCAGGGGAGACAGAGCAGAGGGGGCAGGGGGCACGGGAGAGGAGCCTGAGGCGCTGCTGAGGGGAGGAAGGAGTCCGGCACTCCGGGAGCATCGCTGGCCACTCACTGATCAGGCAGAGGTGGAGAGCACAGCGGTGACAGAGCAGCGCACCTACCTTTGCTGCCCCAACAGGGGCTCGTGCATCCCCTGGGGCTTTCCAGCTGACACGCTCGTGAGCCTCAGAGGCGACAGGGCTGAGCTCGCCTGAGGAGGCTTCGCTTTACCCTCAGCAAGGTAAAGATCAGCGTCCAACTCCCCTGGTACTCACCAAACTCTGAAGCTCTTTCTCCAAACCTCCTTCACTCGGCCGGCTTCGTTCAAGTTCTCCTGAAGACTCCGAAGCGCTAGCCCCTTCCCCTGCAGCTCCTCGGCCAGGCTATGGGCCTACCAGAGTGACAAGGATGGAGTGAATGGACCAAGGAGACGAACAGGACCGGGAAGGGGAAAACAAAACAGAAAACACGTATGAGAAGCCCATGACCCAACACAACCCCGAAGAACAGAGGTGTGAGGTGAGCATGATTGCCTGAAGCTTGCGAAGTCAAGGCCTTGGTGCTGTCAGTTCTGGTGATGACTGTGTAGTGGTTATTTAAAATGGCCCAAACAGAGGCGTTTTCTAGACCTAAATTTGGAGTGACCAGAAAATAAGAAAGCCTATGAGAAAGACTGACTTTCCAGGGGCAGGGAGACGGCACAAAGGGCTTGAGTACACACCAGGCCCGAGTTTGAACTCCAGCACCACTGGGCAGACTGAGATCGGTCCACAAGCTGAAAAGACCACTGCTGGGCGGGAGGACCCCAGAGCCCAGAGCATGGCTTGGCGAGGAAGAAGGAAGTAAGCAAGGGAGGAGGGAGGCTAAGGATAGGAAGGAAGGAGGGAGGAAACAGGGAAGAAAGGGAAAGGGAGGGGAGGGAGGGAAGAAAAGGTTATCTTTTTTTTTTTTTTTTGGCTTTTTAGGTCACCCTAAATGCTCAGGAATTTCTCCTTGGCACTGACCCGGCAAGCTTACCGAGAGTATCTCTCCTGCATGGCCAAGCCTGGCAAGCTCCCCGTGACGTATTCCATATGCCAAACACAGTAAGAAGTGTCACAATGGAGACGTTACTGGGTCTGTTCGAGCTAATTGATGAACAACAGGAGAACAGTGACAATGACAGTGACCCCATGGGATGATGGAGATCGAACCCACGTGGGCCGTGTGCAAGGCAAATGCCCTTCCCACTGTACTATCACTCCAGCCCCCAAGATTTACTTTCTTGTAGTTTCTTTTCTGTGACTTTAAAAGTTTGAGGGGTTTCAATATTAAATTTAAAATTAAGAAACTCTAATCCACTAGACAGCAGTCACCAGAACTTGACGTTTGTTACATCTGGATGTGAACAAGTGGGTCAACTCTCCCCTGCTGTGTCCTAGGAATTGATTCTGTTTGTTTCAACCAGTGTTTCTGGAATGCCAGCTAAGGAGTCCTGAGTCCTGAGAGGAACTCCCGGGGGTCTCTGGGTCCTTCTGTTATTTCTGTCAGTCCTGTTTACAGAGGCCGCAGCCCTTCCATCTTGGCCAACAGAGAAGTTTCTCCAACAAGCGCCCAGCGCTGGGGGGGCTGGGAGGGCGTGTCCCTGCCACCACAATCCTATAGGAGGAAAAGGGTATTTCTTGGGGCTCCTTGGTGAGGACTGCAGCTTCCTCGGCTTGGCCCAGATCTCACTGTCTTGTCCTTCCCCAGGGTCAGGGCTACCATGAGAGTCCATGCCCGTGGCCAGCAGGAGGCCATGCTGGAAGGCGGACTTGGCCCAAGCACCCCTTAGAGGCTGAAAGGGCTGAAATCTCTGCAGGGCTGGGCGGGGGCTTGTGCTGCAGGCAGGGAGGGGCCGGCAATGAGAAATACCAAGATGGGCCACGTCACCAGCCCTGAGGGAGCTCAGAGGCTCAGAGGCATTGAGCACCAGCTGGAAACTGAGGCGCCTCGGGGAGAGGACGGCAAAGCCAGTCACACGAGCACCTAGGTGGTCAGCAAGGTCAGGGAAAGACCCTCGCGGCCAGACTCGAGCCCAAGGGTCTGGGCCGATTCGGAGAGTATGCAGGGGGCCTAGGGGGGTGGGCAGAGGTTTGCTCTGGGGGCTCCTATCTTGTTTTCTCAGCGGCCTCGTGAAGAGTTCTCTGTTTCAGAAAGACCCCAGACGGGCCCGATTAGCCGGGGCCAAGGCTAGCACGGCATCCGGGTGCTGGGGACCAATGACAGCGCCAGAATCATGCCGACACGTTTTCAGTCCCATCAGAGAGAACCGCACGGGAGGTGACCGGGAGACCTGTCAGCACCAAGCCGGAACACGGCAGCGAAGCAGACGGACACACAGCACGCAGGGAGCGAGCGTGGAAGTTGGCGAGGGCGCCCGGGGACCAACCTTGCCACTCTCGGCCTGCTTTGCATTCTCTAACTCCTGAATCTGCACTCAGCCACCTGGAGCTGCTGCCTGAGCTTCTCCATTTCCAATTGACCTTCGGAACTGGCCTTCCGGAATCCATCGAGCTGCAAGAGCTTCTCCTGGGTGGCCTCCAGCTGCGTCGTGGCGTCGGCCAGGGCCGGGGCTTGCTGACTACACATGGCCCGCAACCCCTCCAGGTCCTTTACCTTCATCTCCGCCTCCTGCAGCCTGTTCAGGGCATCCTCCATTTCCACTAGGTGCTGGTCCTCGGTCTGGTCGAGCTTGGCCCGCGCGGCCTCCAGGCTGTTCTGCTCCTGGGCCGTCCTGACCAGCCGCGACCTGAGCATCCACAGCTCGGAGGCATGTGCTGCATGCTCGGCCACCCTCTGGGCCTTCAGGCTCTCCACCTCCTGCTGGGACTCGAACTGCAGCCTCTCGATCTGCATCTTGAGCTCGGCCAGCTTGGCTGCCTCGGCGCCCACGCCCCGGCTCACAGACGCCTTCGGCTCGCACATGGCCTGTTGGTGCGGGGCGATGGCCGTCTCAGGTTTGGACTTCCACAGGGCGATCAGGTTCGTGTTCTCCTTGTTGGCATGGTCCAGCTTGGTCCTCAGCCACTCGTTCTCCTTGGCGAGCTTCTCGGAGCCGCCTGCAGGGCCTTCGCCTCCTTCTGGTGGGAAAACAACGTTTCCATGAACTTAAAACAGGAAGGAAAAGAAGCAGAAATAGAAATTCTTTTGAAAACTGACTGTTTGCTTCTTCTTGTTTTAAGGAGTACCTTCAAAGACTGGGTTTCTAAAGGATTTGATTTGTGCTGCTCGACTGAAAATCAAAGGTGAGGCAAAGGCATAAACCCAACTGTCAGAACGAGAGAAAAACGCTCATCAACAGCAGCCTCCGGCCCCAAGGAGCAGAAATGCCTCAGCCGGGCCCTGCCAGGTGCATGACCCCAGGTATCCCTGTCTGATTCTGAGTCTCCAGCAGAGGTGGTCCCGGCGGGTCGGGCAGGCCACCCCACATCCTTGCCTGCACCCTGCAAGCCTCCAGGACCTGCCCGGGCTTTACCTCCAGGTCGCATTTGCTGATAGACTCCTCCACGACTCTGAACTGGAGGTCCTCCACTTTCCTGAGGGGGAGAGGGAGAGTTGTGAGGGGCGTCACTGCTGCCCCCCATGAGGGCCACCATCCTGTAGATGCGCCTGACTCAGCCCCCGGCTCCACACACAGGAGGGCTGAGAGAGTCAGCGAGGGCCAGAACAAGAGTACAGAGGGCAGGGCGTTTGTCTTGCACGTGGCCGACCCAGGTTCAATTCCCAGCATCCCATTATGGCCCCCTGAGCAATGCCAGGAGTAATTCCTGAGTGCCGAGGCAGGAGTAACCCCTGAGCATCGCTGGGTGTGACCCAAAAAGAAAAAAAAAAAGAAAGTCAGCGAGTCCCCTTGGCTCGTGGGAATCCAGAGACTCTTCTGGAGAGCCGGAGGCAGCCCCCGCCACAGCTCGCTCTGGCCTGAGCTTCCTTAAGGCTGAGCCCTTGGCTTGAGCTTGAGGCCGACTCCAGCATCCAGCCTTGCAGGTCCGTCAGGGTCTCCCCAGAGCAGCCTGGCCCTTCTCTCTTCCTCTTCCTTCCAGCTCAGCTCGCTCTCCCCAGCACCCGCCCATGCCTGAATAGCAGTAACCAGAGACTCTGGTCTCTGGGAATGGCCCCGTGCCCCTCAGGGTCACTGGGTGTGACCCCATAAAAGACCCCTGTGCCATCTGCCTTCGAAATTGGGGGATGAGAGGCTAGAATGATAAAGTTGCGGGGAAGGTGCTGGCCTTGCAAGCCGCTGACCTGAGTTGGATCCCAGGTACCCACCCCACAGGGTCCCGAGCCCACCAGGAGTGACTCCTGAGTGCAGAGCCCAGAGTAAATCCTGAGCATTGGCTGGGGTGTGGCCCAAAGTCCAGGAAAAAAAAGGAACAAGTGGTAGGTGAGAATGTGTGAGGGCTCACGCCCAGCGAGCAGGACAGCAAGGGCAGCTCAGGGGAAGACCAAGCATAAAGGGAAGGAGAGAAGAGGCAAAGACAGTGAGGAGGGGAGCGGAGTGAGTGGAAGGGCCTCAGGGACCGGGGGTCCTGTCCGTTCTGTCCTGGGCTCGTGGTCGCTCATGGTCACTCTGCAGACCCAGATCCCTCTCGGCACAATGGCTCCTGCAGGAGGGGACAAGGAGGGACCTGGTCTTCATTTTTCGGGCACACGGTGGCAGGGGCTGGGGCGGGGTGGCCGAGGACGTCCGCTCCTTCTACCCGGCCACCCCTGACCCATTGCCCTGCTGAGATCCAGCCGCAGGGTCTCTTGCCGCTTCCCCGCATCATCTGAGCTGCTGCCAATCTCCTGCTGACCGACGGGCCCAGCAGGGCCCAGGCTGTCCACTGCTGCTTTGCCTGCTGGGAGCTCTCGAGCTACCGGGTTCTGTCCGGGGAGTGGGCTCATCCTTGCCTCTGCAGAAGGACCTGGCCGTGATTTCACGATACACTTAAAGTATATCTGGTCGGATTAAATGCTCTCCCCAGGGCCAAAGAGTCTGTTGGGGGAGGAGGTGCTTGCAGAGGTTCAAGATCCAGCACCTTCAGGAGTGACCCCCCCGCAAGCATAGAGCCAGGAATAAGCCCTGAGCACCCCTGGGTGTGGCCCCCAAACCAAATAATAAATAAATAAAATTTCTAGAAGCACACAAGCTCTCGGGCCCAGCCATGTGCAGTGATCCCAGGAACTGCAGTCAACTCGGATTTCAAGGGGTGGCTGGGAAGAGCTTGGCAGCCTTGGGGGTCTCGCACCAAGACCGGGGCTCAACCCCCCTCCACCGGGAGCAGCCCCCAAGCACTACGCCTGGAGTCCCTGAGCACTGCCACGTGAGCCGCAAAACCAAAGAGCAAAAATAAAAACTAGGAAAGGCAGGTGACGGTGTTCCCTGATCCTCCTGGCCTGAGCGGGTGGGGCAGGCCAGACACACGTGCTTCCTGGGCCCGAGACAGCTCCCTGAGGAAACCAGCACGGGAGCGAAGGTTCAGCCAACCATGAAGATGAGACTGTGAAATTCAGGCGCCAGAATAGGGAGAAAGCAGCACCCCTGGCATGGGGGGAGGCGCGCGCTGAGGGGCTTGGCAAGGTCGGGGCCACGAACTGAACTCAGGATGTTGCTGCCAAAGCCTCTGCCCTCTACGTGGTATGTGAGGCCCTAGGCCCCATCCCAGCAAGGCCAGACCCTCTGTGGGGGCCTGGTACCTCAGAACAGCAACTCAGCCAACAAGCAAACCGGGAGGCCTCCCACAGGGCACGCACGGACCTGTGTGCATGTATGTATGCGTGCATGTATGTACCTGTGGGCATGTCTACACACACCTGTGTGCATGTACGCATTGTGTTTGTGCATGTACTTGCCTGTGTGTATATACCCATATACCTGTGTATATACGGTATGCACTACGTGTACATGTATGAGTGACTGTGTGTGTGTGAACGCTTATGTGTGCACGTATGGAATTATGTTGTCGAGGTATACTTCCATGAACTCACACAGAATCATTCCATATTCCTGTCACATGCGCTAACAGTGATGTGCAATTTAGGAGTGAGCTCCACCCCGCATAAAGATATGCAAGGCAGGGCCCAAAGAGCTGGAGAGCGAAGCCCCAGCGCTGCCCAGGCTCAATCCCTGAGGCCCGCCAGGAATAATCCCGAGCACAGAGGTGGGAGAAAGCCCTGAGCTCTGCCAGGTGTGACCCCAAAACAGAACAAGACAGCAAGGGGAGTCTGGAGATACGGCTCAGGCGTGGGGCTCTTGCTCAGATGTGGGAGGCCCCGGCTCAACCCCAGCCTTGCAAACGGCCCCTTGAAGCACTGCAGGGTGTGGCTCACAGTCAAGCAGAAAAACAAAACCAAATTCCACAAATGGGCTGGCTCGCGAGGGAAGGAGAGGGGCTTCTGAGTCTGCTCCCCTCCTAATTGGTGAGGCGAGGGGAAGGAGGAGTCGGACGTGAGGATGGAGGCAGGGCAGGGAAACCTGGTGGTGGTCGAGCAAGACAGGAATGGCCCCCGGCCTGTGCCCACGGTGTGCGGCCTCCTGGCTCCTGTTCCCGTGTCATCTGTATTGTATCTTCCGTTGCACACACACTCACTCCCTCCTTTCCGCACCGAGGGTCAATGCACGGAGCAGAGGGGGCGGCAGGAAGCGCAGCCCCCAGCAAAACCAGCCCCCCGGGACACCCTCTCCATCGTGGGCCCGTTTTCCTGTGGACAATATCTCAAGACACCCTTGCATATTCGGACACAATTTAGTGTTTATGACTCAGATAGACATGAGGGGAGAAGCCACGAGGCCCCAGCTTTGACTTGCGGCCCCACAATGGACAGAAGTCGAGGCCCCTCTGCATGTCGACAGGGGTGCAGAGGGACAGGAGGGAGCAGGGAGAGACGGAGAGAGCAAACAAGCAAGACGAAGCGCCAAGTGTTCCCCAGAGTCTCTGGGCCCTGCTCTGACCCTCCAACGCCCCCTTCAGCTACCCCACTTCATCCCTAAGGTGGCCTGAGGCCGGAGACGAGCCCTGAGCACCCGAGGAAAGGCCCATCCCTGCTCCTGTCACTGGTGGTGGCTGGGAAGCCACTCGCCTGCCACCCAAAGCTGCCCAGCCCACCCGGTCCTGTTCCGCCTCTCGCTCCTGGGGCCGTGGGAGTCTGTGGGGGCCTGAGCACCGCACAGTGCGGGGGGAAGGGGGCTGCTCACTAGTCCCGTGCGGCTGGACCTGCTGCTCACGGATGAGGCCACAGAGCTCACGGAGCTGAACGAGGAGGCCGACGGGCTACGCTTCAGGCTGGCGGGGGTGGTGGCCATCACATTCCTCAGGGCGGCCGCCTTGGTCTTGGCCGGCGTCATGGAGGGGAAGCCGATCTTGGTGACTTTCTGAATGGGAGCAAACAAGCCGTACTTGGGCCGACACTGGAAGTACCCGTGGACAACGAGGAGGGGAGGGACAAAACACACCTTTGGCAAGAGAGACAGGCGCCGACCGAGGCGTCCACTGAGTCCCACAGTCTCACACGCCCACAGACTAACACGCTCCCACAGCCCCAAACTCCCACACACTCACACCCCAACAAACACACCCCCTTCACACCCCAACCAACACTCCCACACTCTCACACTCCCACCCCAACAAACACACTCACACTCACACCCCAACCAACACTCCCACATTTCCACAGCCCCACACTCACACACACACTCACTCCACAACAAACATACCTTGCCACAGCCCCACACTCACACACACACTCACACACCAACAAACACCACACTCACACCTCAACCAACACTCCCACACACTCACACACCAACCAACACACACTCACACTCACACTCCAACCAACACTCCCCCATTCCCACACACTCACAACCCAACAAACACACTCACATCCCAACCAACACTACTACACTCTCACACTCCGACCCCAACAAACACACTCACACTCACACCCCAACCAACACACCCACATTTCCACAGCCCCACACTCACACACACTCACTCCCCAACAAACACACACTCACACCCCAACCAACACATACTCACACCCCAACAAACACTCCCACACTCACCTCAAGAAACACACACACTCACACCCCAACCAACACTCCCACACTCTCACACTCGCACCCTAACAAACACACTCATACCGCAAAAAACACTCCCACATGTCCACAGCCCCACACTCACACACACTCACTCCCCAACAAACACTCATACCATTCCACAGTCCCCACACTCACACACACTCACAGCCCCACAAACTAACATGCTCCCACAGCCCCACACTCACACATACTCCCACACCAACAAGCACACACAATCACACCCCAGCAAACACTCCCACATGTCCACAGCCCCACACTCACACACACTCACTCCCCAACAAACACACATTCACACCCCAACCAACACATACTCCCACCCCAACAAACACTCCCACACTCACCCAAAGAAATACACACACACACACCCCAACCAACACTCCCACACTTCACACTCCCACCCCAAAAACAACACACACTCACACCCCAACAAACACTCCCACATGTCCACAGCCCCAAACTCACACACTCACTCCCCAACAAACACACACACCCCAACCAACACTCCCACACACTCACACCCCAGCCAACGCACACTCACACCCCAGAAAACACTCCCACACTCACCCCAGGAAACACACACACTCACACCCCAAACAACACTCCCACACTCTCATACTCCCACCCCAACAAACACTCCCACATTTCTACAGCCCCACACTCACACACTCACTCCCCAAGAAACACTCATACCCTCCTACAGCCCCACACTCACATACAATCCCAACCCAACAAACACACACTCACACCCCAACCAACACTCCCACATTTCAAAAGCCCCACACTCACACACACTCACTCCCCAACAAACACTCATACTCTCCCACAGTGCCACACTCACACATACTCATACCCCAACCAACACACACACTTACACCACAACCAACACTCCCACACACTCACACCCCAATCAACACACACTCACATCCCAGCAAACACTCCCATACTCACCTCAAGAAACACTCACACTCACACCCCAACCAACATTCCCACACTCTCACACTCCCACCCCAACAAACACTCCCACATTTCCACAGCCCCACACTCACACACACTCACTCCCCAACAAACACTCACACCGTCCCACAGCCCAACACTCACACACACTCACACCCCAACAAACACACACTCATACTCACACCCCAACCGACACTCGCACACTCCCAACACTCCACACTCACAAACACTCACACCCCAACTAAAACACACTGACACTCACACCCCAACCAACACTCTCACACTCCCACAGCCCCACAGTCACACACACGCACACCCCAACCAACACTTGCATGCTCTCAAACCAACACTGACACCCTCTCATTCCCCCACAAACATGCTCACACCCCAACCAACACTCACATGCTCACGCCCCCACCAACATTCTCACAGCCCCACACTCACACGCTCACATACACACACCCTCATACATACATATCCAAACTTCGAAGCACACACACTAATACATTCACGCCCACACTCCCTCGCACGCTGCCCACCCCAACCATGCAAACTAAGGGCGATTCCGAGCGGCCTCCCCGGCATCTGAAGGGCGACAGCAGGCCCGGGGGCTTCCTGCAGGCCGAGAACAGCTGCATGTGGGAGCCCCAGGCTCTCCCCACATCCCTGCAGGGTCCCCGAGTGCCACCAGCAGTGTCCCGGCCTAAGAACCAAGTAAGTGGCCTGCAGTCCCCTCAGCACCTCTGGGCACCGTGCATTGCCCCAGGCTGTCTGGGGGGAGGGGCAGGAGGACCCACCTCGTTCCGGCCACGGCGCCATCATTCTTGCCCAGCGGCTTGTCCAGCTCCACGCACACCAATCCCCCTTGGCGAAGTCCGTCTCCCCGAGGAAGCGCACCACACCAGCCTCCACGCCTCCCACCTGCCGGAGGGATGCGGGTCAGGCACCCTGGACTGCGCACAGAGCTCCCACCCTCGCGAAGGAACATTCTGGCTTCAGAGTAGGGATTTCCTGAAGAAACCCCAAAGGTCAAGGTGCCACTTCCCCCCGCAACCCCTAAGGGTGAGCAGACGCTGCTGCTCAGTGTCCATGCAAGGCAGCGGCGTTCACACCCACTCGCTGTCACCGGTGGCCTGGCTGACCACACCCCCAGGAATCTCTGACCCAGGCCAGTCACCTGATGTGGCGAGGGGGTCGCTGCCCCTCGGGTGTGGGAGCGGAGCAGTGGCAACTCCACCGCTGGAGAACAATTAAGCCAGAAACCAGCTAAAGGAAAATGACTGTTCTCATATCTTAGCGGAGTTCGATTTCCCAGTTCTCCTTCACAAACAGCCTTGGCTTGATGCTTGGCCGCTGGGACGCAGAGCAAAACAGAATCACAGCACTGGACACTGACGGAAATGCTGACAAAAACGGCTGGAGCACCAGGGGAAGGGCACTTGCTTTGTGTGCGGCGACCCTGGGTTCAATCCTCAGCACCCAAGATGGTCTCCCTAGCCCGCCAAGAGTGATTCCTGAGTGCAAAGCCTGAGTGACCTGTAAGCACTGCCAGGAGCGGCTCCAAAACCAAAAAGTCGAAACAGAAATAAGAGAGAGAGAGTGAGAAAGCTCAATGAATAATTCCCGAGAGCGTGGTTTTCTGTTTTGGGGTCTGGGGTAGGACTGGGTTCACGTGCTCAGGGGTCACTCGCAGCACGAGGGGTAGCAGCATCACCCAGGACTGTCTCTGCGAGTCCTGAAGTGCCATCTGCAAAGGCCCTGGCACAGCCTCCCTGGCCAGGCATGGGCCCTGGGCACTGTGAGTGTGACAAGGAATAAAAGCACAAGAGACGGGTGGCTGGGGTGGCGGCCCTGGGGTGAGAAGAGGCTGCAAAGTTCCTGTCTCACAGCTGGTCATCGGCGAACAATTTGGCACAGAGCATGCCGTCCCCGACCAGGAAACAGCCTCCTCGAATAGCACAGCTGGTAGCCAGAAAAGTCTCTCAAGACCCTGACATCATATCCTGGAAATATCATCTGCCCAATACTGCTGCAAGCCTGTCTCCAGAACATTCTGTCAGAGCTCAGCTGGAGAGAAGGGAAGTGATCTCCCAAGGTCAGGAGAACCACCGCACATCAGCCCGAGAAGCTCTTCACGGTTGGACTCTGAGACGCCACAGGATGGACAGAGTGACCTCCCACTCTGAGACACCATAAGACTGCCCAGAGCGACTGACTGTCCCGCTCTGAGACCCCTGCCTACTTGCGAGCACAGGCGGGACTTGAGGTCAGAGCTGGGCATTTCCAGTGACCCCACTGAGGGTCCCTCAGTCTCCTGAGAGAACCAAAGTAGCACAAACTTGGGGGCAGCCTGTCCACAGCCAGGGACGGGGAGTGCCTGGGGCAGGGGACCGTCTTCCACAGGCCTGGAGGCTGGAACAGCTATGTCAGAGCCTTTGAAGGGCTCCTCGGAGGTCAGTCACATAAATATCGGGGCCAGCTGGGGCAGAACCTAGACTTCCTGTGCGCAGGGAAGAACAGGGCAAAGGGCAGGAGGCCCTTTGGAGAGGCGGGTGGGCACCAGCCCTGCACGGGAGCTTCGCCTCGGTTCCCCGAGGCCAGCCCCCACTCGCCACGGCCTCCTGACCACAGCTGCGTTAGGCTGTGGACAGCCAAGCAAAGCTTTCTTGCATTAGGAAAAAGACCAAATAAAGTGTTTGGGTTTTCTTTTTTCCCCTTCTTCTTTCAGAAAACAGCCCTTATGCTGGTTGTGGTCCCCCCAAAAAACCCTCAAAAAAGTTTTAAAGGCGTGCTCTAGCTGAGGTATGGAGCAATAGAACAGCACAGTAGGCAGGGTGTTGGCCTTGCACACACCTGCCCGGGTGTGGTCCCTGAGCACAGGGCCAGGAGTCAGCCCTGAGCACCACCACCAATAAATGAGTAACTGATCAGAGTTATTCACCGCAGAGCCAGTGGCGGTGTCCCCACTCCCCTGTTCCGACGACACTGGTGTCCCTGTGTCTGGTTGTGGACGGTTGTGAATGCAAGTTAAAAACAAAAGTCTTTTTTCTTCTTTGGGTCCTTGGGTCACACCTGGCGAAGCTCAGGGGTGACTCCTAGCTCTGCACTCAGGAATCACTCCTGCGATGCTTGGGGGACCCTATGGGATACTGGGGAACCCAGGTTTGCTGAGTGCAAGGCAAACGCCCTCTCTGCTGTACTACCGCTCCAGCCCCCCAAACAGTCTTTAAACCGTGCGTCTCCTCCAGCTCAAATTCCCTCCCCGTGTTACTCTTTGGTCACCCCCGAACCCCAACCGTGACCCTCCAGGACCCTCCGAGGGCCACCCTGCGCCTGCAGGCGGGTCCCCTCACTGCGCTCCTCTCCCGCCTCCACCGCTCCGACACCGGCCTGGCTGTGGCCATCCCTGTGGTCCCCGGAAAGACACTGGCTCCGGGCCAGCCCCCAGTCTGTCTGGTCAGAGCCGCCTGCCGCAGACATCGCCAAGGGGACATTTCCCGGCCGCTTCCCACGGGTTCTGAAAGCGTTATTGAGTGCTTCTGCTGGGGGAAAACAGCTGTCTATAGCCAAGCGCCTCTGCTTTGAGGACCTGTGCAGAAGAATGGGCTTGGGGTGGACTGAGGATGCCACGTGCAGGTACCTGGTGACACCCACCAGAAACTCTTCTTACGGGGGTACCCCCTCGCCCCCACCGAAGGCCTTCCAGGAGCTGCTCAGAGAAACACAAGAGCAGGTGCTGAGTCTGAAGATGGAGCAACCAAGTCAGCAAAAGATACTTTTGAGAATGTTCCGGAGATGGTCCCGGGAAAATGCTGGCCTACCTGTGGCCTAGCCAGGGTCCATCCCCGACACCCCAGATGGTCCCCTGAGCCCTACCAGGAGTGATCCCTGAGTTCAGCACCAGGAGGAAGCCCTGAGCACGGCCAGGTGTGGCCCAAACACCAAACCACACACGTCTGGAGAGAAGTCTCTGGGCTGGCGCACAGCCGGGCACAGAATGGCCCGGAGCGGCTTGGGGTGAGCGCTGTGACGCCCCAAACACAAACATCAAAAACCAGAGAATTGGAACCGATTTCCAACTTTGTTCGTTGGTTTGTTTTCTGAGTCACAGTCAGAGTGCTCAGGGCTTACTTCTGGCTTGGTGCTCAGGGATCATTCCGGGATGTGCTTGGGAGACTGTACATGGGACCAAGACTTAAACCCCAGGTCAGAGGTGTGCAAAGCACGCGGCCTCCCCACGGCATGACCCCTCCACCCTGTTTTGGCTAAACTGGTAAAACTGGCAGCATCCCCGCACGCATCCAACACGCTGGAAACTGCAGGACCAGGCGTCCCGGGTGCTCATGCTTCCACCCAAACCGCGAGTCTGGAGAAGCTGATGGATCAGACAGGCGAATGGACACCCACCCGAAACCACTGCCCTCGGCACTCACCAGCACCCGGTCCCCGTGCTTCAGCTCCTGCTCCCCGTTCTTGAGGGAGCCAGCCTCCGAGAGGTTGGAGATGGACTCGCTGGCCATCCTGGTCAGGTTGCTGATGTGAGGGGTGGCCGGTGCCTCCTTCGTGGGGGGCTGGGGCGCCTTCGGGGCGGTGGCAGGGGCCGGGGAGGCCGACAGGGGCGGTGTAGCCCGGGCGGCAGGCGCTGGCTGTAGGCAGTTGGTCTCATTGTCAGCCTGCAAGCTCCTGCTCAGCTTGGACGGCCGGGTGAAGATGCCCTTCAGCGGCTCGCACTGGAAGTAGCGCACACCCGCCACTGAGCCGTTGTTCTTGCCGATGGGCTCGTCCAAGACAATCCAGGCTTGTTCTCGTTCACCCAGACTCATTCCCCGACCTGGAAGTCGTCCACGAACTCCTCCTGCGTCTCTGAGGAGGGTGCACTGGGGGTTTTCTGCCCAGGCACGGACTTCTCAACGGGAGCAGCTGCTGGAACAGCAGAAAGGGCCAGAAGGGTCAGAAGGTCAGAAAGGGCCTATCCAGGTCCAGTTAAAGTGTGGTTTGGGGGGGCCACACGCAGCAGTGCTCGGGGCTACTCCCAGCCAATGATGGGGGCTGCTTGTGGCGAAGCCTGGCCGCGCCCGCCGTGAAGGGGACGTGCTCACCTACCGCAACCTCCCAGGCCGCAGTCATACTTTGGGCAGCTGAGGGGAAATCTCTGGACACACCCCGTGATGCTACGGACCAAGCCAGGCGAAAGCTCAAACGCAGTGTCTTATTTCTGCTGTGTCCACCGGCCCATCTTCTTTTTCTTTTGGGGGAGAACACACCCAGCCAGTGCTCAGGGCCTATTTCTGGCTCTGCGCTCAGGGTCACTCATGGTGAGGTTGAGGCTGGAGAGTCACATGGGGTGCCGGTTGCCCTCCCCGCAGGACTGTGGCTACGGCCGGCAATGAGGGCCTTTAGTCCAGGTGAGTCAACCTCCCTCAGCCTGGCCCCAAGTCCGGGCGAGGGGGCTAGCAGTTAGGAGGGAGTGTGTTGGTCGCCTCAGCTGTCACCGGTGGTCGTGACACTAAAGTCACAGAACGTGACACTCGTGTGTGAGAGCTGTCCCCAGAGCCGCGAACGTGCCTACAGCTCAGGGAGCCCTTCCCGAGCGAGGACTCAGGAGGTGTCCCTGGGTGGCAATGAGTCTCCCCTGGCCCGGCAGATTCACCGACACTGCACTTGCAGAGTCAAGGACTGAGCTATGAGAAACAGGCTCGTGCCAGTCTCCTGCAGAGACTGAAAATGGTAGTTGGAGTCTAGAATTTTCCGAGGTAGAACTAGAATTCAGCAAGGAGCAGGGCATCATGGGCCCTTCTTAAAGGGGCAGGCGCCGCCCTTTGTGACGCCAGGGTCCGGCTGAGGCTCTGGAGGGCTGCCCTGCAGACGCCAGCAGTAGCTGGCCAACGTGCCTCTGGTCCATGCGGGGCCCAGTTCTGGACCCCCTGGCCCTGTGAAAGTGGTTTCAGAAAATGTTTGGCAAATGTTTGTCAGTTACAGATCTCCATCTGAGGTCATCCGGCGTCCCCCGAGTGGGACCTGGACCCAGTGACCGGGCCCAGGACCCTCCTCAGGAGCTGGGCCACAGAAACTGAGTCCAAAACACCCTGGTCAGGAAGTCCAAAGAGTCCTCAGAAAAGGACCTGAATCTCCGCATTGGAGTAGAGCAGAGAGGAAGATTCAGGGGAAGGAAAGCATTAGGGGGCATCTTTCGAACTGCTCAGGGGCCCAGGTTACTGTTCAGAGCGGGAACTGTGTCTGCCTGTGGACAGCAAAGTCGGTTCCTGCCCGGCCCTGCCCAGCCCCGAGCACCCAAACAAAACATTCTAAAAAATGGTTTATTACTACAGAGACACCTCTACAACTACCCGGCAAGGCTCAGGAGATACCCCTAGCTCTGCACTCAGGAATTATTCTGCTGGTTCTTTGGGGACCATATGGGATGCCGGGGTTTGAACCTGGGTCAGCTGTGTGCAAGGCAAATGCCCTGCCAATGTATATTGCTCCAAACCTTGTAATTTCTCTTTAAAAGCCCCTAGGGCCATATCTGGTTGTGTTGGGGTCCCTCCTGTCCTGAACCTGGGGCTCCCCAGGTGATGCTGGGGCACTAGCCCTCTAAGTTATCTCCCCACCACCCATAATTCCGTATTAAAAAAAATATTTTTTTATGTTAACCACAGGTGCCGATGGCACAGCGGGTAGGGTGTTTGCCTTGCACATGGCCTACCCGGGTTAGATTCCTCCGTCCTTCTCGGAGAGCCCGGCAAGCTACCGAGAGTATCCTGCCCGCACAGCAGAGCCTGGCAAGCTCCCTGTGGCATATTCGATATGCCAAAAACAGTAACAACAAGTCTCAGAATAGAGACGTTACTGGTGCTCTGACCTGTCTCGGGTCTGTCTGTTGGGATGGCCCTGCTCCGCCCAAGAAAGTTCTGGATTCCACAGGCCGAAGCCCAGGGACGTGAGCAAACCCACGTGGAGCTGAGTGACAGCAGCCCAGAACCCAAGCGAGCCCCGGGTTCTTTTCTCTTACGGTGCTGTTGAGACCAACATGCTGAGGGGAAAGGGTGCCCGGAAATCTGGGGATGCACCCGGGACTGCCAGGGGCAAGGCAAGTGCCCACCCGCCTTGCTATCTCTCTGGCTCTTGTATGCCGTTTTTAGAATACATTATCAAGCTGATGTTTTTCCTGCTGGCATCTTCCTCGTTGTTCATCGATTTTGCTTAAGCGGACCCAGTAACGTCTCCATTTTGAGACTTGTTGTTACTGTGTTTTGCATATCACATATGTCAGGAGTAGCTTGCCAGGCTTTGCCGTGAGGGCGAGATACTCTCCAAAAAAGAAAAACAAAAAGCAAAAAACAAAAACAAAAAAAAAACAAGCCTAAGATTCACCTCAGCATGGAAGTGTGCATGAGGACGGGAGACAGCTCCAACAGCTTCTTTCTTTTCTTTTCTTTTTCTCTGATTTTTGAGCCACGCCTGTCAGTGCTCAAGGCTTATTCCTGGCTTGTGCTCTGGGCTCATTCTTGGCAGTGATTGGGGGAACCATATGCAATCCTGGGACCAAACTCACCCTAACTGCTGTACTGCCTCTAGCTCCAAGTTGGTTCCTTTCAAAACAACATCTCCTCCAGTTTCAACACAAATCCCGATGTGTCTACACACAATCAGCTCCACTGCTGTGGGTCCAGAGAGACGGGTCAGCGGGGGCAGTGCACGCTCAAGTCCAGCTGTCTGTTCCTCTGAGCACTGCCCCGTGTGGGCCCTGAGCACTGTGGGCGGGGGTGCTGAGAATCATAAAGCAACAACAAGAACTCCTGCATCGGAGAATGTGGGGACAGAAAGTGACCGACTGAAGAAAAATACTTCTTGGATGCTTTCCAAATTCTAAGCCCCTCCGAACAGCCCGGGCGCCAGCGTCTGGAGACAGCACGCCACGGTGGCCGCGGGACCGGGGCCTGAGCACATGCTGAGATACACGAGGTCGGCAAGACCTCGCATTGCAGCTCAAAGCAGAGGGGCAGCCTCTGGCCCAGGCAGCCTGCATGCAGCTCCTGCACGGGCCTGCCATCGCCCTCGGTCCAGTCACGGGTGCAGATCTGGGGGGTTATGGGGAAGCCCAATTTCCCCTTGTTTTTCAGATTTCTCTTAATTGTTTCTTTTTTGGGGGGGTCACACCCAGCGATCCACAGGGGTTACTCCTGGCTCTGCAGTCAGGAATTACTCCTGGCGGATGCTGGGAATCGAACCCGGGCTGAGCAGCATGCAAGGCAAACGCCCTACCCGCTGTGCTATCACTCCAGCCCCCTCCCTTTATGTTTGATCAGCAGTACATGTGTGATGTGAAGAGACTGTGAGTTCCCGAAACTCCTTCGCCCCCGGAGGCACCCCACGAGCCCCATCTCTCACACCTCTGCACCCCAACCCCAGTACCTCTGACAGATTCCCTAAGGGACTTGCAGAAGCACCAGGAGGTGGGGACCCCTCGCACGGGGTGCTCCCGTGCCGGTGAAAGCTCGGAGCAGGAGTCTGGGGAGGGGCTCTGTGTGTGTGATATCACCCCCTCCACTGCCAGGCACAGCTTGGGTGGCCCCAAGGCCATGGACTGGCCCCACAGAGCAGAAAATCACCGAGATCAGCCCCACGGCCCCTCGGACACTGCTTACGACTGTCCCCACAAAAGGAAACAACTTAAGAGGTTATCCTTTGGAACAACTGGTAAAAAAACAAACCAGAAACACCTCCATAATCATTAAAGAACAGGAAAACGCTTTGTTGTGTGGAAATGCCGCCACGTGTGGTCCTGCTCTGCTTCCGTGGCCGCCGTCACTGAGCCACGCATTCACCACTGCAGTCACACACACACACACACACACACACACACACACACACACACAAGCCATCGCAATCCACTCTGCGATAACCAGCTTGGCACACTGGACAGACAGCACTGTCCGGCCTCGGCCAGCACTCAGCAGCTGCAGGGTTCTGTGTCCCCAAAGAGACCCCGTGCAGTTAGCTGCATCCTCGTCCTCCCGGAGCAGGGCTCCATCCCCAGGGCTGATTCGCCAGGCCCCGGCCAGGGTCACTCCAGAAGGCACCGGAGTTAGCCCCTTGTGGCCTGGCGCTCCCTGTTCTGAAAAGAAGACATGAATCAGACTGTAAGAAACTTCTCAGACTGTATCCCAGCAAGAGCTACTCCTGGCTCAGTGCTCACTGGATGAGGCAGGAGCGCGAATGGAACCGAGCGCTGGCTGTGAGCCTGGCACTGGCCCCATGAGCTTTCCTAGCCCCCACTCAGATCTGAAGTGCTACAGAATCTAACATCCGGGGCCAAACCCTCCTAACCTCAGACCCAAGCACCCCTCAGAATAGCTCTATTCCTCACGCCTCCCTGGCAGCCCGAGCAGCGGGGCTGCACACCCACACACCATGGTTTCCCCGATGGTGTCCTGGCTCGAGCTCGCTTTAACCTTGCGCTGAAAGTCAGTGCCTGACATTTTCAAATATTCTGACTTACACACAAAGGCCGCACCTTAGAAAACAGACACTTTTGAGATTGATTTTACTCAGCTAACCTATTAGTAAATGATGTCACTTCACTTACTGTTCTGGATGCCATAAATTTAATGGATGAGTCCTTCGTATGTCAGCTGAGTCGCAAGGGGCATTGATAAATCCACATTTCGATCAAGAACAAGAGATTATCAAAAACAGAAAATATTAAACTCTGGCTTCCTGTAAACTCGCTCTTCATCCTGATCATCAGATTCGCCACTTGCTGGAAACAAAGTACAGAATCAGGCAGAGCCTTTTTAGCAATGGGCGGATTTTAAAATGAAGCTAAAAAGAACCCGGCAATCCAAAATTTAAAAATAAGACGGAAGAAAATAGAATAATAAAATAAAACAAGACAGGCCTGAGACAGTATGGTGGGTAGGATGCTTGCCTTGCAGGTGGCTGACCCAGGTTCAATTCCTGGCACCACATGCGATCCCTCAAACCCTGACAGGAGTGAGCCCCAAGCACTGCTGGGTATGGAGAGGGTAGGAGGAGGGAGAGGGCGAGAGAGGGAGGGAGAGTAGGGATGGAAAAGAAAAGATGAAGAACAGAAAAGACAAAAGGAAAGAGGGCTGGGAGACAGCAGAGGGGCCAGGGGTCACGCCTTGCAGGCAGGCAGCCTCAGTTTGGTGGCCCGAGCACACAGCCAAGAGCACTGCAAGGTGGAGCCCCAATCCCCACCCGCAGGAGAGAGGCCTCCCTCCCCGCCCCGGCTCACCCTGGCGCACTCGCCCTTGCCGAAGATCTGGGGGATGGTCCCATACAGGGCCTGCAGCGTCTTTAGACCCTTGGCCACGTGGTACAGGCTCGTCTGGTCGCTGTCCAGGTAGCACTCCTGTGGGAGAGGGCCGGGCGCGTGGGCACAGGCTCTGCGAGTCAGCACCGAGGCCACAAGGCAGCGCCTCTACTGGGGACGAGCATCGCTGGGCGGGCGAGGAAAGGCTGGCCTCCGCATGCCCGCGTGACCACACAGCAGGACACTCTGGGCTTGCAGAAGGGCAGGCAGCCTCTCCCACTTACAGCAGCGAGTGTCACAGGGGACAGGAGGAGGGCAGCCACGGTCTCGGAGAAGGGCCACAAGGTCCATTTAACACACAGACAAAAAGAAACATCTTTGGCCCAGAAAGAGCAAAGAGCTCGCACGTGCCCCACAGCTGGGCGGTTCAGCAGGGCTGAGAGGGCACACACAGTTCCCAGCGGGGCCTCAAGATCACTCCTGTGCCTCAATCCCTTCATCCAGCAAGTGCAGAGAGCAGAGGAGGGAAACCACGCAACACGCTGCACCTGCACTCCACCTGATGTGGCAGCACTGCTGGTGCCCATCGCGGGACTCTCTTTTTATCTTTTTTCTTTTGGGTCACACCCGGCAATGCACAGGGGCCACTCCTGGCTCATCCACTCAGGAACTACTCCTAGTGGTGCTCGGGGGACCATATGGGATGCTGGGAATCGAATCCGGGTCGGCCGCATGCAAGGCAAATGCCCCACCCGCTGTGCTATTGCTCCAGCCCCTCATCGTGGAATCTTTGACCCTGTCTAAGGCAGTGGCCAACGGGTGTGCACCCCAAAGGCGTGAAGACGAGGGGTGCAGACTGGGGGCGGGGTGCAGAGGGAGACCTCCCAAAGAGCCTGGCCCAGATTGAGCACAGTATCCCCAAAGGTCCCATAGGACGTCTCTGCCAAGTCTGGGGTGCAGCCTAACACTTCAGTCCAAAACACCGTGGTCGGGAAGTCCAAAGAGTCCTCAGAAAAGGACCAGAAACTCCACATTGGAGCAGAGCAGAGAGGAAGATTCAGGGGAAGGAAAGCATTAGGGGGCATCTTTCGAACTGCTCAGAGGCCCAGGAGACTGTTCAGAGCGGGAACTGTGTCTGCCTGCGGACAGCTAAGCCGGTTCCTTCCCGGCCCTGCCCAGCCCCGAGCACCCAAACAAAACATTCATTTAAAAAATGGCGTATTACTACTGAGACACCTCAAACAACTCACACCCGGCGAGGCTCAGGGGATACCCCTGGCTCTGCACTCAGGAATTATTCTGGTGGTGCTTCGGGGGCCATATGGGATGCCGGGGATTGAACGTGGATAAGCTGCGTGCAAGGCAAATGCCCTCCCAATGCATATTGCTCCAGCCCTTGTAATTCCTCTTTAAAAGCCCCGAGGGCCATATCTGGTGGTGTGTGGGTCCCTCGTGTACTGAACCCCAGGCTCCCCAGGTGATGCTGGAGCTCTAGCCCTCTAAGCTATCTTCCTACCACCCATAATTCTGTATTAAAAAAAATATTTTTTAAAGTTAACCACAGGGGCCGATGGCACAGCGAGTAGGGTGTTTGCCTTGCACATGGCCTACCCGGGTTAGATTCCTCCGTCCTTCTCGAAGTGGCCAGCAAGCAACCGAGAGTATCCTACCCGCACGGCAGAGCCTGGCAAGCTCCCTGTGGCATATTCGATATGCCAAAAACAGTAACAACAAGTCTCAGAATAGAGAGATTACTGGTGCCCATTCCAGCAAATCGATGAACAATGGGAGGACAGTGCTACAGTGCTAACAACAGAGGCCAGAGCGATAGTGACCAATGCCAGGCTACTAGATGCCAGGAGTAACCTCTGAGCATTGCCAGATGTCACACACACACACACACACACACACACACACACGTTAACAACACATGTCTACCCTGCATGTTTTGCTCGGTTGTAACTGGCAGTGGGGTGAACCTTTGCATTATCAGTCCAGTTCTACTCTTCTCAGTGGATTTCACAGGGCCGTTCAGCCCCCAGGGCCGTTTGCGAGGGCCCAGCGCTAAACCCACTGATATTACATACACACATTTTTACTCAGTCCCGCCTCTATGAGCGGCGCCGGGAGCACTGGGGCTGTGCATGGGTTCAGGCTGACTCCCTGGCTTAGCACTGGGGGTCACACCAGGTGAGGCTTGGAGGAGCATATGGGGTGCCAGGGAATGAACCCGGGTCTGCCAGGGGCAAGGCAAGTGCCCTACCCACCTTACTATCTCTCTGGCCCTGGTACGCCATTTTTAGAAGACATTATCAAGCTGATGTGTTTCCCCCTTGCATCTTCCCCTTCATTCCGGTATTTATTTTCCCTTTCCCTCCCTTTCTCGCTGAGGCTGAGGGTCGCACACTCTAGGTGAAGGTTACCCACGTGGGGGCGGGGGGGTCTCACTCGGCCTGCCAGAACTCTAGCCATGCCCAATTTTCCCTATTCACAGTGAATAATATATCATAGGAAAAACATCTGGTTGAAAACTCACATAAATCAATGCTTTTGGGTCTACAGATTCTCTTATGGGACTAAGCATGGAGAAACCTCACCCCACAGAAGAAAGAGCCAGAGTTCTGGCCCGGGTGCCCCTAAGAGCCAAGCTGACACTTTTAAAGAGAAATTTTTCAGAAGTGCTCCCTGTCATAAAGATAGTAAGCAAAACATATAAAATCATATTTGCAAACAAAAATCCACCGTTCAGAAAAAGACAACATTTAAAAAAGAAAAACTCCGGGGGGCCAGATAGATAGTTCAGTGCGAAGGTGCTTCCCTGGCATCAAAGAGTCAAATATGGACCCCTGAGGACCCCCAAGAGTAACCCCTGAGCATCACCAGGTGAGGCCCCAAGCAAAAACCCAAGCAAAGCAAACAAATAAATATGTGCTGAAAATAACCAATAGGAAACAGGCTGGTTCAGGCATGTGAGAGAAACAGAATTTCCGCACACCCTGCACCCAGCCCTGAGGTCACACTGCAGAACCTCAGGAGTTTGAATGAAAACTCTAAGCAATTTCATTTCTAGAAAATGAAAATGTAAGATAAGAGTCTTCAGGTCTTGCCAAGACTCAATCAAGGGGAAAGGCGGGTCATGAGAACAAAATCACTCACAAATGGCTAACTGGAAAAACGGAGTGACAGACTTGACTATTTCTGGCTGGAGCGGCCTTTGCCTTCCACTCTCGAAGCTTCCTCCACAGCCACAGTCAAGTCAGGGTGGGACGGGCACAAGGACAAACATCGACCAGCAGCTGAGAAACATCAGAGATAAACATATTTAAGGACAATTGATTTTTGAGAATTCAGTAAGGGCAATAACCATTTTAAGCCAATTTGACGAAACAGGAGGGTCTCCATAATAAGCAAGAGGAGCAGCGGCCCGAGAGACACCACAGGGGAAGGCGCTGATGTTGCACGCATCCAACCTGGGTTCTATCCCCGGCACCACATATGGTCTCCGAGGATGGCCAGGAGTGATCCTTGAGCACAGAGCCAGGAGTAAACCTTGAGCACTGCGGGGTGTGGCCCAACTCCCGTCTCTCCCCAAAAGGAAGAAACTGGAGGCTTCCAGGAATCACTGAAATGCCAGAGTCAGTGTCACCATCACAAACGAGGCAGAAACGAGTGTCCAGCTCAAAGGGCAAACACTGAACTCACTCTGAAGGCGCCCTCCGACTCCATGGAGAGAAGGTCCCCGTCGAAGGGAATGAGGTCCAGGCTGTACTCCTCCCTGTGGATGAAGGAGCCCAGGACGCCCAGGTGCTTCAGCCGCTGCTCACACAGCAGGCTACGCCGGGGCACAAACAAAATGTGGAAATCTCTTGTGGGGCCACGTCTGTCTTCACTGCAAGAGAAAAACCATGAGTTGGCGAGGACTGCTCCCCAGGGTCCCACCTGTGCCTGACACACAGTGGGCTCCAAAGGGACACTTATGAGCTAAGCCCCCACCACTGACTGGGCCCAAATTTCTAATTTTCTTGCTCTCTTGATTTTGATGCTTTTTCTGGAAACCGCTGACCTGTGCTCTGCCAAGGGGCAGTGTTGCTTTCTCTGGGGCCATTGATGGGACACAAAAACTCTCAGGGTTGGGGCTGGAGCAGCAGCACAGCAGGTAGGGCATTTGCTTTGTACACAGCCGACCCGGGCTTGATTCCCAGTTCCCAGCATCCAATATTACTCCCTTGAGGGAATTAAAAAAAATAAATTTTCTAGCATCTGCCTCTGGCAGGCAGGCTTGAATGCTGGTGGGGAAATTTAAAATAAGCGTGGTGAGAAGGTGTAATAGTGGTGGGATTGGTATAGGTATTTGCTTTGTACCCCACTGACCTGGGTTGGATCCCCGGCACCCCACATGGTTCCCCAAGCCTTACCAGGAGTGATTCCTGAGTGCAGAGCCAGGGGTAAGCCCTGAGCACCACGGGGTCTGGTCCCCAAACTAACAACCAAAATAAAATATAACAAGGAAGCAACACAGCAAAGAAATATTACCTGATTCTCCTGGGCCCTTTCGTCCTCATCTGCTTGAGAATCAGAGTTAACTTTTAGTTAAAAAGAAAAAAAAAAAAGAGTGAGTGTAGGTCTTTGAAAATGTGCCTTTTTGGGGCAGCAACAGTTCAGCAGGTAGGGGGTTAGATCTCTGGTCCCTTGAATGGTCCCTTGAGCAGGGTGATCCCTGAGCAGAGCCAGCAGTAAATTCTGAGCACCGCAAGGTGTGACCCAAAAACCAAACTAACCCCCATCCCCAAAGTGCCTTTTCGCCTTGTTTTGGTCTCTTATTTTGGCGCCAGTGCTTGCGGACCCAGGGACGCTACCAAGAGCCCATGCTCCGGGCAGGTGCCCAAGTTCACCCTCCCGTGCAGCCAGCTGGGGGTGGGGGGTGGGGGCGGGGCAGGGGGACTGGTGCCCCCGGGGGTGTGGGGGAGGGCGGAGAGCAGGCACCCCTCAGCGGTAGCATTTTACCTGCTGAGCTCTGAACCTGCCCTTTGTTCTCTTTGAGTGGAAGCTCCAAGTGTTTGACCTTGAGCTCCAGCTTCACCTTGTCAGATTCCAGGGATTGAACAACTGAATGCAAGGACTTGGCGGGGTCATTTTCTTCCCTGAGCAAGGAGACCTGCAACACAGGGGTGTGGCTTAGGGCCACGTGGCCATGGCAGTGACCCCCATGTGGGCGTGGCCTGGGGCGACATGGGCGTGGCTAAAGCCGGAGTGGGCATGGCTCAGGTCAATGTGGGCGTGGTTCAGCGTGAGGTGGGCGTGGCTACGCCTATGTAGGCGTGGCCCAGGCTGAGATGGGCGTGACTCGGGTCCACGTGGGTGAGGCCGGGACTCAACCTCTTTTCTCAGCTTCTCCAGCTCTGTGTCCTTCTCCGTGAGCAAAGCATTGGTAATACTGATGGATTTCTGCAGGGAAGCTTTCTCTTCATCGGAGTCTCTTATGAACTCGGATTCTCTAAAATACCAAAGAGTTCAAAATGCCAGAAATCAATCCAGAGAGAGGCCAGTGCAAAACTGCCCTAGAACGGATGCTCAACGGCTCCCAGGACTATTGCCGGGGGGAGGGGCCCAGGCTTTGATGCTTGCAGAAGTTTTGTGAAATTTTACTTACTGTGAGGGAGAAAAAGTTTGCCTATGTGTACATGCCAGGACCTGCATATCATTGTTCCATTTGAATCTAAAGAAACAAGTTAATAACTTTGGGAGATGGAGAACAGAAAGAAAAAAGAAAAAAAGGACTTGTTGCACCCCCACCCCACGTCCCCCAAAAAGAATTCTTTTAAACACCTAATCCCAGGTTGAAGTGCTATTTCTTGAATAAATTATTACCAAGCAATGACAACAATTAAAACACACACACATGCAAAGCAACTATACGAATGTCATGCAGAGCGGCTTTATGCTGGGAGTATCCATTGATTCTCACTCAGTTCAGTAACTTTCAGCAAGTTCGGAGAATGTGTTTTTGAAACCTTTCTGAGCCAGAATAGGGGCAAAGATTGTTACGACTAATCCAACAGAGAATGATTTTCATCCAGACTCTGGAGAGGACCAAAGTGAGTTGCTCTTAAACAAAAAGGCAATTCGCAAAAGGCCAGAACAGAAAGGTGAATATGGGCTTCTGGTAGAGGATGAGAGCTCAGGGCACACAGAGCCTGTGGCCTCACACCCTTGGCCAGACTCGCCTGCGGGCTGGCTTGCAGAGGAGAGGAGGAGAACCTGGCCTGGGGAGAGAGGGCGGCAAGAGAGGGAAGGAGCGAAGACACAATAGATACAACCCAATGGGTGTGTGAGTGTGGCTGTGTGTGTGTGAGCATTTACACCACAAAAGGACGTGTGTGGGGGAGCACAGGGCGGGGACGGACGGCCAGTCAAGACTGGGCAATGCCACAGCCTGGAAAGGACATGAGAGGGGACAGAAGTGTGGCTCCTGGGATGCATATTTGGAGAGAGACAGAGGTGCGAGTGAAGTGGGGGATCTTATTAAAGTCTGGGGTCCAGGACAGCTGTGGATGTTCGTGTCCTACTCAGTGTTTCGAATCTGTGTGCCTTGGGGACGGAGGGAATGTGCACCCCTGGGAGAAGCCGGGAGGGCCAATGGGAACTCCCTCCATCCCACCTTGTGGCACTGAGTCATGCATGTTTATATCACATGCACTCGGCTGGAGCAATAGCACAGCGGTAGGGTGTTTGCCTTGCATGCAGCCAACATGGCCGACCCGAGTTCGGTTCCTCCGCCCCTCCCGGAGAGCCCGGCAAGCTACCGAGAGTATCTCGCCCACACGGCAGAGCCTGGCAAGCCACCCGTGATGTATTCGATATGCCAAACACAGTAACAACAAAATCTCCAATGGAGACGTTACTGGGCCCGCTTGAGCAAATCGACGAACAACGGGAGGGCACTGGGCCATAGTACCAGTGATGTGGGCAGGTGACACAGTGAATGAGGTGTAACTTAAAGCAACAAGCCGAGTTTCCCTGGTCCCCGGGTGAGTGGGTGAACGAGGAGCATGTTCCGAGGGTCGGATCCCTCCAAAAACTGACAGGAGGAATCGGAGACTGAGGCCCAAGTTGGAAATGGCAGAATGTATGTCTGGTTAGTGAGACCCAAGATATCCGCACACACATTACAGAATTTTCATGGGTTTACGGCAAACAGAAACTCTCACAGAGATGAAAAGAGAAGTGTGTATTTATCTCAGTGCGTGGCTCCCACTTACACTCCAGATCATTAAGTAGTAAGAAAAGAATCTGAGACTAACACAGATCTCTTGAAATCAACACCCAAGGGCTGGACGTACACCAGAAAGGGTGGACTTCTGTGCAGTTAAGCTATTACATGAGTAACACCTCGCTAGGAAATAGGATCTTGTTTAGGTGGAAATAAGAGGGTTTTAGTGGAAAGGAAATCTCTGATACGACCCCGTGGGTCAGGAATCTTGACTTTCCTATGGCATGTGTTTGGGGGCTGGGCTGGGGTCTACACTTCACAGACAGGAGAGCTGGGCTGGTCCCCACCACTGCCTGGTCTCTGGAGGCAGGAATGACTGCAGAGCACTGCGTCCCCAAAGCAAAGCAAAACAAACTTATTTGGTAACTGATGCCACCATAAGATTATTTTAAGAGTTCCTTAAGAGTTCCTGCTCTAAATCTAACACACACTTAGAAAACCTGATTTTGAATGTTTATTCAAAGTGAAGGGGTTTAAGGAGGATGAGCAGATTCTGATTTTGGGGAGGGGTTATACCGGGAGATCTCAGGGGTTCCTCCTGGTTCTGCACTCAGGAATTACTCCTGGCAGTGCTCAGGGTGACCATACGTGATGCCGAGGATCGAACCCAAGTTGGCCGTGTGCAAGACAACTGCTCTCCATGCTGGAATGTCGCTCCAGTCCCAGAGCCCCATTCTTTGGTCAGGACTATCCAACTTGCCTGAGCCATGAACTCTGAGGCAGGAGGAGAGGGCAGCTTTCTTGACGTGTTCCTGACACAAGCCTGGAACATTGCACAATCCCCCGGCTGGCTGTCCATGACAGGGCATGTGTGGCGACCCCTACATGGACACGGCCAAACAGACCCCGGCAGCTGCTCCTGCTGACCAGTCCTCACGGCTAATTCCTTTGGTCTCTTCTTAGCTCTGACTTCTACCGTGCAAGCCACAAGTGGCTAGAGGACATCGGGACTCTTTACTGATGCCCGCATCACAAATACATGGGCCCCTTTAAAGCCACACGCTTTAGATTTGGTGTCATGAGCAACAGCAGAGGAAGGAGAGCCGGAAGGGAGGTCTCCAGGGCCAGAAACCTTTCCCAAGGGATCACACTATCAAGATTCTTTCCTTATGACTTACCTAAGAAATAAATCTCAGTCATGATGCAAATGCCTTAAAGTGTTACTGGGCAACCTTTTAAAATGCAAATAACAAAAACCAAATATTAGAAACAGGAAGAGAAATGCAAATACAGCCAGGAGAACTAAATTGGCACTGAAGTTCTTTGCTGTGGCTTGATCTAAAAGGGTGCTTGTGTGTGTGTGTGTGTGTGTGTGTGTGTGTGTTGTGTGTGTTGTCAAGAGTATTTTACGAAACAAAAGCAAGACACAGGGATGAAGGCAGCCAAAAAATATATATACAATGACTTGGTTTACTAAAAAATATATATGAAATTTATTTATTATAACGTGGATAGACTTTCTTTAGTCTTTCCATCAAAGACACACAGAGAGAGAGCAAAGGAAGCAGGAGTGGGAGGGAAAAGAGAGGGTGAGGTGAGCACGGCAGCGTGCGAGTGCAGAGACAGACAGACATCAGCACCCACAGTGAGCTCAGGACCGCGGAGACTGCCTCCTGGCCCCGCAGAGTTCCTGACCAAAGGCCGCGCCTGACATTCTGGTTCTGGTATCTGTCCTGGGCCGTCAGGGAAGTGGGGGACGTAGAACAGGAGCCCCCCGCCCCCCGCATCCGCTCTGGCTTTAGCAGTGGTCTGAGCAGTGCAGGACTGGCCCTGCCTTCCTCAGCTGGACCTGTTTTGAACCTGTCTGAAAACCTAACTTGGAGACAAGCTCCCGAGAGAAACGCTGACTTTCACAAAGTGCAGAGACACACGTTTGGCACACATCGCGTGCAGCTAAGCTGGAGATAAAAACAGTCTGGGGAAAACCCGCAGCAAACCCAGGGGCTGGGTGAGTGGAGCCGACTTCCTCGCTCAGAGGCAGCAGTTCTGCGACTCCGTGTGGGAGCCCAGGATGGAGAGAGCCTCCGCCATCAGGACTGCACGCCACCAAGGCCCTTGGGGGCAGGCAGCGGTTTCTGCATGAACCCAGGGAAACTGGACCTAGACCCTTCCCAGGCTTTCAACCTGAGAGCAGAGCAAATTCCTTTTAGCACTTTATCTACCATCACACTCAGACCTACATCTGAATCCTTTACAATCTCTACCTGGCGATTAAGATCCTGGGATTAGCTACAATAGAGTCGTCTTCAGATTTCTAAATCAGACACAACTTGCCGTGATTAACGAGAAGAAACAGTTCAATATTTGAGACCACGTTTTAAAATTTTTTACTCCCACACACACAAAAAAATTAAGTCATCATTTTTTTCCTTAGATTCACCGAAAGTTTTTTTTCTTCGGGGTGGAAGGGTGCACACCTGCCATTGTCAGGATTTACCCTGGCTCTGGGCTCACGGTACCACATGGGGTGCCAGGGATTGAACCCAGCTCGGCTGTGTACAAGACTCTGGTGTCTGTGTGCCCCCAACTTGGGAGCTGTCTCCTGCAAATAGCACCAGGGATGAATCGACCATTTGGGACCATTTGGGACCAGCTCTCGGGGGCTGGGAGGATGAGCAGATTGAAGGAGCTGAGACGGGCGGCAACCGTGGATGCGCAGCGGACCCCGACAATCGCCACTCAAGAGTACAGAGGAGGGGGTCTCCCCGCAACCAGAACGGATGGTAGGGGTGGGGTGGGGGGTGTGCTGTGTCACAGGGAATTACAGCACAGTAGATTTCATGGGAAACGCATTTCCCTTCCTTGTGTCCTCCATCTTCGGCAGCCTGGCAGTGGGCTGGCCTTGGGGATACTCCTGGCTCCTTGCTGGGGGCTGGGTGGAGGGAGGGAACTCTGCCTCCTGCAAAGCCTGTGCTCCCTGCGGCCCCAGACTTCAGAGCAAAGCTCAGATATGCTTAGGCCCATCTGCCTCTTTCTTTTGTTTTGGGGCCACACCTGGTGATGTGAGGGGCTTACTCCTGGCGATGCACTCAAGGATCACTCCTGGCGGGGGGATGGTCCACCTGGAATGCCGGGGATCGACCCCGGGTTGGCCTCAATCAACGCAAGTTCCTTGCCTGCTGTGCTATCCTGCAGTTCCCCTATTTGTCCTTTTCATTCTGACTTTCGTTGGCATTTCTGCAGGAAGTTCAAATTCTGGGCTTATCTGCTCCACCTCAGTTCAAGATTTTTTCCATCCTGTGGAACTCTGTCTTTTTCTCCTGATACTCTGGTTGAAGTTTTTGTTCTCCTTAGTCATAACAGTAAATGCAGACAACGAATCTGTAACAAGATAGTTCTTTTTGTTTGGTGGTACACTTGGTGGTGTTCAGGGCTTACTCCTGGTTCTGTGCTCAGAGAGCACTCCTGGCGGTGCTCGGGGGACCATACGAAGTGCGGGAATCAAACCTGAGTCAGACAAAAAGCAAGGCAAGAGCCTTCCCACTGTGATATCACTCCAGCCCCATGGAGTGATAAAAGTGAAAGAAAAAACCCAACAGTCTTTTTACATGTAAGGGAATATGTAGTTTTTAATTAAAATAACACCAGCATGTTATTTATTTTTTTATTTTCTTTTATTTTTGGCTTTTTGGGTCACACCCGGCGATGCTCAGGGGTTACTCCTGGCTCTGTACTCAGGAATTACTCCTGGTGGTGCATGGGGGACCATATGGGATGCTGGGGATTGAATATGCAAACACCCTAGCCGTTGTACATTGTACTATCATTCCAGCCCCTAGCATGTCATTAAAAAAAAAAAGAAAAAAATTTGTGTACAGAAAAGTGGTTATTTTCTTCCCCTTCCAGATCTGGTCACTGCAGAATTTTTGGTCTTCACTTTTTTGGTTGGTCGCACGGTCTTCTTACTGAAGAAGTCTTACTGAAGTAAGACTGAAATCTTACTTATAAGACTGCAGATTCTACTGCTGCCACTGGGTTCAAAAGTCTGTATTGCTAAATGTTTGAGTTATAATTTTTTTTGTTTCTGTTTATGGGTCCTACCTAGTTGTGCTCAGGGCTTACTCCTGCCAGTGCTTAGGGATCACATGGGATGCTGGGGATTGAGCCCAGGTCAGCCTCGGGCAAGGCCAGGCCCTCCCCGCAGTGCCATGGGTTCTGCCCCACGTTTAGATTTTTATTCCTGTCTTAGGCATCCGTTGTGCTGACTCTCCTCTCCTCTGCTCTTCCAGTACAATTGTCCAAAGGCTTTGCTTGGCAGCGTTTAGCGCAGGGGCTGTTTCAAGAGCAGATGAACTTGTAGCTTGCAATAGGAGACATCAAACCACGTGGGGAGGGGGCGGGGTTATCGGTATTTACACCCCCACGGTCTGTGTTCCCTGACCCCAAGGTGCCAGGAACAAACTCAGGAATTTCTCGCACTTCCCCCATTGCTGCAAACAGAGGCTCTTTTCCAATAAATAAAGCCCATTTGTGTCAAACACATGTCCTGGGGCCCCAAGGCAAAGCCAATGTGGTGAAGGGGTGAAGGTTGTTTCTGCAGCTCAGGGTCCTGGGGAGGGGGAGGGGCACTTTAAAGAGGAGTGAATCTGAGGGTTAGTTTGTTCTTTTTCTTGAGGGCCACTCCAGGTGATGCACCAGGCTTACTCCTCCTTACTTACTCCACAATTTTGGACTGGCACTTTTATTTCTTGTTTGGATTGGTTTGTGGATTATACCTGGTGTTCAGGGGCTAGCACCAGCTTGATGCTCTGGGAGTCACTCCCAGGAGTTCTTGAGGGGAACATGGGGTGCTGGGAATCGTATCTGGTCTCCCACATGCAAAATATGTGCTCCAGACCTTTGGGCTATTGTCCTGGCCCTAGACTTATTTAAAAAGATCATCCCATTGCTGGAAAAATATTTAATGCTAGAGAGCCTGTCTGTTTTTGCACTTCTGTACTAACTTTTCGTGCTAACTCATTTCGTTGTGAAGCTTCTGGAAATGATGTTGGAGACAATAGAAGTAATTGTTATTTTGATGGAAATACTTAGAAAGCTGTAATTTATTTCAATTTCTCTTTCATAAAAAAGTATAATCCTCAGTCTTCCAAGCAATTGCAAAGAAACTACCATTTTTCTCCGAATTGCTGCCTCAGACTTTTTCCTTATCATTTTCTCTTCATATTTTAGAGCCAGGTTTTTTCAGTCTCACGATTCACTAAAGTGTGACCTTTATAAGCACCCCCTCGTACTTGAACAGCATACAACACTCCTCTTTTCCACCTAAATTCCCAATGTCTGTGGTTGGATAAAGAAGCTGGGCAAGATATACTCAAAGGCAAACTAATGAAATTTTGCCATTTGGGACAAAGTAGATGGAACTGAGGTGATTATGCTAAACTAAATAGATAAGAAGGTCAAATACAATTAAGGAATAGTTTCACAAATAGGTAGAATAGAAGTAACTAAAGCCAATGAACTGGCAGAAGAATAAAACAAGCTCCTGGACTTGGTGAAAATTACAGGGGGCAATAAGATGAGGTTTGATTCAAAACAACAAAAGCAACCAGGGCTGGCATGGATGTAGGCAAAAAGGGATGCTCTTGGGAATGCTGACTGCTCCAGCCTTTCTGGAAAGCAGTACGAACATTCCTTCAAAAACTAGAAATTGAGCTTCCGTATGACTCCACAATACCACTTCTGCGAATATATCCCAAGGGTACAAAAAAGCACAGAAGTAATGACATCTGTACCTAAATGTTCATTTTAGCACTGTTCACAATAGCCAAAATCTGGAAACAACCTGAATGCCTGAGAATAGATGACTGGTTAAAGAAACTTTGGTACATCTACACAATGGAATACTATGCAGCTGTTAGGAGAAGATGAAGTCTTGAAATTTGCTTACAAGTGGATAGACATGGAAAGTTTCGTGCTAAGTGAAATGAGTCAGAAAGAATGGTATCGACATAGAAGGACTACACTCATTTATGGAGTATAAAACAAGATAACATGAAACTGACAGTCAAGGACAGTAGACACAAGGGCCAGGAAGATTGCTCCACAGTTGGAAGCCTGCCTGATGGTGGGGGGATAAGGAGGAGGAAGGCAGCTGGAATAGAAAAGGGATCACTAAGAAAATGATGGTTAGAGGGATTGGTCGGGATGGGAGATGTGTGCTGAAAGTAGATAAAAGACCAAAGATGATAAAGGTAAAAAAAGGTAAAGGCCCTCCCATTGATCGTCGATTTGCTCGAGCGGGCCCAGTAACGTCTCCATTGGAGACTTTGTTGTTACTGTGTACAGGGAGCGATAGCACAGCGGGTAGGGCGTTCGCCTTACAAGCGGCCAACATGGCCGACCCGAGTTCGATTCCTCTGCCCCTCTCGGAGAGCCCGGCAAGCTACCGAGAGTATTCGATATGCCAGACACAGTAACAACAAAGTCTCCAATGGAGACATTACTGGGCCCGCTCGATCAAGATGATAACCTGTCAGAATTTGTATTGCAAACCATAATGCCCCAAAGTAGAGAGAGAGTATGGGGAAACGATCTGCCTTGGAGGCAGGGGGAGGGTGGAAAAGGGGGATATACTGGGGAAATTGGTGGTGGGGAATGTGCACTGGTGGAGGGTTGGTTGTTTGATCATTGTATGATTGTAACGCAAACATGAAAGCTTGTAACTCTATCTCATGGCGATTCAATAAAATAAAATAAAAAATTTGAAAAGTGATGAAGTTTGGCTGGCCATTCTGGAGTGGCCCTGATCCTGAGTGCTCCACCAAGTACTCCCAGGGGTGCAATGGATTAATCTTTTTCTTTTTTCTGAAAGGGGATGATAGGTCAAATTAGTATAGAAACCCTTGTTATAGTATACCTTTATTAATAAAGAGACCTTTGTTAAATTATTATAGAAAGCTTTTTACTATGTAAGCTTTTATTTAAGCATTGCAAAGCCTGCTGGGCAAAGAGTGGGCATAAGACCCAAGAGAGGCCAATCTTAGCCTATCGATTGAAATCTGAATCTTCAAAGTATGACGGAGGACTCCGTACAGAGAGCGGCTAAAATGCAGCCTCTCTAATATTCAGGCCTTGGAGAAACCTTTGTTGAGATCGTAGTTCCTCAGTCCTTGGATCTGTGTTGTCCTTTCCAAAATCTCATTAAAAGTCTTCCTTTGGAAAAAAATCTTTCTTTGTTTCCATTCCATTTGCAATATTCATTTCTGCTGCAATTGCCTGAGATGAATAATTTCTGTTGTTTGTGTCACCATTATGCTGAATGGACAGAACTCCCAAAATCAAATCATGCAGTAACTTTATATTTGTTTAATATCTCATTATCTCTCTCTCCTTAAAGTTATTGATTGAATCATCACGAGAGCAGTTAAAAGCTTTTGGGTTTAAGTATCAGTCATACAATGATGAAACACCCGTCCCTTCACCAGTGCACATTTACCACCACCAAAACCCCCACTATACCCCCCGGCCCACATCCTCCCCCTACCTGTGTGGCAGATGGTTTCCACATTACTCTCTCTAAGAAATTATTTGCCCAGCACTCATCTTATAAAATATTAATAACCAGGACATATAAAGCATTAGCAGAATTCTACAAGGAAAAATGTATCTGATACTATCAAAAAATGAGAAAAAGAAATAAATAGAGGTTCCTCAAAGAAGAAATACATATGGCCAAAATGCATGTTTTAAAAAATACACTACATCATCAATCATCAGGGAAATGCAAATCAAAACAATGAGCTATCACACCTACAGCAGCAAGACTGACACTCATCAAACAAACAAACAAACAAAAAATGTAGCATTGAAGAGGTTGTGGGGAAAAGCAGCCTTCATTCACTGCCGCTGGGAATGTCCACAGGACCAGACTTTTGGGAAGACAATAAAGACATTCCTCAAAAGACTAGCAATTGAAGTTTTATATGACTCAGCAATTCCTCTCCCTGGAAGACATCCCAAGGGTCCAAAGCACAATGCAAGACAGACATCTGCACCCCTGCGTTCACTGCAGCACTATTCATAATAGCCAAAATCTGAAAACAACCCAAGTGTCCAAGAACAGATGACTGGATAGAGAAGCTGTGGCACATACACAGAACGCAATGGAATACTACGCAACCATAAGAAAAGATGAAGTCAGGCAATTTGCTAAGTGGATGGATCGGAGTGGTATCATGTTGAGTGCTCTTATGAAGAGGGAGAGGGACAACTCAGAACGGTCTCTCATACGTGGGATACAAAGAAACTTCATAGGAATAACAAATGCCCAAAGGCAAGAGAAACAAAGAGCAGGAGAAGTGGTCTTCAGCAGGAAGCTTACTGTGGAGCAGGGGTGAGGGGGATAAGTTGGGGAAGGGAACACTAGAATAATGGTGGAGGGGAAAGTGCCTGCCACAGAGGCAGACTGACAAGTGGGAAGGACACTGGGGACTCGAGGAGGGAAGAAGAACCTGGAGAAGGGGCTGGTGTTGGAATTGGAAAATTGTAAACCTGAAACTTTAATACTGAATAACTTTGTAACTATAATTCATAGTGATTCAATCAATCAATCCTGGAGGATTTCACCGTCACTGTCACGGTCCTCCCGTGGTTCATCAATTTGCTCGAGCGGGCCCAGTAACATCTCCATCATGAGACTTGTTGTTACCGTGTTTTGGCATATCTAATACGTCGCGGGTAGCTTGCCAGGCTCTGGCGTGCAGGCGGGATACTCGCCGTAGCTTCCTGGTCTCTCCAGTAGTGGCAGAGGAATCGAACTCGTGTCGGCCATGTTGGCTGCTTGTAAGGCAAATGCCCTACCGCTGTTCTATCGGTCCAGCCTAATGATTCAATAAAAATAATAATTAACACTGTAAGGGATCACTAACAAGCAAAAAATATTTTCGATCACAGCTATTTCTCAGATTACACTTTCTGAGGTGTATGTTTTGGAATAAGTGGCGCCACGGGGAGCACATAGCCAGTGCTCTATATCATATGCACAAAGGTGCCAGGGATGTTACCCAGAGAGAGAACACTTAGCTGGTATGTGTGAGGTCAAGCTCAAGTTGCAGTACGACCAGATATATATATATATACATATATATGTATATATATATATTATACATAAAAACAAAAAAAGACTGGCGACAGAAGTTTGTCTTTTTCCCCACATATCTGGTATTCAATAAATATCTCTCTCCCCACAAAAAAACAAACACAAAACAACAACAATCAAAAGAAAACTAGCTTGTAAATTTCAAGAGTTGAAAATTCTGTTTTCCTATGAGTTTTGGTAATAAGTTTTAAAATACAAACACAAAGTTGGAAAAAACTAATTCCAATCATCTTAGGAAATTCCCACTGCATCTGTTACTGTGAAGCACTGACACGATCACGACAGAAGTCTTATCTTGTTCAAAAATTTAAAAAACATGGAGAAGAGAAACAGATATTTTGAGATATATTTTTCCCCTTCCAATTAATTTTTTCCCCTCCTAGGAATTGTTGAAGAACAAAATGGAGACAATCAGTACTATAACTTTTCATTGTCAACCTTGCTGAGAAATGTTCTTTTATGTTAGAAACTGCCTGACAGAAAGGACGCCATCGTCTTGCTCTGATTTGTCTAACCATGAAAAGAAATACACACAGAGATCAAAACTTGGCCGCTACTGCCCCAGAGCGTATCACGTCCAGATAAGAGATGGCAGCATCTCACAGCTGCGTAGGCTGTTGTTTGGCTGGGTAGGAACGTCCACTGGGTAAAAGAAAGTCTATCCTCAGTCACATATGAAACTGGCTATGAAATGGAGACTTATAAACTGACTAACTTGACTCACCCTGGGAACAAGCTTCTATTACATCTAAATGATACCGCTGAAAAACCCCGTGCTTTGTGGCTCAGTGTTGGCTAAAGAATATGGTTATTTCAAAGTTAAGAAAACGTGACTTCTTTTTCCGGCATGGAATCCATCAAATTTCTCCAGCAGGCCGATGATTCATTTCTAGAGGAAAGCTCAGCCTCGGAGAGAAAAAGAAAAGAAACAGTGAGGAGGATGAGGGGAAGATAATTCACTGGGATTGTGCCAGACAGCCCGGTGCGACCACGATCTGATTCTGGTCTTCAGCCTGGAGGGCCGTAAGCCCGGCCATGCTGACCATCCCATCACTCGTGTGGCCGGGAAACTGCGGGAGCTCTGATAGAATCTTTTCTACCAAGTTGTCTCCATGAGGTCCCACTGCTCCTATTTAAGCAGACAAGAGGACATAAATTTACAATGACGACCTGGGGGAAGACCCCTTGCAGTCTGGGTCAGTAACTGCGATCTGTAGAGAAACAAAACCCGGGATCAGACAATATCAAGTGATAACAAATCTTTGGCTTTCGATTTCTAAAGTAAGAATGCCAAGCAGCAGGGGGAGGGGGTTGTAAGGCAGAAACGGAGCCAAAGTAGAAGTGACAGAAGGACCCTAAGGCACACAAGGCCAGTGGTGGAGGCTTTTTGGCACTTGGGGGGTAGTCTAGGTTCAGTAGCCTTGTTCAGAATTAAAAAGCGCTAACACTATGGTAACCATGTTACACAAGTTGTCGTTTTTTGTTGTTGTTTTGTTTTTTTTTTGAAGAAAAGGAGGAAAAGAAATTTGGCTTCCTGTTTGTAATGCTCCTTCAATCAAAACTAACATGCAGGTGGGGATGGAAAGAGCAGGAGTTTAGAAACTTGCCTTGCACATGGCCCAACCTGGTTCAAATCCCTCATGCCACATATGCCAGGAGGGATCTCTGAGCACAGAGCCAGAAGGAGCACTGCCAGGTGTGGCTTAACCTCTCTCTCAAATAACGACAGGGCTGGGAAGACGGTTCATGAGGTAGAGTACGTGCCCAGCATATTCGCATCAGTGCGTTTGATTCCCAACACTATGTAGTCTTCCAGAGGGTGGTGTTCCTGGCCCCTGAGTGTGGCCCTATTAAATAAGTAAATGACATACATTGTTAAGTTTCTGTTACACAGATCAATCACATGAACTTCGTGTTTCAGGCACCCAAGCACCCAGTCCACTTCTGCTCTGGACTGAATATTCCATATGCTGTGACACTGAGCCTACTCTGGTTACTACTGTATTTTCAGCACCAATCATGCTTTGCATCAACACATATTTAATGAATAAGTGAGCGGCCTAAAGACATCAGAACAATAGCACCCCAGGACACCATTCTAAATTTTTAGGGTAGCAATTTTTTTTTGTGCTAATGACAACAGAAGGTCGAGAAGAGTGTATAAATCTGATGAGTAGATCTCCCCTCTTCTGGAATCTTCTCTTCACGTGGTAACTATTATTGGGTTCACCCTGTACCCAAGAGTTACAGACTCCCTGAAGTTCTTCCCCAATGAATGACTAAATCACTAAATCACTTAACTTCCCGTTAGTCGTCGATTTGCTCGAGCGGGCGCCAGTAACGTCTCCATTTGTCCCTGTCGCGTGCTAGTGTAGCCCAATGGCATCTGTTCGCTCCGGGAACATGAAGGGCCTCAAACCGATCGTTCGTGATCTTCACGAAGAAGTCTGACCATCTGGAAGGTGGGCGGCCATGCGGTCTTTTGACATCCCATGAAATCCAGTCGGTAACAGCTTAGTCCAGCGGTTGTCTTTAAATCTCATTACGTGACCAGCCCATCTGATTTTCGACACCTTGGCAAATGAGACAGCGACCCTGACTCTTGATCCTCGACGGATGTCAGCACTCCGGATTCTTTCTCTCATTTGAGTGAAACGTGATATTCCAAGCATAGCTCTTTCTATTCTTCTTTGGGAGACCTGAATAGCTTTCTCATCTTGTTTGCGTAGGGCCCAGGTCTCTGAGGCATATGTTAATGCAGGAAGAACAGTGGAATCAAAGAGATGTGTCCGGAGCCGGAGGTTCTTCGTCCTCTTAGCTATTTCTTCGACATTCTTGAAGGCGTTCCAAGCCGCTCTCTTCCTCCTGCGCAGCTCGGATGCCAGGTAATTTGTCATGTTGACCTCTCGACCTAGGTACACATAGCTGTTGCATTCGGAGATGGTCGTTCCATTGAGAGCGAATGGGGCGTCAGGAACAAGGCTGTTTCTCATAAACATTGTCTTCGTAAGATTCAGCTGTAGTCCTACCTTTCCACACTCACGGTCAAAGTCGGCCAGCATTTGTGCCGCTTGGCTGATGTTTGGTGTTATTAAAACAATGTCATCAGCAAAGCGGAGGTGGTGTAGTTGCCGACCATCTATCTTCACTCCCATTCCTTCCCATTCCAGTCGTCGCATGATGTTCTCGAGGGTGGCACTGAAGAGTTTCGGTGAAATGGTATCACCCTGCCGCACCCCTCTCTTGACATCAACGATCACTTCTTTGTAGAATGGTGAGATCCTGGTAGTGAATCCGAAATAGAGCTCACAGAGGATCCTGATGTATTGGGCTTGAATACCCTGATTGGCTAGGGCTTCAATGACCGCTTCCATCTCAACAGAATCAAAGGCCTTCTTTAAATCAATGAACGTTAAACAGAGCGGCATCTTGAAGTCCCGAGAAACCTCAATGAGCTTGGTTATCGTGTGGATATGGTCGATGGTGCTGAATCCTTTGCGGAACCCAGCTTGCTCGCATGGTTGTCCTTCATCTAGTGTTCTGCAAATCCTATTTAGGATGACTCGAGTGAACAACTTGTAGATGACAGACAATAGGCATCGGGCGATAGTTGCCAATGTCATGGATGTCTCCCTTCTTGAACAGTAGTACGGTCCTGCTGGTTTTCCATTGGGACGGAACCTTGCATTCAGACAGGTAGGGAGTGAAGAGCCGAGCCAGTGTATTGATGAGTACTGACGACAGGTTCTTCAGGTGTTCAGGTCTGACCTTGTCTGTGCCGGGTGCTGTTCGTTTTTTTACCAACGAAATGGCGTGTCGGATTTTGGAAGGGAGAATGTTGGGAACAACATATCCATCCTGTGGAATTTGGTATGTCGGCAAGTGGACATGTCTATCAAAGAGATTTGAGTAGAAGTCATGGATAATCTTCTCCATTGCCGTTCTGGAGGATGTGATGGATCCATCAGGACGTCGGAGGGCAGTCATCTTGGTCTTATAGTTGGCGAAGGACAGGCGGGCGTTACGAATACTTTTCCCGGCTTCTGCCACATCTACCAGTACTTCTGCTCTTCTCTCTTTGAGGTCTTCCTTGATCGCATCTCTGCACTGCTTTGCAAGCTCGGACGTTAGCTTGCGGTTGCCTGAAGCATGCGCCAAACCACGCTGGCGAATTAGCTCAAGAGTTTTCGAAGACAGGCGATTTTTTGTGGCTATCTCTCTCCTGGCGTTCCTCGCACATTCATGGAGGTGCTGAACCAGTCGATCGTATTCCTCGTCAATGTTGTCAACAATGGCATCTTCCCATGTTGCTGCAATAGTACCAAAGAGTCCCCAGTTGGTGGTCATTCTGGGAGTTCTCTTTTTGAACTTTGCATCCCTTTCTCCCCGCTCTGTGAAGTGGAATTTTGCACAAAGGAGATGGTGGTCCGATCCCGTTCGAAATTTTGGGACAACAGCGACATCAGTCAGGCAAAACCTTCGATTGAATATGATGTGGTCTATTTCATTGTGGAATCGTCCACCGGGAGACTCCCATGTCCATTGTTTAGATTCTGCCTTCTGGAACTGTGAGTTACCATGAATGGTCTTGGTCGACATGATGAACTCAGACAGTCTATCACCCTGTCCGTTCCATTCTAGGCCATGGGTCCCGATGTGAAGTTCTTCAGCTGATCTTCTCGGTCCTATCTTGGCATTAAAATCACCCACAATGATCTTGTAGAAGGTGTGGTCTTCTTTATAGAACTTCTCTAGCTCCATGTAGAACTTCTCGATTTCTCTTTCATCATAATGAGATGTTTGTGCGGAGACAGCAAAGATAGAAACTGCAGGCAGTGAGCCACATCTATTCAAATGTAAACGTCCGATTTGGGTTGTTAGGCATTCAAATGAATCAATGCTCTTGGCCAAGTTTGTGTTGACAAGGACACTGACGCCTCCAATACCTCTTTTATCGCATTTTCCGAGGAACAATTCTTCTCCAGTGTCGAAAACGGTATGGTGAGATTCGTGCCTTCTTGTCTTGGTCAGACCAATGATGTCGTACTTGATCATTCGTGCTTGTACCATCAGGTTCTCGATGGATGCATCTGATGCTAGCGTACGTGCATTGAAAGTACAGACGATCATTTTTGTCTTCCTTCGTTGTGGCAGCCTAGGTAGGCCTTGAGATTTTGTCGGCCTCTCCTTTCTCATCCTTCTCAGTGCTGCCATGTCAGTGAAGCCTTCAGGGTCAGGTGAATGAGACCAGTTGTAGTTACTGGGTGATTACAAAGGTGATTAGAGTTCACCCCAAAAGCCTCTATCCCTCTCGGAAAGACTGGCAAGCTACCGAGAGTATTCCGCCCGCATGGAAGAGCCTGGCAAGCTATCCGCTGTGTATTCGATATGCCAAAACCAGTAACTACAACTGGTCTCATTCCCCAATGAAAGAAAAAATAAATTGAGAAATGGTAACATTTTCCAATAACAGAAGAATTTAAAGAGTGTGTTCTATGTACTGGTGACTATTTAGCTATTTTCCATGTATGTATTAACACTTTTACAACAAATGAGGGTTCATCGTTGGAAGCCTGCCTCAATAGCTCTTGGAGAAGGCAGCTGGAATAGAGAAGGGACTACCAAGTCAGTGATGGTTGGAGGATCGCTTGGGATAGGCGATGTGAGCCAAAAGTTGACCAAGGACCAAACATAATGGCCTCTCAGGATTTGTATTGTAAACCATCATATCCCAAAGGAGAGAGAGAAAGTAAGAAGGAAACTACCTGCCATAGGTGCTGGGGTGTGGTGGAGTAGGGGTGGCGGGAGACATATTGGCGGCAACACTGGTGGTGGAAAAGCTACACTGGTGTAGGAATTGGTTTTCGATCATTGTGTGACTGAACCTCTAACATTAAAGCTGTCACTATCTCGTGGCGAATTAATAAATAAATTAAAAACCTAAAAACTCTCAATAAGTCAGTCATAAAGGAACAGACCTCAGGTTCATCACTTATAAGAAACCCATGTCTAACATTATTTTCTATAAGGTAAAGGCCCTCCTGTTGTTCGTCAATTTGCTCGAGCGGGCCCAGGAACGTCTCCATTGGAGACTTCGTTGTTACTGTGTCTGGCATATCGAATACGTCACGGGGGGGCTTGCCAGGCTCTGCCGTGCGGGCGAGATACTCTCGGTAGCTTGCCGGGCTCTCTGAGAGGGGCGGAGGAAATTTAAAAAATAATAAAAGTAATCACTTTATTCATCTGAACTCAGAGCCACTACAGAACATAAAAACAATGGCCATGTCATGTCTTCTAATGTGTAGCTTATTGTTATAGAGAGCACTGTTAACTTGGTTGCATACCTACATAACAAACCGACAGGTCGAGTTTTCACTTTTTTTCACTTTTGTTATCTTCCTAACCATTCAAACATTATTGATTTCAATGATATCTTCTATGTGAGAGTTTTCTAACTCAGCACCATCATTCCATTACCCTATCCTCCCGCTGATCCCCTTAACAGACAACAATCAGTTGGTATATCTGCTAATAGTTGGAATATCTTTGACTAAATTTGAACACACCTGTTTTCTATAACATATTTGTTCTAGGGGGTTGGAGTGATAGTACAGTGGGGAGGGCGTTTGGCTTTCATGCAACTGACCCAGGTTCTATCTCTGGCACCCCGTACGGACTCCTGAGCATGCCAGGAGTACTTCTTGAGCACAGAGCTATGAGTAACTCCTGAGCACTGCCAAGTATGACCCCAAACCGAAAAGTAATAAAATATTTGTTCCAGTGTGCCAGAGAGCTGGGATCCCCAACACTAAGATGTAAGAGGTGCTCAGTAACTGTGTTAAATAAATTTTCAATCCATATCATTCAATCCAATATATAATAAATTATATATTCAACCAAAATTTAATCAATATATAAAACATTTCAAGGTTCTATATTGGACAAAGGTACAAAGAAAAATAAAGGTACAAAGAAAAATAAGCCACAGCCTTAGCTTCAAGAGAATCTAAAATAACCAGAGAAATAGTGCAGAGGTTAAGCCATTCATCTTGAACAAGGCTGATCCCTGTTCTTTTCCTATAAACTCCTTCTTGTGCCCATGAGACAAGGTTTTTGCTTTTAGGCCACAAGAACAGTATCTTCCTATGTGTAGGCCTGTTGCTAAAAGGTCCTTTTACTCGACCCATTCAAAAAGATAGGTTTCGGGGTGGATACATTTTCACTAGAACAAATGGTTGGATGGGAGCAGGAAAGGGCAGGGTTTGGAAGGAATGCACACATTTTGGCTTGAGCATAAATTTGACCTATTCCCAAGAGAGCTATCAGCGAAAGCATCCAATGAGTGGCTTGTTCTGAGTTCAAAGAATAGTCTGATAGCGAAATTGAAAGCCACTGGATCCTCTGTTATTTATTTATAATATAAATTATTTATTTATTTATTTATTTGACATTTGGGGTCACATCTGGAAATGCTGAGGGGTTACTCCTGGTGGTTCTCGGGAGACCATATGGGATGCTGGAGGTCTAATTCAGGTCAGCTGCGTGCCAATGCCCTACCCGGTGTACTACCACTCCAGCCCCACATAAATGACTTAAAAGGTTGAGGGCAGAGACACAGCTCTAAATATGAGCACATGGTTTGAAAGCAGGAGGCCTGGGTTACATCCCAATATAGCATGTTCCCCTGAGCACTGCGAGGAATGATCACTGACTGCTGACCACTGAACCATGATTACCCTTTGAACACTTGCGGTAATGAACCAGAAAAACAATCAAGTTTTGAGACTTTCAAAAATAGCTGAGTGAAAACTTTTTAAAAAATCTCACAGGATGGACAGCAAAGAGTAGAGAATCTAGAGAACAGTTATTTCAAGCTCTCAGTGGTTATTATGGCAGAGTGAGGCGAATACCTGCTAAGATTATACACATAAGGTGAATAGATTTACCTGATGAAAATGTGATTTTAACTACTCCCTATTCATTCAAACCACATTTACTTGGATCTATCACATTTATGGATACTTGCTGTCTACTAAAGGCAAAGAATGGCTATTTCATTTAATTTTTACCATTAAAAATAAGTCTAGGAAATTATTTTCTATATATCATCTCGTAAGCACTCCCTTTTAGTATTTTATAGAGATAAGTTTCAACTGATGCTTCGTCATTTGCTTTGTGAAGAACCAACTGAAACTTAACCTATAATAAGGGAAAATACAGTAATACATTCAATACTCTACACACACACATGTCTATGTGGGTATATGAATTTTGGTGCAAGGAACGGAACCCAGATCTTTTGCATGCAAGGTATATTATAGTTTACCATTAAGCCACATCACCAGCTTTGAGGTTATACTTTTATATAATATCTTCCATTTATATCTTTGACGTATCCCTGGGTGAATTAGGAGATAAAGATATCTTTACTATCTAGTTATCAGCTTCACTATCTAGTCATACCTTTCCTATCCAGTCACGGCTCAGTTTGGAGACAAGGCCTTTTAAGAGTGGTTATTAGTTATTTATGGGCTTCTCTTCTCATGGATGTCTTCATTTTAAAAGCTGAGTTCAAATGTTACCTCCATGGTGGGGGCAATTTTGTTGCATCAATTATCATTTTGGGGGGTGTCACAACTGGCAGTGCTCAGGGGTTATTCCTGGCTCTGCACTCAGGAATTAGTCCTGGCAGTGCTCAGGGGACCATATGGGATGCCAGAGATTGAACCCAGCTTGGCTACATCCAAGGCAAAGGCCCTACCCGCTGTACTATCGCTCCAGTCCTGCATCAATTATGATTCTTCAGTTCTTCATTTCATTTAAGCAATGCCTTGGAAGCAAGCTCGTTTTAGGCACTGGAAAGAGAAAGACAATCCTCAGCAGTTGGTTCTCCCATGAAACCACCAACGTTCATCAACTCATGAAAACAAGCACCTCTTGTTTAAGGGAAGCCTGGGTCTCATGAATAGTTTTTCAGGTATGTATGCAGATAGGTCACCCAATGACTATGTGATGTGAAAAATTCATGCCAGATTAGCAGCTCAGAAACTAGGAGGAAATGATTTGTACTGTACTACCTCCACCATCTCACCAGTAATTTCGACTTTATCTTTATCCTTTCCCCTGTTCATTCCATTCTATTTATGTTTTAGATTCTTCAAGGATGCCAGGTATGCTCTGTCGTAGAGTCTTGCTTTTGTTGTTTGTTTTGGGGCCACATCTTGTGATGCTCTGGCGGTACTCCTGCCTCTGCACTCAGGAACCACCCCTCACAGTGCTCAGGGGACCATATAGGATGCTGATGATAGAACCTGGGCTGGTCATGTGCATGGCAAGTTCCTTACCCGATGTACTCTCTCTTCAGACCCAGTCCTGCATTTTTTATTCTCAATGATCTGATAGGACTTCACCCAGAAAGCCAAGGGGCGTACAGCTTTCCATTTAGATTTCTATTCAACCTCTTCATCAGTACGTTTTTCTTGGACCATATGATAAAAGAGCACCCATTCCACCTCTTCAACACTCCTCCCTTGGAGTCCTTTTCCTGTTTACTCTCTGAAATTCTTTTCTTGTTGTTTTTTGCTTTTTTGGGTCACACCCCGTGTTGCACAGGGGTTGCTCCTGGTTCGTGCACTCAGGAATTACTCCTGACAGTGCTCAGAGGACGATATGGGAATCGAACCGGAGTCAACCGCATGCAAGGAAAACACCCTACCTGCTGTGCAATCACTCCAGCCCCACTCTTTGAAATTCTTATCCCTATGTAATGTACTTCACACTGACAGGAGGATTTTTTTTTCTCAGTGCTGAATCTACCTAGGCCAGACACTTCCTTACACTTGCTAGACTCGGCAAAATTAGTTTTTTGAATAAAGAAAAGGGAGGAGGTGAAATTTTATAAGGTTCACAAAATAGATAACACATTAGCGGACTTAAGAGAGATGAAAGGTATTAAACAGATCAGGTGGACAGAATAGCAGTAAAAGGGGTGTTCAAAGGCAATGCAAACTAAAACCACATCATTTACTTAACACAATCTGTGTACTAGAGGGTAGGGAAAACCGTGAGGCTCAATTATAGCATAAATCTTCCATAGGAAAGAGTTAATTAACACACTTTAAGAAATGGAGATTTCTTTAAGGGCAGCGGTCATGTTTTACTCTTTCTTTGCTTAGTTCTAAATAATCAGCAGGTCTTATACATAAAATAATTGCAGATACTCGGCAATTAGTAAATGCATATTATTAAACAGCAAGTAATCCCATTGGTTTTTAAAACCTAAAGTGAATATTTTTTCATTGAATAGTACACTTTTTTTAAAAAAAAATTTAGATCCAAAGGGACCAAGAGATCATCAAATTCAGCTTTTCTACAACTTAAATGGGAAAACTGAACTAGAGGGAGGTTGATGACCTGAGAATGGAACCAGATGGTTTGCAGTTAAGAACTAGAACAAGTATTTTGACTCATTTTGTGCCATTTTCTTGAAAGAAGAGTTCTCAAAACTCATCTATTGAAATGATAACCACTCATACATTTTGATGTATCTTTGAGAAACCCTGGTCCAAATCTTGTACAAGAAATCCTTACAGTAAGAAGTTTAAATTAGAAATTAATTTAAAGTGAAATGTGAAAGCAATCTACATACGTATAAATAGGAATATAACCACATTCATTTTGTGATCGCCAAATCGTCGAATAGTATGAAGTACTTAAAAATGAACACAATTTGATATGTACTAACAGAGAACCTTTACCACACTGTTAAAAAACGGGGGTGGGGGGTGCAACGCGGTTAGCAGAATGACACGCATAGGACGACTGTATCTTGAAACCTCCTAGCCACTTGGTTTTCGTGTCCTAACAATACACACCTGAAGCAAATACCCAAAAACGGCGGGACCCGCACACCTCACAGAAAACAAGGGCTGCCCCTGGAAAAGTGGAGGTGCTTGACTGTATCTGTGACGGTCTAAGAGGGAGAACGCATCCATCATATCTCAGTTTTTTGTTTTAGTTGGATTTTGAATCTCTCAGGTAGCCTGGAGTGATGATTTCAGTCGTGAGACACGAGACCATTCCTAAGAGCTCTGTGTCAAGCCACGCGGATTCCAAGTGAAGAACAAAGCCAAATCTTTTGCGAGAATGAAAACAGAAAGAGGAAAAGAAAAGAAAGGGAAAGAAAAGAAATGGAAAGGAAAGGAAAAGAAAGGAAAAGGAAAGGAAAGAAAGGCAAAGGAAGGGAAGAAAGGAAAAGGAAAGGAAAGGAAGGAAAAGAAAAGAAAGGAAAAGGAAAGGAAAAGAAAAGAAAGGAAAAGGAAGGAAAAGCAAAGAAAAGAAAGGAAAAGGAAAGGAAAAGCAAAGAAAAGAAAGGAAAAGGAAAGGAACGAAAGGAAAGGAAAGGAAAAGGAAAGGAAGGAAAAGAAAGGAAAAGGAAAAGGAAAAGGAAAAGAAAGGAAAGAAAGAGAATAAAAGAGAAGAACGGAAAAGAAAAGGAAAGAAAGAAAAGGTAAAAAGGAAGCCCCCATGGGCAAAGCAATAAGGATTCCCAGAGGGAGGGTGGGAGGGGGTAGGCGCAGCTGACGCAGACCGGCGAGAAAGCCTCGCTGGGAGGCGGAGCGGGATTTCTTGGGGGTGGGGCCTCGGCCGCGCGCAGGCGCAGTCAGGCTCAGGTCGCCGGCGCCGCGCCACTGGATTCCCGCTGCGCGTGCGCAGAAACCGCGCCGCGCACGCCGCGCCGTGTCCCTGCCGCCGCCGCCGCCGCCCCCGCCCCCGCCCCCGCTGCCGCCGCCGGTACTTGCTGCCCGGTGCTCCCCGGCGCTCCTCCCGAGGCGCCTGGCTCTGTCCTCTCGTCCCCCGGCTGCGGGACGCCCTCCCTGGCCCTCCGAGCTGCCCGCACCGCCCTCCAGTCCTCAGCGCTTCGCCCAGCGCCCCGGGAACGGCGCCGCCCCCGCCCCGCCAAGGCTCCTTTCCGGAGGGCCAGTGCGCGTGGACGCACCTGCGGAAAAGGGCGCCTCTTGCCCGACAGTCGGGCTTTTCGAAGTCTTTGACGGGAGATGGGGTGCCTGACGGCCGCACGGAAAGGCCCGAATGTCCCCTGGGTCCCGCCAGTGCTTTTTCATCCTCCTTTCCCCAATGAATGAAAACAGCCGGGGGTCATCGGTGTGTAGAATCAGCTGGCGTGGCCACACAGCAGCCGCCACTTTTAGGTGACAGTTTCTGCCTTTCTAAGTGTTGGCCGAACATACTCTCGGTGACGGAAAAGCAAGCTGGACTTGCTGAAGCTTCTTGAAGAAGTAGGTAACTAAATGTACCCAGGAATGATATTTGCATTTTGTTTCCTTAGATCAAGCAATTGAGCAATGAGAGTTTCACAAGTTTTTCACTTTTCAACCTTTCACGTTGCTTATTTGAGGATTGTGTTGCCAAAGACCGCTAGAGAATAATGGACTTCTAGAGAAACTGCATGACAAGTTTCAGAGAAATTAACAGTAATTAAAGAAGAGTTTTGAGAATTTTTAGAACTCTTATTTTATTTTGGCTTTTGGGGGTCACAGCCAGCAATTGCTCAGGGATTACTCCTGGCTCTGCACTCATGAATTACTCCTGGTGTATCTATAAAATAGGTAAAGGTAAAGGCCCTCCCGTTGATCGTCGATTTGCTCGAGCGGGCCCAGTAACGTCTCCATTGGAGACTTTGTTGTTACTGTGTCTGGCATATCGAATACTCTCAGTAGCTTGCCGGGCTCTCCGAGAGGGGCAGAGGAATCGAACTCGGGTCGGCCATGTTGGCTGCTTGTAAGGCGAACGCCCTACCCGCTGTGCTATGGCTCCAGCCGGAGGGGCCGGCGCGAGGGTCTGGGCGAGGCGCGGGCGGGCGGCCGGGGTCCGGGGCCGCTCGCGGGGTCGCGCCGCCGGGCGAGGAGCTCCCGGCGTCGGGCGCGGCCGGGCCGGCGCCCCGAGTCCGGCTTCGTGGGACGCGGCGGCGAGAAGCGCCCGGTGAGGCTTCGGACGGGCGGGCCGGGCTCGGCCGCGGCGCGAGGGGCGTGCCGGAGCGGGGCTCGGTCCCCGCCGCCGCCGTCCGGAGCGGCCGGGCGCGGGCTTGGGTGGGGAACGGGGCTGCGGGATCCCGCGCGAGGAGCGAGCGGAGCCGGACAGTGAGCGCGCGGCTCCGCTTTCTCTCCCGCTGGGACGCGCGCTCGTGCAGGCTCTTCGCCTCTCCCAGGGTTTGGGGATGTTCCTCGGTGTTGTTCTTCGCGGCGTTTGTGGCACGTTTCTGCTCGGTTAGACTGGCAGATGCCAGTGAAGGAGGACCGCGGGTGGACGTGCATTTCATGTGGGTGTTTTCAGTATCTGAGAATAACAGGTGATTCGAGAAAGCATGCAGCTGCACAAGTGCCAGGGAGAATAGGAACTGTGTTAGCTTCGCTGGTCTCTAATTAGAAAAAGCTTGGGCTCTTTTTTTGAGGATGTTGTAGTTAGTTCCCGAACCCTCAGCTCTGTAGCCGTTACCCTGTGTACGAGCACTGCAGTGTTTGGTGACAGGTTTTTCACTAGTCTCGTGCGAAAGAATCTTTTGGATTGGAGTTGCAGTCGACCTTTTGTTTTGCTCATTGTCAGCCTTCTGACTTTCCCCGCGGCCACAAACACAAAGCACATTATCAATACACACTCTTATCAAAAAGTAAACACGGTCTTCCTCCTTCCTCTGGAAATTGGTCATGTGAGATTCTCCACTGGAGGTGGTTTGGGCAGTGTCTAGAGGCATGCTTGGTTGTCTGCTGGAGGATTCCGCTGGTACCCAGTAGGTGGGTGTTAGGCATCTTGCATGTGCTTGATGACCTTCAGACGGAAAAAAATGGTGCAAAAATGATTGGACGTGTTACTCAGAATAGTTGAAGCTTTGGATTATTCATAATCAATATCTATCACATTGATTCTAAACCATTTTTCATAGCCATTAGAATGATCATGGGTCAAAGATTCGGACGTATTTAGAGAATCAGTACACACAGTTGAGGTGCTGGAAGATTAACCAAGTGTTACCCCTCTAGGATGTAGAAAAGAAAACCGTGTCAGGGGCAGGAGGGCTGACTCAGCAGGCCAGAGCACGTGCTAGCCTGCAGGAGGGAGGCTGAGGTCTGAGCCTTGGCACTTTGTGTGGGGTGACTCTGAGCACTTCTCAAGGGCCTCCCCACCCAGAAGGAATGTGGTTTACACAAGGTTATCGGGTCTTTTGTTATCTCCATTGTAATTTAATTTTATCTTGCTTATTAGGGTTAATTTTAATATTGTATCAGTTAAGCTTGATAAATTTCAATAACCAAATGAAATAAAAAGTAATTCCTTTGTAAGAATCAGTGAATTATTCTTAGTATTTCAGATTCACAGATGTTTGTCAAATTTTTCTTTTTGCAACCATTGTGAACTTTTCAGGGTATTTTTTTCTTAGCTACACTTGGTGGGCTCGGGGATTACTCCTCTCGGGCTCCGGGGACCACCTGGGATTGAGCCCAGGCTGACAGCATGCAAGGCATCTTCTCCGGCCCCTTCAGTGTTTGTGTTTAAGAAAAGTTAGAGACGTTTTAATTTAATACAAAACAACTTAAAGTTTATTACGGTGACTTCACAACATTTCAAACATCCACCACTGCTGGAATGGTCTGAGTTTTAGGGGCCTGAGAGAAGAGCCCTGGGGTAAGGCGCTCACCTTGCTGGGCGGAGTGGACCCCACCAGCTCGATCCTGGTAGCCCCCTGTCCAGCCAGATTCCACTGGAAACTAAGTTTAGAGGACCTCTCTGGGACCCTCAGTGCCGGAGAGGCAGCTGCTCTGCTACTGAGGCATAGCAAACGATTTTTCTACAAATTATTTTCCACAAGTTTTATGTAAGTTATTTAAATTTTATATAAAATTAAAATGCATATTAGAAATTTTCCCCCCGTAAAACACCAGTTGGAAAAGCCGTTGTTAAATGTTTTGATATACAGCTGTCTTATATTTTCTGTGACTTTATTTTGGCTCCAGAGCAGTGAGCAGGGCGCCTGAGGCCTGTTCTTTGCAGTATTAGCCCCACTGGGCTAGAGAGGCAAGTGCTTGGTCCCGAGCATGCGGTGCTGTCCTGGCTCATGAGCAGAGCCTCAGGATCAGCCACTTGGAGGGTGCTTGGGGTCTTCAAAACTCCACCATCTCCCCTCTGACTGGGTGCTGGGGACCGAGCGCTGGCTCACCACCATAGGAATTTTTATAGGGTTCACTGATGTCGGTTGCTCGGGGCAGTTTAATAACCCACGCATATGGGTTGCATTCCATTCGTGTTTTAATTTCTTTTGTTACTGATGTTCAGTTTTTGGTGCCTTTTTCCTTCGTGGTAAAATGCTTATCCTTAAGTATTTTGTTCTTGGGCGGGGGTGTGTGTTGGGATCTTCTGGCTCTTTGCCTAGGGTGGGGGAGGTCCTTGGAAGCAGTGCAGTGATTGAACTGGGGTTGGCAGATTACAAGGCCAGTAAGTGCCTTCATCTGTATTCCTCTTTATGCTATTCTAATAGTTGGTCTTGGCAGTTGAAAACTTGTAGTCCCCCTTTAAGCTATCTTGTTGGCCCAGCAGTTTTGAATTTTGATGAAACTATATTCACTTGTTTTTGTACTTTTATGATTATATATAGAAAAGTTTTGCCTTATCTAGAATCACAAAAATTTATGCCAAGATTTTCTTCTAATTTATAACTTCCTAATATGGCATGAGAAAAAGGCCCAACTTTATTCTTTGGCATGTGGTCATCCAGTGGTCTCAGCACCATTATTTAAAGGAAGATTATTTCTCCAAAGCATTACTTTCGCATCCTGTCCAAAATCGGTTGACCACAAATGTGTGTTTCTGAACTTTCATTTGGTTCTCTGATGCGCACGTATACCAATGCCACGGTGTCTTGATTACCTTGGTGTTACATTTAATTTTGAAATAAAGAATGTGTCCTGCAACTTTGCTTTTTCTGGTTATTTTGGGTCTCTGGATACCTTGCTATTCCTTGTTCGTTTTGGAATCAGTTTCTTTTGTTTTATGCTTACCCCCCCCCCCCCCCCCCTTTGAGAATGCTCTGCAGCTACTCTTGGCTGTGTGCTTGAGGACCGATCCTGGCGGTGCTAGGGTTGGGGGTAGTTCAGGAGACCATACAGTTGGGGCCAGGGATCAAACTAGGCCTCAAACTTGGAAAGAATTTAGTCAGCCCATTGAGTTCGCTTCAACTCCAGTTTGTCAGTTTCTGCGAAAACGTTGGGATTTTGATAGACATTATGTTGATTGTAGATCTGTTTAGTGAAATATTTGTACTATAACAACAGTAAGTTATCCAATCCACAGACACCAGCATTTTTATTTAGGTTTTTCATTTCTTTCAGTAATATAGTTTCAATATACACATCTGTCCATCTTGTTTAATTTGTTGCTGAGTGTTTTATTTCTTACTCTGTATGTTGCATTACATTCTTAATTTTAGTTTAGCATGATATTGCTAGTATGTATACAGTTGATGGTTTCCAAAAGCTAATTATGTTTGCTCCCCCCTCCTGGTCCTTGCATGCGGGCTCACTCTGGTTGTGCTCAGCAGGGTTTGCACTCTGGTTGATGTGCATGCGTACTTATGTATTGCTCTGGAGATCATGGACTTGTGGATCAAGTGGCAGTTCGCTAGGGGTCACACTAGGATATGGCAGGTGCTGGGGATGAACTCACAGTTTCATATTGAAGGGCAAGTAACTCCCAACTGAATACGCCTGTGCTCTCCGCAGTGGGTCCCTGCTGCTCCTCAGATTGACTAAGCTTTTTTTTATTAGTTGTATCTTTTTTCTCTAGGGTTTTGTGCACATAAGATCAAGCCACTTGTGAGATAACATCTTTGGTTTTTCAGACCCCTCTCTCTCGTCTCCCCCTTCATGCTTTTAAATTCATCGTCTTAACTAATTCTCTTTGCTAGAATGAACCTCTTAGTATTGAACTGACCTCACAAAATAAATTAATATATATTTTCTGTTGCGATAGCACAGCGGGTAGGGCCTTTGCCTTGCATGCAGCCAACGCTGCCAACCCGAGTTCGATTCCTCCACCCCTCTCGGAGAGGCCGGCAACCTACCGAGAGTATCTCGCCCACATGGCGAAGCCTGGCGAGCTCCCCGTGACGTATTCGATATGCCAAACACAGTAACAACAAGTCTCACAATGGAGATGTTACTGGGCCTGCTGGAGCAAATCGATGAACAGTGGGAGGACAGCGCTACAGTGCTACTTTTTTGGGAGAAGTTTGTGAACAAATGGTTTTCTTTTTCTTTTTCCTGCCCCATGCTGTTGTGTTCAGATGCTCCTGGTGGGGCTTAGGGGACCATATGAGGTGCCCATGATTGAATCCTGGCCAGTAGTACAAGGCAGGTGTTTGTTATTAATTTTTAATTTAATTCCTTCATTAAACTTTTGGTAGATCTCAGTCAGCTATCTGCAGTTGGCATTTTTTGGGGCTTTCAGGGACTTTTGAGAATCCTCCCTTCCTGGGGCTGGAGCTCTAGTACTATGGGTAGGGCATATTTGCCTTGCACATGGCTGACCTGGGTTTGACCCCCAGCATCCCATATTGGCCCCTGAGCACCCAGGAGTAATCCTGTGTGCAGAGCCGGGAGTAATTCTGAGCGTCACCAGGTGTCTACCCCAGAAACACAAGAAAGAAAAGAACCCTTCCCCTCCTTCCCACCTTTCATCTTGTCTTTGCTTGCCATACCCCACAGTGCTTAGAAGACTAACCCTTGCTCTTGGTTCAGGGGTCACTCCTGGCGGTGCTTGGGGGGAACCATACTGAGTACTGGAGTTAAACCAGGGCCAGGTCAGTCGCATGCAAGGCAAGTTCCACTATCCCTCTGTACTGTCACTCCATGAAAATTAACTCCAAAGAATTTATTTTCCTTTGATTATTTATTGTACTCTGGTTAAGTATTAATGTGATTGAAGTCTATTTTTCTTTAACGTATAGTTTTGAGTATAAAGTAATCTTACTTAATTTTTAAAATTGCTGCCAGATCTGTAATACCTTTATTTCAATCCTGATAGTGACAATTAATATATTTCATTTGTATTACTCTGATTAGTCAAGAAATCCCCTATAGTTTCTTGCTGTAGGTAGTTGGTGATTTTCTTATTTCTTAATCTAAGGAATTTAATGGTCTAAATTTAGCGTCCTAGTTACTTTTAGTTCATCTCACATTTAATAGGCTGTTTTTATTTTTATTCATCTTATGTATATCTGTCACTGTCCTCCCGTTGTTCATCAATTTGCTCGAGCGGGCCCAGTAACATCTCCATTGTGACAGTTGTTGCTGTGTTTGGCACGGGTAGCTATATAGTGCATTTTTGTGGGGGGGGGGGGAATTCTTTTTCTTTAAATATTATCATTGTTATTTCCATTCCTTTAAATTTGTTGAGGTTGGTTTTGTGACCCAGGATGTCATCTGTTTTGGTGAATGGTCTGTGGGGTGATTGAAAAGTAGTGTGTATTCTGTTGTTCTTGGGTGAGTATTCTTTATATAGGATTATTCTCTGTTGGTGGATTGTGTTATTTTACTTTCAGTGTGTATTACTGAATTCCTTATTAGCAGCATACAGTTTGACCGTTTAAAAATCTCTGTGGGACTGGAGAGATAATGTCAGGGCTTAGGGGCTTGCTTTCCTTGGGGCTGACACTGGTTTGCTCCCTGGTACCAAGGGTGGGAGTGACCCCTGAGCACTGCTGCATGTGGCCTCAAAACCAAAAAACTACTGTGAACCTGGACTGTGGCTCCTGTTTCAGATGTGCGAGGCAGTTTCCTCTGGCAGATGATCAGTTGCTTTGTTTGTTTATTTTGTTTATTTGGGGGTGGGATTAGGCCATGCCCAGCTCTCCTAGGCTTCTCCCTGGCTTCACACCCCCCCCCCCCCCTTCCACTCTGGCCTTCTTGGGGTCCTGGGTCCTACACAGTCTCATCACCTCTGTGCTTTCTAGCCCCTGGGTTGGCTTCTCTGCAGTCAAAGTAATTGTCACATAGTGAAAATTTATGTTTAATTTATTTCCCTAGTGGTTTTCATGTCTTTTTTTTTTTGAATTTCATTATAATTTGTAAAAGGTTTATACTGTTTTGAGTATTTTGATAAAGTCTTGGTGGTTGTAGTTAGCATATAACAGTTTGTTATATGCTGATGTGGGCATTATGTTTTGAAGTCTTTTGCTTTTACCTTTTACTCTTCTCAGTTTTTAGTTACTGTGTCAGATGGTGTCACACATTTTTTTGTGTGTGTGTGTTTGTGTTGTGCCAGGTATTGAACCTAGGATCTCATGCTTGCAAGGCAATACCCTAGTCCAATATATCATAATCTTTGTTTTAATCAAGGGTAATTTATGAAACTGATCTTGGGGAAAATGCCTATACTTTGGGCTAAGTCTGACAGTATTCAGGGACTACTGGTGCTTGGGCTCACTCCTACTAATGCCTCTGAATGCAAAACATAGACTCTGGCCCCATATATCTCTATTTCTGTTCTTCCTGTATGGAAGATTTTCTTCAGACAAACTGAGTAGAGCTGCTGTGATGCATTACTAGTTTATCTTTGAGGATGTGTTTTTAAAAATTCCCCTCTTCATTGTATAACTGAAACCCAAGCACAAAAATTTATAAGTCTATAAATGTACCTCATGGTGTTTCACTAATAAAAAAATGATTAAATAAAAAAAATTTCACTACTAGTTTTCCCTAAAAGACTGTCTTCTTGAAATTAATGTTTATAATATGTTATGTATCAATGATTACTATATTTTTCTGCTATAAAATAGAAACTGGTCAATCCCTACTATCAGAATTCCTTTATTTTATTCTTTTGCTTTTTTCGAGGGTCACACCCGCGATGCTCAGGGGTTCCTCCTGGCTCTGCACTCAGAAATAACCCCCCCCCGCGGTGCTCGGGGGACCAAATGGGATGCTGGGATTGAACTCGGGTCAGCCGTGTGCAAGGCAAACGCCCTACCCACTGTGCTATCACTCCAGCCCCCCAGAATTGCTTTATGAATTTTAGTTTTGGGGCCACACTCTGCCATGCGTGGAACCACTCTTGTCAGTCTTTGGGGACCATATGGGGTGATGGGGCTCCATCCTGGGTTCGCCATGTGCACCGCAAGACCCTACCCACAGTACTATTGTTTTTTTTTGTCCCAGAATTATGATTTAAAACAAAATCATACTGTAGCAGGATTTCGTACACTTTTTTCTACATGTGACCTCATTTCACCCAAAACATTTTTGCACAATCCAGGCATATCAAACATTTAGTAATTACAAATTTATTGTGAAACTTGTTTTGCTACATTTACATTTGGTTATAGCCCTTAGGTAGTATTCTAATGGTTTAGAATAAGTAAAATTGATTCTGATGCATACTTTAAAAGTGTTAAAAACCTTTAATTATACCTCTGCCAAGTTTTAAAATTGCTGTACTTAACAAATTTTGGAGGCAATTTTCTGTCACCGTCAGTGTGTAATGTTTATTTAAAGCAAGGCATAGGACTAGAAGAATAAACAGGCAGCTCTTACTTGTTTTTACCCTCTCGGTGTGGACAATTTTCGGAAACTACCAGAACTAGGTAGTATACTCTGTCTCTTCTGAAAAGTAACCACAGACATGTGTACTTGTTTTTATTTGTAGTGCCAGTCCTCCATCTGGGATTGAAGAGGAAGCTGCTGAAAATGGTGTACCTAAACCGGTAACATAAGACTTTGGAATTCAGTTGCTTCCATGTTTAAAATCTGTAGATTTCTAGTTAAGAAGAAAGTCTACATTTAGCTAGACTTTGGAGTATCTTGCACAATCTGGTTGTCAGGTATTTTTATTTGATGCACAGTGAAAAGAAATAGTGGGAAGGTGTTCAGATGAAATAGAGTGTGTGCAGAGGTTTATTGCTTTCATTTGAGTTCTGAACCTGTTAGATTATCACAGTTCTTTTAAGAAATAATTGGCTTTTTTGGTTTTGTTTTTAAGCAAGGTGTTATTTTGTATGTTGGTCTCTGACCTCATTCACCTTCAAAGTGATGTTTTCCAGGATTAATTTACCATGGTCTTTTGAAGATTTTAATATATTCAATTATTTCTGTGAAAGAAAGAGATTGGTACTCTGCAGGATTAAACTTGTCCTGGTAAAAATGTTTTTCCCAGGTTCATGGTTTTCCGTCTTTTTCAGACTCTGGCCCCTTCCAGCCTTTTTTTCCACGTGTGGCCTGGTGGCCTGCCCTCTCCTGCTAATGGTCCTCTAGTCTCCTACTTTCTCCCACCCATGGGAATTCTGCCCGTTGCCCCTTGGAACATCCTGGTCTCATACCGTCTCTTATTGATAAATACTGGTTTAAATGATGCTTTTTTTTAAAGTTAACTAATAGGCTACTATGGACACAATAGCTGTCTAGAGCCAGAATAACACTTTCCTAAGTATGCTGTTGTATTTTAGTTTTTCAGATAAAATATATTCCTGGTCATTTTGTGGCAAGACCTCTTCGAGATATTAATGAATGCCATGACTGGTGAACTCTTTGGTAACATTTTGTTGCTTTTCAACCTAACACTGTGCCTAGTATGATTACTTTTTTTTTTTTTTTTTTTTTTTTTTTTTTGCTTTTCGGGTCACACCTGGTGATGCACTGGCCCTGCACTCAGGAATTATTCCTGGAAGTCCTCAGGGGACCATATGGGATGCTGGTAATCGAATCCAGGGTCAGCCGTGCGCAAGGCAAATGCCCTCCCTGCGATGCTATCGCTCCAGCTCCATAATTAATTTTTCACTCTTATCTTCACATTCCTTTTGCCAAAAGTTCTTCAAATACCTACTTTTTATGGTTCTATCTGCTGGATATCTTAGCACATTCCCTTAGATCCTTTTTGCAAGAGAGAAAGCTTTACATATAAAGATACATTAGGTAGTCTTACAAAAACTTTTGGAAAGCTTTTTTCACATTTCTATCACTTTTTTTAGGCTATAAAACATTAAAGTTACAAAGAAGAAGTGGAAACATTGGTTTCATAACTCTAAAGCCATAGATGAAACAAATTGGTTACTTTTTCAGTTACTAGATATTGAAGGTGGATTATTGAATCTATTTTATTACTGTTTATGTTGGTATAGAAAGTGACTGAAACTGAATATGATAGTGATAGTGATGATGATGAGGATGATGTTCATGTCACTATCGGAGCTATTAAAACAGGAGTACCACAATATGGGTAAGTTTTTAAATTTTCAATTTCAAGTCTTGTGGTGCAGGGAATTGATCCCAGGACCACATACATGTGAAGCATGTACTCTTCCATTGAAATACATCCTTTACTCCCTTAACTAACAGTTCTGTATCAAAAACTGGGTGCCATTATTAACTTTAGTGATAGATTCTGTTGGTTTTACAATTTTTGTCATATCATGATATGAAAGCATTCTTATTTAAGTTTTACTTTCAGTTGCTAAAACTTGTACATCTTAAGCATTCTTATAAGGAAACAATGAAAACTGTGATGATGAATGTTAAATTGCTGTGATCAGCATTTTGCAGTTTATATATATATGTATATGTATATGTATATCAAGTCATGTTGAATACCTAAAACAAATACTTTGTTATTTATATCTCAAAAAATACTTAGCCATGGAAAAGATTTCCTCCCTAATGGTGAATTGAATTATAAAAGTTGCATGGAATCAGTAATTTGTAATTCTAGAATTGAAAGTGTTTTTGTAAAATGAGTGCTACAAATTTTTAGATTTAGAAACTATTAAATTTCAGCTTGCATTCTTCCAATCTTGAGCTTTGGTTTTTTTCTGTATTTTGTATATGTAATAATTTTAAAATAAGGCCAAAAACTGGTGGTGTTGGGGATACTTTCAGTGGTATTCATGGTACAGGATCTGACATGTTAGGCATGTGCTTTTATTTGAGCTATTTTCTTAGCTCTAGGATTTTAATATTTTTAATTCAGTTTTTTAATTGATTTTTAAAAAATCAGAAGGCTTTTGTTTTTAAACTCTGTATGGCTTATGTTCCTTTAGTTTTGGGGAGTGGGGGGACACCCAGTGATATTCAGGTGTTACTCTGGAATCGATATGGGATCTCTAGGGTTGAGCCCAGGTTGACCACATGCAAGGCGGGCACCCTACCCACTGTGCTAAAGTTCTAGCCCCTTTAGCTTCTTTTTTAAGTTGTTAATTATTCCTTTTTGTTTTTTAGTTGTGTTAGCTAAGTTTTATGTTTTGTAAACTGGATCAGATGAATGAGCTGTCATTTGTTTGTCCATCCAATTATCTTTACTTGTGGGGTGAAGTGGAGATTTGAACCTCACCCAACAGTGCTCTGGACTATTCCTGGTTCGGCTTAGGAGTTCCATCTGGTGGTTGAGAGACCACATGTGGTGCTAGGGATTTGAACTGAGGTTGGCTACATGTGAGGCAAATGCCTTCCCTCATGTATTACCTCCCTGACAACATTTGGAGTCTTAATAGAAAGATTCTGAAATGAATAAAGTACAGATAATGATTTTGTTATGATGGTTGAATGGAAGTCAGTGTTTTCTGATTTTCAAATTTGACATATGCTGTACTGGGAAGGTAAATTATCTTATTAAATGTGCCATCCTTTATCTAGCAGACTTTGTATCTTATATCTCATAAATGCTTTAGAATTATTTCTTCAGTAGAACCTTTTCCTTAAGTTATTTCAAGAACCATACAGTTAATTCAGCTACTGTCATTGTCATTTGGGGGTAGAGGCACTCTCAGAGATGCGCAGGAGTTACTCCTGACGCCTCAGTCAGGAATTGCTCCTGGTGATGCTCAGGGGACCATATGAAATCAAACTTGGGTCTGCTACCTTCAAGGCAAATGCTCTATCCACTGTACTATCTCTCAAGCTCCATATCACTGTCATCTTGTTATAATGGCAATTGCCTTTACTACTTAAAATCCTTAGGAAAATTTTAGTGGAATCCAGAATAGATGAAATTATTTGTCTTTTTTTAATGTAAAAAATTCATATTTTATTTTATTAATTTTAAAAAATTTTATCACCATGCAGTACAGGGTCATAAAGCTGTTTGTGGTCGGTTTTCAGTCATGCAATGTTCCAACACCTGTGCCTCCACCATCGTATATTTCTCACTGCCAGTGTCCCAGGGTTCCCCCCGCCACCTTCCCCTGGCCTGTCCCTATGACAAGCACTTTTCTTCTCTCTCCCTCTCTCTCCCTCCCTTTCTCTCTCTCTTTCTCTCTCTCTCTCTTTCTCTCTCTCTCTCTCTCTCTCTCACACACACACACACACTCATTTTGGGCATTATTGTGATCATTTTATATTTTGTTTATTTTTTATTTATTTCTTAATTTTTAATTTTATTGAACACCGTGAAATAGATGCAAGCTTTCATGTTTGGGTTACAATCACAGATGATCAAACACCCATCCCTCCACCAGTGCATATTCCCCACCACCAATACTCCTGGTATACCTCCCCTTTTGCACCCTCCCCCGGCCTTCATGGCAGACATTACAATCCCACTCACAATAAAGGTAAAGGTAAAGGTAAAGGCCCTCCCATTGATCATCGATTTGCTCGAGTGGGCCCAGTAACATCTCCATTAGAGACTTTGTTGTTACTGTGTCTGGCATATCGAATACGTCACGGGGAGCTTGCCAGGCTCTGCCGTGCGGGCGAGATACTCTCGGTAGCTTGCCGGGCTCTCCGAGAGTGGCGGAGGAATCGAACTCGGGTCAGCCAGATTGGCTGCTTGTAAGGCGAACGCCCTGCCGCTGTGCTATCGAGTACCTCAGAAAATCAAGTACCTCAGAAAACCAAGTACCTAGGAAAAGAACAGGGATCAGCATTGTTCAAGGTGACTGGCTTAACCTCTGCACTATTTCTCTGGTTATTTTAGATTCTCTTGAAGCTAAGGCTGTGGCTTATTTTTCTTTGTACCTTTATTTTTCTTTGTACTTTTATCCAGTATAGAACCTGAAATGTTTTACATATTGATTAAAATTTGGTTGAATACATAATTTATTATATATTGCATTGGAATGATATGGATTGAATATTTAACACAGTTACTGAGCACCTGTTACATCTTAGTGTTGGGGATCCCAGCTCTCTGGCACACTAGAACAAATATATTATTTTATTACTTTTTGGTTTGGGGTCACACTTGGCAGTGCTCAGGGGTTACTCGTAACTCTGTGCTCAGGAATTACTCCTGGTGTGCTCAGGGGTCCGTATGGGGTGCCAGAGATAGAACCTGGGTCGGTTGCATGAAAACCAAATGCCCTCCTCACTGTATGTCACTCCAACCCCCGAGAACAAATATGTTAAAGAAAACAGGTGTGTTCAGATTTAGTCAAAGATATTCCAACTATTAGCAGATATACCAACTGAATGTTGTCTGTTAAGGGGATCAGCGGGAGGATAGGGTAATGGAATGATGGTGCTGAGTTAGAAAATCCTCACATGGGAGATGTCATTGAAATCATTAATGTTTGAATGGTTAGGAAGATGACAAAAGTGAAAAAAGTGAAAACTCGACCTGTAGGTTTGTTATGTAGGTATGCAACCAAGTTCACAGTGCTCTCTATGACAATAAGCAACACATTAGAAGACATGGCATGGCCATTGTTTTTATGTTGTGTGGTGGCTCTGAGTTCAGATGAATAAAGTGATTACTTTTATTATTTTTTAATTTGTCATTGAACATAATGTTAGACATGGGTTACTTATAGGTGATGAACCTGAGGTCTGTTCCTTTATGACTGACTTGTTGAGAGGTTTTAGGTTTCTAATTTATGTATTAAATCGCCACGAGATAGTGACAGCTTTAAGGTTTGAGCTTCAGTCACACAATGATCAAAAACCAATTCCTACACCAGTGTAGCTTTTCCACCACCAGTGTTGCCAATATGTCTCCCGCCACCCCCATTCCACCACACCCCTTCCTCTATGGCAGGTAGTTTCCTTCTTACTTTCTCTCTCTCCTTTGGGATATGATGGTTTACAATACAAATCCTGACAGGCTATTATGTTTGGTCCTTGGTCAACTTTCGGCTCACATTGCCTATCCCAAGCGATCCTCCAACCATCACTGGCTTGGTGATCCCTTCTCTATTCCAGCTGTCTTATCCCAGAGCACTTGAGGCAGTCTTGCAACGATGGACCAATCCTCCTGACCCTTGTGTGTACTCTCAGTAGCTTGCCAGGCTCTCCGAGAGGGGCGGAGGAATTGAACTCGTGTTGGCTGTGTCGGCCACGTGCAAGGCAAATGCCCTACCCGCTGTGCTATTGAGCAAGGCAATAGTGATATTTGTTAATCGTAATTGAGGGATGCTTTGTGAATAAAAATCATTTCATCTAATAGATCCCAACATATTAGTTGAGTATTGTATTTATCCTTGGAAGGAAATAGATTTGCAGGTTCAGAAGTTGTTCTTTACTTACTGAAAAGGGGGAAAGCATGAGCATTGAGGAGAAGACCAGCTGGGCCAGAATTGTATCAATATTTCTATCAATGTCTAAATCCACCATCTTTTTTGTCTGTTTTTTGTTTGGGGCCATAACTGGCTATGACTTAGGGTTCACTGCTGTCAGGCTGAGGTGTCCATCAAGGGTGCCAGCGATCAAACCTGGGTGAGCCACGTGCAAGCATTTGCCCTACTTGATGTACTATCACTCCAGCCCCTAAGTCTCCCAGGTTTTGTTTTCTGAATTGTCCAAGGGAAAGTTGTGTTGTGGGTAGTTCTGTTCACTGTTGGAATGATAATCTTCCAAACAATGATCATGATAGGGCTAGAGCAATAGTATAGCAGGAAGGGTGTTTGCCTCGCACATGGCCAACCCAAGTTCAATCTACAGCGTCTCCTATGGTCCCCTGAGCACCACCAGGAATAATTTCGAGTGCATATCCAGGAGTAGCTCCTGAAAAGCCCCAGGTGTGACCTCAAAAAGTCAAAATAATAATAACTGAAAAGTAATTGTAAAAAACCCCAATGATGAATTTGGGAGTGAGAACTTAGGTCCATTCTTTAAAAAGCACTGAACATTGTTATTTGTCTTGAATTTTGGGTTGAGTTCATTTAATGAACTTGTTTATTATTTTTTAATGTGCTTTTTTGGGCAGTCTCAGAAGCTCAGGACCTACTCCCAGCCCATTACTTTAGGTTTCACTCCTGGTGATAATCTGAGGGTTGCAGTACTGGGGATTGAATCCAGAGTTACCTAGTGCTTGAGCAGAGGAAACCTATACAATGTCTCTCTGACCCTCAATTGTTGTAAAAGTGTTAATACATAGATGGAAAATATCTAAATAGTCACCAGTACATAGAACACAATCTTTAAATTCTTTAGTTATTAGAAACTGTTACCATTTTTCAATTTATTCTTTCTTTCATCGGGGAAGAACTTCAGGGAGTCTGTAACTGTAAGTTCAGTGTCCTAGACCTCTTGGGTACAGGGTGTACCCAATAATATTTACCACGTGAAGAGAAGATTCCAGAAAAGGGGAGATCTACTCATCAGATTTCTACACTCTTCTGGACCTTCTATTGTCATTAGCACAAAAAGGAAAAAAATCGCTATCCTAAAAATTTAGGATTTTTAAATTTTTAAATTTTTAAATTTAAAATTTAAATTTAAAATTTTAAATTTAAAATTTTTTAAATTTTTAAATTTAAAAATTTAGGATTTTCAACCTAAAAATTTAGGTTGAACCCATGTGCAAGGCAAGTTTCTAAACTCCTGCTCTTTCCATCCCCACCTGCATGTTAGTTTAGATTAAAGGACCGTTATAAACATGAAGCCAAATTTCTTTTCCACCTTTTCTTCAAAAAACGGTAACTTGTGTAACGTGGTTACCATAGTGTTAGCGCTTTTTAATTCTGAAGAAGGCTACTGCACCTTGACTACCCCCAAAGTGCCAAAAAGCCTCCACCACGGACCTTGTGTGCCTTCGGGTCCTCCTGTCACTTCTACCTCGGCTCCCTTTCTGCCTTACAACCCCCTCCCCCTGCTGCTTGCCATTCTTACTTTAGAAATCGAAAGCCAAAGATTTGTTATCACTTGATATTGTCTGATCCCGGGTTTTGTTTCTCTACAGATCACAGTTACTGACCCAGACTGCAAGGGGTCTTCCCCCAGGTCGTCATTGTAAATTTATGTCTTCTTGTCTGCTTAAATAGGAGCAGTGGGACCTCATGGAGACAACTTGGTAGAAAAGATTCTATCAGTGCTCCCGCAGTTTCCCGGCCACACGAGTGATGGGATGGTCAGCATGGCCGGGCTTACGGCCCTCCAGGCTGAAGACGAGAAGCAGAACGTGGTCGCACCAGGCTGTCTGGCACAATCCCAGTGAGTTATCTTCCCCTCATCCTCCTCACTGTTCTTTTTCTTTTTCTCTCCGAGGCTGAGCTTTGCTCTAGAAATGAAACATTGGCCTGCTGGGGAAATTTGATGGATTTCATGTTGGAAAAAAGTCACGTTTTCTTAACTTTGAAATAACCATATTCTTTAGCCAACACTGAGCCACAAAGCATGGGGTTTTGCAGCGGTATCATTTAGATGTAATAGAAGCTTGTTCCCAGGGTGAGTCAAGTTAGTCAGTTTGTAAGTCTCCATTTCATAGACAGTTTCGTATGGGACTGAGGATAGGCTTCCCTTTCCCCAATGGACGTTCCTACCCGGCCAAACAACAGCCTACGCAGCTGTGAGATGCTGCCATCACTTACCTGGACGTGATACGATCTGGGGCAGCAGTGGCCAAGTTTTGATATCTGTGTGTATTTCTTCTCATGGTTAGAGAAATCACAGCAAGATGATGGTGTGCTTTCTGTCACGCAGTTTCCAACATAAAAGAACATTTCTCGGCAAGGTTGACAATGAAAGGTTATAGTACTGATCTTCTCCACTTTGTTCTTCGGCAATTCCTAGGAAGGGGAAAAATTAATTGGAAGGGGAAAAATATATCTGTGAATATCTGTTTCTCATGTCCATGTTTTTTTAATTTTTGAACAAGACAAGACCTCTGGCGTGATCGTGTCAGTGCTTCACAGTAACAGATGCAGTGGGAATTTCCTAAGATGACTGGAATTAGTTTTTTCCTCTTAACCTTGTGTTTGTATTTTAAAACTTATTTCCAAAACTCATAGGAAAACAGAATTTTCAACTCTTGAAATTTACAAGGTAGTTTTCTTTTGATTATTGTTGTTTTGTGTTTGTTTTTTGTGGGGAGAGAGATATTTATTGAATACCAGGTATGTGGGGAAAAAGACAAACGTCTGTCGCCAGTCTTTTTTTCATTTTTATATATAATAAACATATGTATATATACATATATATGCACACATTTATATACATATATATACATATATATGCACATATATATGGGCTGGAGCGATAGCACAGCGGTAGGGCGTTCGCCTTACAAGCGGCCAACATGGCCGACCCGAGTTCGATTCCTCCGCCCCTCTCGGAGAGCCCGGCAAGCTACCAAGAGTATTCGATATGCCAGACACAGTAACAACAAAGTCTCCAATGGAGACGTTACTGGGCCCGCTCGAGCAAATCGACGATCAACGGGAGGGCCTTTACCTTTACCTATGCACACACACACACACACACATATATATATATATATATATATATATATATTTGGTCATACTGCAACTTGAGCTTGACACACACATACCAGCTAAGTGTTCTGTCTCTGGGTCACATCCCTGGCACCTTTGTGAACATGATAAAGAGCACCAGCTATGTGCTCACCGTGGCGCCACTTATTCCAAAACATACACCTCAGAAAGTGTAATCCGACAAATAGCTTTGATTGGAAATATTTTTTGCTCGTTAGTGATGCCTTAAAGTGTTAATTATTATTATTTTTATTCAATTACTATGAATTATAGTTACAAAGTTATTCACTATTAAGTCTCAGGTTAACAATTTTCCAATTCCAACACCAGCCCCTTCTCCAGGTTCTTCTTCCCTCCTCCCGAGTCCCCAGTGTCCTTCCCACTTGTCAGTCTGCCTCTGTGGCAGGCACTTTCCCCTCCACCATTATTCTAGTGTTCCCTTCCCCAAATTATCCCCCTCACCCCTGCTCCACAGTAAGCTTCCTGCTGAAGACCACTTCTCCTGCTCTTTGTTTCTCTTGCCTTTGGGCATTTGTTACTCCTATGAAGTTTCTTTGTATCCCACGTATGAGAGACCGTTCTGAGTTGTCCCTTTCCCTCTTCGTAACAGCACTCAACATGACACCACTCCGATCCATCCACTTAGCAAATTGCCTGACTTCATCTTTTCTTATGGTTGCGTAGTATTCCATTGCGTTCTGTGTATGTGCCACAGCTTCTCTATCCAGTCATCTGTTCTTGGACACTTGGGTTGTTTTCAGATTTTGGCTATTATGAATAGTGCTGCAGTGAACGCAGGGGTGCAGATGTCTGTCTTGCATTGTGCTTTGGACCCTTGGGATGTATTGCAGGGAGAGGAATTGCTGAGTCATATAAAACTTCAATTGCTAGTCTTTTGAGGAATGTCTTTATTGTCTTCCCAAAAGTCTGGTCCTGTGGACATTCCCAGCGGCAGTGAATGAAGGCTGCTTTTCCCCACATCCTCTTCAATACTACATTTTTTGTTTGTTTGTTTGTTTGTTTGATGAGTGTCAGTCTTGCTGCTGTAGGTGTGATAGCTCATTGTTTTGATTTGCATTTCCCTGATGATTGATGATGTAGTGTATTTTTTAAAACATGCATTTTGGCCCTTTGTATTTCTTCTTTGAGGAACTTCTGTTTATTTCTTTTTCTCATTTTTTGATAGTATTGGATACATTTTTCCTTGTAGAATTCTGCTAATGCTTTACATGTCTTGGTTATTAATATTTTATAAGATGAGTGCTGGGCAAATAATTTCTTAATCTGGGGTCCTTTGTTCTGGTCATTGTTTCCTGTGAAGTGCAGAAGCTAATTTTATGTACTAATTTTATATAGTACATTTGTTGCAAAAGCACAGTGGGTCGGGCATTTGCCTTGCACGTAGCTATCCCTCTTGGAGAGCCCAACATTCTCCTGAGAGTATCCCGCCCGCACGGCATATCATATTCGATATGCCAAAAACAGTAATAACAAGTCTCACAATGGAGACCAGTGCTCACCCCAGCAAATCAATGAACAACAGGAGGACAGTGCTACAGTGCTACCATTTGTTTATATTTTGTTTCACTTGCTTGGTCAGTGGTATTTCCTCCTTTAAGTTGCCTCTAGCTTCAATGTCGTGGAGATTTTCTGTCTAGGTTTCCTTTTCTTTGTCTTATAGGGTCAAGTCTGATATCAAGATGTTTAATCCATTTTGATTTCATTTTTGTGCATGACATTCGAAAGAGGTCAGAGTTTATTTTTTTATACGTGGTTGACCAGTTTTCTCAGCACCATTTTATCAAAGATTAACTGACCATATATATATACTCAAGGGTCTGTTTCTGAATTTTCAATCCTATCTCATTGATTTGTGTGTCTGTCTTTATTCCAGTACCATGCTGTTTTAATTGCTGCTGCTTTGTAGTGGATGTTGAAGTTATGTAATGCCTCCAATCTTCTTTTACCCCCAGGATTACTTTGGCTCTAGGGCAGGGGTTAGAGAGAGAAAATAAAGTGTTAAATTTTAAGGCTGACTGTGAGTACTGTGAGGCTTGAACAGAGCTGTATTCCTGAGTCCAAGTTGATTATGGTAGTCCAAGTCTACCGTACTACCCACTTGATTGATATTATCAGGAGTGTCCCCTGAGCATTGCTTGGGAGGCTTCTCCACTCTCAACCTCTCAATATGTACAATAACATTCTTACCTTCAAGGAACGATTTTGTCATTGGGGTAGTGATGGTTTACACACTTTGGACAATAAAGAAAGAAAGAAAGAAAGAAAGAAAGACCCATAATCATGACTTGTGGGTCTGCTATAGATTATAATTTCTGCAAGTCAAGTGTTAGTTGAATGTGCACTTGGTAGACCAGTGTGAACTTTGTGGAATAGGTGGTGCTTGAACGCTTTTCATGGATTTAGATAAGGAGAGAAAAGATCCTTGTCAGCAATCATTGCCTCCTAAGCAAGACAACTTCGCTTCACTACCACTGCCATCATCTCCATAAGCATTTCTCAGGACTGAACTGTGTGCCAAGAGCCCTTGCAGTTTACCTTTGGAAATTCATATACATTTTATAATGACTTAAAAATGTAGGTATTGTTCTTCTTCATCTTGCAGGGGAGGAAACTGAGGCTGGGGTGCATCAACTCCCATAGTTAAGAGGAGACAGAGCTAGAAATGGAGCCCAAAATCTTGACTACAGAGCCATCTCTCTCAAATTCTATAGTAGCTCTATAGGACACAGAGAAGAGCAAGGCTGATGAGTAGCTATAAAGAGATAATGAGATGGAATGGGGTGGGGCTGGCTCTTCCCTCCCACAGCCCAAAGAGACCCCAGTCACCGCCCACAAATGGGCCCTCTGGCTACTCAACAAAGTGCTTCAGCCATGATCCCAGAGACTCAGAAACAAATCTTGGAACCCAGCGGCTTTTGGCAGAAATCTCTCCAGATCTAATTGTTAGATTTCAGAAATGCAAAATCGTTATTCATGAACAGCAATAGAAAACAAATTGCCTCATGTTGCTTTTTCAGCAGATGTGAGTTTTGGTGTAAAATTCCAAATAATAATGGTGGGTCCGGTGTCGAAATATTGAATGTAATGGAAGAAGAGAGAGAGTAATGTGGAAACCATCTGCCACACAGGTATGGGGAGGATGTGGCCTGGGGGGTATAGTGGGGGTTTTGGTGGTGGTAAATGTGCACTGGTGAAGGGACGGGTGTTTCATCATTGTATGACCGAGACTTAAACCCAAAAGCTTTGTAACTGCTCTCACCATGATTCAATAAATAACTTTAAAGAGAGAGAGAGAGAGAGATAATGAGATATCAAACAAATATAACGTTACTGCGTGTTTTGACTTTGGGAGTTCTGTCCATTTAGCATAATGTTGACACAACAGAAATTATTCATCTTAGCCAGTTGCAGCAGAAATGAATATTTTAAATGGAATGGAAACAAAGGAAGATTTTTTTTTCCAAATGAAGACTTTTAATGAGATTTTGGAAAGGACAACACAGATCCAAGGATTGAGGAACTAAGAACTCAACAAAGGTTTCTCCAAGGCCTGAATATTAGAGATGCTGCATTTTAGCCACTCTCTATGCGGAGTCCTCCATCATCCTTTGAAGATTCAGGTTTCAATGAATAGGCTAAGATTGGCCTCTCTTGGGTCTTATTCCCACTCTTTGCCCAGCAGGCTTTGCAATGCTTAAACCAAGGCTTACATACTAAAAAGCTTTCTATAATAATTTAACAAAGGTTTCTATATTAATACAGGTATATTATAACAAGGGTTTCTATACTAATTTGACCTATCGTTCCCTTTCACGAAAAAGAAGAAAGTTGATCCGTTGTACCCTGGGAGTACTTGGTGGAGCACGCAGGATCAGGGCCACTCCAGAATGGTCAGCCAAACTTCATCGCTTTTCAAATTTTTTATTTTATTTTATTGAATCGCCAAGAGATAGAGTTACAAGCTTTCATGTTTGCATTACAATCATACAATGATCAAACACCCAACCCTCCACCAGTGCACATTCCCCACTACCAATCTCCCCAGTATAACCCCCCCTTTCCCACTCTCCCCCTGCCTCCAAGGCAGACCGTTTCCCCATAGTCTGTCTTTACTTTGGGGCATTATGGTTTGCAATACAAATCCTGACAGGTTATCATGTTTTGTCTTTTATCTACTTTCAGCACACATCTCCCATCCCGACCAATCTCTCTAGCCATCATTTTCTGAGTGGTCCCTTCTCTATTCCAGCTGCCTTCCCTCTCCTTATCCCCCCACCATGAGGCAGGCTTCCAACTGTAGAGCAGTTTTCCTGGCCTTTGTGTCTACTGTCCTTGAGTGTCAGTCTCATGTTATCTTGTTTTATACTCCATAAATGAGTGCAGTCCTTCAATGTCGATACCATTCTTTCTGACTCATTTCACTTAGCATCATACTCTCCATGTCTATCCACTTGTAAGCAAATGTCATGACTTCATCTTCTCCTAACAGCTGCATAGTATTCCACTGTGTAGATGTACCAAAGTTTCTTTAACCTGTCGTCTGTTCTGGGTCATTCAGGTTGTTTCCAGATTTTGGCTATTGTAAACAGTGCTACAATGAACGTATAGGTACAGATGTCATTACTACTGTGCTTTTTTGCACCCTCGGGATATATTCGCAGAAGTGGTATTATGGAGTCATACGGAAGCTCAATTTCTAGTTTTGAAGGAATGTTCGTATTGTTTTCCAGAAAGGCTGGAGCAGTCGGCATTCCCACCAACAGTGAAAGAGCATCCCTTTTTCCCTACATCCATGCCAGCACTGGTTGTTTTTGCTGTTTTGAATCAAACCTCATCTTATTGCCCCCTGTAATTTTCACCAAGTCCAGGAGCTTGTTGTATTCTTCTGCCAGTTCATTGGCTTTAGTTACTTCTATTCTACCTATTGGTGAAACTATTGCTTAATTGTCTTTGACCTTCTTATCTATTTAGTTTAGCATAATCACCTCAAGTTCCGTCTACTTTGTCCCAAATGGCAAAATTTCATTAGTTTGCCTTTGAGTATATCTTGCCCAGCTTCTTTATCCAACCACAGACATTGGGAATTTAGGTGGAAAAGAGAAGTGTTGTATGCTGTTCAAGTACGAGGGGGTGCTTATAAAGGTCACACTTTCGTGAATCGTGAGACTGAAAAAACCTGGCTCTAAAATATGAAGAGAAAATGATAAGGAAAAAGTCTGAGGCAGCAATTTGGAGAAAAATGGTAGTTTCTTTGCAATTGCTTAGAAGACTGAGGATTATACTTTTTTTATGAAAGAGAAATTGAAATAAAATACAGCTTTCTAAGTATTTCCATCAAAATAACAATTACTTCTATTGTCTCCAACATCATTTCCAGAAGCTTCACAACGAAATGAGTTAGCATGAAAAGTTAGTACAGAAGTTCAAAAACAGACAGGCTCTCTAGAATTAAATATTTTTCCTGCAATGCAATGATCTTTTTAAATAAGTCTAGGGCCAGGACAATAGCCCAAAGGTCTGGAGCACATATTTTGCATGTAGGAGCCCAGATACGATTCCCAACACCCCATGTTCTCCTCAAGAACTCCTGGGAGTGACTTCCAGAGCATCAAGCTCTTGGTAGCCCCTGAACACCAGGTATAATCCACAAACCAATCCAAACAAGAAATAAAAGTGCCAGTCCAAAATTGTGGATACACACACACATACACACACACACACCACACAGAGGAAATAAAAACTTGTTGCTAATAGGAATTGGGGCAGTTTCCAAGCAGTGTCCAGGAGTTTTTTTTTTTTTATGAAAGAGAAATTAAAATAAATACAGCTTTCTAAGTATTTCTATCAAAATAACAATTACTTCTATTGTCTCCAACATCATTTCCAGAAGCTTCACAAAGAAATGAGTTAGCATGAAAAAGTTAGTACAGAAGTTCAAAAATAGACAGGCTCTCTAGAATTAAATATTTTTCCTGCAATGCAATGATCTTTTTAAATAAGTCTAGGGCCAGGACAATAGCCCAAAGGTCTGGAGCACATATTTTGCATGTGGGAGCCCAGATACGATTCGCAGCACCCCATGTTCTCCTCAAGAACTCCCGGGAGTGACTCCCAGAACATCAAGCTGGTGGTAGCCCCTGAACACCAGGTATAATCCACAAACCAATCCAAACCAGAAATAAAACTGCCAGTCCAAAATTGTGGCTACACACACACACACAAACACACACACACACACACACCACAGAGGAACTAAAAACTTGTTGCTAATAGGAATTGGGGCCTTTTCCAAGCAGTGTCCAGGAGTTTGAGGGCTACTCTGTGCTATACTCCAACTCAACTGGATTGTATGGTTCAATGGTCAGGCTATCAGCGTTACATGACAGTGCTGGGATTAAACTCAAGGTCTCAAATATACAAGGCATGTGCTCTACCCAGTGGAACCCTATCTCCAGCCCCCTTCCTTTTTGTTTTTCATTTGATAAATATCCCCCAGGGGTACTTCAAGAAACTGATTGCTGTCCATGCATATAAATTTAAAAATTGACTGTCTTTTGTATAGTTATTTTGATGTAGGTGGGCCCCACGAGTGACTTATGTGAATCGGGGAGGAGAAAGACAGTCACTTTCTCCACACCCACCTCTGCCACTCGGGACCCAGGGTTGCTGGGTTCTTGTCTCGCCTCGCAGAAAGGAATTTCAGGAGTAGACAATCAGTGAAGTAAATAGGTTTTATTGGGAGGATTTTTAGGTATGGAGGGAGAGAGAGAGTGAAAGACTAAAGTTAGAACCGAAAGCATGAAAGTACACATCTCAAGAGGGGAGATGCCGGTGACACATGTGCTCGGGCACCACATGTGCTCAGCCACGTGGACGTAAGCACACATGGGCTCAGGCAGCATATGTGCGCCCTTCCTTTGTTCCAGGTGGCCTTTATAGGGTTTCTCCAACCTGCCCCCACATGGGGCTTCTTTCCAGGTAAAAGTTCGTTGCTAAGGAGGTTACCAGGGAGGTCCAAAAAGAGGAATTTCATGGGGAGGCCTATATCCTGAGGGTCTGTGGATGGTCTTATCAGGCCTTTGTTTTCTGTATCCACAAGTTGGGTAATTCCTAGAATTCTTCTTCCATTGCAAAGGGCCTTTCCCTATCTACCTGCCTACATCAAATCCCCCCTAGAGATTCCACCTCCTTGTATCTTTAAGGGAGAATGGCAGAAGGTCCATCTTCTGGAGCTGCTTCATGCTAACAATGGGACGCTGGCCATGCCTACACAAGGAGTGAAATCTCATGCTACCTCAGCTTTTTAGTGGCCCTCAGCAATGAATATCACTGACATCTCTAGAATTTCTACTTCTGATTTCAACCTGGTTCCAGCACTCGAGTGTTCCAGACAGACAGACAGACAGACAATGAACTGACTAAAGACCACCACACATACATGTGCACACATCTGCAGTTGACCGATCTGACCCTTCAAAAATGGCAGGGAGAAAACTGATGGGCTGAGAAAGGAAGAAGCAGTCCCCAGGGCAAAGATGCCCTGTCGGCCGATTGGGTACACTGCTCCCTGTTTCCCAGCCTGACCAGCCAGTCTCCTGTTTGTTAAAAATGGGTCAAGAAAGCGCTTTTGTTGATATAAGCCGGCAAAATAAACTATGACAAAGATGTTAAAACCTAAGGTGGTCAGTTGTTAGATGTTACGATATTTTGGTCAAGGCTAGTTCTGAGGCAGGGAGCTAGTATCATGATCTTGCATTTTTCCTGCCTCCTCTGCTTTGAAAATCCTATTTCTTTTGTTACCTGCGAAGATCTGACTGCAGAATGATCTGGTAATGCAAACTGCCATTCACTGTATATCCTTCCCAATATTCTAACTTATACTCAGGCCACGTGGTGTTACAGAGGTCAACAAGATACTCCTTATTTAAACTACCTACTTGGAAGCTCTTCCGGTGTTTTAAGGAGCAATCCAAAGGAGAATATTTAGGTACTGATGTAGAATTTCCCATATTTCCTAATTGCAAGCAACAATCTATGAAAAAGATGGTTCCTTGGCAAAACTTTTTTTCAGGTCTATCCAAGGGGACTCGAACCCCTTTACTCTGGCCTCTCCCAAGGGGACTCTAACCCCTCTTGGATAGGCCCTTGGCTTCTCCCCAGGGGACTCTAACCCGTCTTGGATAGGCCTTTGGCTTCTCCCAAGGGGACTCTAACCCGTCTTGGATAGGCCTTTGGCTTCTCCCAAGGGGACTCTAACCCCTCGTGGATAGACCTCCACTTTGGCTTCTCCCAAGGGGACTCTAACCCCTCTTGGATAGGCCCTTGGCTTCTCCCAAGGGGACTCTAACCCCTCTTGGATAGGCCCTTGGCTTCTCCCAAGGGGACTCTAACCCGTCTTGGATAGGCCTTTGGCTTCTCCCAAGGGGACTCTAACCCCTCGTGGATAGACCTCCACTTTGGCTTCTCCCAAGGGGACTCTAACCCCTTGTGGATAGGCCCTTGGCTTCTCCCAAGGGGACTCTAACCCCTCTTGGATAGGCCCTTGGCTTCTCCCAAGGGGACTCTAACCCCTCTTGGATAGGCCCTTGGCTTCTCCCAAGGGGACTCTAACCCGTCTTGGATAGGCCTTTGGCTTCTCCCAAGGGGACTCTAACCCTTCGTGGATAGGCCTTCACTCAGAGGCTCATTGGATTTGGACCGTCTCCACCAATGGCCTCTGCTTCCACCGCAGGCGTCCCTGGGCGGGCCTGGCATCGGGCAGACCCACAGCTGTGTGCCCGAGCCTAACCTAGTGCTGTGGTCTTAAAACTCTGCTCCTTGAAAAAGTTATGCCTTTTCTTAGCTTGTTACATCTTCCCTGCTTCTTGCTAGTTGGCTGCTTTTCTCAGGCTTCTTACCTGCCTTTTACCCCATTTTTTTTTCTTTCTGCCTTACCTCTGGACTGCCTTCATTAGCATTTCAAATGACCTCTAGCTGATTTTCTTGTTAGGCTGGGGAAAAGGATTTTCTAGTTAGACTGGGGAGATTTTCTGTCTGGAAATTGATCTGCTTTAGTTTCCCAGAATCTTCACACTATTGGGCTTTCCTCCCATTCCTCCCATAGTGGACGATGACCCAAGACAAACGAAGGAGGGGTGCCTCTTTGCAGAGACCATCAGGGTGCTCATGCACACACATATTCACACAGAGGTTATCACATTCCTCCCCTTTCCCCCCCCTAGAGATTTCCAAGGGAGCATACCTCCACAGCAGATTTTCCACAGATTACCTCCTTCCTCGTGGATTTCTTCACTGCATCTGTCCCTTCGTGGTCGCCATCTGATGTCGGTGGGCCCCACGGGTGACTTATGTGAAGCGGGGAGGAGAAAGACAGTCACTTTCTCCCCACCCTCCTCTGCCACTCGGGACCCAGGGTTGCTGGGTTCTTGTCTCACCTCGCAGAAAGGAATTTCAGGAGTAGACAAGCAGTGAAGTAAGTAGGTTTTATTGGGAGGATTTTTAGGTGTGGAGGGGGAGAGAGAGAGAGAGAGTAAAGTTAGACACGAAAGCATGAGAGTACACATCTCAAGAGGGGAGATGCGGGCAACACATGTGCTCGGGTACCACATGTGCTCCGCCAGATGGGCGCAAGCAGCACATGGGCTCAGGCAGCATATGCGCACCCTTCCTTTGTTCCAGGTGGCCTTCATAGGGTTTCTCCAGCCTGTCCCCACAAAATGCCTCTTTCCAGGTAAAAGTTCGTTGCTAAGGAGGTTACCAGGGAGGTCCAAAAAGAGGAATTTCATGGGGAGGCCTATATCCTGAGGGTCTGCGGATGGTCTCATCAGGCCTTTGTTTTCTGTGTCCACAAGGTGGGTCACTCCTAGAATTCTTCTTCCATTGCAAAGGGCCTTTCCCTATCTACCTGCCTACATCAATATGTTTGTCTGGTAGTTGCTCTCAGGGCATGGTAATGGTAGGACCATGATGGTCATTAGGGTGATAAAGGAAGTTCTTCATTGGTCAGGATTGTAATATGAATTTTAACTTGGTGTAAATTCATTGGGCTCATTATTTACTGATGGGCTTTCTTTCCTGGATGTGTGGTATGCTTCAGTAAAAATCAGATTAGTGAAAGAAATTGATTGATAAACACTGAGTCCAATGACCATATTACTTTTTTTTGGTTTGTTTTGGGGCCACACTTGGTGATGTGGAGGGTGACTCCTGACAGTATGCTCAGAAGTTACGTGTGTCAGCGCCCAGTTGCCAGGGATTGAAGATGGGGAAGCCATGTGTAGGACAAGCACCTTACTTCGGTACTTTTTCTCCAGCCCCACCAAGAGATAGTACAGTGGAAAGGTGCTTGCATTGGCATGTGGCCAACCTGGGTTTGATCCTCAGTACCCTATATAGTTCCCTGAGCACTGTCAGGAATGATAGTTGATTATAGAGCTAGGAGGAGTAAACCCTGAGCACTGTCGGGTATGACCTCCAAAACCAAATACACACACACACTGAAAAATAAAAAAAGAATGCAGTGGTTTGGGCCAAACACCAGAAAGAGTTTGGGAAAATTAGCAGGAGAGATCTAATATATAGGAAGTCCATTTGTCTAAAACATCATGGGTGGAAATATGAAATTGAACCTTTTAACACATAAATGTATCATTTCATTTATTTAAAATGTTTTAATTGACTGTTGTTTGTCAGTACTTGATGAAGAGCACACCTTTGTTTCCATGGACCTTGTTCTAATGGAGACTGACAGAAAGCAATCAGATAACAAATGGAAAGATAGTGTCAGCAGAAGATAAATACAATGAAGCCAGTAAAGCAAGATTAAGGGAATGGCTTAATTAAAGATAGAAAGTTAGAGGGAAATTTTCTGCCATAGTGGGTGGAGGATACTGGGGACATTTTTCATTTTCATTTCATCATCCTGTTAATCGTCGATTGCCTCGAGCAGGCCCCAGTAACGTCTCTTTCATCCTAGCCCTGAGATTATATTCACGGCTCTTTAGGAGAATTGAGACTCATCATTGTTACTGGTATTTGGCATATTTGGTACGCCACGGGGAGTATGCCAGACTCTGCCCTGTGGGCAGGCTACATTCGATAGCCTGCAAGTTTGTCCAAAGTAGGAATGAGATAATAAGATGTCATAAAAAAAGTTTTGATAAGATGTCGCGCGGCCGCATTTGCGGCCGCGCGGTTCCGGGATCTGCATTTTATAGTCTCTGAGTCTTGGCCGCTGATGGGATTACACGGCGCCAGGGGGCCAGGTGGTGGGGGTGACCCCCGCCTGCTGGAATTTGGAGGATCTGGATGGAAGATGCTCGACTCCAATCCGAGTAGGCTTGGAGGTCTCGGCCCCGGAACCCGCGTGGCTTTGTCCCTCTGCCAGTACCTTCATGTGTGCGGAGAGTGGTCTCAGCATGGTGGTGGCTGGTCCTGAAGGTCTTCGGCTGCCGGAGCCCCGGTCGGGGCACATTGGTGGTGGAAAATGTGCATGTGGAGGGATGGGTGTTAGATCATTGTATGACTGAAACTCAAATATGAAAGCTTTGTAAGTATAGCTCACGGTGTTTCGGTGGAGAAAATAAAAAGGGTAAGGGAATGAAGAATGACTAAAGAATATGGGATAGTAAGGAGGAGATTGGACAAGATACAAAAGACATTTCTGGGGCCATGTCTTTCAAGCAGAGAACACTGAATTTCAAGCCTTGTGTCTAGGAATAGAGTATTCCCATTGGACTGTGGTTCTGTGGCAGAGCATGGTAGGCTTGACTATGAAGTGCTGGAAAGGGTTTTCAGGGTTCCAGACCCCTCAAATCAAGGGCAGTTGAAGTTAATGGCGAAGATTTTTGGTTTCAGAGACATACATAGTAATCAGTACAGTTGAATATACCTATATGTGTGTGTGGTGGTGGTGGGGGGGTACACAGAACATAGAAGTGTATTTCTTTTCCACCGAAGATACTGCGGTGTTAATCTGCTTTCCCCTAATGGCTAATGATATCAAGCATCTTTTCATATACTTATTTTCCATCTGTATATCCTCTCAGAGAAAATGTCTTTTTACATCTTTTGCCCGATTTCCATGTTGGAACACAGAGAAAATCATCTTTGACCCCTCTAGGCTTGTCTGAGAAATAATTATCAGAGAAAAGAAAAACAGGTAAGGTTTTTGTTGATAACACATGGTTTTGTTGTGTTTTTGGTTTTAGGTGACACACGGCCATGTCCAGGGGTTATTCCTGACTATTCTAAAAATTACTCCTGGCAGGCTCAGGAGACCATATGGGATGCTGGGGATCAGACCTAAGTCTGGCGCATGCAAGGCGAATGCCCTACCCATTGTACTATCACTCCATCCTACGCATTTATCTCCTGTGCAGATGAGAGAGACCCCACTGAATTGAGTAATTCACTCACAAGACTTTTTTTTTCCCTTTTGGGTCACACCCGGCAATGCACAGGTTCCTCCTGGCTCTGTGCTCAGGAATTTCCCCTGGCGGTGCTCAGGGGACCATATGGGATGCTGGGAATTGAACCCGGGTTGGCCGCGTGCAAGGCAAACGCCCTACCCGCTGTGCTATTGCTCCAGCCCCTCACAAGACTTTTGAGGTTATGATCGTAGCTTAGTTCAAACAGAGAGAACTCTGGGAAGGAGCATGCCAGATCTCTCAGGGAGGCTTTTGAGGAAAAGGCATATTCATAGTAAAAGAGAAGGTCTTCCTTGTCCTGGAAAATGTAAGATTGCTTTCCCAGGAAGGAGTTGCCTTTAATGGCAAGACTTACCTGTAAACAGCCTTCACAAAAGGCTACCTCCACAGGTTCTTCCACAGTTCCACTCAGAAGACGCTTCTTCAGACTTTCCTTGTTTTGCCTTTTGCTTATACATGTGTAATAACACTTTCCCACTGTTGAATCTCTTCAGACATGAATCAGATATACTTTCCTGTGGTCTGGATCTGTTTCTGGGCTCTCTGTCCTGTTCCATTGATCCATATGTCTCTTTCTTATAGATTTGATTACTTTAGTTCTGCGGTGGGTCTCAATCAGGCAGACTGATTACTCTAACTTTGGCTTCTTTTTTGGTATGTGTGTGTGTGTTGGGGGGGGGGGGATGGATAGGGGAGAGGTTTGAGCCCTACTGTTGAAGCTGTTTCTGACTCAGTGCTCAAGGGACCTTATGGTTCCAGGATGGAGCTGGGGTTGGACTCACGCAAGCCAGTCAGTCAATCACCAGTTCTACCTGTTAGGCCCCTTATTTCTATTGTTAAGGGAAGTGTTTCTTAATCATTTAAAATGACATTCACTGTAGGCTTTTTTGTAGAGATCTTTGTCAGGTTAAGGACATTTCTCAGTCAACTAAGATTGTAAAAGCAAATCCTGAATGGTTGTTAAAGTCTGAGAAGTATCCTTCCTGTTTCTATTAAGAGGATTGTGTGGTTTTTCTTTTTGTCTGTTAATTGGGCACATTGCTTTGATAGATATTCAAATACGAAATCATTTCCATATGTTCCGCATAAACTCCCCTCTTTGCTATGTAGATAAGCAGTGAAACAAATAGATTTTATCTGGAGGATTTTTTTAAGGTGTGTGTGTGTGGGAGAGAGAGAGAGAGAGAGAGAGAGAGAGAGAGAGAAACAGTAAAGTACTCAAGAGAGAACACAGGCTTCTCCAAGGATGAAGAGAGAGAACCCCTACACACATCCTAGCATTAGACAGAAAAGCATGAAAGTACACATCTCAAAAGTGGAGATGCGGGCTACATATGTGCCCGGGCACCACATGTGCTCGGCCACGTGGGCGCAAGCAGCACATGGGCTCAGGCAGCATATGCGCGCCCTCCTTTGTTCCAGGTGGCCTTTATAGGGTTTCTCCAGCCTGCCCCCACATGAAGTTTCTTCCCAGGTAAAAGTCCATTGCTAAGGAGGTCACCAGGAAGGTTGGGAGGGTGATAGTCTTCTTTGGGCTGAATCACTAAAGTTAATCAGATTAAAGGGGAGGTCCAAAAAGAGGAATTTCATGGGGAGGAGGCCTAAATCCTCAGGGTCTGCCATGGATTTATCAGGCCTCTGTTTTCTGTATCCACAAGGTGGGTCATTCCTAGAATTCTTCTTCCATGAAACTTTGTTTCATTGCAAAGGGCCTTTCCCTATCTACCAGCCTACAACACCCCCCCCATCCCACCCCACCCCTGTGGCAGGGCATTCCCTTTTGTTCTCTCTCTCCTTTTGGGTGCTGTGGTTTGCAAGAGAGGCATTGAGTGGCCTTCATGTTGGGTCTATAGTCTACTTTCAGCATGCATCTCTCATCCTGGGAGGATCCTCCCAACACCCTTTCCTTGGTGTTCCCCTCTCTATCTGAGCTGCCTTGTCCCCCAGAATGTGCAGCTGGCCTCCAAGCCCCGGAGTGAACCTCCTGTACTTGTCTCGGTTATTTTATTCATGGGTGTTGGTCTCCCATTTTGTTACTTTATGTTCCCCAGATGAATGCACTCTTTCTATGTCTGTCCCTCTCTTTCTGACTCATTTCACTTAGCATGATACTCTCCTCTTATTAAAAATTTTTCAAACATAAGAGAAACTGGCTTTCTAGAAATATTTTTTGAACAGAAGTGTCATAGAAGCTTCTGCTCTGAACTACAGCAGAAACCCCTCTCCTGAAAGTTGGATTGTACGAAAGCCTGCCCCATCTGGTTGTGAGAAGTGAAAGGAAATGAAAGTCAAAGTCATGGGTGATGCTTAGCATACTGACCTTAGTGGGCCAGTGCATCCAGCCCCGGACATGTGTGCACAGCCTGCCTCACACATCCCTGTTCGTGGAAAAAGCCAAGACTTGTGCCCATGTCCGCCTTAGTCCCTGCCTCCTGACCATGTCTGAAGCTTCCTGCTGTGGCTATGGGAGTTTTCCTGTGTCTTCTGATTTGAGAATTCATGAGTATACAAAACTCCTTTCTTCATGGCTATCATGTCCACATCTGGCTAGAGGCACAGCAGCCATTTAGCGGTATCTAGAAGTCTGAAGGCATCATCAGGCTGCTGATGCACTCGCCTCACAGGTATAGATTGACCTGCTTGCGGTACCATACCCTATCAAAATGCATTGTTTTTTATGAGGTATTTGTGTTGGTTCCAGCAGTGCAGATTCTAGAATGCAGCGCTTGGGCCTAGCAGTGCTTGGGCCTAGCAGCGCCGAGGAGCGACCAAGGTCACATCCAGCAGTACTGGTGGGGAGGACCTGTGGCGTCAATGATGGAGCCAGGCCTTTGCATGTGCCAAGCATGTACTCTCTTATTTTAGCAACAGCCCTGCCCCTGAATTTAAACATTCTTACAGTAAGTCAGTGTTCTCTCTCTCGGTACAGTTATACTTGTAGTCTTCTGACTCCTGATTAGCCTGAGCATTGTTTTTTAATCTTGTTTTGTTTGGGGACCACACCCAGTGATGTCCAGGAGTTACTCCTGTCTGTGCACTTAGGACTTTCTTTCTGGTGGTGGATAGGGGAACTATATGGGATGTGGGAGATTGAACCTGGGTTGGCTGCATGCAAGGCAAGCACCCTCCCTGTGATACTGTCATTCCAGTTCTTCCTGAACATTTTTATCATAATTATTTTTGCTGTTTATGTCCTCCTTCCTATACTTTGCATATTTGTTTTATTTGTGAGTAGTAGATAAGGGCTTTTGTTTTTTCATTATTGCTGTTGAAAACATGTCTTAGCATGTCTGGTCAGGGCATATAAAAAGGAAGTTATATCAAGAGTGAAAAGGAAGAATCAGGAATGTCATTATTGACAGATAATATCACTGCCCCAAAATCCCGGAGAAGCAATGAACCACAGCAAGGAGCAAGAAAAAGAACATGAAAGCAATTTGCTAGACATGTGATCAGTAGTCAAAAGTCAAGCATATTCCTATAAGCCAGCGAGAGACAGATAGTTGACTTTTCAAAACTTCAATTCACAGTGGTATTAAATGTTATATTGTTATAGTATTCTTATTACCATATACAAGTGTTATATTAGATGTTTTAAACTAGTTTAGAGGAGTTCTTTTCTATTTCTAAATGGCTGAATATTTTTAATTCTTTTATTACAAATGTGTGTTAGATTTCCTCTAATGCAGATTTAGCACCTTTCAGATGTATATGTAATTTTTCCCATACTATGTTAGTGTGGTGAATTATCACTTGATCACTTGATATCCCATTACTCATCGATTTGCTCGAGCGGGCGCCAGTAACGTCTCCATTCATCCCTGTTGCATGCTAGAGTAGCCCAATGCCATCTGCTCGTTCTAGGAACACAAAGAGCCTCAAACCGATCATTCAGGGTCTTGACAAAGAAGTCTGACCATCTTGTAGGTGGGTGGCCACGCGATCTTTTGACATGGAATCCAGTTGGTAATGGCTCTAGTCCATAGTGGTCGTCTCTAAATCTCCTTACGTGTCCAGCCCATCTGATTTTCGATGCCTTGGCCAACGAGACAGCTTCCCTGATTCTTGAGTGTTGACGGAGGTCAGAACTCTGGATTCTTTCTCTCATTTGAGTGAAGCGTGATAACTCCAAGCATAGCTCTTTCAATTCCTCTTTGAGAGATTCAAATAACGTTTGTATCCTATTTTTGTAGGGCCTAGGTCTCAGACGTGTACGTTAATGCAGGAAGAACAGTGGAATCTAAGAGATGTGCTCGGAGCTGGAGTTTCTTCATCCTCTTGGTTATTTCTTCAACGCTCTTGGAGGTGTTCCAAGCCACTCTCTTCCTCCTGCGCAACTCAGGTGCCAGGTCATTTGTCATGTTGACTTCTCGACCTAGGTACACATAGCTGTTGCATTCGGAGATGGTCGTACTGTTGAGAGCAAATGGAATGTCAGGAACAAAACTGTTTCTCATGAACATTGTCTTTGTGAGATTCAGCTGTAATCCAACCTTTCCACACTCACGGTCGAAGTTGGTCAGCATTTGTGCCGCTTGGCTGATGTTTGGTGTTATTAGAACGCTGTCATCAGCAAAGCGGAGGTGGTGTAGTTGCTGACCATCTGTCTTCACTCCCATTCCTTCCCATTTCACTCGCCGCATGATGTTCTCGAGGGTGGCACTGAAGAGTTTCGGTGAAATAGTATGACCCTGCCAAACCCCTCTCTTGACATCGATGATCACTTCTTTGTAGGATGGTGAGATCCTGGGAGCAAATCCATAATACAACTCACAGAGGATCCTGATGTATTGAGTTTGAACGCCCTGATTGGCTAGGGCTTCAATGACCGCTTCCGTCTCAACAGAATCAAAGGCCTTCTTTAAATCAGTGAACGTTAGACAGAGCGGCATCTTGAACTACTGAGAAACCTCAATGAGCTTGGTTATCGTGTGGATATGGTCGATGGTGCTGAATCCTTTGCGAAACCCGGCTTGCTCGCATGGTTGTCCTTCATCTAGTGTTCTGCCAATCCTATTCAGGATGACTCGAGTGAACAGCTTCTAGATGCCAGACAATAGGCAGATTGGGCAGTAGTTGCCAAAGTCGTGGATGTCTCCGTTCTTGTATAGTAGTACAGTCCTGCTGGTTTTCCATTGGGATGGAAACTTGCATTCAGACAGGTAGCGTGTGAAGAGCCAAGCCAGTGTCTTGATGAGTATTGACGGTAGGTTCTTCAGTTTTCAGGTTGACCTTGTCTGGGCCAGGTGCTCTTTGTTTCTTTACTGATGAGATGGCATGTTGGATTTCGGAAGGGAGATCGTTGGGAACGACATATGCAGTGGTGAATTATAATTAGAATTATTTTTTATTGTTAGATAGTTGTTATTGAGGACTTGGTGTAAGTTCATCTTGTCCAGACATATATCATTAGATTTAGTTCACTAATATTTTATTCTTTTTTTTTTTGCATTTGTGTTCCTAAATGAGATTAGCTTAACATTTTCCTTTAGTGTACTACGATTCTTTGTTTTTTGATTTTGTTGTTATTGTCGTTCTTGCGTTGGGACCATACACAGCGGTGTTCATTCCTTAATCTTGGCTCTGCACCAGGGATCACTCCTGGCAGTTTTTGGGGGACAATAGTGGGTGCTGGGGATAGAATCCAGGTGGGCCATAGGCAAGGCCATTGCCCTACCTGCTGTACTATCACTCCGGCCCCTACCATCGTTAGTTTAGTAAAAGAACAGTGAGTTGCGCATTTTGTTCATTCTACTACTTACATAAAGAGAGGGATTAATTGTTGCTTGAAAGGGAAATAACCATGCAGAATCACTAGGACCTATTATATTTTCTTTTTTTTGTTTTCTTTTTGGGTCACACCTGGCAATGTACAGGGGTTACTCCTGACTTTGCACTCAGGAATTACTCCTGGCGGTTCTCAGGGAACCATATGGGACGCTGGGAATCAAACCCGGGTCAGTCACGTGCAAGGCAAATGGCCTACTTGCTGTGCTATCGCTCCAGCCCCAATTTTCAAATATTTTAAAATCGTTTTCAGATATTTAGATTTTTGTCTCCAATTGAATTTCTTGATTACTTACATATTCTTTACACTCCTGTTTCTTCTTGAGATTATTTTGATTGTTTCAATTAGCTTAAATTCGACACCTATATTTTCAAATTTTTACCAGTATAGGTTAAAATAATTAAAAAGTTCCTAGTTTAGGACATAGTTAGAATCCTTTTGTTGGGAAGAGGGATTCCAACAGCTCTCAGGAGGTTCTGGGGCCCCGCTGGTTATTTCTTTGGGAACTCATTCCCATCACTCTCTCCATCCACTCTTCACTTCACTGGCCTAAGTAGAATCTCTGTGAGAGAACAGAATGGGTCCTTTTGCATGTTCAGTTATCGCATTTCCCTTATTTGCTGTAAACTCAGTATTTTTGTACAGTTTAACCAGTAACGGTGACAAATCTGAGCATTGTTCAAAAGACTTCTTTTTGACTCAGGCTAGTGAAAATAACAGAAAATATATTAATGTGCTCAAGAGTATTGTTGCAAACATCTTAGCATATATGTTAGTAGTGAATTTTGCTTGTTTGGGTTTTGACACACCCAGCAGTGCTCCGGGGGACCATGCAGTGCTGGGGATGGAACCCAGGATCTTCCTCTGCTCTCGTCCCCTGATACAGACCATGCCCTGTCCGTTTTGACCCCCTCTCTGGCCTCTAGAGTGAATCTTTTTTAGAAGCCAAAAGAGATACGCACCTAAGCGCCTTTGATCTCCCATTGTCCAGGTCTCAATATCACAGTATTTTTCAACTTTTAATCACCTGCGTGCTGATAATAAATTCAGATTTAAGACGTAGAAAAGACCAAATTTGCAGGCCAGAAAGATAGTCTAGGCATTAAAGAGTGAGCCCTGCATGTGGTGAAATCTGGTTCACTCCCTGGCACCATCTGGTTCCCTAAGCACTGAATGTGGGTGTCTACAGGCCCCAAAGCCTTGGTGCTCCTGGGCCAGCACCCCCACATTCTCGGGCTTCTTAGTAAACCACCAGCACCCTTCGTTTAAAATCACTGGGAGGGGCCTCCAGATTCCTGAGCACTGATTCACAGCTTCTCCCTGCACCTCCTCTTCCCCCCACACCAAAAGAATTAAAAGGCAGGTGTAGCGGAGAGTACAGAGGTTAAGGTGCATGACTGGGAAGGGGTTGATGCTTATTTCACCCCTGGCCGCACACAATCATCATGGAGTGTAGTCCTGGGAGCCTCAGGCACCACTGGCGGAGCTGGGAAAATCATTAGCCCCCGAAAGACATGAGCAGTGCCTCTTCCTTTGGCCCTTGCACTTAACATACTTTATAAATATAAAGGTGTTGTCGATCTCCAGTCATTTCTGTGTGCAAATTTATGCGTCCAAAAATCCAACTTAGAAATGAATTTTTTGTTTTGTTTGGGGCACACCCAGAGCTCAGAGTTTACTCTTGACTCTGTCCTCAGAAATCACTACTGGCAGGGCTCAGAGGACCTTCTGGGGTGCCAGAGATCAGACCTGGGTCAGTGATGTGCAAGGCAAGCACCTTATCCTCTGTGCCATCATGTCTGCCCCAGAAAATGATTTTTCAGTAAAATATAAATGAGTTCTAAGGCCACTAGTATGACCACCGCAGCTATTTGGAGGGAACTGTTTGCTTCAGGATTGTTTTCCATCCTTTAACTTTGGGTCTGTGTTCGCTCTGAAGGTTCAAATGAGTTTCTTGTAGGCAGCAGAATGTTGGGTTCAGTTTCCGAATCCATTTAGCCTCTCAGTGTCTCTTGATTGGTGCGCTTAGACCATTGATGTTAAGAGAGGTTATTGGTAGAGGGTTTTGTGCCATCTTTCTGTAGGGGCTTGTTGTGCTCGTAGGGGGTTTTCTTCTCTTAGAGAAGACCCCTTAGTCCTTCTTTTAAGTTGGTTTTAAGTCTATGATGTTCCTGAGCTGATGTTTATCCATGAAATAGTGTATGTTTCTTTCCGAGTTTGAATGAGAGTTGAGCTGGATAGAGGATTGTTGGTGAGGCGTTCATTTCATTGGGTTTTTTCACTATATCCCCCAAATGTAGACGCCTGCGAATAGTCTGACAGTTTTGGCGCTCTGGTGGTCAGTAGCTTGGGGAACATGGCACTTAGGGGGGGTGTCTGGACTACCCCCCAGGGGCTTCAGTGTTGAGCTAGCATGAGGGGCTGCCCCTGCTGCGTGGCCAGGGTTTCTCCTCACCTTCTCTTCCCCTGGACGGTCCTGGGGTTTGTGTGTCCGACACTGGCGTTGGATTCCCTGGGCTGGCCACCCGCCTGGTAGGCATCAGCCAAGTCCCTGAAGGTGAGTGCTGGTGCCTCAGTCACTCCCTCCACTGCAGAGTCAGGAACCAGGCCTTCCTTCCTGGTGCTGGCCCAGGAAAGTGGAGAGTGCCACCATGTGGTTGCAGAACACTGTGTGAGTTGTCCTGGCACATGTTAAGGCCTGTCATTCTGTGCTCCCCCGCTAGGACTGTTTGCTACTCAGCCCCAACAACCACCCACTCGGGAGCACTTGGCGATGAGTCTTGTAGTTAGGGGAGTGGGTAAGTGGGTCCTGGGGAGGCTACTGCCAGGGTGGGCACAGGAGCCATTGAATCTGTTTCTTCTTTCTGCAGGTGCCAGATCACTGAATTTTGACCATTTGGGACACTCCTGGACCCAAGGAACTGTGACCACAGAGCAGCACACACACTTTTCCCATGCGTGGTAGGTGCACATTCCCTCGACATTCTCTTGATTGGAGAGCAGAGAGTTGGTTATTTCTCAGCTGTGGATACGGACCCTAAGGAGAACCCATCATCTCTGTGCCGCTTCTTTGAGTCTCATTCCTTCAGCCTCCTTAAGGTGCCTCACAGATCCCCCTCCTTGAGACTGGACTCCTCAGAGATGCCAGGAAGTCCTGAGGTGCCAGGACTGGTTTTCTCCTTCAGCAGCTGTGTGTAATGGGAGGAGCTCTCCAGAGGCTCCTCTGATGAAGTGTGACTTCACTTCCCTTTCTCGCCGACTGGAGACACCTGCCCTGTGCCTCTATCGATTTGTGTGGTGCTGGGGATCAAACCCAGCCAGCGCGTGAGTCACTGGCGACAGGAGAGACAGTCATGGCAGGGAAGGGGCCGGGCCTGGCCTTCCGCAGCTCACATTGTACATGTAGGGCCCAAATACTCAGAATGTCTTGAACAAAGAATGCTGGGCTCACCAGAGGCCCCCACGCCAAAGATCAGAGCTGGAACCCTTAAGACACACGCACGAGTGAGCTCAGAGTGTGAAGTGGCATGAAAAAACTGAGGTGACAGACTGCAGCAACAGTATAATGAGTAGTAACGCCGCTTGCACTTGCCTTGTGTCCAACTGACCCGGGTTCAATCCCCAACACAACGTATGTTGCCCCGCGTCCTGCCAAGAATGATCCCTGAGCTCAGAGCCAGGAGTAAGCCCTGAACTCCAGTGACTGTGGCCCAGATCCATGATAAATTCAGCTTTGAAAGTTCGTAAAGAACAGAGTCAGTTTCGCAGTTGCTGAGGACAGTAGCATAGAGACCAAAACCAGGCTAGTTCAGGTGGTCATCCTCAAAAGGAAAACGTTGTCAGTTCCTGCGGTGCCATCAGGAAAGTAAAAACACAGCCCAAGGTATACAAAGTTTGGCCAGAGCTGTAGCATAGCGGGTCGGTGTTGCCTTGCAGCACCCAACCAGGTTTGATCCTCGGCACCCCACATCTTTGAGTAACTTCTGAGCATATCCAGATGTCGCAGGGGAAGAAAAGAAAATTTCTGTACAAGCTCAGTACAGACGCACCCATCACCATCACGGTGGCCTAGTGATGTAGTGTTTCCCACTGGTCGGTGGTGGGCCTGGGGGCAGAGGGTCAGCTGGAGCCACAGGAGTCCAAGCAGGTCTGGAGTCATGGCCCCTGTGCACAGCTGCCGGGGATGTGAAAGGGTGCAGAGTTCCTCAAAAAGATACAGAAGGCCGGGAGGAGGAGGAGCCACAGTGGGTCAGGAGCTTGCTTGGCATGCAGCTGACTCGGGTTTTGATCCGCCCTTCCCCCTTCCTGGCATCTTTTATGTTCCCCTGAGCCCACCCGGAGTAATTCCTGAGTGCAGAGGCAGCAGGATGGAACCCAAAACCCCAGAGTCAGCTGGCCACTTCTTTGCAGGAACCTTGCTCCACAGCACCCCCTGCATGCCAGCTTTTTCCACTCCTGAGGGGCCCCTCAGGTTCCCCCACTAAAGTCCTAGGAAAGAAGAGGATGGCTTCAGTCCAGACCAAGTACCTGGGATGCAAGATCCGCTGGATCAGCTCTTGGTTCCATAATTGGAGCCATGGGAGCATTTGTATGAAACAGTCATGTATGGTCTCAGCTAGCAGCAACATTCTCAGTGGAAAAAGAAATGTCCCATTCCCCAGAGAGGTAGACACCCTCAAACAGTCAGCTCAGACATGTCGGGTGTTCCAATGGTTACTGACCTACTCTGCACTTCTCGGTGAACAGATGCGTTAACTATCTAGCACCTGCCCTCTCCAGGTGACTGTGTGGTGCTATGCAAAGTCTCAAGGACCGCAGGGGTACCTTAAGACTGACTCTTTCCAGAGAGAGAGTTCGGGGGTAGGGGGGGGGGAGCAACATTTTTCTTGAGTAACTCTTGGCCCAAGCAAACAGGACCCATTCCTGTCATGGGAGAAAACTCTTTGCAAATGTGGAAGCAGCCAAATGGGGCAAGAACAAAGGCCACAGATGAGGGCAGTTGAAAGGGAGCATGGGAAGGGCCACAGGAGGCCAGAGCAGAGAGCCACAAAGGAGACCCAGGGAGTGGACCCGGGGGATCACAGAGCACTGGGTCAGGGTGGATGAAGCCAGAACCAGTGTCTTGTCTCCTCAGGGTGACGTGGAAGCTGCACTGTGAGGGCCGACCACTCTTTCCCTGCTTCACAGGCTGTCACCTGAAATGAGGCGGGGGTGGGGCGGGGGGAGGGAAGCCGACCTACTGTGGAGTTTTCCAGAACTTGTCTCTCTCCTCACTTGGGGATTCTCCACTTTGTCCTTTGCTTTCATTCTGTGTCACTTTCTTCCCTTTCCCTTCAGAAACCAAATGGAACCAGAGCCTCAGGACTAAAGGGTTTCCCAGGGCTGCCTCCTCGTTCCCATGCAATTCCAGGCCCCTAGCTCCTGACTGTCATTCGTAAAACCAAGGGGACCCCGATGACGTTTCTATATTTGGGGGCTTATTAAAGTGCTCCTTGTACGAAGAAAGTGATCACATTTTCCTGATCGAATTTGAGTGCCTACTGCAAGTGGAGCACTCAGGGTACTAGAAGGAAGATAAAACCTGTTGTCTGCAACATGTTCATCTTGAAGTGGAGACCGTGCGAACAGTTTCACAGGGAATGGGAGAGGAAATGGACGCTGTAATTACTGGCCTGAAACAATATCAGCCTCCAGTAACTTATCCACAGCCAGTTGTGTTTTGTGGAGAGAGAAAGCTCGGGTGCAGCTTAATGATCTGGTACGGAGGCATAGAAATTAGTGGTGGGTAGAGGAAGCGTGTCAGAATGCCAGTGATTTCAGGCTGCTTGGAAGAATGGACTAGAGTTCAGATCATCTTTCAAAAGTCCTGAATAGAATCTATGTCTTTCTTTTGTTTCGGGGAGAGGTCTTTGGGATGCCGATATGGAATAAAACCTGTTTAAGGACAATCCAGGGCAATTTTCAGGAAAGGGACAGATGGAGGCATGTCCTGCACTTAACACCCATCAGTCCTGATAAAACTGGGGTGTGCCTTGAATCCCTCATGTTCCTACTTCGAGTTTTAACTACAGCAGTCATAAAATGAGAAATGATGATGTGGTAGTTTCTAGACTTGTAGATTTGCAGAACAGAAAAAAACAACAATACAGTTAAGACCATGATCAAAGATTTTTCACTTTTAAAACAACTTTAAGACTGAAGGGGATAAATAAAAATAACTTCGTTTTCATAAAACAATTATTGGCATTGTAGAAAGGTCACACTTGATTAATAGAACCAATTTTTTTCTTAGAAAAGGAGAACATTGGTTATATTATCCTTTATGGTTTTTCGGGGGGGAGTAAACGTGGTAATGCCCAGGGATTTCTCCTAGCTCTGCACTCAGGAATTACTCCTGGTGGTCCTCAGTGGACCATTTGGGATGCTAGGGATTGAACCTGGTCAGCTGTATGCAAAGCAAATACTCTACCTGTTGTCCTATATCTCTGACCCCTGAATATATTATTCTTCTTTCGAGGACCAGGCTAAATATCACAGATGGGATTTGATGCTGTCCTGACTCTGCTGACCTGGGTTCAATTCCCAGCTCCATAAATGGTTCCTCACCTCCTGCCAGGAGTTCAGTGATGCCTAAGCATAAACCAGGAGTCAGCCTTGAGCATCACCGTGTGGCCCGAAAAGAATTGAACACAGTTCCATCTGACACTAACATTTTTGTTTGTTTGTTTTGAGTCACAGGGATTACTCCTGGCTCTGCACTCAGGAATTACCCCTGGTGGTGCTCGGGGGACCCTTTGGGGTGCCGGGAATGTAACGCGGGTTGGCCACGTGCAAGGCAAACGCCCTGTCCACTGTATTATTGCTCTAGCCCCTGACACTAACATTTTAGAATTACAGATGGGTAGGACCTGCTTGCCTCCCAGGCCGTTGCTCCACCAAATAGCAACAGGGAAGCTAAGAATAGTCTCTCGGCCACCACGAGCTCCCATGTGGTAGCCACTACTTGAATCAACTCGATTCCCCAGTTTCTGCTCTGATCTCAGCTCCAACATCATCCCGGGCCCACAAACTCACCTTCACAGTAGTCCAGTATCCTGTGGGTTCGGAATTGAGGTGGGAGGAAGGAAATTGTTTTTTAAGGATTCAGGCGGGATTGCAATGACAAACACTTTTATGACCTGCCTCTTCCAAGGTAGTTTGCCCCCACAAAGTCAGCGCTCCTCATTTTCCAGTTTCACTAGGTGGTGCTCTCTGTCTGCTGAAAGGTCCCTGATGAACAAGAACCTGCTGCTTTCTCAAGGTCCTTGCCCAATGTCCTTAAATTAGCTCTCTGTCTCTAATCCCGGCGACCAATGGCTCCAAGATGAGATACAACAATTTTCATACATTTTCCTCTATGGAAACCTTTTTGGATCATTCTTAGTTATTTATAGCAAGCAATACAAAATAAATGTTTTAAAATTTTTTATTAGTGAAACACCGTGAGGTATAGTTGTAGACTTAGAAATTTTTGTGCTTGGGTTTCAGTTATACAGTGATCGAGTACCCATCCCTCCACCCGTGCCCATTTTCCACCACTGATGCCACTATACCTCCCACCCCCATCTCCTCGCATCCCACCCTGCCTCTGTGGCAGGGCATTCCCTTTTCTCTCTCTCCTTTTGGGTGTTGTGGTTTGCAAAAGAGGCATTGAGTGGCAAGCATGTTCGGTCTATAGTCTACTTTCAGCATGCATCTCCCATCCTGAGAGGATCCTCTCAACACCCTTTTTTGGTGCTCCCTTTTCTATCTGATCTGCCATTTCCCTAGCATGTGCAGCTGGCCTCCAAGCCATGGAGTAGACCTCCTGGTACTTATCTCGGCTCTTCTTGGGTGTTAGTCTCCTATTTTGTTACTTTATGTTCCCCAGATGAATGCATATTTTGGGGAAATCTCGGGTAGTGGTGGGAAAACTCAAAGGTGGTGGAAAGGGGTCATGGTGGTGGAATTGGAGTTGAAATATTAGGTAAAGGTAAAGGTAAAGGCCCTCCCGTTGTTGGTTGATTTGCTTGAGCGTGCCCAGTAACGTCTCCATTGGAGACTTTGTTGTTACTGTGTTTGGCATATCGAATACGTAACGGGGAGCTTGCCAGGCTCTGCCGTGCGGGCAAGATACTCTCAGTGGGATACTGGGCTGGAGTGATAGCACAGAGGAGTTGAAATATTGAGTGTAATTAAATACTGTGAATAACTCTTTGAGAAAAGAAAGAAACAAAACTAGCACTCTGGACTCTTCAATAGAGACTTGTGCTGCTGGGACCCAGCGGGGGTCCATGGTGGGGACTTACCGCCAAGCCCTGTCCACTATGGGCAGGGCGGGCCACAGTAGCCCTGCCCCCAGCAGCCCCACCCCTCGGGCAAGCCCCATTTGAAAAAGCATGGGCGCATTCCGCGCAGGCACAGTGACATGGGGCAAATTTAAGTTTTCCGGGGAAATCATAAAGGTTAGTGGTTTGGAAATCGCTCCAACTGGACTTGGAAGGCGTATTTCATATGTCAGATCTTCAACCTGATCTTCAGGTTGTTCTATAGCTCTTGGTGGAATCATACTCCTAGGATGCAAAGCCAGAGGCGTACTCTCATCGAGGGCGGGAACCAAAGTCCTAGAAAACTTACCAGGGCAGTACTTGTTAAAACCTTAAAGAACCCAGAGTTCGCCAGGGGCTGAAGGGTAGGGGGTGATACAGTGGTAGGATCAGGGGAAGGTGAAAGCCAGGGCTTAGGGGACCCTGGGGGGCCTTGGGGGACTGGGGGTAGGACTCTCCCCCCGGAGTGGAGCTCCCTGCACCAGCAGCCAAATTGGCTGCCAAGTTAGGAGACAAGAGGATAGGGAGTATTTTCCAGTACATTTTCAAGCCTAGGTCTAGGCAAGAAGGGCCTTGTGTCCTCTTCCAGAGGAGCTAAGTTCCAATAACTTCATCAGCACGATGAACGCCAATTGAATCCTATCTCCAGTTTTCATGCGAAATAGTGAAGGCAAGCAGTTTTGAAATGCGGGGCTGAAGGGTAGGGGGTGATTCAGCGGCAGGATTAGGGGAAGGTGAAAGCCAGGGCTTGGGGGGCCCTGGGGGGCTGGGGGTCAGGGGGACTGGGGGTAGGACTCTCCCCCGGAGAGGAGCGCCCTGCAGATGGGTAAGGAGGCAAAGGACTGCAAATATTTGTAATACCATATCCATGGCAAAAAAATTGTCCACTTCCTGAGCCTGAGGATTAAGGCAGCTGGGGCACTACATGTGCATGCCCTTATCACACACGCCCTTGGCAACCACAGACCCTTGGCAACTGCGTAACCCACCCCCTCAGCATCTTTATGAGCCATTAACTGGCCTTTACTGGATCTGGGCAAAGCTGGCCCCTCAAAACCAGCAGGACCCAGGCTTTCCTTCTTCCCCCAAGGCACCAAACACATCCAATCAGGTCCTCTACCCCACCCCCCTTGCCTCCCCTCCCACTCTTGCCACCCAACAGGACTGGGAGTGCCCACTCCTGCCCTGAGGGTGGGGGAGGAACAGCTTGTCCCCAGACAGGGAACACTGGTGAATCAACAGCACTAATCCAGCTGTGGTGGTCTTGGTGCTTCCTCCTCACTACTGAAATCCAAGAGACATTCTTCCTCCCCTTGGCCATCCTGCTTCCAAGAAAGGTAGCTGACCTGCAAAAGGAGCACTACTTTGGGTGAGTGGGGGTTCACAAATGTTGTCATTTCCTTTAAGCTCTTAGTCTCTCTGATTATTTATCACTCTCCTAGAGAGGGGATAGCACGGAATCAGGGACACAACATTTTCTGAAGCAGGGCTCGGGGGCCAGAAACAGTTGATTCTAGGAGACCGTTCTTAAACTGAATGAACAGCCATTTGCACTTCTTTACACCGGCCTGGGGAAATCCCCCTTTCTTGCATGGAACTCAACATAAATTCATGGAGAAAAAGGAGCAAGCTCCTTTCTAGAGGGCTGCCCTTCTAGCACTCGGAGGGAACACTTAAGATGTTCACATCAGAAAGTGACAAGGCTCTCTTGCAATACTGTAACTAGCACCCATTTTACTTTCTTCACAGTCCTTCTTCTCATCCATATCAGTTCTTATTATCTCACACTTCCAGAATATAAATTCCATGAGAAGGGGCTTCTTCCCACTCTCTAGTTGAGTAGAGAGCCCCGAATGGAGTTGGTTCCAAGAGTAGCCTCATTTAGGGCTAGTTTTCTGAATTCTTTGGCATTAGTACGAAATGTCTTCTCACCTTTCTTAGTAAGGTGGACATTGTTATCTCTTTGGGGGCCACACCTGGAGGTGTTTGACGCTGTACCTGACAGTGCTCAGGAGGCCATGCAGTGGCAGGTATCAAACCCAGGTCTCCCTCATCACAGTCCATGTTCCAGCCTGATGAACTATGTCTCAGGCTCCTAAGCTAAGTCTTTTAAGACCCAATTGTAGGTGTTGGAAGTTTTCTTGGTGGGTCTGATTTAAACTATTTTAAAAATTTCTTTGCAGGACTAGATCAATAGTTCAAAAGATTGAGCACATGCTTTGCACAAGAAAGGTTTGAATTTGATCCCTACCATCACCTGGTCCCTCGAGCACTTTGACACGTGATTATAACAAAGAGCCAGGCTGGGTAATTCCTGAGCGCTACCAAGTGTGAACCCCGCTACCTTACCCACAAATAAAATTTATTTTACAAAGGAAAGAAAAAGGCTTTCAACAAGAGGAAGAGAACCACCTTCTCTCTCACTTTCTTCCCTAACTCCCTAACTTTGGAAACAAATTTTCTGACTTTGGGCCAAGTTAATTACTTATATTCAATTCCAAATTTGTTCCCAATGATATGAATCACATTTTGCCGCCCACCGCCTCCTGCATCTCTAGAACACACACATTTAAATAGTGTATTCATATGCTCTCCTGGAAATTAGCAAATTAATTCCTAATTTGGAATACGGTGCAATTGTTGAACAGAAAGGTTCTTTCATAAAATAGTTCATAGGAGATATATATGAGATGCTGAGCTCTAGGTATGATATCATACTTGGAAAAAAATGTAACTTTTCAAATGCTGTAGCATGATGACACATAAGGCCCCACATTCCTAGACCCTGTTTAAGTGGAGTTCAAAAAGGCATTTTTCTGCATCTGGGCCCCGCAGTGGGTTACCGGCGCCCTGCCACCCCAGGGGGGGAAGGGTGCTGTCCCTCCATCTGCTCCCCCTAGAAGGCTTGGTGGCCGCCATCTTCCAGACGCCATTGGAGAGTCAGGTTTGGGCCCTCAGTGAGGAGACACATGGGGCCTCACAGGATGGGGGTGGAGCTTGCCCTTTCCTCCCCACCCCAGCGAGACCCCGAGTCACCTTCCACGAACGGCCTCTCTAGCTCCTGATGAAGCTGCTTAATGGCCATGATCCCAGAGACTCAGGAACAAATCTCGGAACCCAGCAGGTTTTGGCAGAAATCCCTCCAGATTTAATTGTTAAAATTTTGGAATTTCAAAATTGCGCAGCCACTGCTGTGGCAGTGCGGCATCATATGTTATTCAGAACCAGCAATAGAAAAAAAGTTGTCTACGGTTGTCTTTTTGGCAGATATGAGTGTTGGAGTAAAATCCCAAATAATAGTGGTAGGTCTGGTGTCAAAATATTGAATATAATCAAAGTAGAGAGAGAGTAATGTAGAAATCATCTGCCCCACAGGTAGGGGGAGGGCGTGGGATGGGGTATACTGGGGATTTTGGTGGTGGAGAATGGGCACTGGTGAAGGTATGGGTGTTTCATTGTATGACCGAGACTTAAACCCGAAAGTTTTGTAACTGCTCTCATGGTGATTCATTAAATAAAATTATAAAAAATGAAAAAAAAGAGTAAGGTGGAGTTCATGCCCAATTCAACCAGCGTAATCTGTGGCTGCTATTTATGTAGCAGTACTCGTACATTAAAAAAAAAAAAAAAAGGATTTCTCTGACAGAATGCAGAGGGCACTCAGAACTCTCTATTTTTCAAATAAGGGCCAGGACTTCAGGGAAACTTCAGAAATTCTCTGAAGTAAAGTTTGAGAGTTTCATATTTTTCTGGGAACGGTAGAATCGCTAACACATGGTAAAATCTTCTAAAGTCTGCTCATTATTTTGAATTACAGACATCCTGCATATTTCATCCTTGAGTTTTTCTCTTCACGTACTTGAACTAAATCATGTAGTTCTTCGGTTCTGGCATCAGTGAGCTCCTCAAAAAGCCGATATTCCACAGCTAATTTACCACTTTCTGAAATAAAGTTAACAAAGATCAATTCAAAATTATTGGCTAAAATATTCTTTCTATGAAGGTAGTACACAGTGATAGTGGGTGTGTACTTCCTTTATACATCCAATAATTTTATTTCTAAAGCATAAGATAAGAGTATTTTCCTTGTCAATGCAGACATTAAGTTTGGTTCCTTTTGCTTCTCTGTTTTGAGGTCATTCTCAAAGGTGCTCAGGGATTATACCCACTTAGTTCTTGGAGTCATTCCTGGCAATGCAGTGCTGAGCTGGAACTGAAACCTGCTTCCTGCATGCCAAGAATGTGCTCAGCCTGTTGAGCTATCTCTCCAACCCACTGCTTCTTTCATTTCTTTTTATTTGGGGTTTGCAGATCCTACCCTCTGGTACTCAGGGACTGTTCCTGGCTCTGTGCTCCCGGATGGTACTAGAGGGGACCATATGCCGTGCCAGGGATATGCAAGGCTCTGGTACCATCTTCCTAACCCCCCATTGGTTCTTAAAAGTTATTATAGTTGATAGAAATTTTACCAGATGACCACAGAAGTCTCTTTTGCTAGAAAATTGCCCAGACTGCAAGGCTGAAGTCAACCCAGGAGCTACTCGTGTAATAAATAAGGTCTCTGACAACTGAAAATTTCTGTCTCTAAGACTGCAGGGCTATAAAGCAAGGAGAGCAATTCTGTTTGTGGATTCTGTACGGATTATTCAGTTTCCTTTGGGCACAGCCGGAAATATCCATAGCACTAGAAAATTCCATAAGAGGAAAAAAATTAAAAATCTTAAATAGGGGGCTGGAGCAATAGCACAGCGGGTAGGGCGTTTGCCTTGAATGTGGCTGACCTGGGTTCGATTCCCAGCATCCCATAGGATCCCCCAAGCACCGCCAGCAGAATCACTGTGAAGGTTCACAACACATAGTTGGTTGTTAAATAGACTCACAAACACTCAATATGTCAGTGCTGAAAACCAACCCCGAACTGATTCCAGTTAAGTTTCCTCTTCAGTAGGAAAACAGTAGCAATAATTAGAATATTTCGTCCTTTAGTAAATTCTAGGTAAGTCTTTTTAAACATTTATTTTTATTATTTAATGTTTTTCTTATTTTTTTGTTTTTGTGGGTGACACCCAACGATGCAGGGTTTCCTCCTGGCTCTGCACTCAGGAACCACTCCTGGCGGTGCTAGGGGACCATATGGGATGGTGGGAACCGAACTCAGGTCAGCTGCATGCAAGGCAAACACCCCAGCCACTGTGCTATCGCTCCAGCCCCTTTCTTTCTTTCTCTTTTTAATGAATCACTGTGAGATAGAGTTACAGACTTACAAACATTCGTGATTATGTTTCAGTCATACAATGATTGAGTACCCATCCCTCCACCAGTGCCCATTGTCCACCACCAGTGTTCCCAGTATCCCTCCCATGACTCCCTCATTCCACCGCCCCTCCCCCCCCATGGCAGGACTATTCCCTTTTAATCTCTCTCTTCCTTTGGGTGTTGTGGTTTGCAATATAGGCATTAAGTGGCTATCATGTTCGGTCTGTAGTTACCTGCAGCACACATCTCTCATCCCGAATGGGCCCTCCAAGCATCCTTTACTTGGTGGTCCCTTCTCTATCTGAGCTGCCTTTTCCCCCAGCATGCGAGGCCTGCTTTCGAGCTGTGGAGCAATCCTCCTGGTCCCGATCTCTACTATCCTTGGGTGTTAGTCTCCAATTCTGTTACTTTATATTCCACAAATGAGTGCAGTTCTAGGTGTTATTTACTTTTACAATATAAGGTAAGCAAAACTAAAAGTATATTTTTTCAGAAAATTGCAGCTTAGTGAGGCAGGGAGGGCGTTTGCCTTGCACATGGCTGACGTGGGTTCGATTCCCAGCATCCCATATGGTCCCCTGAGCACCGCCAGGGATAATTCCTGAGTGCAGAGCCAGGACTAACCCCTGAGCATCACTGTGTATGGCCCAAGAAAGCAAAGAAAAAAGAAAAGAAAAGAAAATTGCGGCTTAGAAATACCTTCACATATATGTTTAGAGACCTACAGCTGCATTTTAAAAAGTAGAGGGGCCAGAGTTCTATTACTATGGGTAGAACATTTGCCCTGCATGCATACAACGCAGGTTCAGTCCCTGGCACCCCATGTGGTTTCCCGAGTCCTGCTAGAAGTGGTACCTGAGCACATAGCTAGGAGTAAGCCCTAAGCGTCAGCAGGTGTGGCCCAAAAACCAAGAAAAGAAAAGAAAAAAATGGACAGAACTAGTACTTAAACAGAGGATTCTGAAGTTTAGAACCACTATTCTCTTCTGCTTTATTGACAAACAATTGAGAAAGAAGAATTGGATCAAATATTCTCTCTACAGTCTAAACTATTCTACGTTTATACATTGGGGGTAATATTTGCTGTAATTATTTTTCACAGATTTCACAAAGAACAAATTTGTGACTACTCTGTAAAGCATCTAGAAAATAGAGGAATAGGAAGTACTTATATTTCCATTATTTCTCAAAATCAATTTATTTGCTCTTCAAGTAAGAAAACTGCAGGACTTCAAGACAACCTACAAAAGTCTTACCTAAACCACAATGAGCAGTTTCTGAAATGCATCTGACACAGTCTTTTGAATAGCAAACTTCTGAGTGGTCTTCCTTTTCGTAAGGAATGATAATGATCCTAAATCCAACCAAAACAAATGGATTTACTATGCCAACCTCTAGAATTGATTTTTATGACCTCTGAAAGGGGAACTGGGGCTGGAGCTCTAGTACAGCAGGTAGGGCGTTTGCCTTGCATGCAGCTGACCTGGGTTCGAACCCCCGCATCTCATGTGGACCTCCCAGCACTGCCAGAAGTAATTTCTGAGTGTAGAACAAGGAGTAACCCCTGAACATCGCTGGGAGTAACCGAGAAGATAAAAAGGTTATAAAAATAAAAACAAAAATAAAAAAATAAAAAAGAGAACTACATCACGATCTTAATGAGTAAGGGAAGGTACCACGCAAGGCTATGTCTCAAAGGTTCTCTGGTAGGTATATTCTGTCAGGGCTATTACCATACATTTTTGCTGTCTGATCTATTCTGGACATTCGTAAACAGGTAAACTCGAAGGGAATTAGTCAAGACCATGGCACAAATCTCATACTGATTATGTATTTCAAATGGGCAAATTGAAGCTAGACACCTATAGACTCCTCTACTATACACTAGGAACTTGACATACCTCACACCACTAATAATCCAAGAGTATCACTAAACATTTGATGGGATTTAAAGTAGAAGGCTACCAGTCATACAGGGACATATATTTTTACAGATGTGTGTATATATAGGAGTGTATATATACACACACAAACACACACACAAACAAACAAGGCTCAACCTTTAACAACATGTCAGTAACCTCTTATTGAAGGGCTTAATGGTCCCTGGGGGAAGTAGAACAATCTTCACATACTTTCCTCTAAGGAAACTTTTTTGGAGTATTTTCAGTAGTTGATTCAGAACACAATACAAAATAAATTCTTTCGGTTCTGCTTTGGGGCAGGGGTTCAGGTTCGAGATGGAAACATACAAAATATGGTGGTAAGAAGGTGTACTGGTGGTGGGATTGGCGTTTGAATATTAAATGTAATCAAATATTTTGATTTTAGCACAGAGGTAGGGCGTTCGCCTTACAAGCGGCCAACATGGCCGACCCGAGTTCGATTCCTCCGCCCCTCTTGGAGAGCCCGGCAAGCTACCGAGAGTATTCGATATGCCAAACACAGTAACAACAAAGTCTCCAATGGAGACGTTACTGGGCCCGCTCGAGCAAATCAACGATCAATGGGAGGGCCTTTACCTTTTACCTTATAATAATAAGTTACTTTATAATAATCACTGTATCACTGTCATCCCGTTGTTTATCAATTTACTCGAGTGGGTGCCAGTAACGTCTCTATTCCTTCCAGTGATGAGATTTTAGCAGCTTCTTCCAATGATTGGAGCACTTTCAGGATAAGGGGAATGAGACTTGTTGGTATTACTGTTTTCGGTATATCGAATATGTCACAGGGAGTCCCCAGCCTCTGCCCGTGTGGGTAGGATACTCTCAGTAGCTTGATGGGCTCTCCAAGAGGCAAATATTTATATATTTCTCTCTATGACTTGTTGCCTACTGTCTGAACTCCATCAAATATGGTGTGGCAATTATAGAAAATGGGTAGGAAGTGTCTTCTAATGTGAAAGCGCCCTGGCCTGGAGCGTGGCGGCAGTTGGGTAGTGGGACAGGAAGGACTCTCACCTGCCCCTCTCTGGAGTGCCTCGAGGAAAACAGCCTGGCATGGAGTCGATTACTTTGCAAAAATTATAGTGTTCTGGGCTTGAGCAATAGCACAGTGGATAGGGCATTTGCCTTGCAGGCGGCTGACCCAGGTTCGATTCCCAGCATCCCTTATGATCCCCTGAGCACCGCCAGGAGTAATTCCTGAGTGCAGAACCAGCAGTAACCCCTGTGCTTCACTGGGTGTGACCCAAAGAGCAAAAAAAAAAATATTATAGTGTTCAAAGCAGACCCGAGTCACCTGGATACCGCAGCTAGGAATAACGGAATTGGATAACTGGTAATTCTAGAGCTAATATATCCCGATGGGCGCTGAGCCCATTCCCAGGGGATGAGTGCACTTCTCAGATTAAAAACCAATCTGGTCAGCCTCCCCTTGGTTCCGGCCATGGGGAAGTGCAGGCGGCTTTGGTGATGGTGACTAGATAACCTCAGGCAGATGGCACGCCCCTACCCCCCACGGGGTGTGACAACCCATTCAAACATCTGCCCTATCACCTATCAACTTCAGGAACTTGAGGAAGATTTGGTAGTGGAAAGGATGAGCTGGTCTCTCCCTAAGATTCACCTACCAGAGTCTGTTCCAGTTCTTTCACTAACAGTGCTGCCTTTAATTTAATACCCTAAGCCTAAATGCCACAGATTCTGGGGGGAAAAACATTTTTATTTGGGTATTTCATTGTCAAAATGAAGATTTCGCTGGGATAACAGACAATTACACATGATCTGTATTTGAAAAATTACTTTGGAACAAAGAAGACTGTTACCCCCAAATAGGAGAAACACTATTCCCATCCCTATACCCCTAAGGTTCTTGGTAAGCAGACAGCTCTAAAATTGTGAAGGGTCCCCAGGTCCTTCCCCCACCAAAAAGAAAAGGTTCTGTTGGTTACTACCTAAGATTTAAACAAGTATTATTAAAAGCATCGGCCCATGGCTTTAGCAGCTTACTTAGCAAGGAGAGGGCAGTTTGTGATGTATCTGAAAATATGATGAGAGAGAGAGAGAGAAAGAGAGAGAGAGACAGAGAGAGAGAGGGAGAGAGAGAATGAATTCTTACCCACACCCCCATTCCAGTCCCCACAGAGACCTTCCAGTTTATCCAAAGTCTCCTCGGCTCTGCCAACTCCAGGGCTCTTGCCAAAGGACGACAAAACCACCTCTAAAGCACAGAAGATCTTCACGCTTTGCTTCTGAAGTGGTGCCACAATATCTTCATTTTCCCTTTCTTCAAGTTCAGAAAGATCCTGAAGCTGTTAAGAGTTCAGATTGAAGGTCCTTCTGAACATCTCAATGTAGATTTTAAAATGTTTAATTAGATGCCACTCAATGCCTCTTTCGCAAACCACAGCACCCAAAAGGAGAGAGTGAACTAAGGGAAATGCCCTGCCACAGAGGCAGGGTGGGATGGGGAGGATGGGGGGGTGGGAGGGATAGGTATTCGATCATTGCATAACTGAAACCCAAGCACAAAAATTTGTAAATCTACAAATGTACCTCATGGTGTTTCACTATAAAGTTCTAAAAAACAAAAACATATTTCTGGAAAAAAAAGTTTAATTAGAAATAAAAACGAAACTCCAGCAATCCTTGCCAACCGTTGAAGTAACCTGTGACTTCAACATTAAACAAAACTTCCCAGCCATGAACATACAGAGCACACAAGACTTGTAGAATATGGACACCACCGTCAACTCACTGAGACCTTATTGATTCTGGGGTGTGACCGGTGATCCAACACTTTCACTTAGACGACTCTCATCTATCAGGTCTGTAGGTTCTCTGAGCCTGCTGGGGTAACACCCCACAGAGCTGGGAGTCGTGCAATACTCAGGACAAAACCCAGGGCCTTGAACACGGTGGGCACAAGTTCCGCACTTGAACTCTCTCCCCGCTTCGTACCTTGACAATCCTTTTAGACCATCCATTGAAACCAAAATATTAGTTTGCCAGTTCCTGGCACTGGGAGCTGTTTAGGGCAAGTGTAGAATGTCGAACTGCTTTATGTCTGCTGAGACGAACCTAAAGACATAAGAGAGATACCCGAGATTAGGAACGACTTCCCACAGAGATCTAATTCAGCCCACCCAAGACTTCTCAGTACAAGTTTCATAAAGTGGCCGTGAAGAGCAAATCAAACAAACTTTGCTGGTTGCTGTAGTTTCAGAGCCATACTCAGCAGTAATCAGTTACTCCTAGCTCTGTGCTCCGAGATCACTCCAGGTGGTAGTTGGGGGAATCATGTGCGGCTGGGGATAGAACCAGGTTGGCAGCAAGCAAGGTCAGCCCATTAACTCCTGGCCTATTTCTTTGGTCCTTTAAACAGTTTAGGCATTAAGTTCATAGGAAGCACTAATACGTATTATTCTCAAGCCGTGATACTTTTCTGCATTATTTCCAAAATCTCTGATTAATCTGAGCGTGTCCCTGACTTCTGGTGGCAAGTGAAACTATAAGCTGTAAGATCTGCAAGATTGTAGATAAGCAAAAGAAGTAAATTGCTTCAGTGATTCTATCTAGAAGCTCTTGCTAGAAGCTCTTGCCTGTAACTATAACCTGAAAGATAGGTAAGATAGACCTGCCACCAAAGCAAGACCTCATCTACAGCACTCCTCTCTCCAAATTATTAGCCTTGCTAGAAGAGACTATAGTTTCGTTTATTTTTTGTTATACCATTTTATAAGCAACGATCACCTGCATTTCTCGAGAAATGGTCTCGTTCCTGACGTTCCATTCACGCTCAATGGGATGAACATCTCCGAATGCAACAGTTATGTGTACCTAGGTCGACAAGTCAACATGACGAATGACCTGGCACCTGACTTGCGCAGGAGAAAGAGAGTGGCTTGGAACGCCTTCAAGAATGTTGAAGAAATAGCTAAGAGGACAAAGAACCTCTGGCTCCGGGCACATCTCTTCGATTCCACTGTTCTTCCTGCATTATCATATGCCTCAGAGACCTGGGCCCTACACAAACATGATGAGAACGCTATTCGAGTCTCCCAAAGAGGAATCCAAAGAGCTATGCTTGAGTATCATGCTTCACTCAAATGAGAGAAAAGAATCCGAAATTTCCACCTTCTTCAACGGTCAAGAATCAGGGATGCTGTCTCATTTGCCAAGGCGTCGAAAATCAGATGGGTTGGACACGTAATGAAATTTGGAGATGACTGCTGGACTAGAGCCATTACGGACTGGATTCCACGGGACATCAAAAGATCATGTGTCCGTCCACTTATGAGATGATCAGACTTCTTTATCAAGACCCTGAATGATCGATTTGAGGCTCTTCGTGTTCCTAGAATGAGCAGATGCCATTGGGCTACAATAGCACGCGATAGGGATGAATGGAGACATTGCTGGCGCCCGCTCGAGCGAATCAATGAATAACGGGATATCAAGTGACCAAGTGATCAAGATCATCTGCATAAGAGATTCTTTATAAAATACAAAATACCTGTATTCTAACTTCACTAAATACATTACTGTGGACTTCTTATATCATTAGTTCTTAAATGACAATTTTAACTTTCAGCCAATATGTACTATATGAACTTATTAATAAAAATTCAAATGCAAGGGTGGAGAGATAGTCCAATGGGCAAGGCATTTTTGCATTGCATGTGGCCAATCTGGGTATGACCCCCAGTACCCCATGTGGTGCCCCCAAGCCTACTAGAAGTGATCCCTGAGTGCAGAGTCAGAAGAAAGCCTTGAGCATTGCAAAACATAAAAGAAAAACTATTCAAACACAAATAAAAGCAGAGCAATACTAATTATTGATTTGTTTCATGTGCCTATCACTATAACCAGTTTATAAGCACCTTGAGTGCTCAAAGAATCCATATTGTATCCTTTCCTCATTCTCTGAAGCAAGAAAAGTGTGTTACTCACAAAGGCTTGATAGTTTGTTGGTTGAGAGAATAAATCAAGGAATGAGAAAAGAGAACAAAATTAGTTTCTCCAACCTAAAGCTGCCTGAGGAGAGGGAGCAATGAAGACTGATCTTTGAATGCTTACACCACAGACTGGCCTGGACCTGTAGTGACTGCAGTTTTGTCAACTTAGGAAGCTTCTGAAGGGTTCTGAGACCCTGGAGAGGAGTTACCTTAATTTTGTAACAGTTTTTTTTTATTCATTTTTTTGCTGGTAACTATGAAGAAATTCTCTGATGACTTGAGTCTTTCCTTCATTTTACATTAAGATCCCCTTTACTTTTCTGTACTTATAGGAGGCCAAAGATAGACAAGAACAATGGGTGCTCTCCAAGTTATAAAAGAACCTCTCATGGAAATGGATAATTTTCAGAGATAAGGTAGTAATCCCAGCCTGTGCATGAGAAGATCAAACTAGAGTACCACCTTCACAACTACATACTGATTTACAGAATGTTGCCATTATCACTATACTGGTAATGAATCTTATGCCATAAAAATCTCAACACCATATTTATGAAACTCGCCTTCCTCCTGGGGTGCCCTCACTCATGCAAGGTCTATGCTCTGCCACTGAGTCACATCCCTGTTCCTACGAAATGGTCTTAATAGCCAATGAGAGAAAGGGGTGGGAGGAGTACCACTCATTAATTACAATGGATATAGCACTGTAGCACTGTCCTCCATTGTCCATAGATTTGCTCGAGTGGGCACCAGTAACGTTTCACAACAAATTGTGAGATTCTATTACTGTTTTTGGCATATCGAATACGTCATGGGTAGTTAGCCAGGCTTGGCAGTGGGAGCGAGATACTTTCGGTAGCTTTCGGTAGCTTGTAAAGCAAACGCTCTACCCGCTGTGCTATTGCTCCAGCCCAAAATGGATATAAGTGTATTTATTTATTTTGGGGTTTGGGGCCACACCTGGCAATGCCCAGGCTTCATCCTGGCTCTGCACTCAAGAACCCCTCCTGGTAGGTCTTAGGAGGGGATGCCAGGGATCCAACCAGTGTTAGCAAGTGGAAGCCAAGAGCTTTCCCCCTCTTTACTATCACTGTCCTCCCGTTGTCCATCGATTTGCTGGAGCAGGTCCAGTAACGTCTCCATTTTGAGACTTGTTGTTACTGTGTTTGGCATATCGAATACATCACAGATAGCTTGCCAGGCTCTACTGTGCGGGCGAGATACTCTTGGTAGCTTGCCGGGCTCTCGGAGAGGGGCGGAGGAATTTAACTCGGGTCGGCCATGTTGGCTGCGTGCAAGGCAAATGCCCTACTGCTGTGCTATCGCTCCAGCTTTTCAATTGCTATGGCCAAAAACGTTTTCAAATCCAGCTGTAATATGACCGTGAGATGGCCAGAGTCTAGCTGCAGCTTACTGTCTGCAAAGCAAATAAGGTCCATGAGACCTTGATTTCACTCCTAGGGGTTGGAGTAGGGGCTGAAGCAGGTGTTGGGTCTGCAGAGGAGCAGAAGAGTCTGTGGTCACACGAAGGGGTGTTCTCATGTCTGATCAAGTCGCAGGCAAGGACAAAAGGACGGGGAGTGAGAATGACCACAAGAGAAGCCACTTCAGGGAGCCAATCAGAGGAGGCTTAGAATTATCATGTGAAAGGCTTGGAAACCATAATTCTCATTCATATATTCAGAAGTATGGGAGGGGGTGGGGGTCTGCACGGGAAAACAGCGGAGCGGGGGACCCCTAGGTTCTAACCCCATCCCCTCCACACCCAACCCTGCTCCACCAAAATTGAACCGAACCACAGAAGAATGGAAATGGGCCAGACAAAAGAATGGGACTAAAGATGGAATTCAGGAGCTGGAGACCGTGGAGCCCCAGGAGCACCCAAAGGGAAGAATGTTTTCAGTGGGAAATGGGAACACAGGGTGGGCACCGGGAACAGTGGGCGGAAGACAGAGCGATGATGCTGGCCGTGAGTCCCTCCAGGTAGCAGAACTGTCAAGCACATATTGGACCCCCTCAAAGCCAGGTGGAGGCTGTGAACTGGGCTCTGACGCTTCCAGCTAGTCTCTTACTGCAACCAGCCTCGGAGTTTCTGCAGAAGACAGCCTGTGGGGACTCGCCGTGTGTTGCCTGGATACTGGTAGACACTGCAAGGCAGCGGGAAGCTGGGGGGGCAGGGGGTATCTGGCAGTGCAAGGTGCCCCAGCCCAGCACTGCTTCCCATGGCCCCCATCCCAGCCAAGCGCCAACCCACCTTCAGCGGAGAGGACTGGAAAAGCGGCTGCAGGTTGCAGGCCCATTGGGCTGAGTGGGCGGCGCACGCGAATACAATGTGACCACGGCCTAGAACCACGGATGGGGTGGCAGCAGCGCTGGGGAAGACCCGCACGGCATTCAGAAGGCGAAGCGGGGAAGGCTGAGGACAGAGAATGTTGCAGGGACGCCGCGGTCACCCACCGCACAGAACTAGAATTTCCTCCATCTAGAATATTTCTCTATACCCTCAAACCCAATACAGTAATACACACTTCTCTAATACTGCATACTGTTTTTCTTCTATAGTCTAAACGGAAAGTTTTTATCTATAGAACTGAGGTTGCATGAAGGTTGGTGTGGGGAGGGTGGAGAATTGGGAAAGGTCCTTGAGACATCAGTCAAAGGAATTAGTCGCTGGTGTTACGTGTGGTACTGCAAAGATGTATGCACAAAATCAATGATTTACGATACTGTAAATCCTGGTATCACAATAAAATTGACATAGTTAAAGATTTTTTAATAAGAAAGCACTGAAACAAGCTATATTTAGCATCACAATAATTTTACATACCAAAGTAATATCTGATTTCATATTAATTCTTGTAATTCCCTAGAAACGATAATATTTTTATCTAAAATATGCCTTTTCACACTTAGGACCTCACACATTTACCTCTTTGTGTTTGCATTACTGATAAGAACTTTGTAGCATTTTACTAATCACCATTTACATGGTACATGGTAAAAGACAAGTAATCATTTTTTTAAATATTCCACAAAACTCTGAAAATCTTAACTTTAACATGGCACTTTCAGAAATTTAAACTGCAGCTTAAAAATATCAACTGCGCTCAAACACATTTTCATTATTTTAAAAGATCCTACAGACAACAGTAAGCAAAATGAAAAAAAAAAACGTGAGCTGCACACAGTAATGAAGTTGAATGACTGGAGAGCTTGCTCAATGGGCTGACCACATGCTTTGCATGCAGGAGGCCCATGTTTAATGCCCATCACCACCAAGTTCCCATCATCAAAAGAAGTCCCCCCGAGCACCAAGACAGGAGTATTCCCCAAGCACCAACAGATGTGGTCCCGAAACAAACAAACAAACAAACAAAAAATACATACCCTATTCCCTAATCAGTATTTCTACAAGACAAGCAATATTTAAGCACATTATCAAGGTAAAAAAACCAACAGACTATACTTATCCAACTCAAACCCTTATTCATTCAGAATCACAAATTAAAATGGAAAAATGACCTCTACTCCAAACCAGAAAAAAACTCTTCAAAACAACTTTGCAGTAAAGCAGTATACATATCAGCAAGGTATTCATGAAGGCTACCTTCAATGGAAACCATCGTTTCCTTTATATTCTTTACTTTTAGAAGTTTACTGCAAAGAGACAAAAGTATATGGAAGCTGGAAGTTTACAAAGGAACTTTCTTTGTTCTATTCAAGGAAAATATAAAGAACCAGTAAAAGTAAAATTCACTTTCCAGAAAATGTTTCTAGTCATTGTAAATAATAGTAAATCCACAATTTTTAAGAGACTCTTTTCTTAAAGAATGCCCAAACTGCAATACATACAACATTCAAAGTTATAGAGATATTCAGATTGCCATTTTCCTTACCATTGTTAAAAAAAACAACAAGGAAAATTTAAGCCTCCAATTTTGATAGATTATATTATGGTCTATATAATAGCATAACCTGTTGGAAGAACTTTTATATCCAACAAACAAACATAGACTATGACTCAAAATAAAATCACAACATAGAGCAAGAACTTTACTTTGCATTTGTTAGTATAATAGGGTACAAATTCACATGCTTGCAAAAGTGGAGATGAAACAACAATCAGCAAACTTGTAGGTCACCAGGAAGCTGAAGGTTTGGGAAACAGAGAAGCTATTTCCACTTTAATCTTGTCCCTTGAGTAGTGGCATAGGAGAAGACTCAAGAACAAAAAATGAGAGCAACCAAGGATAATTTACTAAAATTCACCTTTAAAAAAGACTGAATCTGGGGCTGGAGCGATAGCACAGCGGGTAGGGCATTTGCCTTGCACGCGGCTGACCCAGGTTCGATTCCCAGCATCCCAGATGGTCCCCTGAGTACCGCCATGGGTAATTCCTGAGTGCAGAGCCAGGAGTAAACCCTGTGCATCACTGGGTGTGACCCAAAAAGTCAAAACCAAAAAAAAAAAAAAAAAAAAGATTGAATCTGCCATCTTGGATCTCTGCACCTGGTGTAACTCCCATAGTACAGTCTTTGGCATAAGTTAAATAACATATTCCCCATTCAGATGCCATGTAATTTTGAATTGATAGGCCATACAAATACAAACTAACTGTGGCTAGTCAGTAACTTGTAGCTAAATATCAGATAAGCATTAACATAGAACTCTGAAAGGGAAGGGGAAAAAATACGATAAAAAGAATGGAATTTTAAACTATCACACAGTATTTAATCACCTTTATGGGGAAAAAGTGATTAGGGAAAAAAAGTGAATAGAAAATAGAAAAGACAGGAGTATTTTGAAATGTTTACTAATTACCATAAATATATTTGTAATTGAGGTAACTGCTATAACTTCAAGCCCCATTCGTATCCTTTTTTGTTTTTCACAGTAAGCGTTCCAGGTATCTTCGTTAAACCCATAATTAAAATAATCAGAAAGGTCAGCGCCTAAAAAGAAGACACAACTTTTGTATGCAAGTATTTCAATCCTATTTTTATGCAGCAAATAAAATATAAAAATGTAAATGATAAGTTCTATAAGTATAAATACTTCTTCAAATTTTACTAGTTCTCCCGATTATTACTCTAGCACCACAAAACTATGTTTTTAATGAAATTTCCTTTATAAATGGCATTATAAGAAAATACTATGCTATGCAAGACTAATATAATGCTAAGCTACTGTTACAATTTAGCAACACAGGTCATTACTGCGAATTATGCTTAGGACATTTATAATGACATTTACAAAAATCCTATGAATACTATTGATACTGAAAGTTAGGTACTTCTCTAATGACTTTAATACAAAACATCTTTTAAAAATCTGCAATCCAGAGAGATAAGTCAAAGAACTAGAATGAATGCTTTGAATATAGATGCCCAGGTTTGATCACAAGCACACAGGTAACCAGTCATTGCCAGCAGACCTCAAGCACCATCAGGTGTTCCCAAGAAAAATCCAGTCCTCTTCTGCTGGGGAAACAGCTCGAGTATTAGAGCACATGCTCAGTGGCCTGGAGCACACTCCCGGGTACCACAATGTTCATCCCAGAAGACTGAGCATCACACACACTGAGTGCCCCAGGACCTTGAGGGTCACTGAGGCTGGTCCCAGGGAGGGGTATGGAGTCATTTATCATCTTACCAGGTTTACACCATGGTTTATCTTCAAAAGAATCCAAATCTACCTCCAAGAGTGGAACTCCATTAATACTTCTAGGTGCATCGAGCTCTACCCCTTTGACTTTTGTTCCTTTTTTAACAAATACAAAATAGAGAAAGAATGGCATGAGCAAGATACTGAGAGAAAAACAGAAAACACCATTTTACTAGTGATAGCTCTCAATAAAACAAAGGCTTCAATGAGAACATTAGAGTCAGGCATACTATAGGAATAAGCACGTTATCAATAACAGTAAGTTTAAACTTTAGGGAAGAAACTCTAAGATAAAGTGTACGGATTAGGAACTTGTTAACTCATTCAAATAAATTCCTGTACCAATATGTACCAATAACTTCCAGGTGTTAAATCCCTTTTTATATGCTGTGAACTATAACAGGTCTTACAGGGTTGTACAAACAAGTTAAAATCAAAAGAGGGAAAGAAACCTCGTGACCCACAAACTCTACAAATACGTATTCTCTTACAAAGCCTTTCACAGAGAAAAGTTTCCCCATCCTTGAGACACAAGTTTAAACGACTCTCTTGAATTGAACTGAAGCACTCTTCAGATCACCTGTGATAGCTACTATAGTCTGTACGTTATTCAGGCATAGTCATTACTTTCCTACTGATGCACTGGCAAATACAAATTTTACCTGTAGTTCCATAAACTCTTCCTCCTGTCTTGATATTAAGATTCACTGGTGCTTTTCCGTAACTCCTAAGAACAACAAAAATTATTCTGATAATCCTGAACTAAACAAAAATAGCAATATACTCCATGTATACAAGTTATACATATATAGACTGACATTGACTAACATGTTTTAAAAAAGTGGGTGTGGGGGAGGGTTCCGAAGTGCTGATTAGGGGACCTAAGGGTCCCTTCCTGCCATTACTGTGGTCGGCAGTTCAATGCCTGGGTCTGAGAATGCAATGTTCTTCAAGCACTGCAGTACCAAGGATTATCTAGAGTACCCCAGTTGTGCTCAGAGACCTTCAGAGCCAATTCAGCAATGCTCGGGGGACCAGGTGGTGTCGGGGATCAAACTAAACTGGTTACAGGCAAATCAAGTGACTTAACTCGCTGTACTATTTCTCTGACCCCTAGGGGGAAAAAAGTCTTAATTTTTTGTCACTTATTAAACAAAAAATTTAAAAAAAAAAACAGATATTCTGGGATCAAGAAAGATAGTGCTGAAGGCCTTCAAAAGTACCCCCAGATGTGTCCTTGGAAGCACCTGAGCACGACTGGAACAATACGACCACATACATTGGCCCTCAAATTAAACCACCTACCATTGGGCTGAGAATCACTCGCAGTGAGGCCTGGGCCACCTGAACAAAGGGAGGACTCTTCCACAAAAGAAACAATTACATCTTATATGTTTGGGTTAGGGCACATACATAATATGAGCATGACCTGGGCATCATCCCCAACACAATCTGACCCCTCGCACACTGCCAGATTATTATCCAGGGGTCCCAAGCACTGTCACTGCTGCTCAAACAGCCAAGAATCAACAGGAGGAAATCCCCAAGGGCAAGGGGGCCCCGGAGCAACACCTGGCAGGCCTATCCCTAAAAAAATTCATTCCAGGCCATTAGCACTGAACACCACTTAGGAAGCCACCCCACTCCCCAATTCTCCCATGCCCCCCCAAAAGGGGGTCTTAAAAGTTGAATGTTTTTTTCTTCAAAAACCTACCTGCCAGTACATGTCCCACTGTTACACACTTCCCAAGAAACTAAGCTGGTCAAGGGAAAGTAGCACTGTAGCACCGTCCTCCCGTTGTTTATCGATTTGCTCGAGCGGGCACCAGTAACGTCTCACAACAAATTGGGAGACTTGTTCTTACTGTTTTTGGCATATTAAATACATCACAGGTAGCTTGCCAGACTTTACCCTGGGGGCGAGATACTCTCGGGCGGAGGAATCGAACCCAGGTCGCCATGTTGGCCACATGCAAGGCAAACGCCTTACCCACTGTGCTGTCACTCCAGCCCTAAAGCGTAAGTAACACATTTATATATACATCTTGTCCTCATTTCCTTGCCTCCTACTTAATTCAGTAGTCAGCAATCCTGTAAGAAAGAAGTAATAAGAAATAGTCCTTGTTTTATAATCCAGTGATCTCCTTTAGGCTCTCACTGCATTCAATACTGTTAGTAGATCGTCTTTCAAATACATGGACTACTTTTGTCCATAAAATAAATTCATAAAATGAAATCAATCTAAACCAAAACCAGAATGTGGTTGTTGGTGTAAGTGGTTAATGACGGAGAGAAAACAATAGGGAACAGGTTTCTAGAATGCGAGTACCATTCCATATCCTGATCTGCGTGGAAGTTACATGAAAACGAAACACTTGTAAAGATGAACTCAATTTCAATTAACGTAGTAAAATATACCTGAAAACAGAGGGAAAAGCTAAAATTTGGAGCCAGAACCCCATTCACATTCAAGGTTTAGCCAATATTACTTATGTGATTTTGGCCTAAGACCTGTATACATTTTCCTTAACAGTAATTTAGATAGCCACGAAGTGCTAGATCCCACATACCTGGGAGTCCAAAGGAATTTCAAGCAAGTATGTGAAAGTATTTCATTTTAACATGAATCTCCCACATTGACCAGATCAGTTATATTTTCAATTAACGTCTCGACAAGCCGTGAAGCCATTGAGTTCTCCAAGTTACCCATAATTCTGTTTAGTACTCAAAAGTATCTTCTTTATCCCCCCATTTTAACTTAGATCAAAGAATATAACATGGATTCACAGTCAGCCTTCTAGAGAGGTCTGTGCTAATGGACCCCTCCCTCACTTTCCACTTACCTCTCCACCCTCTACAGCCCAACTCTGCAACTTTCATCCACAAAAACTGTCTCTCCACAGCTCTTTTTCATGGTCATTTTCACTCATCCCCTCCTGATAATTCTTTTCAAAATTTTTTGGATGTTTCACAATCATCAGTTTGCTCCTGGCCGAATTCCACTATCCGGATAAGTCTCATCCAGAAATTAATTTTGAAAAACTCCAGCATGCAGGTTTTGTGATTGAAATCTCCAGCTTTCATGAGGTCAGGGAGGGTTCCCTCCCTCCATGTATCCCTGTTCTTCTGGAAGCCCGGCAGGAACACCTCCAGCGCCATGTGAGCTCTCTCACAGGCCATGATCCAGAATAAATTAGAATAACAAACTTAGAAATAAATCTTGAAAGAGATCAAGAATTTCTCTCGGATCCTGCACAAGGCTGAGTCATCCAGAGGCAACCCAGAGAGGAACGGGTGAATCCCCACGTCCACCCAAACAGAGTGCCAGCAGCCAAAAACCTCCACATTCCACAATCAGCTTTCAGAGATCGGGCACAGACTACCCTCTGTGCTTCTGGAAGCCCAGCCGTCAGGCCTATGCCCCAAAGCCACCAGTTAAGAATTTCACTCCATCTGTTACTCCGTCAACACTTTTGGACACCCTGGAGTGTGTGGATGCAATTCTGGCTACGCAACATCTCTAACTCTGTAACACTGTTAAGCCAGAAGTAGCACACCAGACTGGATGGTATGTAATATGAAAGGCAACCAATTTCAATTGACAAAATCTATATACAGAAGGCTTTACCTGTAACGTCTTAGTAATCTCTTACACAAGGTTTAAGGGCTCCATGGTGAGATAGAAGAATCTTCACTACCGGGGCTGGAGCAAAAAAGCAAACAAAGAAAAAATTCACAATCTTTCTTCTAAGGAAACAGTTTTTGATCATCCTTTTATCAAATTATTTATAACGAGCAATGTAAAATAAATAATAGTGGGTCTGCTATGGGGGCACGTTCAAGTGGTAGTTGGGAAAATTGGAAATAATGGTGGTGAGAAGGTGCAATGGTGGTGGACTGGTGTTGGAATATTAAATGTCTGTAATTAATGACTAAAAATCTGTTTTTTTTTTATTTTGCTTTTTGGGTCACACCCGGCGATGCACAGGGGTTACTCCTGGCTCTGCACTCAGGAGTTACTCCTGGCGGTGCTCAGCGGACCATATGGGATGCTGGGAATCGAACCTGGGTGGGCCCCATGCAAGGCAAACGCCCTGCCCGCTGTGTTATCTCTGCAGCCCCTAAAAATCACGGATTTAGGATTTAGTCACGGTCCTCCCGCTATTCATCGCTTTGCTCGAGCGGGCCCAGTAGCGTCTCCATCGGAGACTTTGTTGTTACTGTGTCTGGCATATCGAATACGTCACGGGGAGCTTGCCAGGCTCTGCCGTGCAGGCGAGATACTCTTGGCAGCTTGCCGGGCTCTCCGAGAGGGGCGGAGGAATCGAACTCGGGTCGGCCATATTGGCCGCTTGCAAGGCAAACGCCTTACTGCTGTGCTATCTCTCCAGCCCCTAAAAATCATTTTAAATTATTTTTTTAAAAAAATATACTATCAAGTTACACAATATGGCCGACCCGAGTTCGATTCCTCCGCCCCTCTCGGAGAGCCCGGCAAGCTGCCAAGAGTATCTCGCCTGCACGGCAGAGCCTGGCAAGCTCCCCGTGACGTATTCGATATGCCAGACACAGTAACAACAAAGTCTCCGATGGAGACGCTACTGGGCCCGCTCGAGCAAAGCGATGAATAGCGGGAGGACCGTGACTAAATCCTAAATCCGTGATTTTTAGGGGCTGCAGAGATAACACAGCGGGCAGGGCGTTTGCCTTGCATGGGGCCCACCCAGGTTCGATTCCCAGCATCCCATATGGTCCGCTGAGCACCGCCAGGAGTAACTCCTGAGTGCAGAGCCAGGAGTAACCCCTGTGCATCGCCGGGTGTGACCCAAAAAGCAAAATAAAAAAAAAACAGATTTTTAGTCATTAATTACAGACATTTAATATTCCAACACCAGTCCACCACCATTGCACCTTCTCACCACCATTATTTCCAATTTTCCCAACTACCACTTGAACGTGCCCCCATAGCAGACCCACTATTATTTATTTTACATTGCTCGTTATAAATAATTTGATAAAAGGATGATCAAAAACTGTTTCCTTAGAAGAAAGATTGTGAATTTTTTCTTTGTTTGCTTTTTTGCTCCAGCCCCGGTAGTGAAGATTCTTCTATCTCACCATGGAGCCCTTAAACCTTGTGTAAGAGATTACTAAGACGTTACAGGTAAAGCCTTCTGTATATAGATTTTGTCAATTGAAATTGGTTGCCTTTCATATTACATACCATCCAGTCTGGTGTGCTACTTCTGGCTTAACAGTGTTACAGAGTTAGAGATGTTGCGTAGCCAGAATTGCATCCACACACTCCAGGGTGTCCAAAAGTGTTGACGGAGTAACAGATGGAGTGAAATTCTTAACTGGTGGCTTTGGGGCATAGGCCTGACGGCTGGGCTTCCAGAAGCACAGAGGGTAGTCTGTGCCCGATCTCTGAAAGCTGATTGTGGAATGTGGAGGTTTTTGGCTGCTGGCACTCTGTTTGGGTGGACGTGGGGATTCACCCGTTCCTCTCTGGGTTGCCTCTGGATGACTCAGCCTTGTGCAGGATCCGAGAGAAATTCTTGATCTCTTTCAAGATTTATTTCTAAGTTTGTTATTCTAATTTATTCTGGATCATGGCCTGTGAGAGAGCTCACATGGCGCTGGAGGTGTTCCTGCCGGGCTTCCAGAAGAACAGGGATACATGGAGGGAGGGAACCCTCCCTGACCTCATGAAAGCTGGAGATTTCAATCACAAAACCTGCATGCTGGAGTTTTTCAAAATTAATTTCTGGATGAGACTTATCCGGATAGTGGAATTCGGCCAGGAGCAAACTGATGATTGTGAAACATCCAAAAAATTTTGAAAAGAATTATCAGGAGGGGATGAGTGAAAATGACCATGAAAAAGAGCTGTGGAGAGACAGTTTTTGTGGATGAAAGTTGCAGAGTTGGGCTGTAGAGGGTGGAGAGGTAAGTGGAAAGTGAGGGAGGGGTCCATTAGCACAGACCTCTCTAGAAGGCTGACTGTGAATCCATGTTATATTCTTTGATCTAAGTTAAAATGGGGGGATAAAGAAGATACTTTTGAGTACTAAACAGAATTATGGGTAACTTGGAGAACTCAATGGCTTCACGGCTTGTCGAGACGTTAATTGAAAATATAACTGATCTGGTCAATGTGGGAGATTCATGTTAAAATGAAATACTTTCACATACTTGCTTGAAATTCCTTTGGACTCCCAGGTATGTGGGATCTAGCACTTCGTGGCTATCTAAATTACTGTTAAGGAAAATGTATACAGGTCTTAGGCCAAAATCACATAAGTAATATTGGCTAAACCTTGAATGTGAATGGGGTTCTGGCTCCAAATTTTAGCTTTTCCCTCTGTTTTCAGGTATATTTTACTACGTTAATTGAAATTGAGTTCATCTTTACAAGTGTTTCGTTTTCATGTAACTTCCACGCAGATCAGGATATGGAATGGTACTCGCATTCTAGAAACCTGTTCCCTATTGTTTTCTCTCCGTCATTAACCACTTACACCAACAACCACATTCTGGTTTTGGTTTAGATTGATTTCATTTTATGAATTTATTTTATGGACAAAAGTAGTCCATGTATTTGAAAGACGATCTACTAACAGTATTGAATGCAGTGAGAGCCTAAAGGAGATCACTGGATTATAAAACAAGGACTATTTCTTATTACTTCTTTCTTACAGGATTGCTGACTACTGAATTAAGTAGGAGGCAAGGAAATGAGGACAAGATGTATATATAAATGTGTTACTTACGCTTTAGGGCTGGAGTGACAGCACAGTGGGTAAGGCGTTTGCCTTGCATGTGGCCAACATGGCGACCTGGGTTCGATTCCTCCGCCCGAGAGTATCTCGCCCCCAGGGTAAAGTCTGGCAAGCTACCTGTGATGTATTTAATATGCCAAAAACAGTAAGAACAAGTCTCCCAATTTGTTGTGAGACGTTACTGGTGCCCGCTCGAGCAAATCGATAAACAACGGGAGGACGGTGCTACAGTGCTACTTTCCCTTGACCAGCTTAGTTTCTTGGGAAGTGTGTAACAGTGGGACATGTACTGGCAGGTAGGTTTTTGAAGAAAAAAACATTCAACTTTTAAGACCCCCTTTTGGGGGGGCATGGGAGAATTGGGGAGTGGGGTGGCTTCCTAAGTGGTGTTCAGTGCTAATGGCCTGGAATGAATTTTTTTAGGGATAGGCCTGCCAGGTGTTGCTCCGGGGCCCCCTTGCCCTTGGGGATTTCCTCCTGTTGATTCTTGGCTGTTTGAGCAGCAGTGACAGTGCTTGGGACCCCTGGATAATAATCTGGCAGTGTGCGAGGGGTCAGATTGTGTTGGGGATGATGCCCAGGTCATGCTCATATTATGTATGTGCCCTAACCCAAACATATAAGATGTAATTGTTTCTTTTGTGGAAGAGTCCTCCCTTTGTTCAGGTGGCCCAGGCCTCACTGCGAGTGATTCTCAGCCCAATGGTAGGTGGTTTAATTTGAGGGCCAATGTATGTGGTCGTATTGTTCCAGTCGTGCTCAGGTGCTTCCAAGGACACATCTGGGGGTACTTTTGAAGGCCTTCAGCACTATCTTTCTTGATCCCAGAATATCTGTTTTTTTTTTTAAATTTTTTGTTTAATAAGTGACAAAAAATTAAGACTTTTTTCCCCCTAGGGGTCAGAGAAATAGTACAGCGAGTTAAGTCACTTGATTTGCCTGTAACCAGTTTAGTTTGATCCCCGACACCACCTGGTCCCCCGAGCATTGCTGAATTGGCTCTGAAGGTCTCTGAGCACAACTGGGGTACTCTAGATAATCCTTGGTACTGCAGTGCTTGAAGAACATTGCATTCTCAGACCCAGGCATTGAACTGCCGACCACAGTAATGGCAGGAAGGGACCCTTAGGTCCCCTAATCAGCACTTCGGAACCCTCCCCCACACCCACTTTTTTAAAACATGTTAGTCAATGTCAGTCTATATATGTATAACTTGTATACATGGAGTATATTGCTATTTTTGTTTAGTTCAGGATTATCAGAATAATTTTTGTTGTTCTTAGGAGTTACGGAAAAGCACCAGTGAATCTTAATATCAAGACAGGAGGAAGAGTTTATGGAACTACAGGTAAAATTTGTATTTGCCAGTGCATCAGTAGGAAAGTAATGACTATGCCTGAATAACGTACAGACTATAGTAGCTATCACAGGTGATCTGAAGAGTGCTTCAGTTCAATTCAAGAGAGTCGTTTAAACTTGTGTCTCAAGGATGGGGAAACTTTTCTCTGTGAAAGGCTTTGTAAGAGAATACGTATTTGTAGAGTTTGTGGGTCACGAGGTTTCTTTCCCTCTTTTGATTTTAACTTGTTTGTACAACCCTGTAAGACCTGTTATAGTTCACAGCATATAAAAAGGGATTTAACACCTGGAAGTTATTGGTACATATTGGTACAGGAATTTATTTGAATGAGTTAACAAGTTCCTAATCCGTACACTTTATCTTAGAGTTTCTTCCCTAAAGTTTAAACTTACTGTTATTGATAACGTGCTTATTCCTATAGTATGCCTGACTCTAATGTTCTCATTGAAGCCTTTGTTTTATTGAGAGCTATCACTAGTAAAATGGTGTTTTCTGTTTTTCTCTCAGTATCTTGCTCATGCCATTCTTTCTCTATTTTGTATTTGTTAAAAAAGGAACAAAAGTCAAAGGGGTAGAGCTCGATGCACCTAGAAGTATTAATGGAGTTCCACTCTTGGAGGTAGATTTGGATTCTTTTGAAGATAAACCATGGTGTAAACCTGGTAAGATGATAAATGACTCCATACCCCTCCCTGGGACCAGCCTCAGTGACCCTCAAGGTCCTGGGGCACTCAGTGTGTGTGATGCTCAGTCTTCTGGGATGAACATTGTGGTACCCGGGAGTGTGCTCCAGGCCACTGAGCATGTGCTCTAATACTCGAGCTGTTTCCCCAGCAGAAGAGGACTGGATTTTTCTTGGGAACACCTGATGGTGCTTGAGGTCTGCTGGCAATGACTGGTTACCTGTGTGCTTGTGATCAAACCTGGGCATCTATATTCAAAGCATTCATTCTAGTTCTTTGACTTATCTCTCTGGATTGCAGATTTTTAAAAGATGTTTTGTATTAAAGTCATTAGAGAAGTACCTAACTTTCAGTATCAATAGTATTCATAGGATTTTTGTAAATGTCATTATAAATGTCCTAAGCATAATTCGCAGTAATGACCTGTGTTGCTAAATTGTAACAGTAGCTTAGCATTATATTAGTCTTGCATAGCATAGTATTTTCTTATAATGCCATTTATAAAGGAAATTTCATTAAAAACATAGTTTTGTGGTGCTAGAGTAATAATCGGGAGAACTAGTAAAATTTGAAGAAGTATTTATACTTATAGAACTTATCATTTACATTTTTATATTTTATTTGCTGCATAAAAATAGGATTGAAATACTTGCATACAAAAGTTGTGTCTTCTTTTTAGGCGCTGACCTTTCTGATTATTTTAATTATGGGTTTAACGAAGATACCTGGAACGCTTACTGTGAAAAACAAAAAAGGATACGAATGGGGCTTGAAGTTATAGCAGTTACCTCAATTACAAATATATTTATGGTAATTAGTAAACATTTCAAAATACTCCTGTCTTTTCTATTTTCTATTCACTTTTTTTCCCTAATCACTTTTTCCCCATAAAGGTGATTAAATACTGTGTGATAGTTTAAAATTCCATTCTTTTTATCGTATTTTTTCCCCTTCCCTTTCAGAGTTCTATGTTAATGCTTATCTGATATTTAGCTACAAGTTACTGACTAGCCACAGTTAGTTTGTATTTGTATGGCCTATCAATTCAAAATTACATGGCATCTGAATGGGGAATATGTTATTTAACTTATGCCAAAGACTGTACTATGGGAGTTACACCAGGTGCAGAGATCCAAGATGGCAGATTCAATCTTTTTTTTTTTTTTTTTTTTGGTTTTGACTTTTTGGGTCACACCCAGTGATGCACAGGGTTTACTCCTGGCTCTGCACTCAGGAATTACCCATGGCGGTACTCAGGGGACCATCTGGGATGCTGGGAATCGAACCTGGGTCAGCCGCGTGCAAGGCAAATGCCCTACCCGCTGTGCTATCGCTCCAGCCCCAGATTCAGTCTTTTTTAAAGGTGAATTTTAGTAAATTATCCTTGGTTGCTCTCATTTTTTGTTCTTGAGTCTTCTCCTATGCCACTACTCAAGGGACAAGATTAAAGTGGAAATAGCTTCTCTGTTTCCCAAACCTTCAGCTTCCTGGTGACCTACAAGTTTGCTGATTGTTGTTTCATCTCCACTTTTGCAAGCATGTGAATTTGTACCCTATTATACTAACAAATGCAAAGTAAAGTTCTTGCTCTATGTTGTGATTTTATTTTGAGTCATAGTCTATGTTTGTTTGTTGGATATAAAAGTTCTTCCAACAGGTTATGCTATTATATAGACCATAATATAATCTATCAAAATTGGAGGCTTAAATTTTCCTTGTTGTTTTTTTTAACAATGGTAAGGAAAATGGCAATCTGAATATCTCTATAACTTTGAATGTTGTATGTATTGCAGTTTGGGCATTCTTTAAGAAAAGAGTCTCTTAAAAATTGTGGATTTACTATTATTTACAATGACTAGAAACATTTTCTGGAAAGTGAATTTTACTTTTACTGGTTCTTTATATTTTCCTTGAATAGAACAAAGAAAGTTCCTTTGTAAACTTCCAGCTTCCATATACTTTTGTCTCTTTGCAGTAAACTTCTAAAAGTAAAGAATATAAAGGAAACGATGGTTTCCATTGAAGGTAGCCTTCATGAATACCTTGCTGATATGTATACTGCTTTACTGCAAAGTTGTTTTGAAGAGTTTTTTTCTGGTTTGGAGTAGAGGTCATTTTTCCATTTTAATTTGTGATTCTGAATGAATAAGGGTTTGAGTTGGATAAGTATAGTCTGTTGGTTTTTTTACCTTGATAATGTGCTTAAATATTGCTTGTCTTGTAGAAATACTGATTAGGGAATAGGGTATGTATTTTTTGTTTGTTTGTTTGTTTGTTTCGGGACCACATCTGTTGGTGCTTGGGGAATACTCCTGTCTTGGTGCTCGGGGGGACTTCTTTTGATGATGGGAACTTGGTGGTGATGGGCATTAAACATGGGCCTCCTGCATGCAAAGCATGTGGTCAGCCCATTGAGCAAGCTCTCCAGTCATTCAACTTCATTACTGTGTGCAGCTCACGTTTTTTTTTTTCATTTTGCTTACTGTTGTCTGTAGGATCTTTTAAAATAATGAAAATGTGTTTGAGCGCAGTTGATATTTTTAAGCTGCAGTTTAAATTTCTGAAAGTGCCATGTTAAAGTTAAGATTTTCAGAGTTTTGTGGAATATTTAAAAAAATGATTACTTGTCTTTTACCATGTACCATGTAAATGGTGATTAGTAAAATGCTACAAAGTTCTTATCAGTAATGCAAACACAAAGAGGTAAATGTGTGAGGTCCTAAGTGTGAAAAGGCATATTTTAGATAAAAATATTATCGTTTCTAGGGAATTACAAGAATTAATATGAAATCAGATATTACTTTGGTATGTAAAATTATTGTGATGCTAAATATAGCTTGTTTCAGTGCTTTCTTATTAAAAAATCTTTAACTATGTCAATTTTATTGTGATACCAGGATTTACAGTATCGTAAATCATTGATTTTGTGCATACATCTTTGCAGTACCACACGTAACACCAGCGACTAATTCCTTTGACTGATGTCTCAAGGACCTTTCCCAATTCTCCACCCTCCCCACACCAACCTTCATGCAACCTCAGTTCTATAGATAAAAACTTTCCGTTTAGACTATAGAAGAAAAACAGTATGCAGTATTAGAGAAGTGTGTATTACTGTATTGGGTTTGAGGGTATAGAGAAATATTCTAGATGGAGGAAATTCTAGTTCTGTGCGGTGGGTGACCGCGGCGTCCCTGCAACATTCTCTGTCCTCAGCCTTCCCCGCTTCGCCTTCTGAATGCCGTGCGGGTCTTCCCCAGCGCTGCTGCCACCCCATCCGTGGTTCTAGGCCGTGGTCACATTGTATTCGCGTGCGCCGCCCACTCAGCCCAATGGGCCTGCAACCTGCAGCCGCTTTTCCAGTCCTCTCCGCTGAAGGTGGGTTGGCGCTTGGCTGGGATGGGGGCCATGGGAAGCAGTGCTGGGCTGGGGCACCTTGCACTGCCAGATACCCCCTGCCCCCCCAGCTTCCCGCTGCCTTGCAGTGTCTACCAGTATCCAGGCAACACACGGCGAGTCCCCACAGGCTGTCTTCTGCAGAAACTCCGAGGCTGGTTGCAGTAAGAGACTAGCTGGAAGCGTCAGAGCCCAGTTCACAGCCTCCACCTGGCTTTGAGGGGGTCCAATATGTGCTTGACAGTTCTGCTACCTGGAGGGACTCACGGCCAGCATCATCGCTCTGTCTTCCGCCCACTGTTCCCGGTGCCCACCCTGTGTTCCCATTTCCCACTGAAAACATTCTTCCCTTTGGGTGCTCCTGGGGCTCCACGGTCTCCAGCTCCTGAATTCCATCTTTAGTCCCATTCTTTTGTCTGGCCCATTTCCATTCTTCTGTGGTTCGGTTCAATTTTGGTGGAGCAGGGTTGGGTGTGGAGGGGATGGGGTTAGAACCTAGGGGTCCCCCGCTCCGCTGTTTTCCCGTGCAGACCCCCACCCCCTCCCATACTTCTGAATATATGAATGAGAATTATGGTTTCCAAGCCTTTCACATGATAATTCTAAGCCTCCTCTGATTGGCTCCCTGAAGTGGCTTCTCTTGTGGTCATTCTCACTCCCCGTCCTTTTGTCCTTGCCTGCGACTTGATCAGACATGAGAACACCCCTTCGTGTGACCACAGACTCTTCTGCTCCTCTGCAGACCCAACACCTGCTTCAGCCCCTACTCCAACCCCTAGGAGTGAAATCAAGGTCTCATGGACCTTATTTGCTTTGCAGACAGTAAGCTGCAGCTAGACTCTGGCCATCTCACGGTCATATTACAGCTGGATTTGAAAACGTTTTTGGCCATAGCAATTGAAAAGCTGGAGCGATAGCACAGCAGTAGGGCATTTGCCTTGCACGCAGCCAACATGGCCGACCCGAGTTAAATTCCTCCGCCCCTCTCCGAGAGCCCGGCAAGCTACCAAGAGTATCTCGCCCGCACAGTAGAGCCTGGCAAGCTATCTGTGATGTATTCGATATGCCAAACACAGTAACAACAAGTCTCAAAATGGAGACGTTACTGGACCTGCTCCAGCAAATCGATGGACAACGGGAGGACAGTGATAGTAAAGAGGGGGAAAGCTCTTGGCTTCCACTTGCTAACACTGGTTGGATCCCTGGCATCCCCTCCTAAGACCTACCAGGAGGGGTTCTTGAGTGCAGAGCCAGGATGAAGCCTGGGCATTGCCAGGTGTGGCCCCAAACCCCAAAATAAATAAATACACTTATATCCATTTTGGGCTGGAGCAATAGCACAGCGGGTAGAGCGTTTGCTTTACAAGCTACCGAAAGCTACCGAAAGTATCTCGCTCCCACTGCCAAGCCTGGCTAACTACCCATGACGTATTCGATATGCCAAAAACAGTAATAGAATCTCACAATTTGTTGTGAAACGTTACTGGTGCCCACTCGAGCAAATCTATGGACAATGGAGGACAGTGCTACAGTGCTATATCCATTGTAATTAATGAGTGGTACTCCTCCCACCCCTTTCTCTCATTGGCTATTAAGACCATTTCGTAGGAACAGGGATGTGACTCAGTGGCAGAGCATAGACCTTGCATGAGTGAGGGCACCCCAGGAGGAAGGCGAGTTTCATAAATATGGTGTTGAGATTTTTATGGCATAAGATTCATTACCAGTATAGTGATAATGGCAACATTCTGTAAATCAGTATGTAGTTGTGAAGGTGGTACTCTAGTTTGATCTTCTCATGCACAGGCTGGGATTACTACCTTATCTCTGAAAATTATCCATTTCCATGAGAGGTTCTTTTATAACTTGGAGAGCACCCATTGTTCTTGTCTATCTTTGGCCTCCTATAAGTACAGAAAAGTAAAGGGGATCTTAATGTAAAATGAAGGAAAGACTCAAGTCATCAGAGAATTTCTTCATAGTTACCAGCAAAAAAATGAATAAAAAAAAACTGTTACAAAATTAAGGTAACTCCTCTCCAGGGTCTCAGAACCCTTCAGAAGCTTCCTAAGTTGACAAAACTGCAGTCACTACAGGTCCAGGCCAGTCTGTGGTGTAAGCATTCAAAGATCAGTCTTCATTGCTCCCTCTCCTCAGGCAGCTTTAGGTTGGAGAAACTAATTTTGTTCTCTTTTCTCATTCCTTGATTTATTCTCTCAACCAACAAACTATCAAGCCTTTGTGAGTAACACACTTTTCTTGCTTCAGAGAATGAGGAAAGGATACAATATGGATTTTTTGAGCACTCAAGGTGCTTATAAACTGGTTATAGTGATAGGCACATGAAACAAATCAATAATTAGTATTGCTCTGCTTTTATTTGTGTTTGAATAGTTTTTCTTTTATGTTTTGCAATGCTCAAGGCTTTCTTCTGACTCTGCACTCAGGGATCACTTCTAGTAGGCTTGGGGGCACCACATGGGGTACTGGGGGTCATACCCAGATTGGCCACATGCAATGCAAAAATGCCTTGCCCATTGGACTATCTCTCCACCCTTGCATTTGAATTTTTATTAATAAGTTCATATAGTACATATTGGCTGAAAGTTAAAATTGTCATTTAAGAACTAATGATATAAGAAGTCCACAGTAATGTATTTAGTGAAGTTAGAATACAGGTATTTTGTATTTTATAAAGAATCTCTTATGCAGATGATCTTGATCACTTGGTCACTTGATATCCCGTTATTCATTGATTCGCTCGAGCGGGTGCCAGCAATGTCTCCATTCATCCCTATCGCGTGCTATTGTAGCCCAATGGCATCTGCTCATTCTAGGAACACGAAGAGCCTCAAATCGATCATTCAGGGTCTTGATAAAGAAGTCTGATCATCTCATAAGTGGACGGACACATGATCTTTTGATGTCCCGTGGAATCCAGTCCGTAATGGCTCTAGTCCAGCAGTCATCTCCAAATTTCATTACGTGTCCAACCCATCTGATTTTCGACGCCTTGGCAAATGAGACAGCATCCCTGATTCTTGACCGTTGAAGAAGGTGGAAATTTCGGATTCTTTTCTCTCATTTGAGTGAAGCATGATACTCAAGCATAGCTCTTTGGATTCCTCTTTGGGAGACTCGAATAGCGTTCTCATCATGTTTGTGTAGGGCCCAGGTCTCTGAGGCATATGATAATGCAGGAAGAACAGTGGAATCGAAGAGATGTGCCCGGAGCCAGAGGTTCTTTGTCCTCTTAGCTATTTCTTCAACATTCTTGAAGGCGTTCCAAGCCACTCTCTTTCTCCTGCGCAAGTCAGGTGCCAGGTCATTCGTCATGTTGACTTGTCGACCTAGGTACACATAACTGTTGCATTCGGAGATGTTCATCCCATTGAGCGTGAATGGAACGTCAGGAACGAGACCATTTCTCGAGAAATGCAGGTGATCGTTGCTTATAAAATGGTATAACAAAAAATAAACGAAACTATAGTCTCTTCTAGCAAGGCTAATAATTTGGAGAGAGGAGTGCTGTAGATGAGGTCTTGCTTTGGTGGCAGGTCTATCTTACCTATCTTTCAGGTTATAGTTACAGGCAAGAGATTCTAGCAAGAGCTTCTAGATAGAATCACTGAAGCAATTTACTTCTTTTGCTTATCTACAATCTTGCAGATCTTACAGCTTATAGTTTCACTTGCCACCAGAAGTCAGGGACACGCTCAGATTAATCAGAGATTTTGGAAATAATGCAGAAAAGTATCACGGCTTGAGAATAATACGTATTAGTGCTTCCTATGAACTTAATGCCTAAACTGTTTAAAGGACCAAAGAAATAGGCCAGGAGTTAATGGGCTGACCTTGCTTGCTGCCAACCTGGTTCTATCCCCAGCCGCACATGATTCCCCCAACCACCACCTGGAGTGATCTCGGAGCACAGAGCTAGGAGTAACTGATTACTGCTGAGTATGGCTCTGAAACTACAGCAACCAGCAAAGTTTGTTTGATTTGCTCTTCACGGCCACTTTATGAAACTTGTACTGAGAAGTCTTGGGTGGGCTGAATTAGATCTCTGTGGGAAGTCGTTCCTAATCTCGGGTATCTCTCTTATGTCTTTAGGTTCGTCTCAGCAGACATAAAGCAGTTCGACATTCTACACTTGCCCTAAACAGCTCCCAGTGCCAGGAACTGGCAAACTAATATTTTGGTTTCAATGGATGGTCTAAAAGGATTGTCAAGGTAGGAAGCGGGGAGAGAGTTCAAGTGCGGAACTTGTGCCCACCGTGTTCAAGGCCCTGGGTTTTGTCCTGAGTATTGCACGACTCCCAGCTCTGTGGGGTGTTACCCCAGCAGGCTCAGAGAACCTACAGACCTGATAGATGAGAGTCGTCTAAGTGAAAGTGTTGGATCACCGGTCACACCCCAGAATCAATAAGGTCTCAGTGAGTTGACGGTGGTGTCCATATTCTACAAGTCTTGTGTGCTCTGTATGTTCATGGCTGGGAAGTTTTGTTTAATGTTGAAGTCACAGGTTACTTCAACGGTTGGCAAGGATTGCTGGAGTTTCGTTTTTATTTCTAATTAAACTTTTTTTTCCAGAAATATGTTTTTGTTTTTTAGAACTTTATAGTGAAACACCATGAGGTACATTTGTAGATTTACAAATTTTTGTGCTTGGGTTTCAGTTATGCAATGATCGAATACCTATCCCTCCCACCCCCCCATCCTCCCCATCCCACCCTGCCTCTGTGGCAGGGCATTTCCCTTAGTTCACTCTCTCCTTTTGGGTGCTGTGGTTTGCGAAAGAGGCATTGAGTGGCATCTAATTAAACATTTTAAAATCTACATTGAGATGTTCAGAAGGACCTTCAATCTGAACTCTTAACAGCTTCAGGATCTTTCTGAACTTGAAGAAAGGGAAAATGAAGATATTGTGGCACCACTTCAGAAGCAAAGCGTGAAGATCTTCTGTGCTTTAGAGGTGGTTTTGTCGTCCTTTGGCAAGAGCCCTGGAGTTGGCAGAGCCGAGGAGACTTTGGATAAACTGGAAGGTCTCTGTGGGGACTGGAATGGGGGTGTGGGTAAGAATTCATTCTCTCTCTCCCTCTCTCTCTCTGTCTCTCTCTCTCTTTCTCTCTCTCTCTCTCATCATATTTTCAGATACATCACAAACTGCCCTCTCCTTGCTAAGTAAGCTGCTAAAGCCATGGGCCGATGCTTTTAATAATACTTGTTTAAATCTTAGGTAGTAACCAACAGAACCTTTTCTTTTTGGTGGGGGAAGGACCTGGGGACCCTTCACAATTTTAGAGCTGTCTGCTTACCAAGAACCTTAGGGGTATAGGGATGGGAATAGTGTTTCTCCTATTTGGGGGTAACAGTCTTCTTTGTTCCAAAGTAATTTTTCAAATACAGATCATGTGTAATTGTCTGTTATCCCAGCGAAATCTTCATTTTGACAATGAAATACCCAAATAAAAATGTTTTTCCCCCCAGAATCTGTGGCATTTAGGCTTAGGGTATTAAATTAAAGGCAGCACTGTTAGTGAAAGAACTGGAACAGACTCTGGTAGGTGAATCTTAGGGAGAGACCAGCTCATCCTTTCCACTACCAAATCTTCCTCAAGTTCCTGAAGTTGATAGGTGATAGGGCAGATGTTTGAATGGGTTGTCACACCCCGTGGGGGGTAGGGGCGTGCCATCTGCCTGAGGTTATCTAGTCACCATCACCAAAGCCGCCTGCACTTCCCCATGGCCGGAACCAAGGGGAGGCTGACCAGATTGGTTTTTAATCTGAGAAGTGCACTCATCCCCTGGGAATGGGCTCAGCGCCCATCGGGATATATTAGCTCTAGAATTACCAGTTATCCAATTCCGTTATTCCTAGCTGCGGTATCCAGGTGACTCGGGTCTGCTTTGAACACTATAATATTTTTTTTTTTTTGCTCTTTGGGTCACACCCAGTGAAGCACAGGGGTTACTGCTGGTTCTGCACTCAGGAATTACTCCTGGCGGTGCTCAGGGGATCATAAGGGATGCTGGGAATCGAACCTGGGTCAGCCGCCTGCAAGGCAAATGCCCTATCCACTGTGCTATTGCTCAAGCCCAGAACACTATAATTTTTGCAAAGTAATCGACTCCATGCCAGGCTGTTTTCCTCGAGGCACTCCAGAGAGGGGCAGGTGAGAGTCCTTCCTGTCCCACTACCCAACTGCCGCCACGCTCCAGGCCAGGGCGCTTTCACATTAGAAGACACTTCCTACCCATTTTCTATAATTGCCACACCATATTTGATGGAGTTCAGACAGTAGGCAACAAGTCATAGAGAGAAATATATAAATATTTGCCTCTTGGAGAGCCCATCAAGCTACTGAGAGTATCCTACCCACACGGGCAGAGGCTGGGGACTCCCTGTGACATATTCGATATACCGAAAACAGTAATACCAACAAGTCTCATTCCCCTTATCCTGAAAGTGCTCCAATCATTGGAAGAAGCTGCTAAAATCTCATCACTGGAAGGAATAGAGACGTTACTGGCACCCACTCGAGTAAATTGATAAACAACGGGATGACAGTGATACAGTGATTATTATAAAGTAACTTATTATTATAAGGTAAAAGGTAAAGGCCCTCCCATTGATCGTTGATTTGCTCGAGCGGGCCCAGTAACGTCTCCATTGGAGACTTTGTTGTTACTGTGTTTGGCATATCGAATACTCTCGGTAGCTTGCCGGGCTCTCCAAGAGGGGCGGAGGAATCGAACTCGGGTCGGCCATGTTGGCCGCTTGTAAGGCGAACGCCCTACCTCTGTGCTAAAATCAAAATATTTGATTACATTTAATATTCAAACGCCAATCCCACCACCAGTACACCTTCTTACCACCATATTTTGTATGTTTCCATCTCGAACCTGAACCCCTGCCCCAAAGCAGAACCGAAAGAATTTATTTTGTATTGTGTTCTGAATCAACTACTGAAAATACTCCAAAAAAGTTTCCTTAGAGGAAAGTATGTGAAGATTGTTCTATTTCCCCCAGGGACCATTAAGCCCTTCAATAAGAGGTTACTGACATGTTGTTAAAGGTTGAGCCTTGTTTGTTTGTGTGTGTGTTTGTGTGTGTATATATACACTCCTAGGAGCGATAGCACAGCGGTAGGGCATTCGCCTTACACGCGGCCAACATGGCCGACCCAAGTTCGATTCCTCCGCCCCTCTCGGAGAGCCCGGCAAGCTACCGAGAGTATTCGATATGCCAGACACAGTAACAACAAATATATACACACATCTGTAAAAATATATGTCCCTGTATGACTGGTAGCCTTCTACTTTAAATCCCATCAAATGTTTAGTGATACTCTTGGATTATTAGTGGTGTGAGGTATGTCAAGTTCCTAGTGTATAGTAGAGGAGTCTATAGGTGTCTAGCTTCAATTTGCCCATTTGAAATACATAATCAGTATGAGATTTGTGCCATGGTCTTGACTAATTCCCTTCGAGTTTACCTGTTTACGAATGTCCAGAATAGATCAGACAGCAAAAATGTATGGTAATAGCCCTGACAGAATATACCTACCAGAGAACCTTTGAGACATAGCCTTGCGTGGTACCTTCCCTTACTCATTAAGATCGTGATGTAGTTCTCTTTTTTATTTTTTTATTTTTGTTTTTATTTTTATAACCTTTTTATCTTCTCGGTTACTCCCAGCGATGTTCAGGGGTTACTCCTTGTTCTACACTCAGAAATTACTTCTGGCAGTGCTGGGAGGTCCACATGAGATGCGGGGGTTCGAACCCAGGTCAGCTGCATGCAAGGCAAACGCCCTACCTGCTGTACTAGAGCTCCAGCCCCAGTTCCCCTTTCAGAGGTCATAAAAATCAATTCTAGAGGTTGGCATAGTAAATCCATTTGTTTTGGTTGGATTTAGGATCATTATCATTCCTTACGAAAAGGAAGACCACTCAGAAGTTTGCTATTCAAAAGACTGTGTCAGATGCATTTCAGAAACTGCTCATTGTGGTTTAGGTAAGACTTTTGTAGGTTGTCTTGAAGTCCTGCAGTTTTCTTACTTGAAGAGCAAATAAATTGATTTTGAGAAATAATGGAAATATAAGTACTTCCTATTCCTCTATTTTCTAGATGCTTTACAGAGTAGTCACAAATTTGTTCTTTGTGAAATCTGTGAAAAATAATTACAGCAAATATTACCCCCAATGTATAAACGTAGAATAGTTTAGACTGTAGAGAGAATATTTGATCCAATTCTTCTTTCTCAATTGTTTGTCAATAAAGCAGAAGAGAATAGTGGTTCTAAACTTCAGAATCCTCTGTTTAAGTACTAGTTCTGTCCATTTTTTTCTTTTCTTTTCTTGGTTTTTGGGCCACACCTGCTGACGCTTAGGGCTTACTCCTAGCTATGTGCTCAGGTACCACTTCTAGCAGGACTCGGGAAACCACATGGGGTGCCAGGGACTGAACCTGCGTTGTATGCATGCAGGGCAAATGTTCTACCCATAGTAATAGAACTCTGGCCCCTCTACTTTTTAAAATGCAGCTGTAGGTCTCTAAACATATATGTGAAGGTATTTCTAAGCCGCAATTTTCTTTTCTTTTCTTTTTTCTTTGCTTTCTTGGGCCATACACAGTGATGCTCAGGGGTTAGTCCTGGCTCTGCACTCAGGAATTATCCCTGGCGGTGCTCAGGGGACCATATGGGATGCTGGGAATCGAACCCAGGTCAGCCATGTGCAAGGCAAACGCCCTCCCTGCCTCATTAAGCTGCAATTTTCTGAAAAAATATACTTTTAGTTTTGCTTACCTTATATTGTAAAAGTAAATAACACTTACCTAGAACTGCACTCATTTGTGGAATATAAAGTAACAGAATTGGAGACTAACACCCAAGGATAGTAGAGATCGGGACCAGGAGGATTGCTCCACAGCTCGAAAGCAGGCCTCGCATGCTGGGGGAAAAGGCAGCTCAGATAGAGAAGGGACCACCAAGTAAAGGATGCTTGGAGGGCCCATTCGGGATGAGAGATGTGTGCTGCAGGTAGACAACAGACTGAACATGATGGCCACTTAATGCCTATATTGCAAGCCACAACATCCAAAGGAAGAGAGAGATTGAAAGGGAATAGGGAGATTTAAAGGGAATAGGCCTGCCATGAGGCGTTGGGGGGGATGGGGGAGTCGTGGGAGGGATACTGGGAACATTGGTGGTGGAGAATGGGCACTGGTGGAGGGATGGGAACTCAATAATTGTATGACTGAAATGTAAGCACAAAAGTTTGTAACTCTGTAACTGTACCTCACAGTGATTCATTGAAAAAGAAGAAGAAACATACTGAGTAATAAAAATAAATATTTGTAAAGACTTACCTAGAATTCAGTAAAGGACGAAATATTCTAATTATTGGTACTGTTTTCTACTGAAGAGGAAACTTAACTGGAATGAGTTCAGGGTTGGTTTTCAGCACTGACATATTGAGTGGTTGTGATTCTATGTAGCAACCAAGTATGTGTTGTGCACCTTCACAATGATTCTGCTGGGGCCAGGAAGAAAGCTGAGAGCCTGGTGCACATGCTATGCATGTGGAAGGCCAGGGTTGGATTCCTGGCACAACATGAGCGTCCAGGAGCAGCCCCCAAGTACTTCGGTCAGGAGAAGACTTAACACTGCTGGGTGTGGCCCCCAACAAAAACAAATAGTGGTCATACTATTTAAGATTTTTAAATGTTCTCCTCTTATGGAATTTTCTAGTGCTATGGATATTTCCGGCTGTGCCCAAAGGAAAGTGAATAATCCGTAGAGAGTCCACAAACAGAATTGCTTTCCTTGCTTTATAGCCCTGCAGTCTTAGAGAAAGGAATTTTCAGTTGTCAGAGACCTTATTTATTACACGAGTAGCTCCTGGGTTGACTTCAGCCTTGCAGTCTGGGCAATTTTCTAGCAAAAGTGACTTCTGTGGTCAACTGGTAAAATTTCTATCAACTATAATAACTTTTGAGAACCAGTGGGGGTTTTGAAGATGGTACCAGAGCCTTGCATATCCCTGGCATGGCATATGGTCCCCTCTAGTACCATCAGGGAGCACAGAGCCAGGAACAGTCCCTGAGTACCAGAGGGTAGGATCTGCAAACCCCAAATAAAAAGAAATGAAAGAAGCAGTGGGTTGGAGAGATAGCTCAACAGGCTGAGCACATTCTTGGCATGCAGGAAGCAGGTTTCAGTTCCAGCTCAGCACAGCATTGCCAGGAATGACTCCAAGTACTAAGTGGGTATAATCCCTGAGCACCTTTGAGAATGGCCTCAAAACAGAGAGGCAAAAGGAACCAAACTTAATGTCTGCATTGACAAGGAAAATGCTCTTATTTTATGCGTTAGAAATAAAATTATTGGATGTATAAAGGAAATACACACCCACTATCACTGTGTACTACCTTCATAGAGAGAACATTTTAGCCAATAAGTTTGAATTGATCCTTGTTAACTTTATTTCAGAAAGTGGTAACGTAGCCGTGGAATATCGGCCTTTTGAGGAGCTCACTGATGCCAGAACCGAAGAGCTTCATGATTTAGTTCAAGTACATGAAAGAAAAACTCAAGGATGACATATACACAATGGTAGCAATTCAAAATAATGAGCAGATTTTAGAAGTGTTTAGCATGTGTAGGCAATTCTACCATCCCCAGAAAAATATGAAACTCTCAAGCTTTAGTTCAGAGAATTTCTGAAGTTTCCCTGAAGTCCTAGCCATTGGTTCTAAAGCCTTCTTTGAAATTTGGAGAGTTCTGAGTGCCCTCTGAGTTCTGTCAGAGAAATACCTTTTTGAACTCCTCTTAAACAGGATCTAGGGATTTGGGACCTTAAGTACGATTATGTTACAGCATTTGAAAAGTTACATTTTTTTTCAAGTATGATGTCATATCTAGAGCTCAGCATCTCATATATATCTTGTATGAAATATTTATATGAAATATGAAATATCTTTCTGTTAAGCCGATTGGTTAGGTTTGGTTTTTTTGGTGTTCCTTGAACAGGTCTCGGTAAAATTTATTCTGCCATTTCCAAAGCCTCCTGTTTTCATCTTGCTCTCTATAAGGCATGAATATATTGGTTTCTCATCACCCTGCTGGTGTTTGCATGTAGTGTTTGCTGATTTTTCTCTTTTTTTGATGGTTACCTTGTTCTTAAGAACCAAGAGATAAATTGATTATTTTTAAGATTTGCGGAGCAGAATGAAAACATGAATAATACTTTTAAGTTCCACAAACCATAAAAACTTGGGTTTGTTTCCTGTTCCCATTGATTTTGTTTTTTCCTACCATGATCCTTGTAATGAAATGGAGTGTGCCTTTTCTTGTTAAAAAAGAAAAGCTCATTTGAGTATGTTTTGTGTAATTTCTGAGTTGATAAATTGGACCTTCTTCAAAAAAGATCCTTAAAGTCAATGTCTTGCTATATCTGAAGAAGAAATATAAACTCTGTTTTCAAATTATTATGGGTGATAAATCCAAGACAGGCCCTTTTATAAATCAGATGTAAAATTTTAAAATGAGGTTTATAAAAATGGGCCACATTATAAACTTTTCCTGTTTTGGATCTCAGTGACAATATTTTGCACTTAAATACCTCTTATCTGAATTTTACAGGTTAAAAGGTAAGTAGCAGGAAGATAGTGTTTGGGAAGCATTCAGAAGTAAGCTTTTCTCTCCATTGTTCTGCATTTCTGGATTTTGATGCAATGCAGTATGAATTGTTTGCTTTCTTCAAGCTACATCCCTGCTCGACTACAGAATGGTGCTAACGAGTTAAATGAATGAATCAACTTGAAGGCTGATATGTGGATCCACAGTTCTGATTGGAATGTGGTTTAAACAGAAATTGTGTTGTTTTGTTCACACATTATTTACTTCTGCTTACCATTAGGTCTGCCACTAAAATCCATGGCTTAGATTTGAGTTCGTTGGTTTGATCTGAAGATGTATTGGTATGAAACTTTGTAGGTGCTAACCTCAGTTCTAGTAGTTTGTCTGGAGGAGCCCTTCCACCTCCATGGATGTAGTTCCCTTACTTTGGAAGTATAAAATTTGATATAAGCTGGTTTCCTAAGCCTGGGACTGGGGGAATGGCATTGCTGGTTCAGCACCTGGGAAGGATCTGACTCAGCATCAAAAACAAGGTTGGAGAAAGAGAGTACAGGGCGGAAGGTGCTGCTAAGGTGCTTGCCTTGCATACAACCGATCCTGGTTTGATTCCTGGCACCACACATATACCCCCTAGCGCTCCCAACAGTGATTCCTGAGCACTGATGTATATAACCAGAACCTTCCCCCTATAGTAAATAATAAGCATCAAAAACCCAATTTGAGTGGCATTTCTGACCTTTCGCTTTGAGTTTTTCCATCCAAACAAATGATCTTATCCTGTTAGTCCCTAAAATTCTGTTCCTGGGCTGGAGCGATAGCACAGCGGTAAGGCGTTTGCCTTGCATGCAGCCAACATGGCAACCCGAGTTCGATTCCTCCGCCCCTCTCGGAGAGCCCGGCAAGCTACCGAGAGTATCTCGCCCGCACGGCAGAGCCTGGCAAGCTACCCATGACGTATTCAATATGCCAAACACAGTAACAACAAAAGTCTCCAATGGAGACGTTACTGGGCCCGCTCGAGCAAATCGATGAACAACAGGAGGACAGTGATCAGTGATCAGTGATGAAATATTTTATGAAAGAACCTTTCTGTTCAACAATTGCATAGTATTCCAAATTAGGAATTAACTTGTTAATTTCCAGGAGAACATATGAATACACTATGTGTGTATTCTAGGGATGCTGGGGGGTGGCAAAATGTGTTTAATATCATTGGGAACAAATTTGGAGTTGGATATATGTAATTAACATGGCTCAAAGTCAGAAAATTTATTTCCAAAGTTAGGGAGTTAGGGGAAGATAAAAAGAGAAAAGGTGATTCTGTTCCTCTTGTTGAAAATCTGTTTTTTTCCTTTGTAAAATAAATTTTATTTGTGGGTAAGGTAGCGGGATTCACACTTGGTGGCGCTCAGGAATTACCCAGCCTGGCTCGTTGTTATAATCACTTGTGGAAGTGCTCGAGGGACCAGGTGATGGTAGGGATCAAATTCAAACCTTTCTTGTGCAAAGCATGCGCTCAATCTTTTGAACTATTGATCTAGTCCTGCAAAGAAATTTTTTAAATAGTTTAAATCAAACCCACCAAGAAAACTTCCAACACCTACAATTGGGTCTTAAAAGACTTAGCTTAGGAGCCTGAGACATAGTTCATCAGGCTGGAGCATGGACTGTGATGAGGGAGACCTGGGTTTGATACCTGCCACTGCATGGCCTCCTGAGCACTGTCAGGTACAGCGTCAAACACCTCCAGGTGTGGCCCCCAAAGAGACAACAATGTCCACCTTACTAAGAAAGGTGAGAAGACATTTCGTACTAATGCCAAAGAATTCAGAAAACGAACATCCATCCCTAAATGAGGCTACTCTTGGAACCAACTCCATTCGGGGCTCTCTACTCAACTAGAGAGTGGGAAGAAGCCCCTTCTCATGGAATTTATATTCTGGAAGTGTGAGATAATAAGAACTGATATGGATGAGAAGAAGGACTGTGAAGAAAGTAAAATGGGTACTAGTTACAGTATTGCAAGAGAGCCTTGTCACTTTCTGACGTGAACATCTTAAGTGTTCCCTCCGAGTGCTAGAAGGGCAGCCCTCTAGAAAGGAGCTTGCTCCTTTTTCTCCGTGAATTTATGTTGAGTTCCATGCAAGAAAGGGGGATTTCCCCAGGCCGGTGTAAAGGAGCGCATATGGCTGTTCATTCAGTTTAAGAACGGTCTTCCAGAATCAACTGTTTCTGGCCCCAGAGCCCTGCTTCAGAAAATGTTGTGTCCCTGATTCCGTGCTATCCCCTCTCTAGGAGAGTGATAAATAATCAGAGAGACTAAGAGCTTAAAGGAAATGACAACATTTGTGAACCCCCACCCACCCGAAGTAGTGCTCCTTTTGCAGGTCAACTGCCTTTCTTGGAAGCAGGATGGCCAAGGGGAGGAAGAATGTCTCTTGGATTTCAGTAGTGAGGAGGAAGCACCAAGACCACCACAGCTGGATTAGTGCTGTTGAATTCACCAGTGTTCCCTGTCTGGGGACAAGCTGTTCCTCCCCTACCCTCGGGGCTCCGCCCAGTCCCAGTCCTGTTGGGTGGCAAAAGTGGGAGGGGAGGCAAGGGGGGTGGGGTAGAGGACCTGATTGGATGTGTTTGGTGCCTTGGGGGAAGAAGGAAAGCCTGGGTCTTGCTGGCTTTAGATCCAATAAAGGTTGCTTAAAGGCTCATAAAGGTGCTGAGGGGGTGGGGCCCCCGGTTGTCAAGGGCCTGTGGTTGTCAAGGGCGTGGTTGATAAGGGCATGCAGGGGCAGTGCCCAGCTGCCTTAATCCTCAGGCTCAGGAAGACTACACTTCCTTAGCCATGAATGTGGGATTAAACATATTTATAATTCTTTACCTCTCCACCCATCTGCAGGGCGCTCCTCTCCGGGGGAGAGTCCTACCCCCAGTCCCCCTGGCCCCCAGCCCCCCAGGGCTCCCCAATCCCTGGCTTTCATCTTCCCCTGATCCTGCCGCTGAATCACCCCCTACCCTTCAGCCCCGGATTTCAAAACTCCCCGCCTTCCTTTTGGATCAAATTGGCGGGCACCATGTTGCTGAAATTGTTCCAACTCGCAGGAAATCTAGGAGACCTCGTCGTCGACCACAACCAATGCAGGAGGATTACTTCGATTCCAGTATGGATACCTTTTATCCTGAGGGGAGTCAACCTTTGGTGGGAGATTCAGAGAAACATCCACAGATTCGTCACGAGACTGGATCCTTTTCACCCCAGCCTCAGCATCCAGAAACCTTTGAAGAGCTAGAACAGCTTCCCTTTAAGGCCCTGGAAGCTGAACTTTCAGCAAGCACACAACAGAGCCCAGCTGCACTTCTAGGATCTCCCGAGGAATCAAAACCTCTGGTAGTTTCAGACTCAGATTTGCTGTCAAGTACCCCTGAAAAGGGTGATACTGCTTCAGTCCTGCCAGAAACCCTAGTTCAGCCTACATTGGCTTCCGAGGAGAGAGGATCTTCAGTGCCTCAGGAGGTGGAAGCTCAGCCTTTAGAGTCAGGTCAGAGTTTGAAGAAAGTTGAGCCCGTATCATCTTTGGTCCATGAGGTGTCAACGTGGCCTCGAGAGCCATGGCCTCGAGAGCTTGTAGGTAAACCATCAGACCATCCTGAATATGTGTCATCACCAAGTAAGAATGAGGCTCAACCCTTCAATGTTCCAAGTGCGAGGGAAACACTTGCAGACATGACAATTGACATGTTTGCAGAGGTCAGTAATGAGCGTCAGCCTTCTCCCGAGCAGCAGGAGGTCTCAGCTCAGACTCCAAATGAAGCAACTCCACAACCAGAAACATCGACAACATATCATTCTTCTCTGACACACTCTTCTGCCCTTCCTGCTGTACGACATGCTTCAGAAAAGGCACACGTAGATTTCCCTGAGCAACTGGAACAGAATGTCTCCATGACCTTTAACATATGTGAGCTCTGTACCTGCACAGATAAGACCCTCTCCTGCTCCGGTCTCAGTCCAGAGAAGAGGCTCCATAGAGTGCCTGTGCCAGGGCCCAACACCAACACCTTCACCGTCCTGTAAGAATCCCCTTTCCTCTGTTCTCTGCATTCTGCCTATTGACATAGCAAGCCTTTTCTTCAATGTCTCCCTGTGTCTGCCTCATCCCCCTGCCCACGTTAAATGATTTCCATTTTTTATCTTTTGTTAGTCAAAAGATATCCTCATTCTCCTTATCTGTTGCTGCTGCTTCTCTAGTCTTTTGGTTATAAACGTCCGTACCCTTTTTCCTTCTCTATTTTTATCTCACCATCAGCCTATCCTTCATCCCATCATCCACTCATTTAATTCCTTAACCTTTGTTTTCTTTGTGCTACAGCCTTTTTTTTAAAAAAATAGTTTGTCCTCCTTATCTTTTATTGCTGGTGCCACAATCTTGTGCTTATGGACATGAATTCTGGAGCCAGATTGCCCGAGTTTGCATTTGTTAGCTTTGTTACCTTGGACAAGTTATTTAGCTCTGTGACTCAGTTCCCTTTTCTTGAGGTGGGGGTAATGGTAAGTTATCACCTCCTAATATTGTTGTGATACTTGTTGATTTTGATACTTATGAAGTTAGTACCTTGAAACAAGTTTAACATGAATCCCTATAGAGATGAGGCCAAGGTGGTGGAGAAGGCTTGACTGTGAGATCTAACCAGCTCCAATTGCAACAAAAGTAATACTATGAAATCTATGTAAATACTTTGGGCCAGAGTGATAGTACAGTAGGTAGGGCATTTGCCTTGCACGTGTTCCACCTAGTTCTGATCCCCGGCATCCCATATGGTCCCCTGAGCACCACTATCAGTGATTCCTGAGTGCAGAGCCTGGAGTCACACCTGAGTATTGCCGGGTGTGGCCTCCCCGTGAAACTATATACTTACATCAGGCAACTAGCATACACATGAATGCTGTCTGTATTCATTAATCTCTCATTTCAGAATTACAGTTGTTTACATCGACTTTCCATATAAAGCACCCATTTCCCTCAACCTAGCCACAACAATATGTCATCGGCTCTTAAACATGATGGTATTGGGGAGAAAGGGAATACACAAAAAGGAAAGGCAGCGTGTCACCAAGCACCAACAGAGGCACAGAAATGTACAGAATCTTGTCAGTTGGGGAAAGCTGCAGAGAGCTGACACAGAGCAACTTTAGCTGGGAATTAGAGGTTGATTTTTTTGGATCAAAAATTATTTATGTGCTGGGCATATAAAAAGCTGTGCATGTTTGGTATGATTTTTGTGTTTGGAGATATGTAATATGCTTGTAATATGAAACAGTTACGAATCTGTGCCTCCTTAAACATATCCCTCAACTTGGGGCTTAGACATCATAAAGCATCCAGAAGTCTTGAGTGGAAATGTTCTCTAGGTTGGTGGGATAGGTTTCTGTTTCAACATTTTCACCCTGAAAACTGTGTATGTAAACTGATTAGGTTTATATTTGGATTATGTACACATTTGCAGCTTATATACACATGTTGCTGAGGGAAGTTGACAAAACTAGATTCAAAGTGATCCACAGAGTTAGTGTTTAAAACTGAACTCAGGGAGCCAGAGTCCTAGGACAGTGGGTAGGGCTCTTGCCTTGCATGTGGCCAACCCAGGTTCAATCCCGGACACCTCATAGGGTCCCCCTCCATCACTGCCAGCAGTTCAATGAAAAATTATTGACCCTGAGCGTGGAGCCAGGGGCAAGTCCTGAGCACCATCCCCCCCTCCACCAACTTCATGCGTCTATACATGTGTAAATTCATGAACATATTCTCTTTGTTACAATAGGTCAGTAAAGTAAACAGGATAAGGTGCAAAAATCCCACTTTCCCACTCTACCAGCTATTTGACTGCCGCGTGGTAACTTCTGTTACCATCTTGGGTTTCCTTCTACTCTCTTTCCTGTGCATTCCTCGCCACCCCCAATGAAGGTAGTTCTTTGTGATTTGTTCTTTTCCTGAGGCACGTTGAATATATCTCTCCTCACTAGTCCCCCCTCACTTTCTAATTTCCGTAGTCTCTATCTAGAAATTTCTACTATCTTGAAATTTCAACAGAGAGCATTGACTTAAACCTTTGGTGTTCCCTGGCAATGCTTTAAAATATTTATTTGCTGATAATTTTGTTCATTTTTCTTTATATGATAATTATGAAATTATAATTTTCTCCATTGATTTGCAGTAGGAGTTACAATAGGTGTGAGTTTAGAAAAATGGCTTACAGGCTAATTAGCTGGCAGTATTTATCTACTCCAGGAATTAGGAAGTTCAGATTGTGAGATATTTCATTGTTTGACCAGTCACCCCACATCATGTCTTTAGTTGGGCATAATGGGAAACTCATAGCTATGGAGATAAGCTGGAGTATTCTGTGTTTCCATGATTCTTTTACTTATTCTGTTCATTCTTTTCCTACCTGTTCAAATCTGTGAACTGTGTTTCTTCACAGAGATTTCCAAGGAAACTCTATTTCTTCCATTGATGGAAATACATGGAAGGCATACCCATGGGTTGAGAAACTGTGAGTATATTCTCTCCAAATATGAATATTAAAAAATAATTGCACCATAAAATCCTCCGTAGTATACAATTTTAAGATCAACACCACATAGAAGCTATTTCGCCCTCATGTCCCAAAACAACCTCTCTTAGTTATAATAGTTTACTTCTTTAAAAAATTTTGGTTTACCAAGCTCTTACGTTAAAAGTCTTTTTGTTTTCCATTCCATAACTGGTAGAGTTAATTGTATACACACACGCACATATACATATAGGTATATATTTTGGTGATGTAGATGGTTTTTATTGAACTTATTTTAGAAAGATGTGAGAGGAGAAAAAGAGAAGTTCTAGAGAGAGCACACAGAGATGAGCAAACAGGAAATGTGTTCACAGGAGAACCTTGGCTTGAGTAGCAAGCCAACATGATTACTTTCTTTCTTTCTTCCTTTCTTTCTTTCTTTCTTTCTTTCTTTCTTTCTTTCTTTTTTATGTAGGAGTACTGCTATTTATTTAGCCACTGATTAGAACTCCATCTTACTTTTTTTCATTTTTTATAATTTTATTTATTGAATCACCATGAGAGCAGTTACAAAGCTTTCAGGTCTAAGTCTCTGTCATACAATGAAACACACTTGTACCTTCACCAGTGCCCATTCTCCATCACAAAAAACCCCAGTATACCCCCCTCCCATACCCTCCCCCTACCTGTGGGGCAGATGATTTCCACATTACTCTCTCTCTACTTTGATCACATTCAATATTTCAACACCAGACACACCATTATTATTTGAGATTTTACCCCAACACTCAGATCTGTTGAAAAGGCAGCAGTAGACAATTTGTGTTCTATTGCTGGTTATGAATAACATATGATGTTGCGTGGCTGTAGTAGGGTCATGTGATTTTGCAATTTCAAAATTTTAACACTTAAATCTGGAGGGATTTCTGCCAAAAGCCACCGGGTTTTGAGATTTGCTCCTGGGTCTCTGGGATCATGGCCGTTGAGCAGCTTGATCAGGAGCCAGAGAGGCCGTTCTTGGGTGATGACTTGGGGTCTCATTGGGACGGGGAGACTAGGACCCGCTCCACCCCCATCCTGTGAGGCCCAACAAGTTTTGTCGCTGCAGGCCCAGACCTGACTGTCTAATGGCCTCTGGAGGATGATGGCCACTGAGCTGCCAAGGGGGCGCAGGCGGAGGGACAACACCCTTTCCCCCCTGGGGTGGCCCGGCGACAGTAACCTACTGCGGAGTCTGGACGCTTTTCTGCCAAAAGCCACTAAGTTTTGAGATTTGTTTCTGAGTCTCTGGGATCAAGGCTGTTAAGCAGCTTGATCAGGAGCCAGAGAGGCCGTTCGTGGGCGATGACTTGGGGTCTCGTTGGGGTGGGGAGGACAGACCGGCTCCACCCCCATTCTGTGAGGCCCTGCATGTCTCGTCACTGCGGGCCCAAACCTGACTGTCCAGTGGCCTCTGAACGATGGTCGCCACTGGGCCAACAGGGGGAACAGGCCAAGGCACGAAACCTATTCCCACCTGGGTTAGCCCAGCACTGGTAACCTACTGCAGGGACCAGACGCATTTCTGCCAAAAGCTGCTGGGTTTCAAGATTTGCTTCTGAATCTCTGGGATCATGGCCATTAAGCAGTTCAATCAGAAACCAGAGAGGCCATGCCTCCAATTATATAGCTGAGTCGGAGGTGGTTTGTAGGTATGTGGGAAACATACCTAACTTTTGTCAGTTTACTTTCTTGGTAAACTTTGCCCCAAGTTTTTGGGGTCTGGCCAAAGGCACAGCAGCAATTTTGGGGTATCTGGAAGTCTGAAGGTGCCATCAGGCTGCTGATGCTCTCGACTCACAGGTACATGATTACATTCTTCATTAAAAATTTTTAAATGATCCATAATGCGAAAGTAAATCTTCTGATTTGTTTTTTCTATAAATATAACAGCTACCACTTGATACTTTCACTTTATTTTGCTTTAGACTTCTTTCCTTTATGGTGCATAGAGGTTTACCCCATCTATTTAAAATCCTGTTTCATAATAATTCTATTGAAAGATGCTTTGATTTTTTTTGGTCACATGTATTACCGCAGCACAGGGCCTTGTGAATATGGGCAGATAGGTCTGTTAATTAGATATTTAGAGATGGATTTGTTGGGCTGAAGAGTATATAGTTATAAAAATTTAATTGACCTCAAAATAGTTGTGCCAGTTCATGAAAGTATTGTTTCTCCATGCCCATCCACCTCTGGGCATTCTTTATTTTGGGGCTGCCCTGATGAATCAATAAAAGGGATCCCATCCATATTTTAATTTTATGGTTAGTACAATGGGTAGGGCGTTTGCCTTGCATGGGGCCAACCTGGTCAACCGAGTTTGATTCCTCCGCCCCTCTCAGAGAGCCTGGCAAGCTACAGTGAGTATCTCGCCCACACGGCAAAACCTTGCAAGCTACCCGTGATGTATTCGGTATGCCAAACACAGTAACAAATCTCACAATGTTACTGGTCCTGCTTGAGCAAATCGATGAACAGTGGGAGGACAGTGACAGTGCTATTAAATAACACATATTGACATACCTAATAGCCACCTGTATGTCTAACAACTAACTTCAAATTTGTGATGAAGAACCAAAAGATTGAGATGTCTATAACAAACGCGATGTGAAAAATATCTGTGGTTTGTATTAGAGGCCAAATGAACAATTTGCTAATCTGTCATTGTCAGTTGACATTCCTAATATGAGAAATGACCGTTTTAGGGCCAGAGCGGTAGTACTGTGGGTAGGGTTTTTGCTTTGCATATGGCCTACCAGGATTCAATCCCCACCACCCCATAGGGCCCTCCAGCCCTGCCAGGAGTGATCCCTGAGCACAGAGCCAGGAATAAGCCATGAGCACAGCCAGGCGTGATCTAAAACCAAAACCAAAGGCTGTTTCAGTGCGTTGGAAATAATTGTATTTTCATCCAGGCTATGACCTCAGACCTAGAGAGAAAGTCTACAAATGGAAATCGCTTGCATACTTTTCTAAACATTAAAAAAAGTAGAATTTTTTTAAAAATAATTTTGCTCTGGTGCCACACAGTGGTGCGCAGGGGTTATCCTTAGTTCTGAAAGGTGAAATTTTTCTAAACAAAAGGGGACATTGGAGCAGGGAATCTAAACCATAATTGGCAGCAATTATCGGTTTCCAACATGGGAGTCCTCAACAGACTATACAAACTTTCCAGTTCTGGGGCCTGGGCTGGGGGCAAACCGTGTGGAGACTCCCTTTTACATTTGATCCTTATAAGGTAAAGGAGGGAAGAGAAGCCGAATTTCAAGTCTTTGTTTGAAAATCTTGGATAGCTTTCCTGCCCTCTGGTCCTGCCTTCCAAGGCAACCCAATTCCATGGACCAGTATCAAATTCTCTGCCTCTGGAAAGGCTTTAAGCTTTGCAGACTGCTGACCTGAGTTTGAGCACCCCATATGGTCCCTTGAGCACCACCAGGAATGATCCCTGAGTGAAGAGCCAGGAGTAACCACTGAGCACTTCTGGGTGTGGCCCCACAACAAAACAAAGCACCGAAGAAACCCCCCAAATAACAAAGAAATGTTCGTTCAAGTCAGGGGTGTGTGTCAGAGGAGGGTGTGATTGGTAGGGGCACGCTTGGGGCCTCTGGGAAGCTGGGTTCCTTGTCAGGAACGTGTCTTGGGGCCTTCGCTTTATTGGCCTGCTCTTTTTTGTTGGGGGGGGGGGGGTGCACAGCTACTGGTTATGGGCTGACTCCTGGCAGACGTGGGGGATCTATGGGGTGCCGGGTCCGACCCAGGTAAGCCACGTGCAAGGCAAAAACCCTCCCCACTGTACTATTGCTCTGGGCCCAAATGTCATGTGCACTTTGTGCACGTTTTCCTTCCCAGAACAAAACAATTTAATGGTGTTAAGTTTCTTAGGGCTTCCTTTCCAGACTTAATTTCATTCTTCATGGGGGACTCAGAGTAATGTTTGGGAAGAGAGCAGGGAGTGGCAGCCCTGTGTTTCTGGTGTCACACAGAATTTGGATCTGACAGATTTTGTGACCTAGAGAATATGCTTTATATAGGTTACTTGGTGAGAAGAGTCAATAGCTGTGTTCGTGTTCATGATGCATCTAGGTGAGGACAAAATAAAGAGTTTAAACAGAGGCCACTATCCCTAAGTTAAATAAGAATTGGGATATTTAGATAGCACCATTATTATGTGTAAGAATAGTCCTGTGCACAGCTGCACACGCTAGGGGAAAAGGCAGCTCAGCTAGAGAAGGGAGCACCAAATAAAGGGCGTCGGGTGGTTCTTCTCAGGATGGGAAATGCATGATGAGAGTAGACTATAGACCGAACAAGATTGCCACTCAATGTCTCTTTTGCAAACCACAGCACTCAAAAGGAGAGAGATAAGAAAAGGGATGCCCTGCCACAGAGGTAGGGTGGGATGGGAGGATGGGGGGTGGGAGGGATACTGGGACTGGTTGTGGTGGAGAATGGGCACTGGTGGAGGGATGGGTATTCAATCATTGTATAACTGAAACCCAAGCACAGAAATTTGTAAGTCTACAGCTGTACCTCATGGTGTTTCACTAATAAAAATTTAAGAAAAAAAAATAGTCCTATGTAATAAATAGTCATAGTTATTTTGCATTTTAGACCAGAAATAATTTTTCCATTTTTCAGAATACTCAGTGACAATTCTTTGGCAGAATTACGTAAGGATTCATTTGAAGCCCTTCCAAACCTCAAGTACTTGTAAGTTAATCATTTATTTATGAATTTTTAGCTCTGTTTTTAAAACAAGGGGGTGTGCAAGTTAATCTTCATCCTTTTTTCCAGCAATAAAATTTTGTAGTTTTGTAAGTATGGCATTAAAAACCTCTCATGTCATTTCTGACACTAAATTACATTTGCATATATATATATATGATGTCGGTGGGCCCCACGGATGACTTATGTGAAGCGGGGTCTCGCAGAAAGGAATTTCAGGAGTAGACAAGCAGTGAGTGAAGTTAATGGATTTTATTTGTAGGATTTTTAGGTGCGGAGGGGGAGAGAGAGAGAGAGAAAGCGCGAGAGAGAGTAAAGTTAGACACGAAAGAATGAAAGTACACATCTGAAGAGGGGAGATGCGGGCCACACATGTGCTCAGACACCACATGTGCTCGGCCACGTGGGCGCAAGCAGCACATGGGCTCAGGCAGCATATGTGCGCCCTTCCTTTGTTCAAGGTGGCCTTTATAGGGTTGCTCCAGCCTGTCCCCACGTGAGGCCTCTTTCCAGGTAAAAGTCCGTTGCTAAGGAGGTTACCAGGGAGGTCCAAAAAGAGGAATTCCGTGGGGAGGCCTATATCCTGAGGGTCTGGTCTTATCAGGCCTTTGTTTTCTGTGTCCACAAGGTGGGTCATTCCTAGAATTCTTCTTCCATGAAACTTTGTTTCATTGCAAAGGGCCTTTCCCTATCTACCTGCCTACATCATATATATATATATGGACATATATGAAAAAAAAAACTTTAGGCTTACTCTTCAAGCCCATGTTCTCCCTGGATCATGTAATTTGCTTACTTGTCCTCATGTCTCTTTGTCTGCTTTTTCTGCTCTGAGAAGCCGTGTTATCTCATGAACACATTCTTTCTCTTTCCCACCTCCCCACATCTTTCTAAGAAAGTTTCTTTCGATGTAAACTATCTTGCTTCACAAAAGTGTTTTTCAAACTTTACTAATAGATGAAAAGTACTTATATCTGCTCCACCCATAGAAACCTAAGTGCTAATATACCATCTCCTCCGTGTTCATATAGAGTTCCTTTATGGATCAAATCCAATGCATGGTCCAGTTTTACCTGGCCCATTAATTTAAGAATTGTTTTTGTCAGCTGAGGAGATTGCACAAATGATGAGTGTGATGCTTTGCAACAGGAGGCCCGGGTTGGATTTCCAGCAGGACACAGTTCTGGGCTCCCCAGTCCCTGACTCCCAGTAATATCCCTGAAGTAGACCCTGAGCACTACTAAATAAAAACAAAAATCTATGCAAATACGTTCGTTTTTATTTTTTAATATTTAATTATTATTTATTGCTTTTTGGATCACACTCAGCGATACTCAGGGGGTACTCCTGGCTCTGCACTCAGGAATTACTCCTGGCAATGCTGGGGGGACCATATGAGATGCTGGGGATCAAACCCGGGTCAGCTGCGTGCAGTGCAAGGCCAACGCCCCACTATCTCTCCTGCCCATGTTTTATTTATTTTTTAATTTTGTGTATGAAGCAAGGTAGTTTTTATTTAAACTTATTTAGAAAGATGTGACGGAGAGAAAGTAAGAAGTCTGTGTTCGAGAGAGAACACAGGCTCTCCAGAGTGGAAAAAAGCAAGCAAAGAAACAGAAAGAAACAAGTGAGATATTTAGGGCATGAAGAGCAAGCCAGGTGCTTTTATTCAATCCTTCCAAAAGGGTTGTTTTTTCCTGGAATTTTGCATACTTAAACTTCATCTGGGTGTTTTCACAGGAATGCCTTACGCTGTTGATATTCTCTTTGTTATCTCATGGATTCTTGTGTAACTTCTTCTCTGAGGGGGACCAGCCTTTTCTGGGTGGGACCTTGGAATTTTGCATCCTGGTGATATCTCAGTTTCTCTTCAAAGAGCTCAGAATTTGTATGTCAAATGATGTGATTGTCGAGCTCTTGGGATGCATGCAAGGCAAAGGTCCCACCAGCTGTACTATTGCTTCAGCCCATGGTTTTATTGATTTTGTTTTTTAATTTTGTGTGTGAAGCAAGGTAGCTTTTATTAAAACTTACTTAGAAAGATGTGAGGATTTGTATTTCAAATGATGTGATGGACAAGCTCTTGGGCTACTTTGGGGCTAGAGAATTTCTTCTTTAGTTTTATTATTCCCCCAAAGAACTTTCCAGGGCCCCTCACCCTGCCAGCTTGCACCAGCAGGAACGGGAAAGCAGTCCCAGCCTCATCACAGGCAATGTGGGTTCACCGCCTGTCCCTTGCAGGAAAGAATTTAAAGAGGTGCAACAGTGAAGCAGCATAGATTTATTGAATGTAAGGTGCTTAGGAAGATGTGGGAGGAGAGAAAGGAGGGTGATGTTGGAGAGGGAGCACCAGCTTTTCCAGCGTGAAAGTGAAAAAGCAAAGGAACATAGAGACTAGCAAGTGAGATACATGGGAGAGCACAGCTTGAAGAGCAAAAGAAAACTATGTGTTTGTAAAATCTACATTTGTGTTTTTCTGTAAAAAAAAAAAGAAAAATTAAAATATGCTCTGCAAAATCTAGAATATTATTATTTTTAAATTTCTGGCCTGTCTACAAAACTTTTAAAAGCTGGTTTAATAAAAAAACTATTTAAAAAATAAAATAAAAATAAACCTGAATTATAAAGAAAATAAAGAACTTGAATGCCATTAGCCTAGAATTTTAAAAAATTTTTAGTTTTCTCATTGTGATTTGCAATACAACATTCTAACACCTTATGTCAACATATTTTCGAATGATCTATGACTTAAACGAACATTTATATGGGAAATACGAGGCTAATACAGATGGATTCTATAGCAGTAGTATTAAGAGCAGAGGAGGTTATCACGAGGAGAGTTCTGGTGATAAAAATTCCAGTGTAGGAAATGTTGGGCGATTGTCAGACAGACATCTTGGACAGAATCTCGTAAAAAGAGAGCAGGAGAGAGGTAAAACACAGGAAAAACACCTCAGTGCTCTCAGAAGACCAAGAGAAAGAGGAGGGACATAGACCCAGGTGTTGTAAGCCAGGGCTAGCATGCTGAGCTTCCTCGTGCCCACCTGCGCTGGGGCACTCAGGCCTGTAGCAGATCACTGGGTGGGCCTGTGAAATCCCCCACCACAGTTCCTGCTTCAGTTGATTTGGAGTAGGTTGGTTTGAGAATAGGCGTCTTCAATCCGTTCCCAAGTGAGGCTGGTACTTGAGAAGGTTAATACATGACGGTGTGCATTGTGTGTTGGAAAAGGAAATACTGGGCCTTGCTTCTGCACATGGGTGACCCAGGTTTGATCCGTAGCACCATGCAAGATCCCTTGAGCACCCTCAGAGTGATCTGTGTGCAGTCAGGAGTAAGCCCTGAGAACTGCCAAGGAAGGAAGGAGACCAAGAAGGGAGGGAGGCAAGAGAAGAAGAGGGATGAGCTAGGAGATAGGTATACCCATCTTGGTCATATGTGAAAGAACTTAAGTAGAATTCAAAGATACAGAACAGTCACTTGTAGTCAAATCAAAGTTCAGTACTCTGATTTTCTTTGTTCCACCACTGTACAATTAAAGCAGTGAAATTCATGGAATATTCAGAAAATGTAGAACCAAAAATTGAATTTCTATGATGATAGAAAAGTTTAATTCTAAATTAGTTCAAAGTTCTGTCTAAAAGGATTTTCATATTATATGAAAAAGGCTAATTTTTTCTAGGCCAGTTTCTGTTAGCCTAGAAAACAGCTACACAGGAAGGTATATAAACATGAGACTGTTCATTTGAATATTGAAATAACTATATTAAATATAGTAATTTTACATGAAGATAAAAAACTCAACCCCTTCTAGAACATAAAATCACCTCATCAATTCTCTGCTCCGAGAAAAGTTTAACTCCAATATTAGAACCAAGTAGTCGTACATTTTATTCATGAAGATGTGTGGTTGAGAAAAAGGAAAGCCAGGTTAGGGATTCTGGAACATTCAGATCTACTCATTCAATATTTATTTTGACTTCTACTAGTTATTCCTAAAATTAGATACTTGGTAGTTAATTGAAGCAATATTTTCCCTTTCCTTTCCCTAGAGACTTATCCTGCAATAAAATACAGTTTATTGAAAGGCGGACATTTGAAGCAGTACCGTATTTGCAATCTGTGTAAGTTCAAAATATGCTTCATTATTTTTGGATTTTTTTTTTTTTGCTTTTTGGGTAATACCTGGTGATGCACAGGGGTTACTCCTGGCTCATGCACTCAGGAATTACTCCTGGTGGTGCTCAGGGGACCATATGGGATGCTGAGAATCGAACCCGAGTTGGCCACGTGCAAGGCAAACGCCCTACCCGCTGTACTATCACTCCAGCCCCTATTTTTGGAATTTTTGTAACACTTAATTGTCAGCCTCTGTTATTCAATTTAATATTATTAGAACATTTAAAAGTGGCTACTAAAACTGTACAGCAAATCCTTTTTTGCCTGTAAGTAACGATTACAATGGCCCTCAACCAGGATGATTTTGTACTCATATGACCCTTGATAGTGTCTCCAGGTAGTTTTTTTATTGTTTTGATTGCCAGATCTGTAATGATGCTGTTGGTATCTAGTAAGCAGAGGCCTCCAGATACACTGCAGAATATCTACAATGTACTGGACAGCGCCCCCCCCCCCAATTATCCAGCCCCCATGTGGTAGTAGTGCTGAAGTCATGAATCCCTGTCCTAGAGAACTTAATTACTTAAGTATTTGTTAAAATACTTAATACAAAATTTGCTATTTTGCGTCTAATGCCCCCACAGCATCATAAACATCAAAGAATAAACCTTAAGCTTAGGTCGTCCACAGTGATGTTTAGCACATGAAATGTGTTTATGTGAATTAGAAGTTATGCTGGGTGTGACCCAAAAACCAAAAAAAAAAAAAAAATTCGTCCTTCTTCTTCCTTCTTCTTTCTTCCTTCTTCCTTCTTCTTCTTTCTTCTGCTGCTGCCACTGCTTTTATCTTTTTTTTTCTTTTTTTTCTTTGGTAGGAATCTTAGTTGCAATTTAATCACCGAACTGAGCTTTGGAACGTTTCAGTCCTGGCATGAAATGCAGTTTTTACACAAAATGTAAGTGAAAAAGCAGATAAATATATATATAATAAAACTGCATAACCTCATCGTACAGTTATTATTAGCTAAGTGGCATAAGGCCAGTGTGAACTCTAACAAGTGTGTCTTGAGATCAGTCCCTTTTTTCAAATGAGGAAACTAAGGAACGAAGAGGCCAAGAGATTTGCATGGCGCATGGCATGCTTTGCTTTTACCTGTTACTGATGATTGGCATGAGCACTAACAGAAAGGCATCCGTTAGCATTGTCTTGTGATTCCCACTGGTGCAGCGCTTTAAATTCCCAGTTTAATTCCAACTTTGGTTCCTGTTCATGTGCAAAGTTCCTAACCACTTAAATGTATGCAACAAAGAGCTGGGAAGAACTAGATATAGCAGTTTTTACTGGGAGTTGGCAGGGAAGGAAAGTTATGGATTCGTTCATAGCTGGTAGCTTCTTTTACATGGTGAAGCAGAAGAGTTCCTGAACGTCTGTCTTAGCATATTTCCCTCCTAAGAATCTCGAACATTATTTTGAAGAAAAAAATGATATATATATAAATTGAATTCACTGTGCTCAGTATAAACCTTTGAGCTAGGGCAAAAGGTGGAAAAAGCTATGGTAAAGACGTTCAATAGTCTTCACACCTGGCAGTGCTGGGGAGGGACCAGGATCACTCCTGGCAAAACTGGCATCACACTGGCCAGCTGACCTAGAAGGAGGCCATGTATGGCACCTGGAGTTCTGTGGTGCGGTGGAATCAAACTCTGGGCCTTATACATGGCAGACATGTGCTCTATCTCTGAAACTATCTCTCTGACCCCAGAAGCGTTTGTGTTACGTCAGACTGAGTGAAAAGTATTCATCAAAAATACGTTGCTGTTGTCTAATTTCATTATACTTACTTTTCTGATTACTCGTCTGTAAGAAGTCTGTGGTTTTATACCCTTTGGGTGAAAAGTTCTCTCTGATTTCTCTGATTTGATGTGACACAAGCAGATCAAAGTTCAGAGACATAAAGGAAATTCTGTACTCAAGCGGAAGATCCTCCTTTGAAAACGAGTCTTCACCTGCTTGTGTTTCAGAAATCCAGTTTTACACAGTTTCCTGCAGATTCGATGAAGGTAGGGCAGGAAGGCAGCTCGGTGATTCTTCATGGGTATAGACCTGAGTTGACTCCCCGGAAGACCAGTTTAGTAAGGAGCAGGCTTAGAGATAATAGTTACCTCATTGTTTTAATGCCGCATTTTTACTAAGCATTTTATTATACCAGGCATCATAAGAACCTCAGTTTCGGTATAGTTTTATAGGAGACGGTGGGGGTTGGGGGCGGGGAAACGCATCATAGTTCATAAAAGTTAAGACATTCAAGAGCATTCACAGAGTGACATTTCTTCTGAGCGTCAGGCCTGTCTATACAGAAGAAGAAAGCAGGGTGTTTGTCACCAAGAACCTTAAATACTGAAGGAAAGAAGACAGATGCTGGTGGGAAAGCATGAGAGCCCCACTGCTAGTCCAGACGGCAGGGTAACAAGATAGCGGGATGACACTGGAGATAACGGTGGGTGGTATACTAAGAAAGACTCATGATGAATGAGGTTGAGGAGACAGCTCAAAGAGCTGGAGTCCACGCTTTGCACTGCCAGGAGTGACCCCCATTCACACCTCAGAATGTGCCCCCCCCAAAATGAGAAGAAAACCCAACAAATTGAAAATGGAGAAGGTGATGATTGATTTGCATTGCAGCACAGCGGTAGGGCGTTTGCCTTGTGCACAGCCAGCCCAGCCGAGCCAGGTTCGATTCCTCCGCCCCTCTCGGAAAGCCCGGCAAGCTACCGAGAGTATCTCGCCCGCACGGCAAAGCCTGGTGAGCTACCCGTGACGTATTCAATATGCCAAACACAGTAACAACAAGTCTCAAAATGGAGACGTTACTGGGCCCGCTCGAGCAAATCCATGAACAACGGGAGGACAGAAATACAGAGATACTGAAATTTTACTCTGAAATGAGAGAAAAAGGTAATGAAAGAATCAGAGATACCTGGAAAGAAATGATCATCCCTGTCATGTGATTTAAATAGAACTAGCTCCTACGACCAATTCGGTCAGCTCAACAGATTGTCACGGAGTCTGGGGAGATAGTGCATGCTTTAGTGCTGGAGCCCGAGGGTCAAGCCCCTGCACGACATGGTTCACCAGCACTGCACCAAGTGACCCCCAAACACCAGTGATGGCACTACCCACCCCAGCACCGAATGTGTTGGGGCCCGAATGCTTTGGGGGGTAGGCTCCTTTCTTTGGGTCCTAATTTTTCTAAATGACCAAGCTCATTCCTTTCAGGTACAATTTGCCTGTGTGATCAAAACTCTGTGACTGGAGCACAATTACCGTGGATGCGTGGCTTGCGTTGCACATGGATGACCTGGGTTTAAGCCTCACCACCCCACAGGGTCTTCCTGAGCTTAGCCAGGAGTAAGGCCTGAGCACCCTGCCATGTGTGGCCCAAAAACAACAAGGAAAAAAAAGCTGTTACATCTCTTTCCAAAGGCCAGGGATGCTAGTCCTTCAGTTACGTCACTTTATGGCCTATCTGACAAATGACTGGGTTGATTAGAAGCTGGGTTGATCATGATTTACTCCCTGCATTAAATATACCTGGGAAGAGCTCGAGATGAGAGCCAGAGAGAGAGCTCAGTGGGCTGAGGACCCGTCAGATGTAATCAACCTAAGCACAAAAGAAAACAGGCCCAGCTGAGGTGAATTGATGAGGAAGCTGAACTCCAAACCTTACTTGCAAGATCTCGGGGAAGATCCCAGCAATTTTTATATTCATAATTTTGCATTTCATTTATTTTGTTAAGCAGGGTTTTAGTAAACTATATAAAATTCAGGGCCCACAAAGCCTTGATTCTTCGTGGATTCCGGGTAGTTATCATTCAGTGAGTTTCTTGAATGAAGCATCTATAATATTAATAAACACTGAGAGGTGAACACATTATCAGTTGAATGAGTAACAGGTCACCTACAGTATGCCATAATAATTTGCAACTACATTAATAAATTTTCCATAAATTGCCAGAATATTTATAAGATGCCATTTTTTAAAAAAAACTTTTATTAGTGAAACACCATGAGGTACAGTTGTAGACTTACAGATTTCTGTGCTTGGGTTTCAGGTATACAATGATCGAGTACCCATCCCTCCACCAGTGCCCATTTTCCACCACCACGGATCCCAGTATCCCTCCCACCCCCTATGTCCCCCATCCCACCCTACCTCTGTGACAGGGCATTCCCCTTTGTTCTCTCTCTCCTTTTGGGTGCTGTGGTTTGCAAAAGAGGCATTGAGTGGCAATCATGTTGGTCTATAGTCCACTTTCAGCATGCATCTCCCATCCTGGGAGGATCCTTCCAAAATCCTTTATTTGGTGCTCCCTTCTCTATCTGAGCTACCTTTTCCCCTAGCATGTGTGGCTGGCCTCCAAGCCTTGGAGTGAACCTCCTGGTACTTACCTCAGCTATTCTTGGGTGTTAGTCTCCTATTTTGCTTGTTACTTTATGTTCCCCCGATGAATGCAGTCTTTCTATGTCTGTCCCTCTCTTTCTGACTCCTTTCACTTAGCATGATACTTTCCATGTAGTACCACTTGTATGTAAATTTCATGACTTCATCTTTTCTAACAGCTGCATAGTACTCCATTGTGTAGATGTACCAAAGTTTCTTTAACCAGTCATCTGTTCTCGGGCACTCAGGTTTTTTCCAGATTCTGGCTATTGTAAAGAGTGCTGCAATAAACAAACAAGTGCAGATGTCACTACGGCTATGCTTGTTTGCCTCTCTGGGATATATTCCTGGGAGTGGTATTGCTGGGTCAAATGGGAGCTAAATTTCTAAATTTTTGAGAATTGACCATTGTTTTTGAAAGGGTCCTAATCATATCTCTTACAGATGAAATCAGGAATGAAGTATGTTATGGAAATCCAACAGTGTTTGCTAATCCTAAATGTTCAGTTTTGTTTTTTTTCCTTTTGCTTATGTTTATGGGCCACACCACCATGCTCAGAGGTTGTTCCTGGCTCTCCTCTCCGCGATTACTCCTGGTGGTGCCTGGGGGACCATATGGGATACCAGGGATCAAACCCAGGTCAGCTGTGTGCAAGGCAAACGTCCTACCTGCTGTACGATTGCTCTGGTCCCAAGTAACTTTTTTTTCTCCTTCTGACTTTCAAGTGTTTCTTCGTTCACCTACACAGGTCTAGACTGCTGGCTCGTTTAAACAATTCTTTTAGTCATTTCGTCGGTTCGAACGATACAAGTTCCATGATGGTAGCAACTGAAGACTTGACAAAGTGCAAAGGCGCTGCCGTACTCAGACAGAGCATGTGGACACTCTGGCTTGTTTGTGGAACTTCAGTATTTTGCCAAGACATAAGAACTAAGATAGAACAGAGGAAACCCAAAACTTGTTCCCACTGACCACGTGACCCCACTGTGGAGATGATCAGTGAGGTGGGGAGCTGCACTGTGAAGGCAGACGGAGCTGTGGTCAGGGCGAAGCCCTCACTCTCTCCCCGCCACAAGGCGTAATGACCTGTCTTTAGATAAAGTGTCCACACAAGAGCTTACTCGAAGGCATTGTTATCATTTGGGGTTATGTTCTGAACTCCTGGCAGCAGCTTCTCCTAGTTCAGAAGCTTCTACCTTAAAGATGAAGGCCGCTCAGGACCTTGGAATGGTTTAGGGGTGACTGGTGGGAAAGTTGAGGAGTTCATCACATTCAGCAACTACTCTAGTCTCCCAAGTGCATCTTTTCCTCCCATCTTTGCAAGGAGACATCTTCTGTTTAAACTTAGTACTGCTGCCAGAGCACTGCCAGGGGCCATTCCCGAGGACCACCCAGATGTGGTCCAGCCACACCCTGTAGTCTCCCAACAACCCCCAACCCCCGCCAACATGTTTAGCTTTCCTCCTCTTTATTGTTGCAAAATGTCTGAGGGTCATACACAGCCCTGGCTGTGATGCTCCCATATTCAAATCCCACATCAGGGCCAGGCGCTTGGCCTCTGGCCAGGCGCTTTGCTGAAGGCCTCTGTCCTTTTGGGGGGCAGGAGACTCGCACACATGACCACCAGGGGTCGCTCTTCTACTTTTGTGTAAGAACGTCCTAGGAGCGGAGCTCACACCTGTGCTTGTCAGGGGTGCCACTTCTCAGCGTGGTTCTTGCGCACCGTTTCTCTTTTATATCAAAGAGCAGCAAAGACCTTCGTTGCCTGAATTTCAGGTGGATTCATGTGCCTTTTGGGGTCTTGCTTTTCCTGAGACTGAACTCCACCCCATGCGCACATGCAGAGAGCCATCTGCTCAGCCACAGTGGCCTGGGCTGGAAGCCACTAGAGATTCTGTGGTCCCTAGCAAGAGGACAGTGAGGTCTATCCCAAACTAAGTATCCATATTTGTTCAGGTAAGCTGCGTGGTTGGGGGACAAATATGAAGTTCACTGTGTGCACATCTCTTTTTAAAAAAATACTTAAAGAACCACAATTTACAAAGTTATTGAGAGTTGTTTTTTGAATTGAATCACCGTGATCTACAGTTACAAAGCTTTCATCTTTGAGTTTCAGTCATACAATGATCGAACACCCATCCCTCCACCAGTGCACACTTTCTACCATCAATGTCCCCAGTATCTCCCCCTTCCACAATCCCAACCCTTCCCCTGCCTCTATAGCAGACAATTTTCCCCATACTCTTTCTCTACTTTGGGGCATTATGATTTACAATATAGATACTGAGAGACCATCACATTTGATTTTTTGTGTACTTTCAGTACACATCTCCTATCACGAACGATTCCTCCAACCATCATTGACTTAGTGATCCCTTCTCTATTCCAGCTGCCTTTTCCCCCAGCTCATGACATAGGCTACCAACTCTGAAGCAATCTTTCTGGCTCTTGTCTCTACTGCCCTTGGGTGTCAGTCTCATTTTATATTCCACAAATGAGTGCAGCCATTCTATGTCTGTCCCTCTCTTTCTGACTCATTTCACTTAGCATGATACTCTCCATGACCTTCCACTTACAAGCAAATTTTATGACTTCATCTTTCCTAACAGCTGCATAGTATTACATTGTGCAGGTGTACCAAAGTTTCTTTAACCAGTCATCTATTCTCGGGCACATAGGTTGTTTCCAGATTCTGGCTATTGTGAACAATGCTGCAATGAACATATAGGTGCAGATGTCATTTCTACTGTGCTTTATTGTACCCTTGGAATATATTTCCAGAAGTGGTATTTTGGGGTCATATGGAAGCTCAATTTCTAGTTTATTTAGGAATGCCCATATTGGGCGGCCAATCGTTGTGTTTTTTTTTTTTTTTTTGCTTTTTGGGTCACACCTGGCAATGCACAGGGGTTACTCCTGGCTCTGCACTCAGGAGTAGTTACTCCTGGCAGTGCTCAGGGGACCATATGGGATGCTGGGAATCAAACCCAGGTCAGCCGCGTGCAAGGCAAATGCCCAACCCGCTGTGCTATCTCTCCAGCCTCCCAGGCATTCTCGTGACATCCCGTGGAATCCAGTCGGTAGCGGCTCTGGTCCAGCAGTCATCTTCAAATCGCATTATGTGTCCTGCCCATCTGATTTTTGACGCCTTGGCAAATGAGACAGTGTCCCTGATTCTCGATCACTGACGGAAGTCGGATCTCCAGATTCCTTCTCTCACTTGAGTGAAGCGTGATACTCCAAGCATAGCTCTTTTGATTCCTCTTTGGGAGACCCAAATAGCGTTCTCATCCTGTTTTCGTAGGTCCCAGGTCTCTGAGGTGTATGTTAGTGTAGGAAGAACGGTGGAGTCGAAGAAATGTCCATGGAGCCAGATGTTCTTAGTCCTCTTAGCTATTTCTTCAACGTTCTTGAAGGTGTTCCACACCGCTCTATTCCTCCTGTGCAGCTCAGGTGCCAGGTTGTTCGTCTTGTTATGTTCTCGACCTAGGTATACATAACTGCCAGGAACTAGTCCATTTTTCATGAACATTGTCTTTGTGAGGTTCAGCTGCAGTCTGACCTTTTCATGCTCACGGTCAAAGTCGTCCAGCAGTTGTGATGCTTGGTTAATGTTTGCTGTTATTAGAACGATGTCATCAGCGAAGCAGAGGTGGTGCAGTTGCTGACTGTATATCTTTACTCCCATTCCTTCCCATTCCAGTCATCACATGACGTTCTTGAGGGTGGCACTGAAGAGTGTCAGTGAAATGGTATCGCTCTGCCAAACCCCTCTCTTAACATCGATGATCACTTTCTTGTAGAATGGTGAGATCCTAGTGGTGAATCCGTAATACAGCCACAGAGGATCCTGATGTACTGAGTTTGACTGCCCTGTTGGGCTAGGGCTTCGATGACCATGTCAGTCTCAACAGAATAAAAGGCCTTTTTTAAATCGATGAACGTTAGGCAGAGTGGCATCTTTGGCATCTTAAACTCTTGCAAAATCTCAGTGAGCGTAGTGTGGATATGGTCGATCATGCTGAATCTCTTTCGGAACTCGGCTTGCACGCATGGTTGTCCATCATCTAGTGTTCTGCCAATCCTATTCAGGATGACAGCTTGTAGATGGCGGACAATAGGCAGATCAGGCGATAGTTGCCAATGTCGTGGATGTCTCCCTTCTTGTACAACGGAATGGTCCTGCTGGTTTTCCATTGGGAAGGAACCTTGCATCCAGATAGGTAGAGTGTGAAGAGCCAAGCCAGTGTATTGACCAGTACTGGTGTCAGATTCTTCAGGTGTTTGGGTCTGACCTTGTCTGGGCCAGGTTCTGTACACTTCTTTACCAACGAAATGGTGTGTCGGATTTCGGAAAGGAGGACGTTGGGAACGACATATCCATCCTGTGGAATTTGGTATGTGGGCACTTGGACATGGCTGTTGAAGTGATCCAAGTAGAAGTTGTGAACAATCTTCTCCATTTCCCTTCTGGAAGATGTGATAGATCAATCAGGACATCGGAGGGCAGTCATCTTGGTCTTACTTATAGTTGGCGAAGGACAGGCAGGTGTTGCGAATATTTTTCCCAGCTTCTGCCGCATCAGACAACACTATTGCTCTTCTCTCTTTGAGGTCTTCCTTTATCGCTTTTCTGCACAGCTTTGCGAGCTCGGACATTAGCTTGTGATTGCCAGAGGCTTGCTGCAAACCACGTTGGCAAATGAGCTCAAGAGTTTCCTAAGACAGGCATCTGTTTGTGACTTTCCCACTCTTGGCATTCCTTGAGCAGTCATGGAGGTGCTGAACCAGTCAATTGGATTCCTCGTTGATGTCAGCGACGGCATCTTCCTACGTTGCCTCAATAGTGCCAAAGAGCTCCCGTTTGGTGGTCATTCTGGAAGTTCTCTTCTTAAACTTTGCAGTCCCTCCTCCTTGCTCCATAAAGTAGAATTTTGCATGAAGGAGATGGTTGTCCGATCCGTTTTGGAATTTTGGGACAACAGCATCATCAGTCAGGCAAAACAGTCCATTGAAAATGATGTAGTCAATTTCACTGTGGAACTGTCCACCAGGAGACTCCCATGTCCAATGTTTAGAATTTGGCCTTCTGGAACTGTGAGTTACCATGTATGGTCTTGGTCAACATGATGAACTCAGACCGTCTCTCACCCTGTTCGTTCCATTCTAGGCCATTGGTCCCGATGTGGAGTTCTTTGGGCAACCTTCTCAGTCCTATCTTGGCATTAAAATAACCTACAATGATCTTGTAGGAGGTGTGGTCTTCTTTATAGAACTTCCCCAGCTCCATGTAGAACTTCTCAATACCTTCTTCATCGTAGTTGGATGCTGGTGCATAGACGATGAAGATGGAAACTGCCAGCAGTGAGCCACATCTATTCAAGCATAATCGTCTGATTTGGGTTGTTAGGCATTCATATGAATCAATGCTCATGGCCAAGTTCATGTTGACCAGGACACCAACACCACCGATGCCTCTATTGTCACATGTTCCGAGGAACAGTTCTTCTCCAGTGTTGTAAATGGCATGATGTGATCGATGCCTTCTCATCTCGGTCAGACCAATGATGTCATACTTAATCTGCGATTGCACCATCAGGTCCTTGATGGGTGCTTCGGATGCTAGCGTACGTTCGTTGAAAGTAAAGTCATTTTAGTCCTTCGTTTTGGCAGCCTAGTTCGGCCCTGAGATTTTATCAGCCTCTCTTTGTTTATCCTTATTAACACTGCCGTATTGGGGGCTCTTTCAGGTCAGGGCAATGAGGCCCATTGTTTTTACTGTTTTTGGCATATCAAATATGCCACGGGTACGTGCCTGGAGTCCAAGGTCACAAAGTCCCACCTCACCTGCTTCTGTGAGGCTACACTCACGTGCGAGGTCGGCAGGAGCTTGCCAGGCTCTGCCGTGTGGGCGGGATACTCTCTGTAGCTTGCCAGGCTCTCTGAGAGGGATGGAGGCTTTTAGGGAGGCCTCTAATCACCGTTACAGGCATTCCCATAGTTCACACCATATTTGAACCCCATCAAATGTGGTGCAGTAATTTTGGAAAATGGGTATTAAGTGTCTTATGCTGTGTTGCATGCCGCTTTGTGGCCACACTGTCCAGAAAGCGGCCTGCAGCATGGGGGCAGCTGCGTAGTGGAGGTCAGCAGATGAGGTATTTATCTGGCACCTGCAGGGTGGGTATTATGGGCATGATCCCTGGGTCTCCAGAGATTGGGGGAAGCAGGCAGAGGATCTCTGTTTCCGGGCCCCATTGAGTCTGGAGTCCAAGGTCACAAAGTCCCACCTCACCTGGTTCTGTGGGGCTACACTCATGCGTGAGGCTTGGCCTGAGCATCTGGAAAGCAGCCTGGAGCGTGGCGTATATATATATATATATATATATATATATATATATATATCTGTATCTATATCTATCTATCTATGTATCTATCTATCTATCTATCCTGCAAGGGTATGCCAATGTTTCTTGAATAGAGTTTACTGAAAATTTCTTTCCGTTTTTTTTTCCCTCCTGTGTATTTCTTTGCTTGTTTTAAAGAGTTTGCATGTTTTTAAAAGAAGAAAATTCATTCTAGCATCTTGGAACAAAATCTTTTGTCAAAAATGAACTGCTTCTGGTACTGGAGTGGTAATATAGCAGGAAAGGTGCGTGCTTTGCAGGCGGCTGACCAAGGTTCGATGCCTGGCATTCCATATGGTCCCCTAAGCACCACCAGGAGTAATCCCTGAGCATTCCTGGGTGTGACCCACAAACCAAAGAAAGAAAGAAAAGAGAGAGGAACTGAGGGAGGGAGGGCAGGAACTGGTTCATTTGACCAATATATCCATAATGTTATTTCTGAAGTATCTAGTAAATACCCGATATTGTCAGACCAGTGACAGTCAGGTGACCCTGGCATTCAGGAAGCTGAAAGTCCAGGAGACTGACAGGTGAGTCCGTGATCACATACAGCGTGACAAAGGTCTGGGCACAAAGATCTCTGTGGGAATGACTGGTAAGAAGACAGCTTCTAACAGCTCCTCTTCCATTGACCATGTCTTCTTTGTCCAAAACCAAGGATTGACCCTATTTTAATCTTTAGCTGGGTGTGTTGTCATGAAGTAGTTTGAATTTCTCAGGGTGTAAGAAACATTTTGAATTGTAGAGGCATCCATTAGAAATAATATTTGCTGCAGAGCAAGGACTTCTGCAGACATCATCACTCCTAGGTTTTTATTTCTTCTTTGGGGTTGATGGGGAGACATGCCCAGTGGTGCCCAGCGCTTACTCCTGACGCTGTGTTCAGGGATCACTCCTGGTGTGTTCCAGGGCCTGTGTAAGGTTCCAGGAATGAAACACAAGTGGGCTGCATGCAAGGCAAGTGCCCCACTTGCTGTTCTATTTGGTCCCTATTCCTAGAGTTTTCAACTTGGAAAAATTTGTCAGCATATTTTTTCTTTGCTCTACATTTATTTTCTCCCCCCCCCCCCCCCCCCGGTTCCCCTTCACTTTGTCATCTAGAGACTTGGGTGTTTCTCAAAGGGAGAATGCTTGGGGCTGGAGCAATACCACAGCGGGTAGGGTGTTTGCCTTGCACGCGGCTGACACGGGTTAAATTCCCAGCATTCCATATGTTCCCCCCGAACACCAGCAGGGGTAATTCCTAAGCGCATGAGCCACGAGTAACCCCTGTGCATCGCCAGGTGTGACCCAAAAAGAAAAAAAAAAGAATGCTTTATGGATTCTAAGCGTGATTATAAATAATCACAGAAAATAATGTTTTTTCACCTTCAAATTTCATGCCAATGGCTGGAGCGATAGCACAGTGGGTAGGGCGTTCACCTTACAAGCGACCAACATGGCCGACCCGAGTTCGATTCCTCTGCCCCTCTCGGAGAGCCCGGCAAGCTACCGAGAGTATTCGATATGCCAGACACAGTAACAACAAAGTCTCCAATGGAGACGTTACTGGGCCCGCTCGAGCAAATCGACGATCAACGGGAGGGCCTTTACCTTTACCTTTACCTTTTCATGCCAATAAATTAAATATAAATTTTAATGCTACATACTGATTATGCATATAATTTTAATTCTTTTTTTAGAATTCTCAGCCATAATCCCCTAACAACTATTGAAGATTTTTATCTTTTTAAATTGCCAGCATTAAAATATCTGTAAGTATTGTAATAAGTTTGTAGCTTATATGGTTTCTGCTATGATTTGCTGTCTTTATTTTTCTCCACTTTTGTCAAAGATAGAGTGTTTTGCATTGAATTTAAAAGTTATAATTTTAATTTTAACACTGGATTATTGAAATGACAGTTATTCTCAAAGGAAAAGATTAAGAAAGAATGACATGGGCAACAGCCAACAGAGGAAAAGAGCTATGTTGAGTACATATAGATAAGAAACATACAGATGCGTGTAGAAGTATTATTTATTCAGAAAGTAACAAGTAATAATGGACACATTATTGAAAAAAGAAAGTAAAGAAAAGAGGACCAGATAGGTGAGTGGTTGGAGCCCATGCACTGCTTGCTTGGAGGCCTGGATTCAACCTCTGACCCCTTATGTGTTCCCCAGAACTCTACTCAGAGTAACCCACAAGTACAGTGCCCAACATATCCCCCATGTACTATCAGATGTGGCCAAAATCCAAGGCCACCCGCAGCTCACATGAAAAAGAATCATTGAAAGGAGTAGATGCAATTTAGAAGTCGGACAAGGAAGGAAGGAAGGAAGGAAGGAAGGAAGGAAGGAAGGAAGGAAGGAAGGAAGGAAGGAAGGAGGGAGGGAAGGAGGGAGGGAAGGAGAGGAGAGAGGGAGGGAAAAAGGAAGGAGGGAGGGAGGGAGGGAGAAGGAAGGAAGGAGGGAGGGAGGAAGGAAGGAAGGAAGGAAATTTTTTTATTCTCCAAAGTGTCATTAATTTGATGATAGAAAAGGCTTTTATCAGCAAGAGCTCTCTGGAATTATAGTCTACAGCAAACAGTTGACCTGGATTTACAGCAAAGCCAGAATCAAAGTTATCACTTCATTTATCTCATCTATTTAACTCTAGAGCTTCTGTATTTGGATTCACATCATGCTTGTGCTTTCTCCCTCAGAGACATGGGAGCAACACAAGTGTCACTTGCAGCAGTTCAAAACATCCTCATGATGAATCTTAAATTAGAAAAGCTGTAAGTTGATTTTCTGACATTTATTTCACTTAATTTTTTTAAGGCTTGTTTATTTCTTTCTCTCTCTCTCTCTCTCTCTCTCTCTCTCTCTCTCTCTCTTCTCTCTCTCAGTCTCTCTCTCTCCCTCTTTTTGTAGGGGTACTGGTATTTATTCAGCCATTGATTCAGCTAATTGAATTTGGCATGAACTCCACATTACTTTATTTTCAGAATGGTAATTTTATTTATTATTTTTTTAAATCATTGAATCCGTGAGATACAGTTACAAAGCTTCCCTGTTTGAGTTTCAGTCATACAATGATAGGACACCCAACCCTCCACCAGTGCACATCTTCCACCACCAATGTCCCCAGTATACCCGCCCCCGTCCCACCCCTCCCCCTGCCTCTATGGCAGACAATTTCCCTCATACTCTCTTTTGTATTGCTTGTTATGAATAGTACAATGCCATTCGGCCACAAAAGTGGCTGTGTGTTCCTGGAATTCTAAAGTTTTAGATAATTAGGATGGGGAGAAGGCAGAGAGCTGCTCAGTTCAGAAATTCTTTTGTGTATCTCTGGATCATGACCATTAAGGAGCTTAAGTAGCAGCCAGAAGCAGTTTGTGGGCATGACCTCCAGAGTCCCACCTGCCCCCTAAAAATCCCAGGGGCCACCAACATCCAGAACCCAATGAGAAGTGCAGGTATGCAGTTTCAGTGACAGCAAACTCCAGGCCTCCAGGGATAGGGGATGGGCCTGTCTCTCTCATTCCGCCCCCTACTCCTGTGGGACCCAGCCCGGCAGTCGACCTCCACAACCCAACCACCACCATGCTTCTGGCCACTCCCCTCTCACTCGGGCTGAGTCTCACGCATGAGTGAAGTCCCAAGGAACTCAGGTAATGTGGAACTTTGTGAGCTTGGATTCTGGGCTCAACAGGACCCAGGAGCAGAGATCCTCTGCCTGTTTCCCCCAGTCTTCAGTGACACAGGGGTCACTCCCAGAAGCCACCTCCTGCCAGCGCTAGATAATCTCGTCATCAGCCAGCATCCAGATCACAGGGCTACTTCTCCCAGAAGGGAACATAACATGAGGACCCCATAGCCGTGCCACCAGACTTGGTGCCAGGCTGATGGTAGAGACCTAATCAAACCCAAAGAAGAAGGCACAAATTTTCCTGAATATGTTATCAGGGTGGAAGGGATGCCTATCTGCACTAGCAACGGGAGTCATTGCTTAAAAACACACACGCAGTACTGAATGGCTGAATATCACAATTCTACTGAATCTGATAAAAAGCCATTGCTTAAAAAAAAAGAAAGCCATTGTTATTGCTCGCAGCAAATGGATTTCTGGATACTGGAAGTGAAAGTTATGATACTCTACCTCCTATGTGAACTCTCTGCCTCCTATGTGAACTCTCTGCCTCCTATGTGAACTCCCTAAAGTTATTGAATTAGAAAACTGGATATATTGGAAACGATGTAAAGGAGAAAAAGCTAGAATCTATATTGATTCCTCTTATGGAAAAACTATTGATTGGAGTCCAGTAGGCTCAGCCTGGGCAAAAGGAGCTAAAGAATATTCTGAATTGGGGAGCAATACAAGGCTCCGAAGTGTCCCAAATTATAATTAACTCTAATATTAGCATAAGCCATAAGCCACACCCTGCCAGCGCCAGATAACCTCGTCATAGGCTACCCTCCAGACCTCATAGCTGTTCCTCCAGAAGGGAGCATAAAATGAGGCCCCCATAACCATGCCACTGGACTCCGTGCCAGGCTGTTTTCACTTGGGGCACCCCAAAGGACCCAGCCCCAGCAGTGACCTCCACTACCCAACTGCTGCCATGCTCAGGCCACTTTCCATATGCTCGGGCTGAGCCTCACGGATGAGTGAAGTCCTACGGAACCCAGGTAATGCAGAACTTTATGACCTTGGACTCCGGGCTTAAACGGTAGCCAGGAGCAGAGATCCTCTGCCCGCTTCCTCCAGTCTCCGGTGACCCACGGGTCACACCGATAAGCCACACCCTGCTTGTGCCAGATAATCTTCTCATCGGCCACCCTCCAGAAGGGAGCATAAAATGAGGACCCCATAACCATGAACCAGACTCTGCACCAGGCTTTTTTCATGCAGGATGCCCCAGAGGGGGACGAGTGAGAGCCCTCCCCGCCCCAAGGGACCCAGCCCCAGCAACTGACCTCCACAACCCAACCGCAGCCACGCTCCAGGCCGCTCCCTACTTGCTTGGGCCGAGCCTCACATGAGTGAACATATTCCTGGACCACACGGCTGCGACATATCACAAGACACTTCCTACCCATTCTCCATAATTGCCACACCAGATTTGATGGGGTTCAGACAGAAAGCAACAACTTACCTATCTAGATAGATAGATAGATAGATAGATAAGATAGATACCTCTTGGAGAGCACAGCAAGCTACCAAGAGTCCACCTGTACATCAGAGCCTGGCAAGCAAGCCATGACATATTCGATATGCCAAAAGTGTAGCAATAAAGGGTCTCATTCCCCTGACCCAGAAAGAGCCTCCAATATGTTGGGAAAGATGAGTAAGGAGAGGCTGCTAAAATCTCAGGGCTGGGACGAATGGAGATGTTACTGGTGCCCACTTGATTAAACCGATGAACAAGGGGATGACAGTGATACAGTGAATATTGGCATAATGGGGTGCGGAGGTAGCTTTCCGCCTCCTACACCCTTCCTTCCTGGGCATAAGAAACAAAATCATCTATGGAAAATAGGGAATTCTTTTGGATACATGACAGCCCGGACAGTTTTATCCAACATAACAATGTCGGAACAAAACGTACTTTACATTTTGATAGAAATCTTACCCGCTATATACAGGCTTGTGTTCCACTGCCATATGCCATGCTGAAAGGGAGAATTAGCTGGGATAAAGTAGCAGAGGTAATATCTTGCAGTGACTGCTCTATGTTCACTTGTATTAATAACACTATGAGTCTCACAGCAGAAGAAAGCATCTATCTTCTTAGAGCTTCCATGGGGGTCTAGATGCCTGTGTGGCTTAACCGCTTGTGGGAAGACAGTCCAGCTACCAACATTCTTCGCCGGCTGGTCACTCCCCTGGCGCCACACACAAAGAGGTTTGTAGGACTCGTAATTGCCATTATCATGGGACTCGTTGCCATCACTGCTACAGCAGCAACGGCTCATATTGCATTGAGGCAAGGATCTCAGACTGCTGAGTTTGTTAAGAAATGGCACGAGGGGGCTGGAGCGATAGCACAGCAGGTAGGGCATTTTCCTTGCATGTGGCTGACCCTGGTTCGATTCCCAGCATCCCATATGTTCCCCTGAGCACTGCCAGGAGTAATTTCTGAGTGCAGAGCCAGGAGTAACCCCTGTGCATCTCCAGGTGTGACCCAAAAAGCAAAAAGAAGAAGAAAGAAAGAAAGAAAGAAAGAAAGAAAGAAAGAAAGGGCATCAGGACTCTCAGAAACTGTGGACAACCCAGTGACAAGTTGATGCAGGATTACAAGAGGAATTGTCCGATGTTACACGAACTGTTACCCTACTCGGTGACCAGCTACCGAGTTTAAGAAGACAACACACTCTAAAATGTGATTGGAATACTTCTGCATTTGTATAACTCCTGTACCTTATTATGAGTCTGAATCTCCATGGGAAAAGGTTAAAAAGTATTTGTTAAACCATCAAAAATATGACCGACAAAATTATAGAGTTGCAAACTAACATTCACTGTGTATTTCAGGCCCACTTGCAAGTCTGGGGACCTGATACCATTGGGGGTGGATTGTTGGATGGGATCACTCAACTAAATCCTAAGAAGTATATTCTAGTCCTTGTGATGGGCTTTATTAGTATGTCTGTACTTATTGTTCTGTTGTTTCTTTTTTACATAGCCTGCCAAAAATTCAGAAAACAAAACAGAATAGCCCAATAACAACACGCTGCACATGTCGTCATGAAGGCTAAGCTGGCTGCAAAACAAAAAGGGGGAGACGTTGGAGCCCGACCAGAGTCATGAGGAAGTTCCTACAGACACTGCCTTGCTTTCAGTGTCATGCTGGAAGCAGCTTGGAACTCTGATTGAACTGGGCAGGGGTCAGCATGTCATGATGCAGCTACTCCTTGACACTGATTGATTACGCTATGCTTTGTTTAGGCAAAGTTAGAGGGGACATCCTGTCTAGACGGAAATGTAGATGATTGAAATATGGGGATGGGAGGTTAATCATCGACAGAGCAAGATCAATAGCCTTTTGTCCACATGGATTTGGTGATGCATCCCCTAGTGTACTGTATTACAATAAAAGAAGGTTGCTGGGTTTGATTAATGCCATTTGTCTGAGAGAACTCTTGGCCCTCCACGCTACCTCATTCCATGAATGTTGCTTATCTCTGTGCCCCCGACTGATCACTCCATAGAGAAATAACACCCCAGGTTGTAACTGATGTTTTTTTATTGTTATCTGGGAGCTGAAGAGATAGGATAGTGAGTTAGGTATTTGATTTGCATGTGGCTAACCCACATTCAGCCTCTCGCACTGCCTATGGTTTCCCGAGCCTGCTAGGAATGATCCCTGAGCCAAGAGCCCAGAGCAACCCCTGAGCACCACCAGATATGACCAAAAAACAAAACTCAGTTTTCTGAGGGCTGGAGCAATAGTACACGCTTTGCATGCATCACCTCCCAGTTGGGTTCCCACCACCTCAGAGTTTGAGCAACACCTCATCCATGTTTCTCAGGAACTTTTTCAATAGCTGCTCAGTGGCCTTGACTGCCTCTTCTACCTATTTAAAGTAACCTCTTGACTCTGCACTTAATTCTCTGTGTTTCCATTCATAGGATCTTACCTAACCATCTAACCTGCTGCCTCTGCCAATTTAAAAATAATATTGACGTTGTCTACAAGACAGTCAAACTACGTTGTGACAGTGAATGTCTTATCAGCACACACTGTGGTGAGTTGGATTGCCTGCTGATAGGTTTTTAATTTATGTTTCATTTTTATTTTAATCACTGATGGTACATTTGAAGCTGATTATGGAGTGCATTATTTTTATTCAGAGTTCAACTCCCTATATTTCCATGAGCTATTTCCCTTGGCAAAAGTCAGAATCTCAGCCACATCATTACCTTCGCAGTATATGAATGACCTGAAGGTTTAAGAGGAATGGAAGAAAGGGATGGAAGTGGGAAAGGGAGCTATCATTCATGGTCACAACTGAGTGCCACACTCTGGGCAAGGTGTTGGTCCTCCAGATGAGAGCTCAGCCACACAATGCAGTTTGCAAACAGATTTTATACACAAGAAATATCAGTTGCCCTTTTCTTTATAGGACTGGTGTAGCTACCTTATTGCATGTGTTTTTATAATTTTATAGGCAAGTACAAGTCATACTATCTTATGAACGTTTTGCTTAGAGCCTGAGAAATTCTGGTTTTCTAAGCATAGGCTGCCACTCAGTCCTTCTAACGATGGATTCTTAGAGCATCCCCACCTCCAAACCTACTTTGAATTTTAACCCTTCAAATCCACAAAGCACTCAGGTGCCCTTATATATTTCCACATAGTAAGTTTACTTGATAACTTCCGCAATGTCCTTTTAGGGGCCCAGGAAAATAGATCAATAGGTTGCAACACATGCTTTTCATGTGGGAGGTGTGGGTTCAATCCCCCCATAAAATAATTTTCGAAGAACTGCTGGGAGTATTCCTTGGGCACTGCTGTATGGCGAATGCATGAGCACATGCGCACACACAACACACACACACACAACACACACACACACACATACACCACCCATAAAACGTATTTTCATGCCGGGATATTATGAATCTGCTTCGCTATCAGCAGTTCGGCACATCAGATTACATTGCTTCTTACACAAAGATGTTATTTTTAAAATCAACTTTTAACATGTCTATTACTCTCTTCTCAGAGATGGGCATAACAAGATTTACGAATCACCTTTCATAACATGAACATCAAACCTGGGGATTTGTTGGGGGAGGGGCGGGGAAAGAGTCAGATTAGAGGGGATGTACGAACTGTGGTGTCTCAGCACTTCGGCGGTGGTCCAGGTAAAGTTCACTTTGTACATGGAAACCAATAGCATTCATATTTTGTAATCATGTTACTTCAACTTTAATAATGTTATTTAAAGAATAACTGATCACTGATCACTGTCCTGCCGCTGTTCATCAATTTGCTCGAGTGGGCCCAGTAACATTGTGAAACTTGTTACTGTGTTTGGCATATCGAATATGTCATGGGTAGCTTGCCAGGCTTTGCTGTGTGGGCGAAATACTCTTGGTAGCTTGCTGGGCTCTTCGAGAGAGGCGGAGGGATCCAACTCAGGTCGGCCATGTTGGCTGCATGCAAGGCAAACGTCCTACACGCTGTGCTATTGCTCCAGCCACAAAGAATAACTAAACCAAATAATCTAAATTCAGAATAAAAATACTAATAGCATTTTTAAGTGAATAATAGAAAAACAAAAAGTGTTAAATGTGCCTAATGCCTAGATCTTGTGTTCCCAGTCTGGGACTCCCTGCAAGTCCATGCTTCTTCCTCACATCCCTTAACTCCCCCTCTAAATTTCACCACCACCAAAAGAACTTTTAATTCTCAGTAATGTTTGGTTGGAAAGATAGTCTAGCACTTGCCTTGCATATGGCAGACGTGGGTTGGATCCCTAGCATCTCAGATGATCCCAAATTACTACCAGGAGTGATCCCTGAGCACAGAGACCGGAGTAACCCCTGAGCATTGCTGGGTTTGGCCCCACCGCCCCCCACACCAAAAGAAACCCAACTGCACAATTTTACACTTGACCTTCAAGAAGTCAGAAACTTTGTATGGTTCCCTAGGTAGAGCTGGAAGTATTAGGAAGTAAGTGAAGGCAAATACACATCTAATAAGAGTTGTTTTCCCCAATTTTGGGATCTCCAATGTTATTTCAGGGGCCAGAGAGATAGGACAGCGGGTAGGGAGATAGTATAGTGGGTAGGGGACTTGCCTTGCACACAAATGACCTGAATTCCATTGCCGACATACTATACAGTTTCCCAAGCACCAACAGGAGTGATTTTTTGAGCAGTGAACCAGGAGTAACCCCTGAGCATCACCAAGTGTGGCCCCCAAACAAAACAAAACAAATTATTTTATAGATTTTCTCAACATTGCACATTGACATATACTCTGGCAAATCCATTAACCTATACTTAGACATCTGTCCAGATTCAGCAATATGAAACTGAGGGCTAATAAACAAAAGTATTAGTTGGTAAAAGTATTAGTTGGCACGCATGAAGGTACCGGGCAGAGGAACAAAGACATGCGGGTCCCGGGGCTGAGATCTCCAAGTCTGCTCGGATAGGGGCTGAGCATCCTCCACCCATATCCTCCATATTCCAGTAGGCAGAAGTCACACCCACCAACTGGCCCCCTGGCGCCGTGTAATCCCATCAGCGGCCAAGACCCAGAGACTATAAAACCCAGATCCCGGAAGAGAACAGCGCAGAGTCTCCTGCCCCCGCGCCTGGCTGTCCTCGCCAGGGCCCCTAGAGGGGAGTGGGTTGAGTTTCCCTCCCCGTCCCGACCAGGGCTCTGGCAGCCAAAGACCTCCAGAACCAGCCACCACCATGCTGAGACCGCTCTCTGCATGCATGAAGGTACCAGCAGAGGAACAAAGGCATACGGGTCCCGGGGCTGAGATCTCCAAGCCTGCTCAATCGGGGCTGAGCATCCTCCACCCAGATCCTCCATATTCCAGTAGGCAGGGGTCACACCCACCAACTGGCCCCCTGGCGCCATGTAATCCCATCAGCAGCCAAGACCCAGAGACTATAAAACCTAGATCCCAGAAGTGCGCAGCCACATTTGCGGCTGCACAACACCTTATTATCTCATTCTAACTTTGGACAAAATGGTAGGCTACCAGATGTAACCTGCCCACAGGGCAGAGTCTGGCAAACTCCCCGTGGTGTACCCAATATGCCCAATACCAGTAACAATGATGGGGCTCATTCTCCTAACCCTGAAAGAGCCTTTAATATGGCACTTTTAAAAAATCTCAGGGCTAGGATGAAGGAGACGTTACTGGAGCCTGCTCAAGGCAATCGATGAACAACAGGATGGTCGTGATCGTGATCGTGATTAGTTGGTAGGTGGAGGATGGGTGCATTCAGAAGAGGATCTGATTTCTGGAGGAATTTCTTCGTTGTCTGTGACAGTAACCTATGACAGTAACAAGATTAGCACACCAAAGAGTTAAAGAGAAACAGCACCTTCCAACCCCCAGCTACTGTTTCTGGCTCCCCTGGTCCCAGCTGAACCAGCGAACCAGGGAACCAGCATGCAGCCTGGTCCTGGTGGTGTGGCCTCTGAGCCAGGGAGCCTGGCCTTTGAGCTAGGGGGCGTGGATAGGGGGAATGGCCTACTCTGAGGGCAGCAGTTATTTTCCCCTTTCCTAGCAATTTGGACTCATATCTTGACCTCCATCACGTAACTCGGGGGAGAATGTCTCGGCCATCTCTAATACATTAGGCCAATAATCCACTAGCTCATCCCAGTTGCACCATAATACCCATAGACATGTACAAGTCCAATGTAGAGGACTACATCCCCCAAAGCTCCACTAGAGGCCACAGAGGAGAACATGAGAGGAAGCCACAACTCCTGAAGGGGAAAAAGGCGACCACTAGACCGAGCTCACCCAGAATCCCCAAATTAACCAAGAGGGAAAACTCATAGTGAACTGTGGTTCCCACCTTCATACTACCACCACAACATGAAAAAACAGCACAGATCCCCACCACGCCAAGAGGGGAAGATGAAGAAAAAGGTCCAGAGGCCCCCAACAGGGTCTACTCACAAAAACAGTCTCTCCAATAAGGAATTCAGAATCAAAATGTTGAAGATGTTCAATGAACTCAAAGAAACAGTGGAACAGACATCCAGGAAATTAAAAGAGGACTTGAATGAAACAGTGGAACAGGCAGCCAACAAAATACCGGAAGAAATGAGAGCAGAAATAGAAAAGCTGCAAACAAATGTCATGAATAAAGGATTTGATAGATGAAATAAAAAACTCATTGAGTGCCCTCACCAGTAGAATGGCTACAGCCGAGGACAGAATCAGTAAGCTTGAAGATGAGCACCAGAAAGCTTACAGACAACAACAGACCATGGGAAAAGACCTCAAAATAGCCCTGGGGTGAATCAGAGTCCTAGGGGGATGAATCCAAGAGGAGCAAGTAAGAATCATCAGAGTACCAAAAGGACAGGGAGGCAACCCCAATGGAAAAGCCACAGTTAAACATATCATTGCCGAAAAGTTCCCAGAGCTGGAGAATGCAGGCATCCGGATCCAAGGAGCCCAAAGGGTGCCAAGTAAAAGAGACCCTAATAAAAAGACTCCAAGACACATCAGAGTCAGAATGATGGATGATATGGATAGAGACACGATCCTGCAAGCAGCAAGGCTGAAGAAGGAAGTCACATACAAAGGAGCACCCCGTACATTTACAGCAGACCTATCAGAGGAAACCCTCCAACCCCAAAGGCAATGGGGGGATATAGTGAAAAAACTCAATGAAATGAACGCCTCACCAAGAGTACTCTATTCAGCTAAACTCTCATTCTAACTTTGAAAGAATCATACACTATTTCATGGATAAACAACAGCTCAGGAACTTTATAGACAAAGCCAAACTTGAAAGAACCACTAAGAGGGCTTCTATAAGACAAGAAAACACCCTACAAGCACAACAAGTCCCTACAGAAAGATGGCACAAAACCCTCTAACAATAATCTCTCTCAATGTCAATGGTCTAAATGCACCAATCAAGAGACACAGTGGCAAACTGAATGCGGAAACTGAACCCAACATTCTGCTGCGTAGAAGAAAGTCATCTGAATGGTCAGAGCAAACACAGACTCAAAGTTAAAGGATGGAAAACAATCTTGCAAGCAAACACCTCCCTCAAAAAATCTGGGGTAGCCACACTAATATCTGACAACATAAATTTCAGGTTGAAAAAGACTAGAAGGAACAGCAAAGGTCATTTTCTGTTTATCAAGGGATATGTGTAACAGGAAGAAATCACACTCTTAAATGCATACACACCTAATGAGGGATCAGCTAAATACTTAAAACAACTGCTAACAGATTTCAAGGAGGACATTGCTAGCAACACAATAGTAGTCAGAGACTTCAACATTGCCTTATCATCTCTGGATAGATCAACAAGAACAAAACTCAGCATGCTAGACATTGACTTTGAAGGAAGAAATAGTAGAGAGAGGACTAATAGACCTATACAGGGCTTTACACACCAAAAAGAAAGAATACACATTCTTTTCCAGTGCACACATAACATTGTCCAAAATAGAAAGGCCACATGTAAGGTCACAAAACCGACCTCAATAGAATCCGGAAGATAGAAATAGTATCAACAATCTTTTCAGACCACGATGTGTTGAAGATAGGAACGAAGCATACGCAGACACGGAGAGACAAATCAAACACCTGGAAATTAAACAACTCAAAGTTGAACAACGAGTGGGTCAGGAAGGAAGTCAAAGACGAAATCAAAAGATACCTGGAAACAAATGTGAATGAAGACACGAGCTATCAGAACCTATGGAATGCAGCTAAAGCTGTGTTAAGAGGAAAAATGTATAGCTTTGCAAGCATTCCTAAGGAAGGAAGAAAGGGTCTCTTAGATAACCTGACCTCACAGCTCACGATCTTAGAAAATAACCAAAAAAAGGAACTCAAGCCCCGCTGAAGGAAAGAAATAATAAAACTTAGAGCAGAAATCAGACATGGAAACCCAAAAAACAATCCAAAAGGTTAGTGAAACCAAGAGCTGGTTCTTTGAGAAAATAAACAAGATTGATAAGCCACTAGCAAGACTCACAATGAAAGAGAGAGAGCCCCAATAAACCGAATCAGAAATGAAAAAGGGGACATTGCAACAGAAACCAATGTAATTCAAAAGATTGTCAGAGGCTGCTTTGAGAGTCTGTATGTCATGAAACAAGATAACCTAGAGAAATGGATATGTTCCTGGATTCCTATAATCTCCCAAGACTGAACCAAGAAGACTTGGATTGCCTGAAAAGACCCATTCATATCACGGAAATCAAACCGAAATCAAGTCTTCCCAAAAACAAAAGCGCAGGCCCAGATGGATTCACTAGCGAATTCTTCCCAATATTTAAAGAAGACCTTTTGCCAGTTCTCCGCAAGCTTTTCCATGAAATTGAAAAAAAAACAGGAACTCTCACAAACAGCTTCTATGAGGCACTTATCTCCCCAATACCAAAAGCAAACAAGGACACCACTAACAAAGAAAATTACAGGCTAATATCTCTGATGAACATGGATGTGAAGATCCTCAAGAAAATATTAACAAATTGAATCCAACAACTCATCAAAAAGATCATACACCACGACCAAGTGGCATACATCCCGGGGATGCAAGGATGGTTTAGCATTTGGACGTCAATCAACATAATCCATTATTTCAACAAAAGTAAAGATAAAAACCATATGATCATATCAATAGAAACATACCAATATTTCACCAGGAATACCACTCCTGGAATATATCCCGGAGAGGCAAAAAATTACAGTCCAAATGACATCTGCACTTCTATGTTCATTGCTGCACTGTTCACAGTAGCCAAGCACTGTAGCACTGTAATGCTGTCCTCCCATTGTTCATCAGTTTGCTCGAGCAGGCCCAGTAACGTCTCAGTTGTAAGACTTGTTGTTACTGTGTTTGGCATATGAATACGTCAAAGGTAGCTTGCCAGGCTTTGCTCTGCAGCCGAGATATTCTCAGTAGCTTGCCAGGCACTCCAAGAGGGGCAGAGGAATTGAACCCAGGTCAGCCTGGTGGGCCGCGTGCAAGGCAAACACCCTACCCACTATGCTATTGCTCCAGCCCACAGTAGCCAAAATCTAGAAAAAACCCGAGTGCCCGAGAACAGATGACTGGTTAAAGAAACTTTGGTACATCTACACAATGGAGTACTATGCAGCTGTTAGAAAAGATGAAGTCATGAAATTTACATATAAGTGGTACTACATCGAAAATATCATGCTAAGTTAAATCAGTCAGAAGGAGCGGGACATAGAAAGATTGCATTCATCTGTGAAATATAAAGTAAGAAAATGGGAGACCGTCACCCAAGAATAGTTGAGATAAGTACCAGGAGGTTTGCTCCATGGCTTGGAGGCCAGCCACATATGCTAGGGGAAAAGGCAGCCCAGATAGAGAAGGGAGCAGCAAGTCAAGAGTGTTGGGAGGATCCTCCCAGGATGGGAGATGCATGCTGAAAGTAGACTATAGACCGAACATGATTGCCACTCAGTTCCTCTTTTGCAAACCACAGCACCCAAAAGAGAGAGAGAGAACCAAACGGAATGCCCTGCCACAGAGGCGGGGTGGGATGGGAGGAGGGGAGGGGGGTTGGGAGGTATACTGGGATCATTGGTGGTGGAGAATGGGCACTGGTTGAGGGATGGGTACTCAATCATTGTATAACTGAAACCCAAGCACAAAAATTTGTAAATCTAAAATGGTACCTCATGGTGTTTCACTAATAAAAATTAAAAAAAAGAAAAGAAATCATAGTTAATCTGTAAAGAATCTAACTGAGCAGCAAATATTTGTCCTGAAGACTGGGTTCTTGGTCCTTGGGGACCAGTGGAATAATCGTATGATTATCGTTTGTGTGTTTGCTTGTTTGGCAGCATCCTCAGAAGTGCTCAAAGTTTACTCCTAACTTTGTGTTCTGGGGTCAGAACTGGTAAGGCTTGAGGGAGCGTATGGGGTGCTGGGGATAAGACCCAGGTTGGCTGCCTACAAGACGAGGACTTTATCTGCTCTACTGTCACTCTGCCCCCCAGTTGAATAATCCTAAATACATGTACTGAACTCCATGCCCTATTTATTCTGAATAAATAGCGATGATCACTTTGTTTCTCCTTCTGTTTTTGCCAGTCACAGATGTAAATTTAGGGTTTCCTGTGCCCCCCTCCCACACACACACACCATACGGCACTTGTTCACTGATTACTAGTTTACTTAGCTGGAACTTATGTCTGTAGATGCTCCCAAAATTATCCCCAGTTATCTTTCATGATCAAAAGCATGCTCTTCCTTTTTGTCAGATGAAGAAGAATACATCAGTAATATGGATGGGGAGTTCATGAAGGCTTTACTGGCCCGAAAGAAGAGTACCAGCACCGAGCTGACGATTGAACCAGAGAAGGCCTCATCCGAGAGAAACAGCCTGTCCCTTTTCCAGCACGAGCACCTAGACAACAGTCATCAGCGTGATATGCTTACTAGACTAGAATCCATAATGTCTTTGTTACAGGTTGGGGACATAGATGCAGAATCAACATTGTTATCCTTCATTAAGTTTCTTTTTAAAGATGTGCAAGATGGAGGAAATCCTCTGGCTCCTTCGAAAACCAGCACGGCTTGGATTTCTATACAGCCCGAATCCAACAGTGAAATCTACAATAAGGTGAAAAAAATCCATGTTCTCCAAAGTCTGATCAACACAGAAATTCAAGAAAAAATCCACAAAGTTAGAAAGAAGGAGAAAACTGCCACACAGGTCCGTTCCAGTCTTTTCGGGCCCAAATTTAAACGCCAACTTTTCCCGAAGATATTGGAAACTGTCGGGCCACCAAAGAAAAAACACTTAGGAAATGTTCAGGAGTGGGAGACGCAACCACTGCAAGGGAGCAGCATGTTCAGGGATCCCCAGGGCCAGCAGAAGAGGCACTTCAAAGAAGAGGGCACTCCCCTCAGCCAGAGGCGAGGGAAGGCTTGGTCCGCGGCGGGGAATATTGCCCAAGAAAGACGGCAGGGGCAGCTGGCCCCGGAAAGACCGAAAGACTTTATCTTGGCAGGGAGGCCCAGGAAATTGGTGGGAAACTCCTTCAATGAGGAGTCATCCTTCATCCAGGAGCACAGGGCGCCGGCCTCCGTGCCCCTGGAACAGCACTCCATGGGCAGCCCGTCTGCCGCCGCTGCTTTCCAAGTGCCACCGGAGGACGAAATCCCATCCAAAGACCTGAAAAGAACTCTACGCGTCTTAGAGGATGCGGGTGCTCGAGTTCGGAACATGAAGGTTCCCAGCCCCGGGCCACTCCCCGGGAAGAACTACCTGTTTCGTAAACTTGACTCTCAGCTGGGCCGCAGAATACCCCAGGCCAGAGTGAACACAGCGACAAAAGAAGCAGCACCGCAGAGGCCGGTGCTGGCCAGGAGGCCTCCTTTCGGTGCAGTGAAGAGCCTCGTCAACTCCCCGCCGAGGGGGCGGTCTCTGTCCTGGAGACACCAGGACAAACCTATCATGGAGCAATTCCTTTCATTGCGCTCCAGTCGGGAAAAGAAGACCGCGGAGAGCACGCGTGCTCCAAACGGGGGGGATGCCAGAAGCATCGTGCCGCCAGAGAAAACTGCCGGTATCCAAAGCACTGCCCCTGAGGAGGAAGAGGGGACGGAGGACAGCCTCATGCCTGCTGTCAGACAGCCCAACGAGATGCAGTGGGAATATCACAAGGTGGCCACCGACATGGACTCCCCCCCACAGAAACCCGACCCCAGAGACGAACTTGAGATGCAGCTCATCCAGAAGTTGCGGCCCCTTATCCCCAACAGTAATGTGAGGAAGTTCATTGCCCAAGTAATTCGGACTCTGAAAATGGACTGCTCCGATCCCCGGGTGCAACTGGAGTGTGCCAAGGTGGTCCACAAAACCGGGCTCCTGATGAAGCTTCTTAGTGAGCGGCAGGACGTAAAGGTGTCCAGTGAAAAATGGGATACGGACCAGTGGGAGGCTGAGAACTACATCAATGAGAATACCGAAGGCCAGGGTGAGCAGAAACAGGCGGAGGCAAGTGAGGTGAGGACAGACTTTTGTTTTTTTAACGGAGTCTCATGCAGAGTGAAATAAGTCAGAAGGACAGACATAGAATGATTGCACTCATTTATGGGACGTAAAAATAATTAAAACTTACTATGAGATTAACACCCAAGGACAGTTAGAAACAATGGCCAGGATGAATGGTCCACGGTTGGAAGCCTGCCTCAAGGGCTGTCAGAGAAGGCAGCTGGGATAGAGAAGGGATCACTGCAACAATGATAGTTGGAAGGGATAGCTCTGGGTGGGAGATGTGTGCTGAAGTGGGTACAGGATCAAACATGATGACCTCAGTATCTGCACTGCAAACCATAACGCCCAAAAGGGGGGCATGGAGTGAGCGGAGAGAGTAAGAGGGGGGGAGGGAAGAAAGGGGAAAAGAGGGGGGTGGGAAGAGAAAGGGAGGGAAGGAGAGAGAGAGAGAGAGAGAGAGAGAGAGAGAGAGAGAGAGAGAGAGAGAAGAAAAGTTCCTGCCATAAAGGCAGAGGTAGGCTGGGGGCGGGGAGGAGGTGGCAGGAGGAATGCGGGGATTTTGTTGGTGGGTAATGTACACTGGTGGAGGGATGGGTGTTGGAGCATTGTCTGACTGAACCTGGATCACGATCAGGAAAGCTTTGTAACTGAATCTCACAGTGACCAGGCTCAGGGGCTTCCGGGCTCTCAGGCCATGCCATGAAAGAACACAAGCAAGAAGACCAGGGTGTCTTGACTCTCCCTCTCCTGCTGGCTCGCTCTCTTTTTTGTGGCCACACAACTTTGACTACAAGAATGATTGTCCCTGTGCTCGTTTGTAGAAAGGTAGCACTGTTCCTAGGAGAGGTAAGAAGAGGACCTAACACACCAGATAAATAAATTGTAGAAGGAAAGGCTACAGACAAGATGGCATAATAGATCTGGTGTGCTCTTTAAGAACATATTGGGGCCTAGTGGAGTTCATGCCCAATTTAATCAGCTAATCAGTGACTGAATAAATAGCAGTACTCCTACATTTGAAAAAAAGAAAAAAAGAACATATTGGGGCCAAGGAGATAGTTCAAAAAGAGTCCCCCTGAGTACTGAGCGAGAAGTAGCTCTGAGAACCCTAGATATGGGCTGATAAACAAACCACCCCAAAATAAAACCACATACGAAATAAAAACCTATAGTCCACTCATTTCAGAGGATGGGGTTTTAGACTAGTAGAAGGATAACCATTCTTTAGAACGGGCTTAAGAATCCTTCCCAACTTTTTCTCTAATTGTTCCTGGGTGTTGAAGCGATAGTACAGTGGGTGAAGCACTTACTTTGCATGCCACCAACCCGAATTCTATGCTCAGCGTCCCTTTTGGTACACCAGGAGTGATTTCCGAGTGCAGAGCCAGAGTAACCCCTCATCATCACTGAATGTGCCCCCCCAAAAGTAATGCATGAAAATAATTTTTATTTTTCAGCTCATAAAAGTTCCAGGATATGTTGTGTACCACAATCAAAAAGCAGTCGTTGCAATAAATGTGGCTGTCGTCGTGATAATATTGGTTTTAATTTTATGTCTCATTGAGGTAAGAACAGTTCATTCAGACTTCCAGGATTTCATCTGTCTTTATAATAGATTCAGGGGCTACAAATGGAAAATAAAAGCCCCTTTTCCTCCTACTGATGCTTGATTTTCCTCTTCAGTCTTGAGTAATGAGGTGTGGTTGCTTCTCATATTGCAAAGATAATCCCAGGGTTTGTTGAAGGGAACTGACTCCCAAGAGGTCCCTGTGGAAATGAACCCAAATAACAAGCTTTTCGAAAATTTTGAAAAGTTAAGAAGGCTAGAGATGAAACAAAAAGTTGTCTTCCTGTGCGCTGTTTGGGACTACATCCTGGGATGTTCAGGGCCTGCCCCCAGCTCAGTGCAGAGGGGAGAGGGGGTGTCACTTCTGGTGGTGCTCAGGGGACCTTGCAGAACTAGGGATCCAGCCTGGCCCTTCTGCATGCAAAGCATGCACTCTGACCATTCAGCTCTCTCTCTGGTCACCATATAGACTTTTTTCCCCCCTTTTTAAATCAAAAGGATGTCAGTGGTTTAACTTAACACTCACTGACATTCTTCTACTGATTACTTTCCTTGTTGACTGGAAGGATCAAAAGTGTAGAATCTCCACCCTCCTGGGACCTGATCCAGTGCAGTAGCTCTCATTAGGTTTAAGCACCATCTCCCTGGATGAAGTTAAAACACTGCAGCTAAGACTGGGGAGAGAACTCCGAGGGCTACTTTTCACGCTTTGTGTGAGGGAGACCTGGGTTCCATCCTCGGCAATGCATGACCCCACCAGAGCCACCAGGAGCTACCGCTAAACAGCAAATCAAGTTGTTCCTGCCTATTACTGGGTGGCTCCCAAACCAAACACACCCGCACTGCAGCCTGAGCCCGAGAGTAGCCTGGGCTACTCTCAAGCCTGGCAGGCGTGCGGTAGTTACTCCAGGAGCTTGCCTATATCTGTCTTCTGTTCAATGACACACCACTGACTTTTCCCAGCAGGAACATTAAAAAAGTGATTTAAGGGCCAGGGAGATAAGTCCAAAGACTCAAACTTCAATTCACTTTGCACATGGGAACCCCAGGTGCTAGCCATAGTGCTCCATGGTCCCTGAGCACCACCCCAGAAGTAGGCCCCGCAAGCACCAGCTGGCAGGAAGAGCCTCAAAAAATGAACAACAGCAACATGGGATGGAAGGGGTTTAGGATATTGGTTAGTGGTGTTGCACTTGTCTTGCAGGTGTGAGGCCCTGGGTTCAATCCCTGGTAGAACCACAACCACCAACAAAGAATTAGAATAAATTAGAAGCCATGGTGCTGACTGAGGAAGAGCTCTCTCAGTCTTTGGTATTTTTAAGCCGCTCCTTTGTGACATCATCAGCAAACACAGCTCTGATTTATGCCAACCACAGTACAAGGAATTTCCTGTATGTTGTCTGGTTTAATCCTCGCAATCCTCTAAGGACGGCATTAGCATCCCTCCAATTTCACTCTTCTTGTCGTGCTGGGTACCGACCCCACGTCTCCTGCATGCAAGGCAGGCATTCTCCCACTGAGCTACCTCCCCAGCCCTATCATCCCGCTTTCAAACATGGGGGTCACCTGCAGAGCAGCCCGTGCTCCTTATTGCACTGTTCTGTTTTATCTCCTTAAGGACAAAAGCAAGGAAATGCTTCAGGTATTGAAATTTCAGTCTAAGTCGCTCAAAGAGTTGACATATCGATTTAGTTATTTATTTGGGGCAACAGCCATCTGTGCTCAGGGCTTATTCCTGGCTCTGCTCTCAGGCATCACTCCAGGTGGGGCTCAGGGAACCATCTGGAGTCCTGGGATCGAATCTGCGTCAGCCACAGTCAATGCAAGTGCCCCACCCACCGTATGATATCTATAGCCCGAGGAATAACATATCTCATAGGACCTTTATTGTTTTGGGTTTATTTGGGGAAGAATCATTGCAGATGCAACCACGTTTTGTCTCCTGTAAGACTCGACTCTGCTTGCTGCATTGATGAGGACTCCTCACTGGGGATGCAGAGTGGTGATGGGAGGACTCCTCACTGGGGATGCAGAGTGGTGATGGGAAAGGCATCAGACTGGTTCTTGACATTGTTTAGAAAACGTTGTGGAAAAGGATGTTTCTGTGTTTGGGTTTTGGCAGATACTTTTAATTTCCTACCTCATAGTTTTTAATTTGGATTAATGTGCTGAATTTCTCTGAAACAGTCACTAAACTGTATTCCTAATGTGCCCCTTCAGTCATGTGCTGTAGGAGAGTCCAGGGACTATTAAACAGGAGAGAATTCCTGTTCTCAAAAAGTGATATCAGTGGGTAGATACAGCAAAGTCAATGGAATTAATAAGGTTTTAGAGAGATCGGTCACCGAGATAATCATGATCATATTTTTTTTTCCAAAACAGATTTATTCTTATAGAGCAAGACAGTGTAAAGATGGAAGATCCAGGTAAATATTAGTCTGACAATCTTTCACTTGCACTGGAGTGTCCTCACCCTGGTTCTTGGGGACCCTGGAGCCCTTCTGTGTGCTTCTTGGCCCGTGACCTGGGCCTCCTGAGTTCAGTGTTAGTGTCTTAGGGCTCTGCAAGGCCGGGCTGCTCAGTCCCTCCTGTGGGGTGGCTGTTACCTATGCCAGCCCACCTGTGCTCAGGGAGGACATACGGAGCCAGAGGCCAGAGTTGGAGCCTCATGTCCAAAGGCCCTTTTAACTATCTGTCCAGTAGCTCAGGACCACTCCAGCCTCAGTGCTCAGTGTGGTGCCAGGAATTGAACCCAGGGCCTCACACATGCAAGCCAAATACTTTACCACTGAGCCACATCCCCCAACCTCTGTCTCTGTCTCTTATTAAAAGGAATAGAGGGAGAATGGAAACTACCTTGCCCTTGGGAACACACTGCTGGTGATTGGGAAAGAGCATGGTCCCTCTCCCTTGGGACCTCTCCATTGACTTGGGAGCTGCGTTTCTTGCCTCCACTCAGCACCCACGGGCTCTGTACACATGATAACACTGCCCGTAAAGCGCAAGACTGCTCTCTCCTCTGTTCACACTCAAAACCCATCTCCGTGCCTCGGTGCGGTTCCTGCCTTTGATGCTGATACCTGTGGCTTCTTTGCTCACGGGCGATTGTCTGCAGCATGAAAACTAGTGGGCTAAAGGATTTGGCTAATTGCACACAGACATTTACTCTGGTTCAGCATCTGGGATAAAGCAGCTAGGACGATAGAATCATCTCCCCCAGCCCCAACTCTCGGTAAAGGGTGCCTGAGGGACTAAATCCAGAGGCGACCAGTGGAAAAGCTTCTGGACAGACTCTAATGCTTTCGGTGTGGTGGGTAGTTTGTTCATTGCACAGGGCATTTGCTGGGGCAATGGTGGTAACCAGAACTAAATATCCTGCCTGTTTTCCAAGCCAGGTACCTATAAAGGTCTCTCAAGAGTCTACGGGGTCCCTTTGAATGGACCCGACAAATTTCTAAAAATCGCCACAGGCATGCATGGAAACTTTGTCAAGGGGTCAGGGCCTAGTGGTTTGACTCGTCATGGCTCCAGACCAAGGTAGTTTCCAAACAAGACCAGAGACCTCCATCCTAGGAAGGATGGGAAATGGGGTGGGTTACGAATCATGTGCGTCCGTGTTTTCCTCCAAGGACCTTCTTTGGATTATTGCTGCATAGAAGTTCAGTGGAACATGAGAGTCAGGTAACCACTGGGGGGAGGCGGCACTTAGGCAGGACAAGAGTGGGCCGGGGTGCAGGCTTACGAGCTCCCCTTGCCTTTTCCAGAAGGGCTTTTTCTGGCGAAGACGGCCCCTGTGGCTGAGAGACATGTGTCAGCCACTCAAGGCTACATGTAAGAAAAACATGGCACAGAAGCTCCATGACAAGGATTCCTCTGACGAGGATGAGATTTTCAATAAAGACGCAGGGTAAACCATGGCAACAGCTCCAATACCTTCCTGAAGTCAGGAAGTGATGCAGACGGGGCACGTCCCTTTCAAGAGCTGACTGTATTCTTCTTGTTCCAGGGAGCCCAGGGAAGTCATGAAGAGAGCAGCACGGACTCCTGAGGAGAAAGCAGCCAAGGAGACCAAGACAGCCAAGACTCCCAAGACCCAGGGAGCACAGGGGACACAGGCACCACAGCGCCCCCCACCACCAATTGTCCCCCTGGCACGACAGACCAGCGAGCCTCCACATGGCTCCCTAGAACCACAGAACGCAGAGTCACCACACTCCATCGGGTCTTCACAGTCCGTCGCAGCACGACAGTCCGTCAGGGCTCCACAGTCCCCTGATGCACAGCAGTCCTTCAGATCCCAGGAGATCCCGTCATCCCTGGAGATTTCAGTTCAAACGGATGAGTAAAAAAAGGAGTCATTACAGGCAGCCGTGGTGTTAGAGGCCCTACAGTGAACACCTCCTGCTTCATACCACCTGGACATTTTATTGTCTGAAGAGCCTCTTGGCAGCTGCTGTAAAATTCTTCTTTTTCGTATGTTAAATACATACATGCATAAGAGCAGTGATGGGCTTTGAAATTAACGCCGAGAGTTCATCGATCATGTAACCAATTAAGGCTGTTGGCAGGAAATGCATGACTAGAATCCCTCCCAGAGGTGGGGATGAGGTCCCCGAGGAATGGATGGGATGGGAGGAAGGGAGGCTCCCCGTGTGGTCCCCTGCCAAGCGCCCTCGCCGCCCCCAGCAGCCAAATGTAGACGCGGGTGCGTAGCCCGGCACTTTGGGCGCTCGGTCAGTAGCTTGGGGGACATGGCACTTAAGGGGGGTGTCTGGACTGCCTCCCCCGGGGGGGCTTCAGTGGTGAGCTAGCGTGGGGGGCCGCCCCTGCTGCGTGGCCAGGGTTTCTCCTCGCCTTCTCTTCCCCTGGGAGGTCCTGGGGTTTGTATGTCTGGCACTGGCGTTGGATTCCCTGGGCTGGCAACCTGCCTGGTAGGCATCAGCCAAGTCCCTGAAGGTGAGTGCTGGTTCCTCAGTCACTCCCTCCACTGCAGGGGTGGGAACCAGCCCTTCCTTCCTGGTGCTGGCCTGGGAAAGTGGAGAGTGCCACCGCGTGGTCGCAGAATGCTGTGTGAGTTTTCCTGGCACATGTTAAGGCCTGTCACTCTGTGCTCCGCCAGCTAGGACTGTTTGCTGGTCAGCCCCAACAACCACCCACTCGGGAGCACTTGGCGATGAGTCTTGTAGGTAGGGGAGTGGGTAAGTGGGTCCTGGGAGGCTACTGCCAGGGTGGGCACAGGAGCCATTGAATTTGTTTCTTCTTTCTGCGGGTGCCCGATCACTGAATTTTGAACATTTGGGACACTCCTGGACCCAAGGAACTGTGACCTCAGAGCAGCACACACACATGTCCCATGCGTGGTAGGTGCACATTCCCTCCACATTCTCTTGACCGGACAGCAGAGAGGTGGTTATTTCACAGCTGTGGATACGGACCCATGGAGAACCCATCATCTCTGTGCCGCTTCTTTGAGTCTCATTCCTTCAGCCTCCTTAAGGTGCCTCACAGATCCCCCTCCTTGAGACTGGACTCCTCAGAGATGCCAGGAAGTCCTGAGGTGCCAGGACTGGTTTTCTCCTCCTGCAGCTGTGTGTAGTGGGATGAGCTCTCCGGAGGCTCCTCTGATGATGTGTGTCTTCACTTCCCTTTCTCGCCAACTGGAGACACCTGCCCTGTCCCTCTCTGGATTTGTGTGGTGCTGGGGATCAAACCCAGCCAGCGCGTGAGTCACTGGTGACAGGAGAGACAGTCATGGCAGGGAAGGGGCCGGGCCTGGCCTTCCGCAGCTCACATCGTACATGTAGGGCCCAAATGCTCAGGATCTCTTGAACAAAGAATGCTGGGCTCACCAGAGGCCCCCACGCCAAAGATCAGAGCTGGACCCCTTAAGACACATGCACGAGTGAGCTCAGAGTGTGAAGTGGCATGAAAAAACTGAGGTGACAGGACTGCAGTAATAGTATAATGAGTAGTAACGCCGCTTGCACTTGCCTTGTGTCCAACTGACCCGGGTTCAATCCCCAACACAACATATGATGCCTCGCGTCCTGCCAAGAGTGATCCCTAAACTCAGAGCCAGGAGTAAGCCCTGAACTCCACTGACTGTGGCCCAGATCCACGATAAATTCAGCTTTGAAAGTTCGTAAAGAACAGAGTCAGTTTCGCAGTTGCTGAGGACAGTAGCATAGAGACCAAAACCAGGCTAGTTCAGGTGGTCATCCTCAAAAGGAAAACGTTGTCAGTTCCTGCGGTGCCATCAGGAAAGTAAAAACACGGCCCAAGGCATACAAAGTTTGGCCAGAGCTGTAGCATAGCAGGTCGGTGTTGCCTTGCAGCACCCAACCAGGTTTGATCCTCGGCACCCCACATCTTTGAGTAACTTCTGAGCATATCCAGATGTCGCAGGGGAAGAAAAGAAAATTTCTGTACAAGCTCAGTACAGACGCACCCATCACCATCACGGTGGCCTAGTGGTGTAGTGTTTCCCACTGGTCGGTGGTGGGCCTGGGGGCAGAGGGTCAGCTGGAGCCACAGCAGTCCAAGCAGGTCTGGAGTCATGGCCCCTGTGCACAGCTGCCGGGGATGGGAAAGGGTGCAGAGTTCCTCAAAAAGATACAGAAGGCCGGGAGGAGGAGGAGCCACAGTGGGTCAGGAGCTTGCTTGGCATGCAGCTGACTAGGTTTCTGATCTTCTTCTGCCCCTCCCCCTTCCTGGCATCCTTTGTGGTCCCCTGAGCCCAGCAGGAGTAATTCCTAAGTGCAGAACCAGCCAGATGGAACCCAAAAACCCTAGAGTCTGTAGGGCAAGGGGGCGGGGCAACATTTTTATTGAGCAACTCTTGGCCCATTCCTGTCATGGGAGAAAACTGTTTGCAAATGTGGAAGCAGCCGAATGGGGCAAGAGCAAAGGCCACAGATGAGGGCAGTTGAAAGGGAGCATGGGAAGGGCCACAGGAGGCCAGAGCAAAGAGCCACAAAGGAGACCCAGGGAGTGGCCCCGGGGGCTCACAGAGCACTGGGTCAGGGTGGATGAAGCCAGAACCAGTGTCTTGTCTCCTTAGGGTGAGGTGGAAGCTGCACTGTGAGGGCCAACCACTCTTTCCCTGCTTCACAGGCTGTCACCTGGAATGAGGCAGGGGCGGGGCGGGGGAGGGGGGAAGCCGACCTACTGTGGAATTTTCCAGAACTTGTCTCTCTCCTCACTTGGGGATTCTCCCCTTTGTCCTTTGCTTTCATCCTGTGTCACTTTCTTCCCTTGCCCTTCAGAAACCAAATGGAACCAGAGCCTCGGGACTAAAGGGTTTCCAAGGGCTGCCTCCTCATTCCCATGCAATTCCAGGCCCCTAGCTCCTGACTGTCATTCGTAAAACCAAGGGCACCCCGATGACGTTTCTATATTTGGGGGCTTATTAAAGTGCTCCTTGTACGAAGAAAGTGATCACATTTTCCTGATCGAATTTGAGTGCCTACTGCAAGCGGAGCACTCAGGGTACTAGAAGGAAGATAAAACCTGTTGTCCGCAACATGTTCATCTTGAAGTGGAGACCGTGCGAACAGTTTCACAGGGAATGGGAGAGGCAATGGACGCTGTAGTTACTGGCCTGAAACAATATCAGCCTCCAGTAACTTATCCAAAGCCAGTTGTGTTTTGTGGAGAGAGAAAGCTTGGGTGCAGCTTAATGATCTGGTACGGTGGCATAGAAAATAGGGGTGGGCGGAGGAAGCGTGTCAGAATGCCAGTGATTTCAGGCTGCTTGGAAGAATGGACTAGAGTTCAGATCATCTTTCAAAAGTCCTGGATAGAATCTATGTCTTTCTCTTGTTTCGGGGAGAGGTCTTTGGGATGCCAATATGGAATAAAACCTGTTTAAGGACAATCCAGGGCAATTTTCCGAAAAGGGACAGATGAACGCATGTCCTGCGTGTAACACGCATCAGTCCTGATAAAACTGGGGTGCGCCTTGAATCCCTCATGTTCCTACTTCGAGTTTTAACTACAGCAGTCATAAAATGAGAAATGATGATGTGGTAGTTTCTAGACTTGTAGATTTCCAGAACAGACAAAAACAACAACAATACAATTAAGACCATGATCAAAGATTTTCCACTTTTAAAACAAGTTTAATACTGAAGGGGGATAAATAAAAATATCTTCCTTTTCATAAAACAATTATTAGCGTTGTAGAAAGGTCACACTTGATTAATGGAACCAATTTTTTTCTTAGAAAAGAAGAACTTCGGTTATATTATCCTTTATTTTTTGGGGTGTGTGGGGGTAATGCCCAGGGGTTTCTCCTGCCTCTGCACTCAGGAATTACTCCTGGTGGTCCTCAGTGGAGCATATGGGATGCTAGGGATTGAACCTGGTCAACTGTATGCAAGGCAAATACTCTACCTGTTGTCCTATCGCTCTGACCCCTGAATATTTTATTCTTTTTTCAATGACCAGGCAAAATATCACAGATGGGATTTGGTGCTGTCCTGACTCTGCTGACCTGAGTTCAATTCCCAGATGCATAAATGGTCCCCCAGCCCCTTCCAGGGGTTCAGTGATGCCTGAGCATAAAGCCAGGAGTCAGTTTGAGCATCACCGGGTGTGGCCCCAAAAGAACACAATTCCATCTGACACTAACACTTTTTTCCCCCTTTTGAGTCACAGGGGTTATTCCTGGCTCTGCACTCAGGAATTACTCCTGATGGTGCTTGGGGGACCCTATGGGGTGCTGGGAATCTAACCCGGGTCGGCCACATACAAGGCAAACGCTCTGCCCACCGTACTGTTGCTCTAGTCCCTGACACTAACATTACAGATGGGTAGGACCTGCTTGCCTCCCAGGCCGTTGCTCCACCAAATAGCTACAGGGAAGCTAAGAACAGCCTCTCGGGCACCACAAGCTCCCATGTTGGAGCCACGACTTGAATCAACTCGATTCCCCAGTTTCTGCCCTGACCTCAGCTCCGACATCATCCCGGCCCCACAAACTCACCTTCATAATAGTCCAGTATCCTGTGGGGTCGGGATTGGGGTGGGGAGGAAGGAAATTGGTTTTTTTTTTTTTTAATTAGTGAGACACCATGAGGTACAGTCGTAGACTTACAAATTTTGTGCTTGGGTTTCAATTATACAATGATCAAATACCCGTTCAGGCGGGACTAGCACTGACAAAAATTTTTATGATCTGCCTCTTCCACAAGGTCAGCGCTCCTCGTTTTCCAGTTTCACTAGGTGGTGCTCTCTGTCTGCTACCCAAAGGTCCCTGATGAACAAGAACCCGCTGCTTTCTCCAGGTCCTTGCCCAGTGTCCTTAAATTAGCTCTCTGTCTCTAATTCCGGTGACCAATGGCTCCAAGATGAGATACAACAATTTTCATACACTTTCCTCTACGGAAACCTTTTTGGATCATTCTTAGTCAGTTATTTATAGCAAGCAATACAAAATACATTTTTTTAAAAATTTTTATTAGTGAAACACCATGAGGTATAGTTGTAGACTTAGAAATTTTTGTGCTTGGGTTTCAGTTATACAGTGATCGAGTACTCATCCCTCCACCTGCGCCCATTTTCCACCACTGATGCCACTATACCTCCCACCCCCCATCTCCTCGCGTCCCACCCTGCCTCTGTGGCAGGGCATTCCCTTTTGTTCTCTCTCTCCTTTTGGGTGTTGTGGCTTGCAAAAGAGGCATTGAGTGGCAAACATGTTCGGTCTATAGTCTACTTGCAGCCTGCATCTCCCATCCTGGGAGGATCCTCTCAACACCCTTTCTTTGGTGCTCCCTTCTCTATCTGAACTGCCATTTCCCCCAGCATGTGCAGCTGGCCTCCAAGCCATGGAGTAAACCTCCTGGTACTTATCTCGGCTCTTCTTGGGTGTTAGTCTCCTATTTTGTTACTTTATGTTCCCCAGATGAATGCATATTTTGGGGAAATCTCGGACAGTGGTGGGAAAACTCAAAATAAAGGTGGTGGAAAGGGGTCATGGTGGTGGAATTGGTGTTGAAATATTGAGTGTAATTAAATACTGTGAAAAACTCTTTGAGAAAAAGAAAGAAACAAAACTAGCACTCTGGACTCTTCAAGAGAGACTTGTGCTGCTGGGACCCAGCGGGGGTCGAAGGTGGGGACTTAGGGCCAAGTCTGGTCCACTGTGGGCTGGGCGGGCCAAAGTGCCCCGCCCCCAGCAGCCCCACCCCTCGGGCGAGCCCCCTTGGAAAAGCACGGGCGAGTTCTGTGCAGGCGCAGTGCCTCGGGAGCCTGGAGCGCGCAGGCGCAGTGAGGCTGAGGATGGCTGGGTGGTACCTTTCAAAACCCTGCAGGTGCAGGAGCTGAGTCCTGGCCCTGCGTCCGGCTGCACAGCATTGCCTGTGAGCCGGTCCGGAGGGCAGGCGGGTGTTCTGGGAAAGGCGCCTTGGGAACCCAGACTTCCCGCTGTGGGCCCGCGCCAAAGACCCCATGGCTGTCAGCAGCCGCGACAGTTTCTCGTGCTGGACCCCGGGACCCTTGCGACGCTGCTGCAGCCCGGCTTGCAGAGTGCACAACGCTGGGAATGTGGCCCCCACGCGAGGGTGGGGGTGTGCGGGGAGCGTGGGCCTCGGCCGCGGGTCTGTGCGGTGGGTGACCGCGGTGCCCCGCAGCATTCTCTGTCCTCAGCCTTCTGCTTTGCCTTCTGATTGCGGTGTGAGTCTTCCCCAAGGCTGCACTGCCCAGTTGGGGTTCGAAGTCGTGGTCACATTTTATTCGGAGCTCACGCCCCACGCAGCCCAACCGGACGGACTGCGACCTGCAGACGCTCTTCCAGTCCTCTCTGCTGAGGACGGGTCGGAACTTGGCGGGGGGTCGGGGCCATGGGAAGCATTGCTCAGACGGGTCACCTTACACTGGCAGCTACCCACCCCACCCACCAGCTTCCCCTGCCTTGCAGAGTGTCCCCTAGTATCCGGGCAGCACGCAGCTTCTCCCCCAGGGCTGTCTGCTATAGAAATGCCCAGGCTGGTTGCAACGAGACTAGCTGGAAGGGTCAGGGCCCAGTTCCCAGCCTCTTCTTGGCTTTGAGGGGGTTCACATGTGCGCTTGACAGTCCTGCTGGCTGGAGGGACTCGCGGCCTGCGTCATAGCTCTGTCTTCTGCCAGCCGTTCCCAATGCCCACCCTCGTTCCCAGTTCCCACTGAAAACTTTCCTCCCTTTGGCTGCTCCTTGGTCTCCACGGTCTCCAGCTCCTGAATTCTGTCTCGCTTAGGCTCAGTTTAGTCCCATTCTTTTGTCTGGCCCATTTCCATTCTTCTGTGGTTCGGTTTTGGTGGAGCAGAATTGGGTGTGGAGGCGATGGGGGTAGAACCTAGGGGTCTCCCGCTCCGCTGTTTTCCCATGCACACCCCCATCCCTCCCCATGCCTCTGAATATATGAGTGAGGATTATGTTTTCCAAACCTTTGACATGATAATTCTAAGGCTTCTCTGATTGGCTCCCTGAGCTGGCTCCTCACTCCCTGTCCTTTTGTCCTCGCCTGCGCCTTCACCAGACATGAGAACACCCTTCTGTGTGACCACAGACCCTGCTGCTCCTCTGCAGACCCAACACCTGCTTCCGCCCCTACTCCAAACCCTAGGAGTGAGATCAAGGTCTCTTGGACCTTATTTGCTTTGCAGACAGTAAGCTGCAGCTAAACTCTGGCCATCTCACGGTCATATTACAGCTGGTATTGAAAATGTTTTTGGCCAGAGTGATAGTAAAGTGGGGGAAGGCTCTTGGCTTGCACTTGCTAGCACTGGTTGGATCCCTGGCATCCCATAAGGTCTCCTAAGACCCACCAGGAGTGGTTCTTGAGTGCAGAGCCAGGATGAAGCCTGGGCATTGCCAGGTGTGACCTCAAACCCCAAAATACATAAATATACTTATATCCATTTTGGGCTGGAGCAATAGCACAGCGGGCAGGGTGTTTGCCTTGCACGCAGACAACCCGGGTTCGATTCCTCCACCCCTCTGGGAGAGCCCGGCAAGCTACCGTGACTATCTCCAACTCACAGCAAAGCCTGGCAAGCTACCCGTGACGTATTCGATATGCCAAAAACAGTAACAACAAGTCTCTCAATTTTTTGTGAAACGTTCCTGGTGGTATTACAGAGTGCACAATGCTGGGGACGTGGCCCCCCGTGCAAGGGTGGGGGTGTGCGGGGAGCGTGGGCCTCGGCCACCGGTCTGTGCGGTGGGTGACCGCGGTGGCCCTGCAGCATTACCAAAGGGTTACTGGTAATAGTGATAGGCACATAAAACAAATCAATAATTAATACTGCTCTACTTCTATTTGTATTTGAATTGTTTTTCTTTTTTGTTTCGCAGTGCTCAAGGCTTTCTTCTGACTCTGCACTCAGGGATCACTCCTGGCAGGCTTGGCGGCACCAGATGGAATAGTAATCAGTTTTCCACATGGAAAGAAATAACCAAAGGGATAAAAGGGGCCTGGTGGAGTAGCAGAATGTCTTCACATTTCTACCTTGCAACCACATGGTTATGAGTTATAGTCTTCAATATCCCACATGTGCTGAATGTGGTCCTTGCAGCTCTGATGTCTGATCCCCAGCACTTCAAGCCACCTCTGGCTAGGCCACAGCCAGGTGTGGTAAGCACCACAAGAGGAGTGCAAACCCCAGCAAGAACACAACTGAAAAAAAGAAAAAAATAAATAATAAAAGAACACAAAATCTGTATTTGGTCATAAAGAATGACACTTGCAGTACAGTAAGTTTGATATCACCCTTATAGTAACCCCCAAACAAAATGTGATGAAAGGACACTTAAATCAGTGAATTGTCAGGGAAAACGGTTCAAATAAATAGGGATCTAGGGTCAGAGTAAAAGATTCGAGAAAGGCTTTCTAAGACAATTATGTACGGAAAATGATAGGGACTCCTCACAGCCAAATATTAGACCCCAAATCTTAAAATGTAATGTCGGAAACCATAAGTGATATATTCCAGATTCTTGACACCAGAGGCAATTTTTGAGCTTCAACTTCATTAGTCAGTGGGGGGTGGAGGGGGATTATAAATTAATGAAACTGCAATAAAGTTTTTAAAAATTCCAAAGAAAATATACAGGTGAATCACAGGCACTTTTTAAAAAATGCTCTCTGTAACACTTATTAGAAAATTGTAAATTAAATCCACATGAGTTATCGCTTCACCAGGAAGAATGACCTGCAGCAAAGAGACATAAGTCAAGTATTGGCAAGGATGTGAAGACAAAGGAAATTCAGGAAACAATTGTAAATTGGTGCAGTTCTATAGAGATGCCATGCAAATTCATTTTTCAGAATGTATGGGTTGAAGGCTGGAGCAGTAGTACAGTAGGTTGCTTGCCTTGGGCTTGGCTGACCTGGGTTCCATCTCCAGCATCCCATATGATTACCCAAGCTTGCCAGGAGGGATTCCTGCTATCTGTGCAGGCATATTGCCCTTTATCAGTACCCTGTGAGCTCAAGGTCAGGGGCAGATTTCAGTCTTAGAAAATGGTAAGCTTTCTCAGTCTCAGAAAAAGTCCCATCATTTTTGTTGTTGTTTGCTTTGAGTCAGTGATGCTCAGGGACTCCTGGCTCTGCACTGAGGGACGACTCCAGCAGGCTGGGGGAACTCCACCATATAGGATGCCAGGGATCATCTGGGTCAGTAGCACACAAGGCAAATGCTCTGTCTGCCTTGAGAGACCAAGAATTTGCAGGAACAGCCCAGGTCCCACCCCTCTGCCTTGTAAGCTCATCTACTGGCCTGGTTCCAGAGACTTAAAAGAGATCAACTAGCCTCAAATCATCTCTCAGATACCTGTTCCCTCCAGGGTGATCTCAGAGGGAGGTGGGCCAGCTCTTGCCCTGACAAAGCCTCGGCAGTCGCTCCTACACCCCAGACTGCAACCAGGCTTCCAGCCAGATTGCCCAGTTAAATATTCTGGATTTTCTGGACATTTCCAAAGTCTGCAATACTGATACTCCAGTGGCAGCACACCAGATTGGATGGGATACTATGTAGAAGCCAACCAGTCTTCACTAACAAAAACCTTAACATAGAAGGCTTAAGTTACAAAAACAGCTCGGTAAACCCTCAGGTAAGGAATTAATGTCCCCATGGTGAAATGCAACAGTTTTCACAAATTTTCTTCTACGGAAAGATCTTTTCAGTCATCCTGTTAGCTATTTGGGGTAACAAGTAATATAAAATAAATTATTGTGGGCCTGCTACAGGGCCAGGTTTGAGGGGTGGTTGGGAAATGGAGACAATGCTGGAGGGAAGGTGTGGTGGTGGCATTGATGTTGGAATAGGGCCTGCCTGTACCAAATCATCATGAACTTTGTAAACCACAGTGTTTAATAAAGTGGGGGGAAAGGAAGAGTGTGCAGGAATGTTTAAAATGTAGAATGGGGACAGCTAAAATGGAACTGTTTGCAGCAACTGTGAGGGGAAGTTAGACTTCCTCTTTCGGTATAATTCAGCAGCACCACTTACAGGCATTTATCCAAAGAACAAAAACACACTAATTCAAAGTTATATTTGCACCCCAATGTTCATAGCAACAATATTCATAACAACCTAAACATGGAATAAATTTAACTGAACAATGAGAAGATACAGAGATCATGGTAGGGCCCACAATAACACAGTACAGCAGGCAGGACGACTTCCTGGCATGTGGCTGACCCAGGTTTAGTCCCCAGCACCCCATATTATCCCCAAACCCCACCAGGAGTGATTGCTGAGAACAGAGCCAGGAGTAAACCCTGAGTATTGCCAGGCGCACCCAATCCCCTCCCCAAAATCTAAAGGAAAAGAAGAAACCATGGTATATATATTCAATGAAATACTACCATGCCATCTGTCACTGTCATTGTTCTCCCGTTGTTCATCGATTTTCTCGAGCGGGCCCAGTAATGTCTCCATCGTGAGACTTTGTTGTTACTGTGTTTGGCATATCGAATACCTCATGGGTAGCTTGCCAGGCTTTGCCGCAGGGGAGAGTCTCTCAGTAGCTTGTCGGGCTCTCCAAGAGGGGCAGAGGAATCGAACTTGGGTCGGCCATGTTGGTTGCATGCAAGGCAAACACCCTACCCGCTGTGCTATTGCTCCAGCCCACCATGTCATCTAAAAAGATAAAACCATGTCACTTGGGGCAAAATGAGGGTAGCCGAGGTGATTGTGCTACGTGAAATAAGGAAGCGAGAGGCAATTATTGGATAGATTCACTCTTATGTGGACTATAAGTAATCAAGCTAATAAATTGGAAAAAATTAAGAAAACAAATTCCCAGACTCAAAAAAGACTATGGAATTGAGTGAAGAGAAAGAGTGAAGGGTGGCAGAAATGGATCACGGAATCTGTAGTCCTCAAGCCCCACCAGGAGTGATCCTTCAGCATAGAGCCGGCAGTAAGTCCCGAACACAGCAGGGTGTGACCCAAAACAAAAAAGAAAAGAAAGAGAGAAAGAGACTTGCATATTAGAACCAAATATCTTTGATTCTAATATCTAAAAAATTAAAATACAGATTTCAACAAAATATTGATTTCAACAATGACTTTTGAGATTAAGTTCAAACATCAAACTAAACTAAAGGAAAATTCAACAAATGGGATAACATCAAACTGAAATCCTATACAGAAAAAAACAAGATAAAACAAACTATGATTAAAATTTCAGATTCAATACCTGGTACTGCATGGCCCTGAGAATCACTGGGAAAAAAGAACCCTATTAAAATGAAAAGACATTCTACTGAGTGGGAGAAAATCTTTGTTCTCTATCTGACAAGTTCTTAGTAGCATATACATAATTTATGAAATTCAAAACTAAGAAAGCAGTGCCACAAAAGACTGAAAGTTAAATACTTCAAGGTAGCGATACATTTGACAAACAGGTATACGGAAAAATTATCTTTTATTTATTGTCAGGGCATACAAAAATGACAATGAGATATCACCTGACATGTATAAAAATTATCTTTATCAACAAATCCATAAATAATAAGTTCTGGTGGGAATGTAAAGAACACGGAACTCTTCTTTTTACATTTTAATTTTATAAGGTAGTTCACAATTTTTGATTACATTTAATATTCAAACACCAGCCCACTACCATTACACCTTCCCAACACCATATTTGGGATGTTTCCATCCCAAGCCCCAAGCCCTGTCCCAAAGCACAACTGAAATAATTCCTTGTTCCCTGAACAAGGAACTCTTGTACACTGTATAATTGGTTCATACTCCATGAAAAACAGTGGCATGATGTCTCAAAATATTCAGAGCGTATCTACCAAGTGATCCAGATCCAGCAATTTCATTTCTAGGTATGTAAAAGAGGTATGTTAAAAAATCACTCATTAAAAAAGATCTTTACTATGTTTCTTGTAACACTATTTAAACATGTTTGAGAAAATACAGAAATAATGAGAGAAGTGTAGTCAAAGAAGAGGTGGTAGAAACATGCACTGGGATAAACTCTAAGAACGGATAAAATAATTGCCTTTTGTGACAACATGGATGGAGTCTATGCAAAAAAGGAGTCAGAGGAGAAAAACAAATACCAGATGATCTCACTCACATGAGGGATATTTGGGTGGCAAAGGGCGGGAATAATTAAAGCCAAGGAAAAACAAACCCTTGGATTCGCAGCAGCACTTAGGCGACTAACGCAGGGGGTTCAGCGGAAGGTGGCAAAAGGGGTTATTGTGGATAGCAGGTACTTGAGACCATGTGCACTAGTTAATAATATACATGTTGAAGAGGCATAACAATTTACCCTCAGCACGAGTACTTTCTTGTAAACCATCACCACCTCAATGAAAAATTTCAAAGAAGCAGGGCCAGAGTCATAATACGGCAGGTGAGGCGCTTGGCTTGCACGTGGTTCACCTGGCTTTGATTCCTCGTACGTACCCCGGAAGGTCCCTGGAGCTTGCCAGAAGGGACCCCCGATGCAGAGATCGGAGCAAACCCCGAGCACGGTCTTATATGAACCCCGAAAAGAAAAGCAAATAAAAATCTAAAAATCAAGTAAATAAAGCAATAAGACATGCCTTCGTCAAAAAGAGACTGTAATTGATCGGGTTTTTGCTGGGTAAGAACTAGAAATTCTGCTTCTTTCCAGGGCCTGAGCTGAGACTGGCGGGCGGGGGCGGGGGCAGGGGCGGGCGGGGGCGGGGGCGGATGGGGGCGGGCGGGGGCGGGGGCGGATGGGGGCGGGCGGGGGCGGGGGCGGATGGGGGCGGGCGGGGGCGGGGCCTCTGGGGACGGCAGAGGGTCCAGGCCTGAGCTCTCCAAAGGGAGTCATGGAAACCACCACCCGCCCCCGCTCTGGGCTTCCCCCGAGGGCCCCCAAGCCCGACAGCCCGCCTGAGGGCATCCCCATCCCAGAACCTGCCCACGCTTGTGTACAGCCGGAGGGGGCCGCTGCCCAGCTGGTGGACGGCAGGAAGGACTGGCCTGCATGGGCAGGGGCAGGGCGAGGGCGCCTGGGCAGCGTGGGGGCCCAGAGTCCAGGCCTGCTGGGGGACCGCGAGCTTCGTCCTTGAGTCTCAGGGCCTTGGCTGGAGTGAGTGTGACTGGGGGCAGGGAGTGACTCACTCTCCAAGGAGCCTCCACCTCTGGCACCAAGTCTCCCCCGGGTACGGAGATTCTTTCCCTCCCAGGGAAAGAAGCAGAATTTCCCCCACTCTTTGCACGGAGAACAGGCAAGGGCTCGGGTCTGCGCGGGCAGCGGGGAGAGTCACCCCCAGCTCCGCTGACAGTGCGCTCCGGGGGGCCAGGGCCGGGTCAGGCGGGTGGCCGCAGCCGGACGCTGGCCCCTGGGTGGGCAGTGTGGGCCTCTGGGGGTGCTCTGGTTCCCCCGCTGGCCCTTGGCGCTCTGCAGACTCTCAGGGCCAGCGTGAGCTGGAGCCTGGGTCAGCCTGGAGCTTGGACGGGAGGAATACCAGGAGGGCGTGTGGCTCTCCTAGGAGGGCCCCCAGAGGTCCCACAGACCACCCCCTCCCTCTTCCCGCAGCCTGACAGCCCTCTGCAGTTCTCTGGGCAGGAGTCCGGGATAGTTTAGTGATGAAATGAGAATCCCCCGCCTCCGTGCTCAGGGGCTGTGGGAGTGGGCCCCTGTGGGGAGGTCACACCTTGGTGTCCACAGGCCGGAAAGGACTCACCAGGTTTGCCCACAGGGCTCAGAAGGCGTCTCGGGGCTGCACCGCATCCAGGCTGAGCCAGGCTCTGTGCAGTGTGGTGTTGCAAAGTGACTTTGCCTCTCTGGGCTCCCCGTGGGCTTCAGAGACGTTGGCAGTGATGAGACAGCAATGCTTGGCCTTATCCCCCTGAGACCCCAGCAAGCTACCGAGAGTATCCTGGCCCCATGGCAGAGCCTGGCAACCTCCCCTTGCCACATTCGATCTGCTAAAAACTAACAATAACGGGTCTCATAAACCCTGACCCTGAAGGAGCCTTCAATACAGCAGCGTTGGCAAGGACGAGTACGGAGAGGCTGCTAAATTCTCAGGGCTGGGACAAATGAGACGTTACTGGCGCCCGCTCCAGTAAATCAATGAGCAACGGGATGATAGTGATACAGTGAAGAATTGAAAAAAAAATAAAGCAAACAAATTGTGTACTATTCAAAATGATGAAAATACTTCAGAGATAGTAGATGGAGTTGTACTTATGAAATGCAAATCAATTTCTGAACTCGTTGGCTAAGCCAAATCCTTCACACATTATTTTGATGTTTTCCTGACAACTATTTTCCATCTTTTCATTCTAGAAAAGATTAGTCATAATCCCCGTTTTAGAGCCCATCTTTGGAATGACTGGAGTCAGAGATCAACAGGCAGATATCCCGTGTAGACTTGTGACTCATCAACTGTTTCTCCTGAGCACGTGGAGTCTCAAGAAAACAATGATGATTCATCTTCAGTAGTTCTAAAATTCTAGAGAACTACGGAAACACAGTGAAGGCTGATTTCAAAGATTTAGTCTTTCAAAGATAATCTTTGAAAGAGTTTATCATCTTCCTGTGTTGACTGTTAGATCAGGAAAACACAGAGTGTTGGTGGAAGATGTGTACATCAGGGACATCAAGGCAGGTAAAAGCAGTCGGACCTAATCTCCAGCCAGGTTGGGGCCCTTGTCTTTACGGCACAGCAAAGAATTTTCAGAGAAGACAGACAATGAAGTGAAATAGCTTAATTCACAAAATATGAGAGAGAGAGAAAGAAGAAGAGATCCTATGGAGTTAAAAAATATTATGTATGGATGTGGGTAACTCCAGAATAGAGTGCTTTTTTTTTTTTTTGCTTTTTGGTTCACACCCCGCGATGCACTCCTGGCTCTGCACTCAGGAATTACTCCTGGCAGTGCTCGGGGGATAGGATATAGGATGCTGGGAGTCGAACCCGGGTTGGCCGTGTGCAAGGCAAACGTCCTACACGCTGTGCTATCTCTCCAGCCCCTAGAGTGCTTTCTTTCCACTTACTTTTGCAAAGTTGGTTCTAGAGCCTTTTTACAAGCTGCCCTGGCTTGGGCCTTTCTCTTCCACTTGCCTGCCTCAGCACTGGACATGGGTCTCTTGTTTTCATTCTTATTTTTATTCTTTTATTCATATTTTTAAATGTTTCTTCTAGTTAATGTATTTGTTTAGTAAATAAAAAGACTATTGACAGAATTGTTTCAGGCAGATAGATAGTTGGGTTCTGGTAATGAGTTTTTCAGAAAATCATAAGACTTTCATAAGAAAATCCTAAGAAAATTATAAATCAGAAGAAACTGCCTAGGCTGAAGTAGACCAAGGGCATGTAGTTCACATCCGTTTGAAATGCAAATACTGAACTCTTTGGAGAAGGAGAAAATGCAAAAATGAAGCACCACCCAGAGAAATTTGAGTGCCCTGGGGAAAAGAAGCTACAGCAGAATCTAAAGAATCGTTTAAGAATAGGAGAAAGGAGGACCTGAGAGACATCACAGAGGGTAGCTAGGGCACTTGACTTGCAGGTTCAGAACCTGACACCCCATACTGTCCAGTTCCCTGAGCCATGCCGGAGTGGTCCCTGGGCATAGAGCCAGGAGCAAGCCTTGAGCACTGCCAGGTGTGCCCAGCTTCTGCCCCCCACCCTCCCGAAAGGACTTTTAAAGGATCATCAAGAGTGCAAGGTTTTTTTCCCTATGACAACACCCAAATGAACTTAATGTACACAGAGAACTCTAGGCTAAGACAAGTTAGAGAAATGTATGATCTCTTAAAGGTAGGCCTTTCCCACCTGGGAAGCCCACTCTCTCTCTCTCTCTCTCTCTCTCTCTCTCTCTCTCTCTCTCTCTCTCTCTCTCCACACACACACACACTCTTTCTCCTTCCCTCCCTTCCTCTCTATGCACACATTTCTCTAAATACATTTCTTTACATAAAATATTTTGTTTTACTATTGATGCAAAAACAATGAAAGTGAGTCTCTGTGTGTTGATCCGTTTCCAGGGTCAGTATTTTCAAGAATGAAAATACTGAGTAATAAAGATACTCAGACTTAGAGTTGGGAACAGACAAGCTTTTTGAAAAGCAGAAGAGAAAGAAACTCCCAAGTCATTACTTATCAAGAGAAAAAAAATACAGAGAATGCAAGGATTCCTGGTTGTTTACAGAGCGGTCTAGTTAGTTTAGGGCTTTTAGTTTAACTGTTTGGCCATTTGCCTAAGCATTTGCCTGAGAATATGTAAAGTTCCCCACTTTTGTTACCTTTAGTTCAGGGGGCACATCTGAAGTAATGCTCTAGGCTTACTTCTGGGTCTGTGCTCAGGGAGCACTCCTGGGAGTGCTCAGGGACCATATGTAGTGCCATAGATTGAACCTGCATCAGTCTTCTGCAATACAAGTAGTAACTCACCCCCCCCCCCCACCTGCTTTTCCTGCACCTTATAGCTCAGACGGGTGGCCCTTTTCCTTTAGCAGAGCTTTGATTTCACAAGGGTGGGCCCAGTCACCATTGTTTCAGTTTCTCTCTATCCTCACACCTCTTGATTGTGTGTCAACAGGAGCTTTATCTTCAGCACATGACAGGCTTGCCTAATTAGAGCCTCAATTTCTAGTAAGACCTTAGATGTAAATGCCAGGGAATCAGAAATTATTCCCCCCCTCCCCTGCCTCAATGAGACTAAAAAGAGTGAGAGAAAGAGGGTGCTAGGAGAGTGACCCTGTAAATTAATTTTTGGAGCTTGGAAGATAGCTCAGGAGTTAGGGGTGCATGCCTTACATGTGTAAGGACCCAAGTTTGACCTCTGGCACCATATGGACTCCTGAGTACTGGCAGGTGTGACTCGTGGCTCCCAGCACCACTGACCCTGAGCATCACTGTATCACAGGGCTTAGCTTTCACCTAATTATCCTGGCTAGTTGAGTATCTCTGGGCACCCGGAGAATTGCTTGGGGACTCCAAAGAAAAATTATTTATGGACCCCAGATTTTACAAAGACAAACACCCACTGATCTTATCTTAATTAGCAAACAAACAAAATGAGAATTTGACAGAGAATCAGTTACTCATGCTGACCACTGGTTTTAGTACTCATTATTGCACAAATATGAGGATATAGCAAAAGTTTTTAAAACTAGGTTGGTAGATGCTGTTTTGGAACTTCTGAAATAGACACAATCAAGTTGATTGTTTATTAAAATAAAAATATAAATTATTTCCTGTAGGATTTAAATTAGATCCAGAATCTTATACTATAATGCCCAAAATGTTCATGATACAAACCAAAATTACTTAATGTAAGAAGTCCCATTATCATTTCAAGATACCTGTCAGGTGTGTCCCTCCACTTGCCCCAAAAGAACCTTGTCAGCCACAAATCGCCAGAACCCAATCACCGCCATGCTCACAGCCGACTTTCATAGCCGACCAGAGCACCCCAAGCATTAGATTGAATCGCTAAAAAACCCAGGTATGTGGAACTTGTGACTGAAATCTCCAGGCTCCAGTGTGGGAATGGGCCCCTCCTCCCAGCCCCCCTCTGCTTCCTGTTTCCTGGCAGTCATGCCCAAGAACTGCCTCTGGGTGCCATTTAAGCGCATTAAAGGCCATGATTCACAGACTCACAAGTGAATCTCAGAAGAAAGCAACATGCTGCAGAGATGCCTCCAGACGCCCAAATCACCAGCCAATTAGTCTAGCACTGTAGCACTGGCCTCCCATTGTTCATCGATTTGTTCGAGTGGGCCCAGTAACATGGTGAGACTTGTCCTTACTGTGTTTGGCATATCAAATGTGTCACGGGTAGCTTGCCAGGCTTTGCCTTGCGGGCAAGATACTCTCGGTAGCTTGCCGGGCTCTCCAAGAGGGGTGGAGGAATCAAACTTGGGTCGGCCAGGTTAGCTGCAAGGCAAATGCCCTACCCGCTGTGCTAGCACTCTACATAAAATTTTAGAATTCCAGCAGTGTGTGGCCGAATGCCACTGATATACCAAGAATAGTACAACACATTTGATGGGGTTTAAGGTAGAAGACAACCAATCTTGATCAAATATGTATATACGCGTGTGTGTATATATATATATATATTATATGTGTATGGATGCATATATGGGCTGGAGCGATAGCACAGCAGGTAGGGCATTTGCCTTGCACACGACCAACCCGGGTTCAACTCCTCCATCTCTCTGAGAGTACCGAGAGTATCCTGCCCTTACTACCGAAAGTATCCTGCCCTTACGGCAGAGCCTGGCAAGCTCTCCGTGGTGTATTTGATATGCCAAAAACAGTAACAACAAGTCTCACATTGGAGACATTACTGGTGCCCGCTCGAACAAATCAAAGGACAACGGGAGGACAGTGCTATAGTGACAGATGCATATTTGTCATGACATATATATAACATATATATGAATATACATATATAAATATATCATGACAGCTTTGCACACAAGGCTCAAAATCTAGTAACATGTCTAAGGAAAACTTTTTGAATCATTTTTAGTCAGTTATTCATAACAAGCAATACAAAATAAATTATTTAGAATCAGCCTTTGGAGCGGGCTTAGGTGGTGGTTGGAAAATTCAAAATAATGGTGGTGGGAAAGTGTAATGGTGGTGGGATTGGCGTTGAAATATTGTATATCATCAATTACTGTAAACAACTAAGAAAGTAAAATTTTAGAAAAGGGAAAATTTCAAGATAATCACTAAAAACTAATGTCCTATTGATGTTGGAATTACCTGATAAAGGTGTTTAAACAGCTCTTATAAAAAACTCTCAAGGAATTGGGGAGATAGTTCAAAGGAATGGAGTGCATGTCTTACATGTACGAAGCCCTGAGTTAAATCCCTGGCAACTCCTGCTTCCCAAATACCTCCAAGTATTCTGGTAGCTTCTAGAATGACCAGGTCCAAGCAACACCAAATCATCAGAACTAAATTTTGTCATCAGTATTCACCTCTGGGTCCCAGCACCACTGGAAAGAACACTCCCACCCCCACCCCTCACCATAAGGACAAAATGAATTGATCATAGACTCTGTTAAAAAGATGTTAAAATTAGGAAATTCGGCGAAATGTAAGTTGCCATCTTTTTGATATCTTCTCTTCTAGTTCATTAATTGCACAAAGAAATACAACAGATTTTTGTGTATTGATTGTTGTAATGATTTGTTGTTTCTAGGAGGGAATTTTTTAGTGGAATCTTTAGGGTCTTATGCATATTGTCATGTCACCTGCAGTGTTAGTTTGGCTTCATCTTTTCTGATTAGCATTATTTCTATTTCTTTTTTTTCTCATTTTTTTGGTCTAATTGCTGTGACAAGGACTTCCAAGACTTATTGAATAAATAATAGTGCCCAATCTCAGAGGGAAGGATTTCAGATTTTTGCTGTTGAGTATGATATTGGGTATGAGTTGCAAGTGACCATTATTACTTTGAGGAAGAATCCTTCTATTCTTATTTTACGGAGTTTTTTTTTTATCATTAAGGGGTGCACTGAATTCTGTTAAAAATCTTTTTTTTTGCATCTAGTAATGTGATTATGTGACTTTTATTTATTTTGTTGATATGTGTATGAAATAACTTAATTTGTCTATAATTATTCAGCACTGCATCTCTGGAGTAAATCTCAATTTGCTGCAACTTGGATGGAACTGGAAGGAATCAAGCTGAGCAAAATAAGCCATGTGGAGAAGCACAGACACCTGATGATCTCACTCATCAATGGCTTATTGAGAAACAAAACAAAGGGATAGACATTTATCAACTGATAGCAAACCTTCAGCATTAGGTATAGAAAGGAGAAATCAAAGTGAAAGGCATGGGGAGAAAGTTAGGGGAAAGGTGAGTTGAATTGAAATGACACAGGGTGATTGGTGGGGAATCTTGGGTTCTTTGGTGGTGATGAGGTGAGATACTATAAACATCAAGACCACAAATGTCAATAGTATTATGAATACATAACCAGGACTAGAATAAAATTTTTTAAAAGTTTGAACGCTGGGGCCAGAGACAGTACCTCAGGGTAGGGCCCTTGCCTTGCATGAGGCAGAACTACGTTTGATTCCTGGCGCCTCATATGGCCCCCTCATCCTGCCAGAAGTCATCCTTGAGGACAGAGCCAGGAGTAAGCTCTGAGCACCACTGGGTGTGGCCCCAAATCAACAAAAACAAAAAATTCTCAATGTGAAAATGAAAAGAGAAAAAAACCCAAACAACAAAACTATCTTGTTGGTTGCTTTCAAAAAACAATAATAAAGAAAAAACAAATAGAAAAGTTAGAAGGTTATACTGTTTCATGTGTGTGTGAGAGAGAGTGAGAGACAGAGACAGAGACAGAGACAGAGACATAGAGGAAGGAGAGAAGGGGATGTGTAGTAAAGGAACAACCAAGGGAACTGGATCATGAACTGAATCAGAAAGAGAGAAAACTGAAGCTGGTTGTTGTTGTTGTTGTTTTATCTAGGAAAGACCAGGATCAGGCTGTCTTGAGAAACCAGATTCTCAGTTCCAAAGCCAGGAATCTTCACATTTCCTTATGGGGTTCCAGCCCAGGAAGGAACAGAGTTTGGAGAGGTTTCAACTTTCGGTTCCCAAACTCGATCATTGTATGACTGAAGCGCAAGCACGAAAGTTTGTAAGCCTGTAACTGCACCTCACGGTGGTTCACTAATAAAAAAAAATAAACTGAAAAAAAAAATAGATCTCTTTGACAAGCATGGATCAAAGAAGCAGGGTTGGAATATCATCCTTCAGGTGCCCCAGCAAGGAACAATTTCTGTACCTCCCAGACCCAGGACTCTCCTGGGGCGTAGTAAGGAGAAAGCCCATACAACTTTTCTTACTCAATAATCTATCTGCTCTTCATTGACAGAGTCTCAGGCAAGGCCCAGCTATACTTGGGTGTCATTCTTTTAGAACATGGAGAGAGACTTTGGGGAAGGAAAGGGAGTTGGAGAGGAGGAGGAGTGAAAAAGGGAAGAGGACCCTTTTTGCCATGGGCTGGGAATTATGGCCCTTGAAGTGAGAGAGTGATTAGTCAGCCTCAATTCCTGTCAGTGTCCGGTTTCAGGGAAGTAAAAGAGCATCTGGGTTAGGTGGATTCTTGGCCAATGAACCACAAGGTGACTGTTCTGACTGCTCAGAGAGGATGGCACACACAGAAAAAAAATGTGACACTTATATGGTACCACAAAATGCCACTGGTGTCAATATACTGCCGTGTCAGTGTTTGTGTCAGTATACTGCAACATGCTGTCAATGCAATGTCTCACTCTCTCCTGTCTTCTTCTCCTTCCCTTTTTCCTTCTTCCATCTCCCTTTCTGTCTTCATATCCTTTCCCATTTTCTTTTTTCCTGCATTATAACCTGCCTTCTTGTCTGCCCTTACTCTTTCAGTAATTTATTGATATATTCAACAATTTTTTATTGAGCTCCTGCCAATTTACCTGCTGCATTCTAAAACAAGAAGTGTGGTAGAAAACCCTCTTCTTACAAAACTTCCATTTTACTAGTGCTTATTTTTATTGGATATTGTACCATTCTATAGAGATAAAACAACAACAACAACAAAGCTAGAGGATTTGGAATGGAAAATGTGTGTGTATGTGTGTGTGTGTGTGTGTGTGCTTGTGTGTACTTAGGAATATCAGTGGCCTAGAGGTATATTCCAGTGACCTATGGTTCCTATGTTTTTATTGGGTTTTGCTTGAGATGTCCTGCCCACTATCCCAACAGCTGAACTAGTTTCCTTTAAAAGTGCTCCTGACTCTATCTGAGCTCCTTTTCCCCTAGCATGTGTGACTGACCTCCAAGCCATGGATCAAACCTCCTGCTACTAATCTCAGCCACTCTTGGGTGTTGGTCTCCTATTTTGTTACTTTATGTTCCCCAGATGAATGCAATCTTTCTATGTCTATCCCTCTCTTTCTGACTCATTTTCCTTAGCATGATACTTTCCATGTAGTACCACTTGTATGTAAATTTCATGACTTCATCTTTTCTAACAGCTACATAGTACTCCATTGTGTAAATGTACCAAAGTTTCTTTAACCAGTCATGTGTTCTTGGGCACTCAGGTTTTTTCCAAATTCTGGCTATTGTAAAGAGTGCTGCAATGAACAAAGAAATGCAGATATCACTTCGACTATAGCTCAGATAGAGAAGGGAGCACCAAATAAAGGGTGTTGGGAGGATCCTCCCAGGATGGGAGAACCATGCTGAAAGTAGACTACAGACCAAACACAATTGCCACTCGATGTCTCTTTTGCAAACCACAACACCCAAAAGGAGAGAGACAACAGAGGGGAATTCCCTGCCACAGAGGCAGGGTGGGATGGGAGGGATGGGGGGTGGGAGGGATACTGGGATTAGTGATGGTGGAGAATTGGCACTGGTGGAGGGATGGGTATTCGATCATTGTATAATTGAAATCCAAGCACAAAAATTTGTAAGTCTACAACTGTACCTCATGGTGTTTCTCTACTAAAATAAATAAATAAAAGTGCCTATGACTAAGTGACCACCAAAGTGTCCCTCTTAGAGACCCTCCCCATGATGCCCTGCTCTGGTGCTTTCCTGCTGTGTCCTAAGGTCCTAAGGTGACCCTAAAGTCAGGGCTCCAGATATTGCCAGCACCCTGGGGCGGCTTCCCATCTGGACTCTGAGCCTCATTTGAATAACCAAAAGTCCATGGACTAACCCCCCACCTTGTACTTCTCCTCCCTCAACCCCTTTCCATCCCTTGATGAGTGTCACCTAGACACACTAGAGCTGTGTCTCAGAGGCTGCCTTGGCACAGCACCAATGAGACTGGCTTGAAACAAGCTTCCCTTTTGTTTGAATGTCATTCTCTGAACCGGTTGTTTGATGCTATAGATATCTTGAAAGTTCCTTGGTCCTGTATTTCACCGATAGACACTTGAACTCTATTTACTAAATCCTATTCCTTTTCTGTGGGCTGGAGCCATAGCACAGCAGCGGTAGGGCGTTTGCCTTGCATGCAGCTGCCCCGGCCAAGCTGGGTTTGATTCCTCCACCCCTCTTCAAGAGCCCAGCAAGCTACCGAGAGTATCTCACCCACATGACAAAGCCTGGCAAGCTACCCGTGACGTATTCAATATGCCAAACACAGTAACAAGTCTCACAAGGGAGACGTTAGTGGGCCTGCTCGAGCAAATTGATGAACAGCGGGAGGACAGTGCTACAGTGCTATTCCTTTTCTATAAATAAATTCCTGGATTTTTAACTGTGGTGGAATAAGAGAAAAATCCATTTAGAAAACAAAGTGGAATTTTGCAGTTTTAAATTAATATGTATGTGTTGTTTTTATTCGTTTTATTTAATTATTGTTTATTTATTATTGTTTTCGAGTCACAACTGGCAGTGTTCAGGACTTACTCCCGGCTCTGTGCTTAAAGGCCACTCCTAGTAGAGACTAAGGACCATATGGTTTGCCAGGATTTTAACCTGAGTCAGCTCCATGCAAGACGAGCACTTCACTCACTGTGCTGTCTCTGGCCTTTGTATGCTTTGCTTTCAACAAACCTAAAATGTAGGGCCAAGGAGATAGCATAGGGGTCAGGGACATGTGCACGGACCTTGGTTCAATCCACAGCACCACATGCCCCTCCTGCCCTCTGAAGTGTCACCAGGAGTACTCCAGTGATCCCTGGGAACCACCAGCCAGTTTAAAGCAATACCACATCTGCAGACCTTAGAATTGAGCCATCAAACCCCATCGGCAGAATATCACTGTCAGTGGCCGTTGAGACCCTTGAGCACTGCTTGGAAGGCCAAACCCTTCTCTTCCCTGCAAAATGTGCACATATTATTAAAACAAGTACATGAGGAATATACCAATATTTCAGGGAGAACCTTACTACAAAACTAGTTTTTAAATATTTCTTTAAATGATAATATTTGAGTGGCCTCTTAAGCAGTGTTCAGAGGTTCAGAGACACACCTAATCCAAGCTGGGAATATAGTTTAATTTGGGGGCCCTGCAATTCTGGAGACCATTTGGGCCACACCTGGAGATGCCTGGAGACCTCATGGCTTACTAGTGGTTGGAACTGAGAAGGCCATATGATGCTAGGGTGGAGCTAGGATCCTGCACATACAAAGCATTTACCCCTATATTTCCTGCCTCCTATATATTCACCTTCAGACGATTATGACATAAAATGACATCTTATGTAAAAAGTACATGAATTCAGACATTATTTAATGCTCAGGCATTTCCTGAGCTTCAGCTGGCAATTCTTGGGGGATCATGTGTTGCTGGAGATTGAACTGAGATCTCAAATCATAGAGGGAAATATATATATATATTATATTATATATATATAGAGAGAGAGCACTGTAGCACTGTCTTCCCACTGTTCATCGATTTGCTTGGGTGGGCCCAGTAACGTCCCCATTGTGATACTTATTGTTACTGAGTTTGGCATATTGAATATGTCACAGGTACCTTGCCAGGCTCTACCATGAGAGCAAGACACTCTCGGTAGCTTGCCAGACTCTTTGAGAGAGACGGAGGAATCAAACCTGGGTTGGCCATGTGCTAGGCAAATGCCCTACCGCTGTGCTATCCATATATATATATATGCATATTATATATGTTTATATATATATATATATATATATATCGGAGAGCCCAGCAAGCTACCAAGAGTATCCCGCCCTCACTGCAAAGCCTGGCAAGCTACCCGTGGCATATTTGATATGCCAAAAACAGTAACAATAATGGGTCTCATTCTCCTGACCCTGAAAGAGCCTCCAATGCGGCAGCGTTGGGAAAGATCAGTAAGGAGAGGCTGCTAAAATCTCAGGGCAGGGACGAATGAAGACATTACTGATGCTCACTTGAGTAAATCGTCAACGATGGGATCACAGTGAGGGATACAGTGATACAGTGATTATATATGTGCTTATAAATACATAAATATGTATGCATATCTATTTAAATGTGTGTAAATGATTCTATACTATTTACATATAGTTTGGTGTATCTATCTAGGTATGTGTACCTGTATCTAAAACCAATCTGTTGTTTTATTTTTAATTTTTATTAGTGGAACACCATGAGGTACAGTTGTAGACTTCCAAATTTTTGTGCTTGGGCTGGAGCGATAGCACAGCGGTAGGGCGTTTGCCTTGCACGCAGCCAATATGGCCAACCCGAGTTCGATTCCTCCGCCCCTCTCAGAGAGCCCGGGAAGCTACCGAGAGTATCTCGCCCGCACGGCAGAGCCTGGCAAGCTCCCCGTGACGTACTCGATATGCCAGACACAGTAACAACAAGTCTCATGATGGAGACATTACTGGGCCCGCTCGAGCAAATCGACGAACAACGGGAGGGGGTTTCAATTATACAATGATCGAATACCCATTCCTCCACCAGTGCCCATTCTTCACCACCACTGACCCCAGTATCCCTCCCACCCCCACCCCTCCATCCCACCCTGCCTCTGTGGCGTGACATTCCCTTTTGTTCTCTCTCTCCTTTTGGGTGATATGGTTTGCAAAATAGGCGTTGAGTGGCAATAATGTTCAGTTTATAGTCTACTCTCTGCATCCATCTCCCATCCTGGGAGGATCCTCCCAACACCCTTTATTTGGTGCTCCCTTCTCTATCTGAGCTGTCTTTTCCCCTAGTGTGTGCGGCTGGCCTCCAAGTCATGGAGTAAACCTACTGGTACTTATCTTGGCTATTCTTGGGTGTTAGTCTCCTATTTTGTTACTTTATGTTCCCCAGATGAATGCATTCTTTCTATGTCTGTCCCTCTCTTTCTAACTCATTTTGCTTAGCATGATACTTTCCATGTAGTACCACTTGTATATAAATTTTATGACTTCATCTTTTCTAACAGTTACATAGTACTCCATTGTGTAGATGTACCAAAGTTTCTTTAACCAGTCATCTGTTCTCAGGCACTCAGTTTTTTTCAAGATTCTGGCTATTGTAAACAGTCCTGCATGAACACACAAGTGTAGACGTCACTTCGACTATACTTTTTTTGCCTCTCTGGGATATATTCCTAGGAGTGGTATTGCTGAGTCAAATGGGAGCTCAATTTCTAATTTTTTTGAGAATCGTTCATACTGTTTTCCAAAAGGGCTGAACCAGTTCGCATTCCCACCAGCAATGAAGGAGTGTCCCTTTCTCGTCACATCCGCGCCAGCATCAGTTGCTTTTGTTCTTTTGGATGTGGGCCAATCTCTGAGGTGTAAGATGATATCTCATTGTGGTTTTGATCTGCATCTCCCTGATGGTTAGTGCTGTCGAGCATTTTCTCATGTGCCTTTTTTTGCCATTCAGATTTCTTCTTTGAGAAAGTTTCTGTTAATTTCACCGCCCCATTGGGGTTGGAAGTTTTCTTCTTGTGGAGTTCAACCAGTACTTTGTATATCCTTGATATCGATGCCTTGTCAGATGTGTGTTGGGAGAATATCCTTTACCATTCTGTAGACTGTCTTTGTATTTTAGTCACTGTCCTTTTGAGATGCAGAAGCTTCTTAGTTTAATATAGTCCCATTTGTCTATCTCTGTTTTCACTTGCTTGGCCAGTGGTGTGACATCTTTGAAGATACCATTAGCTTCAATGTCATGGAGAGTTTTGCCAACTTTGTATTCAATGTACCTTATGGATTCCGGTCTGATGTTGTGGTCTTTAATTCATTTTGATCTTACTCTTTATTTTTTTATGCAGGAGTACTGCTATTTATGCAGCCACTAATTAGCTGATTGAATTGTGCATGAACTCCACCTTTCTTTTTTTCATTTTTTATAATTTTATTTATTGAATCACCGTGAGAGCAGTTACAAAGCTTTCGGGTCTAAATCTTGGTCATACAATGAAACATCCATACCTTCACCAGTGCCCATTCTCCACCCCAACAGCCCCAGTGTAATCCCATCTCACACCCTCCCCCTACCTGTGGGACAGATGATTTTCACATTACTCTCTCTCTACTTTGATCATATTCAATATTTCGACACCAGACCCACCATTATTATTTGATACTTTACCCCAACACTCAGATCTGCTGAAAAGGCAACAGTAGACAATTTGTGTTCTATTGCTGGTTATGAATAACATATGATGTTGCGTGGCTGCAGTCGTGGCCACGGAATTTTGAAATTCCGAAATTTTAACACTTAAATCTGGAGGTATTTCTGCTAAAACCTGCTGGGTTCCGAGATTTGTTCCTGAGTCTCTGGGATCATGGCCGTTAAGCAGCTTGATCAGGAGCCAGAGAGGCCTTCATGGGTGATGACTTGGGGTCTCGTTGGGTTGGGGAGGACAGGACCGGCTCCACCCCATCTAGTGAGGCCCTGCATGTTCGTCACTGCAGGCCCAATCCTGACTGTCCAGTGGCCTCTGGAGGATGGTGGCCACAAGGCCACCGGGGGAACAGGCCAAGTGCAAATATTATATTGTAAAGGTGCTTCATGGTTTATATTTTACATGTGTATCTGTATGTATAACTAGGGTAAAGCCCCGACATCATGGAAGAACCAGGGCGAGGAGTAGTGGACAAACAGCAGAGGAGGTGACACTGTCAGTGTGGACACTGGATTCTCATGAGGGGTCTTTCTGTTAGTGACAGTTGAACTGACTGCCTGGACCCTGGGTTCTATGGCAGAGCAGGACATAGCTGTGGGGCAGAGGGGCAGTGGTTGGGGCCCAGCAGCGACACTAATGATGTCCCGGGGTCAGCCTGGCAGATAGCCCAGGTGTGCGGGAATTGTCAGGTTGAGAAATCTTAGCTGTCCAGGCACCATGACATGTCACTACCTCTTTCAAGAACAGGACCCATGGCCTGGCCTAGTTCACTCCAAGTTCCTCACCTTGGCCCACAGAAAGACCCTCCAGGTCTGCAAAGCAGGCTACACATTGCTCTTCCTCTGGGGTGTGACTCTCTGTGGCCCTGGAGGCAATTTGATCCAACTCAGAAGTACATTTCCTTTAATCCGCTTTGATCTGACTTTTGTGCCAGGCATTACACAGAGGTCAGAGTTGATTTTTCTGCAGGTAGCTATTCAGTGTTCCCAACACCACTTGTTAAACAGGCTTTCCTTGTTCCACTTCACATTTCTTGCTCCTTTGTCAAAGATTAAGTGGTCATATATTTGGGGGTCTGTGACAGAATATTCAGCTCTGTTCCATTGGTCTGCAAATATGTTTCTAGTCAGTACCGTGCTGTCTTAATTACTACTGCTTTGTAGTACATTTTGAAGTTGGGGAGGGTGATGCCACCCATCTACTTTTCCCCAAGGATTGCTTTAGCTGTTCGTGGGGGTTTATTGTTCCATATGCATTTCAGAAGTGTTTTGTCTATTTCTTTGAAAAATGTCATGGGTATCCTGATAGGGACCACATTGAATTTGTATAGTGCTTTGGGCAGTATTGCCATCTGATAAGGGATTAGTATCCAGAATATACAAGACACTAGTAGAATTGTACAAGAAAAAAACCTCCAACCCCATCAAAGAATGGGGAGAAGTAATGAACAGAAATTTCCTCCAAATGGCCAAAGGGCTCGTGAAAAAATGCTCACATTGCTAGCCATCAGGGAGATGCAAATCAAGACAACAATGAGATATCATCTCACACCAGAGGCACTGGCACACATTGCAAAAAACAAAAGCAACCAGTGCTGGTGTGGATGTGGGGGTTAAGGGACGCTCTTCACTGTTGGTGGGAATGCCCACTAGTCCCGCCTTTCTGGAAAACAATATGGACAGTCCTTCAAAAACTAGAAATTCAGCTTCCATATGACCCGGCAATATCACTTATGGGAATATATCCCTAGGATGCAAAAAAGCACAGTCGAAATGACATCTGTATCTATACATTCATCACAGCATTGTTCACCATAGCCAATATCTGGAAACAACCAGAGTGCCCTAGAACAGATGACTGGTTAAAGAAACTTCGATACATCTACACAATGGAATACTATGCAGCTGTTAGGAGAGATGAAGGCATGAACTTTATTTATAAATGGATAGACATGGAGAGTATCATGCTAAGTGAAATGAGTCAGAAAGAAAGAGACAGACAGAGAAGGACTGCACTTATTTGTGGAATATAAAACAACAAACAAGAGGCTGACACCTAAGGATAGTAGATACATGGGACAGATAGATTGCTCCAGAACTGGAAGCCGGCCTCATGAGCAAAGGGGAGAAGGCAGCTGAAATAGAGAAGGGATCACTAAGAAAAAGAGGGCTGGAGAAATCGTTAGGGATGGGAGATGTATGCAGAAAGCAGATAAAGGACCAGGCATGATAACCTCTCAGGGTCTGTATTGAAAACCATAATGCCCCAAAATAGAGAGAGATTATGGAGAATCATGTCTGCCAGGCAGGGGGAGGGTGGAAAAAGGGGGGGGCTATACCAGGGATATTGGTGGTGCTCTGGTGCACTGTGCACTGGTGGATGGATGGGTGTTTGATCATCGTGTGATTGGAACCCAAACATGAAAGCTTGTAACTATCTCACGGTGATCCAATAAAATTAAAAAAGAAGAAGAAGAAGAAGTACATTTCCCTGGTCACATTCAGAAGGGCTGCAGAAAGGCCCTGCGGGGACAGGTGTCAGCACTCTGGGGGTGCAAGATTAGGGAAGGGGCTAGGAGTTTGCATACAGAGGACCCTTCTTCCATCAGGCTCACGCAGCCTCCCCCGTTCTGACACGGTCCAGCAGCCGCTCCACCAGAACGTTCTTCATGTACCTCCTGCTCCATGTCCCATGGAGCAATCCCAATCCTCTGTCCATTCTCACTGGTCAGGGCACCTTCTACTCCCTCCCTGGCAGAGAGTCATAGCTGCTCCCCTTTGCCTCCTTCTCCTGCTTTATCTCCTTTCCATGGAAGCAAACAACTGAGTGCTTGAGAAAGGGTCCCTGGGCCTCACAGCTCCACTGCCCAGCCCTGCCTGACTGCACTACCGCCCGCAGCCACAGGGGGCGCCACACAGAGAGCAGGGGGACGCTGGGCCAGGATCTGAGCTCCAGGTATAGGGTCATGGGGTGTAAGAGACTCAAGCCCATCGCCCTGTGGACTGGGGTGTCATTGCCATGTGTCTCTGAGGTGGATCCTGGAGACCCTCTGCCTCCAGGGCTCTGAGTGAGAGAGAGCCTGAGGGGTCCTCCAGAGCATTTCTGCATCGGGGACTCTGCTGTTTCCTGGGACCTGGGCACTCTCTGTTGCTTCTCTCAGGTGTGCATGAACCACAGGACTTGGGGGCATCGCATGAATCCTTTCAGATTGGCGATGACCTCTCACTGAGATGCAGGCTTGAGTGTGAGGCTCCAGGCGCCCGGCCTCCCCTTGCTCAGCTGCCCAGTCCCCAGGTCAGAGGCCACGAATCCTCCATTTCCGAGTGTAGTCTCTCGCTCTGTGAGGATCAGGGCTCAGATGGGACCAGCCCTTTGGTCTGTGGGGCATATAAGGATGGTGACTGACTGTCAGGGACCCCAGGGCACTCCAGGAACCCTACCCCCCAGGCCCCTGACTCCCCAGGATTCCAGGAGGAGCAGAACCCGCTCAGTGCCTCTCACGCTCACCCTCCCCCCAACACAGCTGCATCCTGCCCAGGGGCTACTCTCAGGGTTCCCATGGGGCTCCCTCTTCACACGCACCCCGAGGCCAGCTCTGTTCCAGCCTGCTCACTTCCTGTGAGAGAGTCGGACCAGACAGGACCCCCCTCAGTGTGCCTGCGCCACTCCCGTCCTCCCGGCCTTCCTGGTGGTCTCTGGAGCTCATCGTCCTCGCAGACCATCCTGAACCCACAATCTCCCCTCCCATTGATCTTCCCACCTCAAATCTAGGGAACAGCAGCCAGGCCGCCCCCACTCCCTGAAAGCACCCTCCCAATGCCTCTTCGGGGCCTGATGGCACTGCCTCCCCTCTTGTGACCCTCCCCACTTATCTGCCTTGCACGTGCTGAGAAGACAGGAGAGTCCCCCAGAAACTCCGTGAGACCCCAGTGCCCGGACCCCTCCCTTTCAGCCTCTCCCCGCAGGCCTCCCATCTCCCTGCCTTCACAAGGAAGCGGCTGCTCTGCCCAGTGCTCCTGACATAGCATGGTGCTGGCTGGCGTGAAGCTCGACCCAGAGGCCAGTGTGTGGTTGGACGAGGGACAGAGCTGTCACGGCCAGGATCCCACCTGCGGCACTCAGCCAGCAAGTGCGGGCAGGACCCCAGGGGTTTCCTGGAAACAGTCAGCGCTGGACTGTTCTTCTCCCTCCCGCCTCCATGCGCCTCCCACCTCTGCAGCTGCTGGCGCCCCGCCCCCAATGCTCCAAGACCCTTCTGCTCTGGGCTCTAGGTCATGAGAGCGACAGACCTGGAAGTTGGGGCTTTACTGCTCATGCCGATCTCCCGACCTGACTCCCTGGGCTGGGGGCATTGGGGGCAGCTGCCAGCAGCTGTGCTCTAGAGCCAGAAGGTGCTCTCCGGAGGGTTGGACAGGGGCTGGTCGAGGGAGAGGCAGGCAGGGAAGTTTGGGTCAGACAGGGGCTGCCCCCTCCAAGCCTACTCTGGTTCCTGGACTCTCTGAACCCTCCCCAGCTCTCTGTGATTCAGTGACCCTGTAATGGGGGCCCTGAATTCAGAGAAATGATGTGTGAGCTTCCAATTTCATCTGGCCCCTCAACATAGCCCCGTGTATCCATTCTATCGGTGGGGACAGGAGGCGGTGAGGACAGAAGGGCCCCTTCGAGATTCAGAGACACAAGTGTCCCTACACTCACACAACCAGACATAGCAGCAGGATGAGATTCCAGCCTCAGGGGTCTCCTCAGCCCAGAGCCTCTGAACAGGAGAACCCAACAGGAAACCACCTTCTCTGAACATCTCTTCCAGCGACCTTCATGGTCTCCTTCTTGAGATTGAGAGTGCCTGGTCATCAGAGTCTGATGTCTGTTGGTTTCTGTCACCTGGGAACTGAAGTAGCCAGAGGATTCTTCGGGATGTGTGTGTGTGTGTGTGTATGTGTGTGTGTGTGTGTGTGTGTGTGTGTGTGCGCACGCGCGCTTTGGGTGACACCCACACTTGCTCAGGGATAACTCCTTGATGGTGCTCATATGAGGTGCCGAGAATTAAATATGGTTGGACTTTGTGCAAGGTCAGTGTGCTATCTCTAAGCCCACCCCCTTTTCATTATTGGACTCTTAGCCTTCCCTGTTGTATTGGTCATTTAAGATACAAATAAGCCAACAGGGCCCTCACCAAGCTCACTGGAACTGTTATCTCAGAAGTAGCTCTAAGGAAAGCATGTATTAGATCTCTATTTTCTCACTGGTTTGTGTCCTAAATCACTTACTGTGACTCTCAGGGGCCCCGTTCTCTGCCCTGTCCAGTGGCCGTGAGGCTAGACCCCGGGACTTATGCTCCCCATCTGCTCACAGGGATGGTTCAGGTAAGACAGATGGGCAAGTAACGTGCATCTGAGACACAGGCTGAGTCACAGGAGAAAGAGAAGAAGGTCCCAGTAAGCAGAGTTGGCTTCTGAGAAGACAGCAGCACAGTCCCTAATACTCGAACCTCAGGTCCATCAAGGCCAGGAGGGCTTTGAAATTCATGACGATTCAGACTCTGCCATCCTGGGAAGCAATTATATCTGCCATTCACTCCATCATCAAATGGTACATCTCCCAAGGCATCATGTTGGCACTAGAGAAGCAGCTTCCAAACTGATCCCAGGGACCCCATAAGGGCAGACACATCTCAGTTTTCACTGAGTGGCTGTGACTGGGATATGACCAAGAGTCACGGGGCTGGGGCAGGTTTTTCTGGAAAACCTCTAATCTCCTTTTGCATCCCCATCCCAAAGCTTGCTGGTTTGTTTGGTTGGTTTTTTCCCCTATTTTTTTAGGATTCCATTTCTGTTTGTCTGCGGGTGTCTAGCTCTCTCAGGGAGGCCTGAGATGAGGGATAATGTATCTAGTGCCATGGCTTGTAAGTCACATGGGAAACAAAGGCAGAGTCCAGAAGTACAAACAGAAGAAACTCAGCCCTGGTCCTCTGGGGAGCTTGGGGCAGAGAATTGCCGTGACTGAGGCTGAGGCCACAAGCCCCGTCTGATGCTCACCCTGACCCGAGGTTTGGTCCGTGTGTGCAGGATTCACAAGCACACGCGTGGGAGCTCGTCCATGCAGAGGCTGGGGCATGTCCCTCTGCAGCAGGCGCCATCTCTGCACACTGCCCGGCCTCCCTGCCCCTCCTCTCTCCTCCCGGCTCCCCACCGCCACCCTGAAGCCCTTTCTCACCTCAGGCCTGCACTCAAAGCCCCTCTCCTAGACAAGTGGCTCCCGAATGCTGCCTACTCCTAGGTCACCCTTAGAGACCCAGCTCCTGAGAGCCCAGGACCCTTTTTCTCCCCCCCGAACCAAGGGTAACAGACCCCCTGCTTGCCCTCATTTGGTTTCTGGGAGCGCAGGTGGCCTTCTTCTGTGCTGGATTCAGGAATGTATCTGACCTTTCATTTGCTCCTTGATGGCAGGACCCCTGGGTCAATTTTTGTAACATCAATGACACCAACACCCATAACACAGTCACAGAATGCACTCAAGGATGGAATCGAACTCTCCTCACTTTACCGCAGCTGAGTTGCAGAGATGCCCTCGCTCCTGAAGCTGAAACACAGCCATAGTGGGCTCTGCGTGTACGTTTCCCACCTTAATTTTACCAGAATCTCAGGCATGGCCTGCCCTGTGGTGGTCAGTGTGAAGGTCCTCCAGCCTAGAACCCAAGTCATCCTGACAAAAGAGTGCATGACATTCCAGGCTGTCCCAGGAAGTGGAGCCAGGGCCCTCCTCAGATCAGGCCTCTCCCTCCCACCTCTTCTCCTCTGTGACCAGCTCCAGGGCCTTGAACCAGGTGAGAAACTGCTCCTGGGGCTGCAGGCGGTAGTTCTCCGCGGCCTCCTGGAGCAAAGCACTCTCCTGCAGGATCTTCTTTTCCTGGGACATGGCGAAGGAAGGAAGGGAAAGGCCTGAGTGGGATGCGGCGCTGTCCAGGGCTGCCCAAAGGCAGACTAGAAGGAAATTTCCACAGGGATCCCCCTTCACTCTGCCCATCAGCATCTCCACTTTCCTGAGGTCAGATAACCCCCTCCACCAGGAAGTTCTCCTTGAGGGATGCTGCCACCCACCCACACGTGTGTCTTCCATTGTTTCATTCTCCTACTACTAGGAGTGTCAGGCCGGAGGGACAGAGACAAGGAGGATCTGACAGGGCACCATGGGACAGGAAGTCGGGTCCACTCCTCTGTTTCCCTGGATTCCCAGGTGCTCACCTTTGCGAATTCCTCCTCATTGACCTCCTCCCCTGGAAGCAATCAGCCAATGCATGAGAAAGGGCCCCAGGGGAGCCTGCCAGGCCTTTCACCTTTTCCATTTTCTGCCTTTTCATTCACCATCACGCTGCCCTCCAGATAAAGGCTATTCATCATGTCCTTTCAACTAGTCATGAAAATTCCCTTTTCCTCCCAGACTTTCCCAGCATGGAATATGATAAACATAGATTTTCATCTCTGAAGAAGGGGTAGGGCCTGAGGTCTCACTACATTTCAAATATCTTGGGTTCTGGGCCATTTTGCACACATGCTCATATGAATTTTTTGTTATTTATTAAGAAATGAATTATTTGTTCCTATCCTTAGCTCTTAAAATGGATGAGTGGGATGCAGAGATAGTCCAATGTTTAAGGCACTTGCCTTGCACTTGACCAACCTCAGTTCGATACCTGGCACCACATAGGGTCCCCCATGCACTGCAAGGAGTGATTTCTGAGCACAGAGCCCAGAGAAAGCCCTGCGGATTGCAGGGTGTGGCCTACAAACCAAAAAAGTTAAAATAAAAATGAACATGCCCACCTGATTTTCATTTATTTAAGAGAATAAAACGACTAATGTATCAACACTCATAGTCTGTTATGCCCCATATAGGATGGAATTATTTCTCCTATCTATCTCCTATATCTCCACTCCACTTTTTAAGTGTATGTCATTTTTGGAAATAGCCAGTAGGACCGTTTTAGATGGTCTGAAATAAGGATATTTGGAAGAGGAAACAAAGATGACCACCACGGATCCTGGTGGCCAGGACACCGGCTGGTCAGAGGGCTGAGACAGGAACTGGGCGTTCTGGGAGGAAGGAGAGAGAGGTGAACTCAATTAGGTCTCTCCGAAGGAGCTGGGTGACAGGCGTGTGACCCAGATGCACAAAGACCTTGGGGTTCCCACGGAAAAGACGGGCAGCCCGGATGCTGAATTCCAGGGGCTGCACCCTCAGGGATGGTCTCTCCCTCCGTGGTCTTCAAGGAGCCCTCAGAGATGGATCCCAGCTTCAACCAGCAGCGTCCTTGGGCCTGAGGTCTGAGACCAGGTTGGGAGCAGCCGTGGCCATTATTCCCACAGTCCTGGTGAAGCCCTGAAGAGTGACGGGGAAGAGAGGAGAGCCTGGAAGTGATAGTCCATTCCCTGACACAAGCTCTCTCCCTGAGCCCCCTCTCTGCCCTGCCCCCACACTCCGAAGAGCACCTCCTTCACACACACACATACACACACATTCCCTAGAGCACCTCCTTCACACACACACTCACACACACACTCCCTTGAGCATCTCCTTCACACACACACACACACACACACCTTCACACACATTCCCTAGAGAATCTCCTTCACACACATACACTCCTTAGAGCACATCCTTCATACATGTACACACACTCCCTAGAGCACTTCCTTCACACACGCACACACACACAATCCCTAGAGAATCTCCTTCACAGACACACACATGCTCCTTCACACACACTCTTTAGAGCGCCTCCTATACACACACACTCCCTAGAGCACTTGCTATACACACACTCACTCCATAGAGCACCTCCTACACACACACAGACACACTCACACACCACTAGACACAAGACACTAGACACACACTCTCACACACACAAATTCCCTAGAGCACCTCCTACATACACATACACTCACACACACTTGTTAGAGAACCTCCTACACACAAAGACACACAAACTCCTTACAGAAACTCCTACACACACTCACACACACAACAAACTCCGTACATCACCTCCTACACACACACTCCCTAAAGCACCTCCTTCATACACACACACATACAATACCTAGAGCACCTCCTTCACACACACACACAACACTCCTTAGAGTGCCTCCTTCACACATAGACACACTCACTAGAGCACCTCTTTCACACAAACACACACTCCCTAGAGCATCTCCTTCACACACAGAGACACACACTCCGTAGAGTACCTCCTTCACACAAACACACAAACACACTCCCTAGAGCATCTCCTTCACACACATACACTCCTTAGAGAATCTCTTCACACACATATGCACACTCCTTAGAGCACCTCCTACACACTTCTTGGAGTACCTCCAACTCTCACTCACACACACACACTCCTTATAACACCACCAAAACTTGCACTCACATTTCCTAGAGTAATTTCTTCACACACAGACACACACTCCTTAAAGCACCTCCTTCACACAGACATACACACTCCATAGAACACCTCACACACACACTCCTAGAGCACCTCCTTCGCACACACACACACACACACACGCTTCGTAGAGCACCTCCTTCACACATGCACACACACAGTCCCTAGAGCATCCCCTTCACACACAGACACACGCACACTCCTCAGAGCACCTCGACACACACATATACACTACCTAGAGGCCCTCCTTCACATACACACTCCTTAGAGTGCCTCCTTCACACACAGACACACACACACTCCTTACAGCACCTCCTTTACACACACACACCCTAGAGCATCTCCTTCACACACAGACACACACACTCCTCGGAGCACCTCCTTCACACACCGACACACACACACTCCTCAGAGCACCTCCTTCACACACAGACACACGCTCCTTGAGCACCTCCTACACACACACACACTCCTTAGAGTACCTCCTACACACACTCTCTCACACACACTCCTTATAACACCACCTTCACATACACGCATCTCCCTAGAGCATCTTCACACACACAGACACACACACACACACCTTAGAGCACCTCCTTCACACAGACACACACACTCTTCATAGAACACCTCACACACACTCCTTAGAGCATCTCCTTCACACACGCACAAATGCACCTTAGAGCACCTTCACACACACTCTTTAGAGAATCTCCTACACACACACACACACACACACACTTCCTAGAGTACCTCCTACACACACTCACTCCCTAGAGCACCTTCTACACACTCACACACACACGCTACTTAGAGCACCTTAACACACTCGTTAGAGAACCTTCTACATACACACACTTCCTACACACACTCCTCCCTAGAGAACCCCCTATACACATATTCACATGCACACACTCCCTTGAGCACCTCCTTCATAATACACACTCCTCAGAGCACCTTCTCTCACACACACATATACCACCTAGAGCACTTCTTTCACACATACGCACACTCCTTATAGCACATACTTCACACACACACACACACACTCCGTAGAGCACCTCCTTCACACACACACACATTCCCTAGAGCACCTCCTAGACCCACACTCACTCACACACACACACACATACACACACACACTCCCTAGAGCACACAGGCCTCTCTCCTCAATTTGCTAGAAGGGCTTCGGGTCCGAACAATCCCTAACAATTAGTTCTCTTCAGAGCATGAAACCAGCTGCCTTGGAACAATTCACTCCACACAATGTTGCTTAAAATTGGGCTTCTGGGATTTGAGAGCCAGGACCAGAGTCAAGGCTCTTGTCTTGCATATGACTGACCACAGTTTCACTCCGACACATCACATGCACGCGACTGACTGACCACTGTTTGGCCCCGACACCTTTCATGCCCCATGCTCTGCCAGGAGTGACTCGTCAGAACAGTGGGATAAGCCTTGAATAGTGCTGGGTGTGGCACAAAACAATTTTATTTCTTTACTTTTTATGTTTTTTTTTTGTATGTGTTTTTCATCACTCCTGGCCAGGGAAGCCAGATATTTCCTGCTAAAAAACTCCACGAGAGGACGAGGCTGCAGAGATTGCATCTTCCCTGCTCGAGGATCTACCAGAAGGTATCCCGCAGATATTCCCAAAAAGTGCAAGAGCTTCCCCAACAATGAGACAAGCCCTGGTGTGCAGGGGACACACACAGAAGAAGCAGAGCCTTTCCCGACAGTGGGGTCCACCTAAGATTCCTGTGTCGAAAGAAAGTTTCAGAAAAGCAAGGAGTTTATTATGGAGAGCACTGTAGCATTGTCCTCCCATTGTTCTTCGATTTGCTCCAGCACGTGCCAGTAATGTCTCCTTTGAAAACTTGTTCTTTCTGGTTTGGGCATATTGAATACGCCAGGGGGAGCTTGCCAGGCTCTGCAGTGCGGGCGAGATACTCTCGGTAGCTTGCTGGGCTTTGCAAGAGGGACACACATATCGAACCTGGGTCGGCCACATGCAAGGCAAACGCCCTATCCACTGTGCTATGGTTCAACCCCAAACGAATCCAGAAGGACTGGATAAGAATCTCCACACCCCAGGCCGCAGGACCATAAACAGCTGCTGCTGGTGTGGGTGCCGAGTGTGTGAGGAAGGCCAGGGAGAAAAATTGTGACACTAAGAAATTGCAATAGGACACATTCTTTCTATCAATTGTTTTAATTCTAAACTAAGTTAGTGTTAATAGGAAATATCAGGGTTGAGGCTCTTTAAGAACAAAAAGAAGTGAAGGGGATGTCAAGTCCACTGTAGACGTTGGCTTCGTCTGAAGCTCGTTCCCGGGGGTGCCGTAGGTTGGATGGCTGAGTCGGGGGCTCCCGCTCGAAGGACAGGACGCGGCTGGGGACAGAGAGGCAGTGCTTGGCGACCAAAGCCACACTAACACGGTCTCTGCCAGGCTCAGGAGACCAGAAGGGTCCAGGCAGCAAATCACGTCCATGGACACGACGCAGACTATCCCAGAACTGGAGCCTGGACCCTCCCCCGATCAGGCCTGTCCCTCCCACCTTTCCTCCTCTGTGATCAGCTCCAGGTCCTCGAACCAGGTGAGAAACTGCTCGTGGGGCTGCAGGTTGTAGTTCTCCACGGCCTCCTGGAGCAGAACAGTCTCCAGGAGGATCTTATTTTCCTGGGACATAGCAAAGAAAGAAAGGCGATGGCCTGAATGGGGTATGGCGTCATCCAGGGCTAGCCAAGGCTGACTAGAAGGAAATTTCCACAGGGATCCCCCTTCACTCTGCCCATCAACACCCAAGGGCTGGACGTACACCAGAAAGGGTGGACTTCTGTGCAGTTAAGTTATTGCATGAGTAACACCTCGCTAGGAAATAGGATCCTCTTTAGGTGGAAATAAGAGGGTTTTAGTGGAAAGGAAATCTCTGATACGACCCCGTGGGTCAGGAATCTTGACTTTCCTATGGCATGTGTTTGGGGGCTGGCCTGGGGTCTACACTTCACAGACAGGAGAGCTGGGCTGGTCCCCACCACTGCCTGGTCTCTGGAGGCAGGAATGACTGCAGAGCACTGCGTCCCCAAAGCAAAGCAAAACAAACTTATTTGGTAACTGATGCCACCATAAGATTATTTTAAGAGTTCCTTAAGAGTTCCTGCTCTAAATCTAACACACACTTAGAAAACCTGATTTTGAATGTTTATTCAAAGTGAAGGGGTTTAAGGAGGATGAGCAGATTCTGATTTTGGGGAGGGGTTATACCGGGAGATCTCAGGGGTTCCTCCTGATTCTGCACTCAGGAATTACTCCTGAAGTGCTCAGGGGGACCATATGTGATGCCGAGGATTGAACCCAAGTTGCCGGTGTGCAAGGCAAATGCTCTCCATGCTGGAATGTCGCTCCAGTCCCAGAGCCCCATTCTTTGGTCAGGACTATCCAACTTGCCTGAGCCATGAGCTCTGAGGCAGGAGGAGAGGGCAGCTTTCTTGACGTGTTCCTGACACAAGCCTGGAACATTGCACAATCCCCCGTCAGGCTGTCCATGACAGGGGATGTGTTGCGACGCCTACACGGACACGGCCAAACAGACCCCGGCAGCTGCTCCTGCTGACCAGTCCTTACGGCAAATTCCTGTGGTCTCTTCTCAGTTCTGACTTCTACCGTGCAAGCCACAAGTGCTAGAGGACATCGGGCCTTCTTCAGGGCTGGGAGAAATCCTGGTTTCCACGTTATTTCCTTGACGCGGAGAGCAGGCCCAGACTGAGTTCACCTAGACTCCTCCATGGCAATGATGATTTCCAGTCTTTCCTTGAGCCGACGTGCCTCTAGGGTTGCCCTGAGGTTTGTAGGGTACTTGCAACAGTACCTGTTAAGTCCCTGCTCCTGTCATTTAGACAGATCCCCTGACTGTTTCCCTGGAAGAGGGCTTTGGGGTCCCATAGCTGGTTTTTCCTATCTGCATGAGGGGTAGACCCTATTACAGAGAGGAAAGACTTACCTAGATTTATACAAACCAACATAGTGCCATGGAGCATTAAAAAACATACTGAAGGCATAAAAGAAGACAAGAGTAAGCATTTCACCTTACTCACGGTGAGGTGCAATACACCCATTTGCTGTGGGTCCTAGTCAAAAGAAGCTTAAATCTGTAGCGATAAAGGATACAATTTAACATCATGGTTAAACCTTGACTTCCATTTTCTAAGAGCACTGTACCAGGAGTCTGGACAATCTGTCCAATATCTTTTCCATAGCGCTTACCAAAAAAGCACTAGAACAATTCTGCAGGTGTAATTTAAAGTTTCTTATAACAATACAGTTTGATCAGTTCCTTTTCTTCAAACACAACCTCTAACCTTCTGCACATTCCTTAACATTCATTCTGTCCTGTAAAAAACCATCTTCACTTTAACAGGATCCCTTTCCTTTTTCCCACTGACGATAACGCCATCCATTATCTTTCGGACTTAAGACATACATCTATATTCCTGTCATCCCACAAGTATGAACTCTTATTTTACTGATCTTAGTACAACATCATCTCCCAAGTTGGGACACAGCTACCAAGAATCTCACTTAACATAACAAAACTGTACTCTGCAGTGCTATTTCAAAAGCATTAGATCAGTTCTATAGCTATTCAAAAAGTCTTAAAAATGCTCACAATTAAAGCTCTTACAAGGTATATTCACTGGGCAAAAGATCACTTCACATTGGAAGTTAACCAGAAGACGTCTTAAAATTCTGATTTCCAGGAAAAAGATTAAAACACTCATCGATTATCATGCAACATTAAGGATTTCACACTCGTGTACAAAGCTCTCTGGAGATCAGGGCTGGTGACAAGGCTTTGCATGAAATAAAGTTATCAAAATAGTAGCATGTACTTTCATGCACTGGACAGCCTGACTCACAATATATTTAGTAAAATTTCCCACATTTTCCATGAAATTCTCCATTCTCAGAAACTATTACAGCAAGCTGACATCTGAGATGAACCCATTTTATAACTCTAGAAACTCATGTTTAACTAAACCATTAGCAGCCTCCCTGACTTTGCTGGCAACAAAGTCGCAGAACCCGCCTCCTAGGAGACATCCAGGCTTCCCAAGTTCCTTTACTACACCACCAGGGTGTCCCCCGGGGGCGTGACATCTGGCACCCGGACACGTCTGTCAGCCCCAGTCCCAGAAGGCTCACGCCTCGCACGGACAGTCACAATGCCAGTCAGGAGCTGACCTTATGCGTTTGCGATCCCCAGTTTTTGGGCACCTTACTTACCCCGAGAAGAGCCCGTTGGAGACGACTGGGGCAGCAGAGCAGATCTCGGTGGGACCTCCAAATGTTAGGGTTGAGATGCTCGCTGCGCGTGAAGGAGACTCCAAGAGACGTTCTCATGCAACACGCACAGGGTTTATTGTCCAAGCATGCTGGGGCTCACTACATGTCCCGAAAACAGGACAGAGGCAGCGAGCCCCGAGCCAAAGTACAGTGGGTTTTTATAACCAAGAGTAAAAAAGGAATCTGACAGTACAGCAATCTGCAGCTTTACCAAGAACAGCACGACTCTTGCACAAGATGAACTTCTTCGGAACATCTGAGCACGTGTCCCCATATCAGGCCCAACCACACGGTCATAGCAGGGTGTAGGTGGGAGCTACATAATGACTCTTTTGAGCCAGCTTTTGCAGCTCCAACTTTCGCGGCTTTTCCAATTTTCTGGTGAACTCTTTCCTACCACTTAACTCTTTCATGACTATTAGCCCGGGCGGCCCTTACATTCCTATCTCTGGCCTTACAATAGCCCAGGGATTAAGGTATTTGCCTTGCAGGAGGGATATGCTTCATATGCTTCAGCCCCTGCAGCCCCCCAAAGAACACTGATGAGTAAGGCTCAGTTTGGGCCAGGGAGAGGGCGCCAAGCTTCGGAAGCTTCTGGAGCGAGGGAGCTGACTCTCACCACAGCTGCCAGATGAGGCTCTGCTAGCACCGCTCACCAGCCCACTGCACTGCTGCTCGCTCAAAATTTCAAGATCGACTTAAATTTGTTTTGTCTTTTTAGAAATGTTATTTTCTTTGTGAATTTTTTCAATCCTAGTGAAATACACAGAGTTGATCATGATTGGATTTCAGTCATATCATGTTCCAACACCTGTCCCTTCACCAGTGTACATTGCTCACCACCAATGTTCCCAGTCTCCCTACTCCCCCAGGCAGGCAAGGCACCTCTCACTCCCTCCTCCTTTCTGCAGTGCTCTCTCTCGACCCCTCTCTCCCTCTTTTCTCTCTCCCCCTCTCTCTGACACGCGACTTTTGGTTTACAGTACAGACATTGAAAGGTTATTATGCATATATCTTTACCTACTTTCAACACCCAGTTCCTGTCCAAAGTGATTTCCAACCATTTCCAAGCATTATTGCCAGACTGGTCCCTACTCAGGACCTTCGCCTGCACCCTTCAGCTCAGAGTGTCCACGCCTGGCAGGGGGCAGGGACATCCCAGACACACAGGCACCCGTCTCGGCACAGCGGCACTCGTCATGGAGGGAGGCACCCCCCAGCACATCAGTCACACGCATGGGGAGCACTGGGATAGGCTGAGCACAGTTATTAAGGCAGTAATGGCAATGCCAACGATTGTGGCGGTGGTGATGGTGGTAGGAATTGCTGTTGCATGGTGCTGTGGTGATGATGCTTTGGTGGTGAAAATGGCAGCATTGTTGGGAATGTAGTTGTGGTGATGATGGTGACATGGTGATGCGGACAGAGCTGGCGGGACGCTCTGCCGATCAGATCATGCTGGTGATATGGTGGTCATGGTCTGAGGCTGGTCATGGTCATTTTGGTGGTGGTGGTAATCAGGATGTTGGGCATGATATGAAGTCATGCACAAGTTTGATGAATCTTGGTGACAATATGGTGAATTTGGCGACGATCTGGCAAGTTTGGTGACTTTTGGCGTGACTATTATGGGGTATTTCCGTTTTGGTTGACTGTGGCACAAATTTGGTGAATTTGGCAATGCTATGGCAAATTTGTGAAGTATGTCTCTGCTGTTTTTTGTATTTGATTTGGTTGGCTGTGGCACAATTCTGGTTAATTTGGTGATCTGGTACATTCAGTGAATTTTGGCATCACTATTTTTTGCTATTTCTTTTTTGATTGGCTGTGGCACAAATCTGGCAAGTTTGGTGATGTTATGGAAACTTTGGTGATGTTTGGTACCGCTATTTTGCTATTTCTGTTTTGGTTGAATGTGGCACAAATCTGGTGAATTTCGCACACTGTGGTAAAATTTGGTGAGGTTTGGCACTGCTGTTTTATATTTCCGATTTTGGTCGGCTGTGACACAGATCTGGTGAATTTGGTACACTGTGGCACAAACATGGTGACTCTGGTGTTGTTATGGTGAATTTGGTAACGTTTGCACTGCTGTTTTTTTGGGGGTGCTCCCGTGTTGGTTTGCTGTGGCACGAATTTGGTGGGCTTGGCGACATTGTAGCAAATTTGATGCAATTTGGTGGCCGTATGGTAAACATGGCATGATACTGGCAATGTCGGCAATCTAATGCAAGGATTCTGATGTCTTTTTATCGAAGAAAGATTTTCAATAAAATTCTTCGGTAAAATGTTTTTATTGAAAGAAATTTAGAGAAATATGAGGGAGTGAGAAAGAGATCACGGGGGGCTGAATGAAACAAGGCAGACAGGGTCATGTGGGGGCAAAGGCAGGGGTGGCTGGCCAGATTTTGACTCTCCAGCCTTTGACTAAGCTGCAGTTCTCCCAAGCTGCCACAGGAGGGCGCGCTTCTCGCCGGCGGGGGTGATCTGGCCAGACCTTGGTTATCCAGCTCTTGTGTGAGCTGCAGTTCTGCCGAACTGCCACGGGGGGGCGCCCTTCTCGCTGGCGGGGTTGGCCCTGGCCTGCTCTTAATTTTCCAGCTGGTGTCTGACTTGCAGTTCTCCAAAGCTGCCACGGGAGGGCGCGCTTCTCGCTGGCAGGGTGGCCCTGGCCTGACGTTGATTCTCTAGCCTGTGTCTGAGCTGCAGTTCTCCCACGATGCCACAGGAGGGCGCGCTTCTCGCCGGCGGGGGTGATCTGGCCAGACCTTGGTTATGCAGCTCTTGTGTGAGCTGCAGTTCTGCCGAACTGCCACGGGAGGGCGGCCTTCTCGCTGGCGGGGGTGGCCCTGGCCTGCTCTTAATTTTCCAGCTGGTGTCTGACTTGCAGTTCTCCAAAGCTGCCACGGGAGGGCGCGCTTCTCGCCGGCGGGGGTGATCTGGCCAGACCTTGGTTATCCAGCTCATGTCTGAGCTGCAGTTCTGCCGAACTGCCACGGGAGGGCGCCCTTCTCGCTGGCGGGGTTGACCCTGGCCTGCTCTTAATTTTCCAGCTGGTGTCTGAGTTGCAGTTTTCCAAAGCTGCCACGGGAGGGCGCGGTTCTCGCTGGCAGGGTGGCCCTGGCCTGATGTTGATTCTCTAGCCTGTGTCTGAGCTGCAGTTCTCCCACGATGCCACAGGAGGGCGCGCTTCTCGCCGGCGGGGGTGATCTGGCCAGACCTTGGTTATCCAGCTCTTGTGTGAGCTGCAGTTCTGCCGAACTGCCACGGGAGGGCGGCCTTCTCGCTGGCGGGGGTGGCGCTGGCCTGCTCTTAATTGTCCAGCTGGTGTCTGACTTGCAGTTCTCTATAGCTGCCACGGGAGGGCGCCCTTCTCGCTGGCAGGGTGGCCCTGGCCTGCTCTTGATTATCCAGCTCTTGTCTGAACAGAGTCTCCTGCCCCTGCGCCTGGCTCTCCTCACCTGGGCCCCTTGGAGGGGGGAGGGTTGAGTTTCTCTCCCCCCGCCCCGCCCCGAGCACAGATGGCTGGATGGGATTCCTGAGATTAAACCCAGATCAGCCACATGCGAGTACCCTACTCACTGTACTATCTCTTTAGCCCAAGATAAACGCTTTTAAGAAAATGGTATACAACCATCTCACACCTCAGAGACTGGCCCGCATCCAAAAGAACAAAAGCAACCGATGATGCCACGGATGTGGCGAGAAAGGGACACTGTTTCACTGTTGGTGGGAATGTCGACTGGTTCAGCCTTTCTGGAAAACAGTATGGACGATTCTCGAAAAATTAGAAATTGAGCTCCCATTTGACCCAGCAATACCACTCCTGGGAATATATCCCAGAGAGGCAAAAATGTACAGTCGAAGTGACATCTGCACTTGTTTGTTCATTGCAGCACTCTTTACAATAGCCAGAAACTGGAAGAAACCTGAATGCCCAAGAACAGATGACTGGTTAAAGAAACTTTGGTACATCTACACAATGGAGTACTATGTAGCTGTTAGAAAAGATGAAGTCATGAATTTACATACAAGTGGTACAACATGGAAAGTATCATGCTAAGCGAAATGAGTCAGAAAGAGAGGGATAGACATAGAAAGATTGCATTCATCTGGGGGATATAAAGTAACAAAGTATGAGATTAATACCCAAGAATAGCTGAGATCAGCACCAGGAGGATTACTCCATAGCTTAGAGGCCACCCAGGCATTCTAGGGGAAAGGGCAGCTCAGTTAGAGAAGGGAGCACCAAATAAAGGGTGTTTGGAGGATCCTCCCAGGAGGGGAAATGCATTTTGAAAGTAGACTATGGACTGAACATGTTTGCCACTCAATGCCTCTTTTGCAGACCACAACACCCAAAAGGAGAGAGAGAACACAGGGGATTGCCCTGCCACAGAGGCAGGGTGAGATGGGTGGGATGGGGCTGGGAGGAATATTATCCATGGTGGTGGAAAATGGGCACTGGTGGAGGGATGGGTATTTGATCATTGTATAGTCGAAACCCAAGCACAAAAAATTGTAAATCTACAACTGTACCTCATGGTGTTTCACTAAAAATAAAAAATAAATTAAGAAAAAAAAGAAAGAAAATGGTATACAGGCCCAGAGCAATAGTGCAGCTGGTAGGGCATTTGCTTTGCAGGTGGCCAATCTGGCTTCAATCCCTGACATTCCATATAGTCTGCCCAAGCACTGTCAGGAGTGATTCCTGAGTGCAGAGCCATGAAGAGGCCCTAAGACATCACCAGGTGTGGCACAAACATAAAGAAACAAAAAGAAATTGGTGTATCAGAATTCCATTGCAGAAAGTGCTTTACTTATTTGACTCTATAGTTCTTGACTGCTAGCCAAAAATCTTTTCTAAATAAACCTGAGAATGATCAGTTATCACTGGCAAAAAAGAAATAATTTTATTAAAGTAGATATAGAACACTTGTTTGCTCAGATTTTAATATTGCTTTACATAGTTTGTGAAACAATTTCAATAATGGTTATTACTAAAAATTTCAATTGATACAGATCTTTCACTTGTCAGACAGTTCATAATCTCCAGAGGAAAATACATCAAAAGCATATATACAATTATAGAAGTTCTTATTATACATGTAGCCTGAGTGGTACATTATTTATCACTTTTTAAAGAACTAGAAAACATTTAAGTGAAGAAAAATCGATTCAAACTGGATGATAAACTTCTGATGGTTGAGGTCCTTCATTTAATTTTTTTGTGATAAGAAAATCCAAAATTATTAATGTTGAATTTCTCATCATACATTCATCTAAAAGCACAGTGAAAAAAAGTAAAACTGGTAAAAACAGTAAATTGGTTATTTTAGGTGTTTCACAAGTAGATTCTTATCTCATCCATCAACTGCTGGAGATTTCTGCACAGTGCAGAGAATGGGGTGGCCGGGTCAAAATTCTTGTTGTCGTAATTGTTGAGGTCGTCCGCGTTCCCGTCGAGAGCCGCCTCGGACATCATCTCCACTTTCATCTTGAGGTCCTGATTCTTTGGAGGTCCACAATCACGGAATTCAGGAAATCAATCTGTGTTAAAGGAGAGCGTGAGACGGTGAGCCATCTGCGGGAGCCATCTGAGCTCGCCACAGAGGAGGCTGGGCCCCGCTTCCAGTCCCCGCCCCAGGGTTTGAGGCAGCCAGAGCTCCCCTTTCCCTTCCTGAGCGCAATCTCCCGGGTGCCCCAGAGAAGACCCCAGGAGGAGATGCTGGGCCCCCTCGGTTCCTCTCAGAGCAGGGAGTCAAGAGGGGCCTTCCCTCTCCTACAAAGACAGACTCGCTTCTTTAAAATCGATGGCGGAAAAAAAATCCCCCTTTACAAAAGCAAGCATGACTGTAGGCACAAACATTCATGTTTCACTTAAAAACTGGCAGTTTGTGTCTGAGTGATAGCAGGGGGAAAGGTGCTTGCCTCGCATGCAGCCAACAAAGGATTGATCCCTGGCATCCCATAGGGGCCACCGGAGAGCAGCCAGGTGTGATTCCTGAGTGCAGAGCCAGGAGGAAGCCCGGAGTATCACCAGGTGTGGCCCCCAAAGAAAGTAGAAAGAAAACCAGAAAAACAGACTGATTCTTTTTCTCCCTCAGGGCAAGTTCTGATGCCTAGTCTCTGAGAGCGCCCAGGCCCTCCCACACTGGAGGCAAGAAACACAGATCTCTCTTCCTCCAGCTGAAAAAAACAAAACTAAACAAAACATGGAAATGTTCAGTTCCCAACAAGCCCATGCAGGTCCACCTCCACAGCCCACATGCAAAGTTCACTTCAGCCCACATGTGCCCTCCAGGGCCACCGGCTGTTTAGTACAGAAGTGCAGGAAGGGAGGGTGTGCAGGAACTCCTCAGGGCACTGGGACCCAGCTGGTCCCCTTCCTCGGAGAGGACTCAAACTATAAAGTGCTGCAGGCCCGGGTGGTATGGAAGGGGGTTTGGGAAGGACAGACATCAAGGAGGCCCCAAGGCTGACTCCTGCCACAGGCCAGATCCTAACCTGGTGGTGGTAGGTGCGGGCCCTGGGGTCTGCAGCCAAGTGTGCAAACCCCAGAGGACCCCACCCAGCTGTCTCCCTGGACAGGAGCACGAAGCAGGAAGGCGACCTGGAGGACCAGACTCCCCCAGCTCTGCGCCTAGAGCTTGTGCAATGAGACCGGGACAGCCACATGCCGGTGGGCCTTTCCGTTCGCGACTGGACCTTCCTGATGGGAAGGAGGCCCTCCAAAGTGGTGTTAGACTCTGGCAAAGTGAAGATTTGCCAATTTTAGGGGAGCCTGAAGCCCAGGTTCTGGGAGAGCAGCAAGAGTAAGGGCAGTGGAGGGGCCTGGCTTCTTGGGCGCTGGCAAGGACATGACCCCTTGACTGAAGGGATGTGTCCTTGTCCATGGGCCTTTCACTCCTTAAGCATCACCTCTTGTGCTGGGAGCATGTGGGGGTGGGGTTCCGGCAGCGTGTGCCCGGCCCCTGGTTCTCACACGCGCCTTGAGCACAGCCCCTTCTTCCTCAGCTTCCTTCTTTTGGGCTTCTGTTATTTTATTTAATCAATTAATTTCGGGGGTGCTTTTTGGGTCACAACCTGGCCTTGCTCAGGAGTGACTCCTGGCTCTACACTCAGGAATTACTCCTGCCGGTGCTTCAGGGAGCATATGGGATGCCGGGGATGGAACCTGGGTTGGCCGTGTACAAGGCAAACACCCTACCTGCTGTGCTATAGCTCCGGCCCCATTCTCGGATATCTTAAATGGTAGATATTCCCCGACTCTTTTGAAGCATACACGCATATATACATATGTACATGTCTGTGTATGTATACATGCTTATCTATAACCTTTGTGGGTAGTCAGTTTGGTTTGTTTGGTGGGTGGGGACTAAGCCCTGGCTCTGTGCTCAGGGATCACTCCTGGCGAGGGAGGAGCAGCCCAGGCCGTCAGCAGTCACTCGAGCCTGGGAAAGTGGGGCTGTGAGGTCAGAGGGCACTGGCTCTCCTCACGGTCATCAAAGAGCCTTGAGACGCTGCATATGTCAACACATGTGGCTTCTCTTCCTGTCCTGGCCCAGGCTCTGGGCGAGCTAAGTGGGGCGTCCAGTCCCTGCCAGGCTCCCTGCTCCTCCGAGCAGTCTGGGAGTGGTCAGCTGTTCAGTGATCTCACCAGGCTGCCCCAGGTCCCCCGTATCCTGTGTGCTCACTCCGCGCAGTACCTCCCCAGGGGTCATGCAGGAGTCATGCAGGGGTACATTTCCCTGTGTAAACTCACACAAAGTGGGGCGCACGGCAATCACAGCGGCGGTGGCTCTATCTCTCCCGCCGCCCGCGTTCGGTTGTCTCGCCCTTCTCCCACCCCGGAGAGGTCGATGGCGATAGTCAGACGAAGGAAGGAACGAGGGCCAGGCTGGTTGGTATTTATTATTCTGATTTATTCTGATTCTCTCCTCATCTGTCTCTGCTCCCTCTCTCCTCTCTCTCTCTGCTCCCGTCTCTCTCTGTTTCTCCTCGTCTCTCTTTCTGTCTCTGCCCCCTTCTCCTTCTGTCTCTCTGCTCCCCATTCTTCCTCCCCCAGCTACTTCATTCTCCTTCTCCATTCCCCTTCATCCTCCTTCTCTGGAGTCTGGGTTCTCATCTCTCTCCACCACCAGCCCACTCTTACAGTCTAGTTAAATCCTCTCTCCATGAGGAATTGGGGAAACAGTTACACATAGGTGCGGTCACAATCAATAGGGGTGGAGATCAACAGGGGTAAAAATCTTGGCCTCAGGGAAGACCGCTCCTAGGACAGATCCTTCCTCAGCAGGAGGACCCACCCTAGAGCATAACCCCATGGGCGTGCCTCTCCTCTCCTTGTCTGACAAGCATATAAGAATATAATATAAATCATTTTGTATGGATATAGTAAGAAATATCTTAAACTTATAGAATTGCTCTCCTAGGGCCATCTCGATCTCAGACTACGGTGCTCAGGCCAGATAGTCTTTCCCACCCCTAGCAGGATCCTAGTCTTGTCGTTACCTTTGGATCATGACAGCATTTGTCTATGATCAAACTCTTAACTTATAGTTAAGAATCGTGACACTTTGGCCTGGCCCATTTTGCTGCCAGGGTTGCTCACCGCTTGCCCTGGGTCCATTCAGTCCCTTGTCAGGACCCTGCTTTGGGGGTGTTAGGAACTAAGGGCAACTGAGGCTTAAGTCGAGAAAGCAGATGCCCAGAAGTGAATAATATTCAAGGCAAATCAAATCCTAAGTTACAAAGCATAATGTTAACGGTCTTTCTGTATCTATACAAAAAGGATATTACTTTAAGGTAAACTGTTCATAAGGCATAAGGAGAGGAGAAAGGCAATATTTCACTCATACATAGAAAATCATAGATTTCTGGGAAACTGATCTTACAAATTAACAAAGTCTGATTAAGGGGAAAGCTGATTAACTGGGTGGGAAGGAGAGCATAGGGAAGACTGTTTACATGTTTACATGTAAACACAATGGAAGTGGAAGTGCCTCTGGAGCACTGTGATGGGTGTAACCAGATAAAACCTAAGCTTCTTGTAGAAGGACAAAGCAATGTTACCCAACACTTCCCCTCCTGTGCCAAGCGAGAACCAGGGACCAATTACTCCTGGCGGTGCTCAGGGGACCATATGTGATGCCGGGGCTTGAACCTGGGTGTGCCGCGTCTAACTCAAACGCCCTCCCCGCTGTGCTACCGCTCTGGCCCAGGATATGGTTTCTCTCAGGGCTGAGGCCGGGCCTACACAGCCCTGGTCACCACCATCACCCACCTCACTCTGCGACTTCGCATTGGTGTTCCTGGTGTCCTCCAGGGAGGCCAGGGTCTCGGTCTTCTCCTTGGTCATTTGCTCCATGAACTGCCTGGCATCTTCCGCAGTCTGCACAGCCTGGAGAGAGAAACCTCGTTGAGCCACGCCGGGGGCCAGGGAGGGGTTGGTCGCAGTGGCACAGCACAGCGCGGAATGCTCCACACACCACCCACACCTGCCACAGCGGCTCCGGCCCCCGCTGGCCGCCGCTCAGCCCTCGGGGACGGGCGTCTGAGCCGCTCAGCAGCAAGACTGACGCCCCGACACAGCCCAGTGCTCCCAAGAACCTGCATTCCTCACACAGAATAAAAATGACATGAGCGGACAGATAAGCAGGCCTGGGTGGAAAGCGTTGGGGGTGGGAGGAGGGAGAGATGTGAGCCGTGAGCACAGGTGTGGGAGTGGGAGAAAGGTAAACCGTGAGTGAGGTGGGAAGAGAGAACACCTGCCCTGCACCAGGCACCCCGAGTCCAGGCTGCCCTGCACCGGGCACCCTGCAGGTGTCGCAGGGCACCCCGAGTCCCAAGTGAGCAGACTCAGGGCAACCGCTCAAAGTCCCCCTGGAAGACACCATTTTACAACTTAGTGCCTCTCTCATGCCTTCCCTTACGTCTTCAAGAGCCACAGCGCATGAGAACTCCCCCCGGAAATGAACATACTGTGCTTTTTCGGTTTTATTCACAGCTTATGCCTTGTCCTAGAGGTCACCAGGCACGTGGTGACGAGCTGTCCTTGCGCCCGCAGCAAACAGCTCGTGACACACGTGCGACGGGTTCCGTGGGGGTGCACCTCTCCTTGTGCCGACAAAGAGCGATCCTCTTAACCGCTAAAAGGGGGTGGCCCGGGCCAACGGGGGTCGGGCCTGCTCCACTTTACCATGAATGGCTGCAGCGTCTCGAGCTCTCTGATCTCAAAGGCGAGCTTGCTCCTGTCCTTCCTCAGCACGCGGTTCTCCTTCTGGGCCTCCAGGAGGTTGGCGGAGACGTGGCTGCTGGTCTGGGCCAGCCGACTGACCTCCTTCTGGAGGAGGAAGTACCTGCCGGCCAGCTGCTCCTTCTCTTGCAGGAGCTCGCCCTCTCTTGCTGCAGCTCCCTCTTCTCGGCCAGCAGGCTCTCATTCTCTTGCCCGGGCTGGGCCCGCTCGGACAGGGCCGCCTCGTGCTTGCGCTGCAGGTCGGCCAGGATCTCGGCGAGGCAGCTGTGCAGGCCCTGCAGCTCCAGCTTGGACTTGGACAGGGCCGCAAAGTCGCCCTTGAGGGCCTCGAAGTGGCGGCCAGCCGGGAGGCGTCTGCGCTCAGCAGCTCCTCCTCCCGCAGGATCTCGGCCACCTTCTGGTCTGACCGCGCCTTCTCCTGCAGCAAGCCCAGGCGCTCAGGCTGCAGCCCCTGCTCGCTCGACCGCAGCTCCTGGCCTCCTGCTCCAGCAGCCCCAGGCGGCCTCGCAGCTGGCTGGCCTCGTGGGCGGCCGCCTGGGTCTCCTGGGCGCGAGCCTCCTGCTCCTGCGCCAGGGCCTGCTGTGCCGCGAGCCCGTCCTCCGCCAGCCGCCGGCACTCCTCCTGCCGCTCAGCGTCGAGCGCCTCCTTGGCCTGCAGCACGCTGGCGTGTGTCTCCTCCAGGCTGCGGCCCCGTCCGGGCCTCCTGCAGCGCCTGGTCGTTCAGCAGCCAGTCCAGCTGCCCCTGGAGCTTCGTGGCCTTCTGGCACAGCAGCTCCTTCTCGGAGCCCAGGCTGTTCAGCTGCTCGCGCAGGGCCGACTCCACGCGGCCGCCTCCTCGGAGCAGCGGCCGGACTTCTGGGCCAGGAGGTCCTTCTCGCCGAGGAGCTCCTTCTTCTTGGCTGCCAGCCGCCGCTCGCCGGGCTCAGCATCTCCTTCTCTTGCAGGAGTTGCACGTACTCTGAGTCGGAGATCTCCCTGCTGGTCTTGATCTGCTCCAGCAGCCGGGCCAGGTGGGCGTTGGCCGCCTGCGTCTGCAGCGCCTCCAGCTCGGCCTCGTGCACGGCCTTGGAGGCCTCGTCCAGCTGCATGCGCAGGCACTGGCTTTGGCGCCCAGCAGCTCCTTCACCTGCAGCTCCGCCTCCAGGCTGGCGCCCAGCTTCTCCTGCTCCTGGAGCAGCAGGTACTTCTCCAGCTGCAGCTCCTTGTTGCTCTGGGCCAGGCCGTCACGCTCCAGCTTCAGGGCCACGCACAGGCTGTTGAGGCCCGACTGCTTCTCCAGGGCCGAATTCTTCTGGGCCGTGAGCTCCTCGATCTCTTGCACCAGCGACTTCTGATCCCGAGCCAGCTCCTCGTAGGAGCACTGCAGCTTCTGGACGATGTTGTCCTTGTCCTTGGCCAGGGATAGGTTCTCCAGAACGAGCTTCTTGACATGCTCCTCCAGCTGGCCCCTCTCCTCCAGGCCCTTCTTCCACTCGGCCACCAGGCTGCTCTTGCTCATCTGCAGCTCCTGCACCAGGGCCTGCAGCCCCACCTTGGTGACCTGCAGCACATCCTTCTCGGCGCCCACCCTCTGGAGCTCCTCCTGCACCACCCAGCCCTCTTCGAGCACTTTCTCTTTCTCTGCCTCGAGGGCTTCTCAGCCGAGAAAAATATAAATATAATCATGATCATATTTTTTTTCCAAAACAGATTTATTCTTATAGAGCAAGACAGTGTAAAGATGGAAGGTCCAGGTAAATATTAGTCTGACAATCTTTCACTTGCACTGGAGTGTCCTCCCCCTGATTCTTGGGGACCCTGGAGCCCTTCTGTGTGCTTCTTGGCCCGTGACCTGGGCCTCCTGAGTTCAGTGTTAGTGTCTTAGGGCTCTGCAAGGCCGGGTTGCTCAGTCCCTCCTGTAGGGTGGCTGTTACCTATGCCAGTCCACCTGTGCTCAGGGAGGACATACGGAGCCAGAGGCCAGAGTTGGAGCCTCATGTCCAAAAGGCCCTTTTAACTCTCTGTCCAGTAGCTCAGGACCACTCCAGCCTCAGTGCTCAGTGTGGTGCCAGGAATTGAACCCAGGGCCTCACACATGCAAACCAAATACTTTACCACTGAGCCACATCCCCCAACCTCTGTCTCTGTCTCTTATTAAAAGGAATAGAGGGAGAATGGAAACTACCTTGCCCTTAGGAACACACTACTGGTGATTGGGAAAGAGCATGGTCCCTGTCCCTTGGGACCTCTCCATTGACTTGGGAGCTGCGTTTCTTGCCTCCACTCAGCACCCACGGGCTCTGTACACATGATAACACTGCCCGTAAAGTGCAAGACTGCTCTCTCCTCTCTTCATTCTCAAAACTCATCTCCGTGCCTCGGTGCGGTTCCTGCCTTTGATGCTGATACCTGTGGCTTCTTTGCTCACGGGCGATTGTCTGCAGCATGAAAACTAGTGAGCTAAAGGATTTGGCTAATTGCACACAGGCATTTACTCTGGTTCAGCATCTGGGATGAAGCAGCTAGGACGATAGAATTATCCCCCCAGCCCCAACTTCCGGTAAAGGGTGCCTGAGGGACTAAATCCAGAGGCGACCAGTGGAAAAGCTTCTGGACAGACTCTAATGCTTTCGGTGTGGTGGGAAGTTTGTTCATTGCACAGGGCATTTGCTGGGGCAACGGTGGTAACCAGAACTAAATATCCTGCCTGTTTTCCAAGCCAGGCTACCTATAAAGGCCTCTCAAGAGACTATGGGGTCCCTTTGAATGGACCCGACAAATTTCTAAAAATCGCCACAGGCATGCATGGAAACTTTGTCAAGGGGTCAGGTCCTAGTGGTTTGACTCATCATGGCTCCAGACCAAGATAGTTTCCAAACAAGACCAGAGACCTTTATCCTAGGAAGGATGGGAAATGGGGTGGGTTACGAATCATGTGCGTCCGTGTTTTCCTCCAAGGACCTTCTTTGGATTATTGCTGCATAGAAGTTCAGTGGAACACGAGAGTCAGGTAACCACTGGGGGGAGGCGGCACTTAGGCAGGACAAGAGTGGGCCGGGGTGCAGGTTTACGCGCTCCCCTTGCCTTTTCCAGAAGGGCTTTTTCTGGCGAAGACGGCCCCTGTGTCTGAGAGACATGTATCAGCCACTCAAGGCCACACGTAAGAAAAACATGGCACAGAAACTCCATGACAAGGATTCCTCTGATGAGGATGAGATTTTCAATAAAGACGCAGGGTAAACCAGGGGAACAGCTCCAATACCTTCCTGAAGTCAGGAAGTGATGCAGATGGGGCACGACCCTTTCAAGATCTGGCTGTATTCTTCTTGTTCCAGGGAGCCCAGGGAAGTCATGAAGACAGCAGCACGGACTCCTGAGGAGAAAGCAGCCAAGGAGACCAAGACAGCCAAGGAGACCAAGACAACCAAGACTCCCAAGACCCAGGGAGCACAGGGGACACAGGCACCACAGCGCCCCCCACCACCAATTGTCCCCCTGGCACGACAGACCAGCGAGCCTCCACATGGCTCCCTAGAACCACAGAACGCAGAGTCACCACACTCCATCAGGTCTTCACAGCCCGTCGCAGCACGACAGTCTGTCAGGGCTCCACAGTCCCCTGATGCACAGCAGTCCTTCAGATCCCAGGAGATCCCGTCATCCCTGGAGATTTCAGTTCAAACGGATAAGTAACAAAAGGAGTCATCACAGGCAGCCGTGGTGTTAGAGGCCCTACAGTGAACACCTCCCGCTTCATACCACCTGGACATTTTATTTTCTGAAGAGCCTCTTGGCAGTTGCTGTAAAATTCTTCTTTTTTCGTATGTTAAATACATACATGCATAAGAGCAGTGATGGGCTTTCAAATTAACGCGAGAGTTCATCGATCACGTAACCAATTAAGGCTGTTGGCAGGAAATGCATGACTAGAATCCCTCCCAGAGTTGGGGATGTGGTCCGCGAGGAATGGATGGAATGAGAGGATGGGAGGCTCCCCGTGTGGTCCCCTGCCAAGCGCCCTCGCCGCCCCCAGCAGCCAAATGTAGACGCGGCCGCGTACCCCGGCACTTTAGGCGATCGGTGGTCAGTAGCTTGGGGGACATGGCACTTAAGGGGGGTGTCTGAACTGCCCCCCTCGGGGGGGGGGCTTCAGTGGTGAGTTAGCGTGAGGGGCCGCCCCTGCTGCGTGGCCAGGGTTTCTCCTCACCTTCTCTTCCCCTGGGCGGTCCTGGGGTTTGTGTGTCTGGCACTGGGGTTGGATTCCCTGGGCTGGCCACCCGCCTGGTAGGCATCAGCCAAGTCCCTGAAGGTGAGTGCTGGTGCCTCACTCACTCCCTCCACTGCAGGGGCGGGAACCAGCCCTTCCTTCCTGGTGCTGGCCTGGGAAAGTGGAGAGTGCCACCATGTGGTCGCAGAATGCTGTGTGAGTTTTCCTGGCACATGTTAAGGCCTGTCACCCTGTGCTCCCCCAGCTAGAACTGTTTCCTGCTCAGCCCCAACAACCACCCACTCGGGAGCACTTGGCGATGAGTCTTGTAGTTAGGGGAGTGGATAAGGAGTCCTGGGGAGGCTACTGCCAGGGTGGGTACAGGAGCCATCGAATTTGTTTCTTCTTTCTGCGGGTGCCCGATCACTGAATTTTGAACATTTGAGACACTCCTGGACCCAAGGAACTGTGACATCAGAGCAGCACACACACTTGTCCCATGCGTGGTAGGTGCACATTCCCTCCACATTCTCTTGACCGGACAGCAGAGATTTGGTTATTTCACAGCTGTGGATACGGACCCCAAGGAGAACCCATCATCTCTGTGCCGCTTCTTTGAGTCTCATTCCTTTGAGCCTCCTTAAGGTGCCTCCAGGATCGCCCTCCTTGAGACTGGACTCCTCAGAGATGCCAGGAAGTCCTGAGGTGCCAGGACTGGTTTTCTCCTGCAGCTGTGTGTAGTGGGAGGAGCTCTCCAGAGGCTCCTCTGATGATGTGTGACTTCACTTCCCTTTCTCGCCGACTGGAGACACCTTCCCTGTCCCTCTCTGGATTTGTATGGTGCTGGGGATCAAACCCAGCCAGTGAGTGAGTTACTGGCAACAGGAGAGATAGTCATGGCAGGGAAGGGGCCAGGTCTGGCCATCCACAGCTCACATTGTACATGTAGGGCCCAAATGCTCAGGATCTCTTGAACAGACAATGCTGGGCTTGCCAGAGGCCCCCACGCCAAAGATCAGAGGTGGACCCTTTAAGACACATGCACGAGTGAGCTCAGAGTGTGAAGTGGCATGAAAAAACTGAGGTTACAGGACTGCAGCAACAGTATAATGAGTAGTAATGCCGCTTGCACTTGCCTTGTGTCCAACTGACCCGGGTTCAATCCCCCACACAACATATGATGCCTCGCGCCCTGCCAAGAGTGATCCCTAAACTCAGAGCCAGGAGTAAGCCCTGAACTCCACTGACTGTGGCCCAGATCCACGATAAATTCAGCTTTGAAAGTTCCTAAAGAACAGAGTCAGTTTCGCAGTTGCTGAGGACAGTAGCACAGAGACCAAAACCAGGCTAGTTCAGGTGGTCATCCTCAAAACGTTGTCAGTTCCTGCGGTGCCATCAGGAAAGTAAAAACACGGCCCAAGGCATACAAAGTTTGGCCAGAGCTGTAGCATAGCGGGTCGGTGTTGCCTTGCAGCACCCAACCAGGTTTGATCGTCAGCACCCCATATCTTTGAGTAACTTCTGAGCATATCCAGATGTCGCAGGGGAAGAAAAGAAGATTTCTGTACAAGCTCAGTACAGACACACCCATCACCATCACGGTGGCCTAGTGGTGTAGTGTTTCCCACTGGTCGGTGGTGGGCCTGGGGACAGAGGGTCACCTGGAGCCACAGGAGTCCAAGCAGGTCTGGAGAAACGGCCCCTGTGCACAGCTGCCGGGGATGGGAAAGGGTGCAGAGTTCCTCAAAAAGATACAGAAGGCCGGGAGGAGGAGGAGCCACAGTGGGTCAGGAGCTTGCTTGGCATGCAGCTGACTAGGTTTCTGATCTTCTTCTGCCCCTCCCCCTTCCTGGCATTCTTTATGGTCCCCTGAGCCCAGCAGGAGTAATTCCTAAGAGCAGAGCCAGCCAGATGGAACCCAAAAACCCCAACGTCTGTAGGGCTGGGGGTGGGGGGGGGCAACATTTTTATTGAGCAACTCTTGGCCCATTCCTGTCATGGGAGAAAACTGTTTGCAAATGTGGAAGCAGCCGAATGGGGCAAGAGCAAAGGCCACAGATGAGGGCAGTTGAAAGGGAGCATTGGAAGGGCCACAGGAGGCCAGAGCAGAGAGCCACAAAGGGGACCCAGGGAGTGATGAAGCCAGAACCAGTGTCTTGTCTCCTCAGGGTGAGGTGGAAGCTGCACTGTGAGGGCCGACCACTCTTTCCCTGCTTCACAGGCTGTCACCTGGAATGAGGCAGGGGTGGGGCGGGGGAGGGGGGAAGCCAACCTACTGTGGAGTTTTCCAGAACTTGTCTCTCTCCTCACTTGGGGATTCTCCACTTGTCCTTTGCTTTCATCCCGTGTCACTTTCTTCCTTTGCCCTTCAGAAACCAAATGGAACCGGAGCCTCAGGACTAAAGGGTTTCCAAGGGCTGCCTCCTCGTTCCCATGCAATTCCAGGCCCCTAGCTCCTGACTGTCATTCGTAAAACCAAGGAGACCCCGATGACGTTTCTATATTTGGGGGCTTATTAAAGTGCTCCTTGTACGGAGAAAGTGATCACATTTTCCTGATCGAATTTGAGTGCCTACTGCAAGAGGAGCACTCAGGGTACTAGAAGGAAGATAAAACCTGTTGTCCGCAACATGTTCATCGTGAAGTGGAGACCGTGCGAACAGTTTCACAGGGAATGGGAGAGGCAATGGACGCTGTAATTACTGGCCTGAAACAATATCAGCCTCCAGTAACTTATCCACAGCCAGTTGTGTTTTGTGGAGAGAGAAAGCTCGGGTGCAGCTTAATGATCTGGTATGGAGGCATAGAAAATAGGGGTGGGCGGAGGAAGCGTGTCAGAATGCCAGTGATTTCAGGCTGCTTGGAAGAATGGACTAGAGTTCAGATCATCTTTCAAAAGTCCTAGATAGAATCTATGTCGTTCTTTTGTTTCGGGGAGAGGTATTTGGGACCACACCCAAGTGTGTGGGGCTATTCCAGAATATCTTGCTCAAGAGTGACCCCTTGGAGTGCTGGGGATACACTCCCAGTCATCAAACAAAAGGAGGAACATTATTGATTAGGGATGACTTTTTAAAAAGACATTTTTCTTTATATTTTACATACTATTCCAAGGATCAGAGTTGGGTTGACCACATGGAAGTCAAGCACCTTACCCTCTCTCCTATCTTTCTTAGCCAGGATTTTTGTTTGTTTGTTTTTGCACCACACCTGATGATGTTCAGGGGTTCCTCTTGACTGTGCACTCAGGACTCACTCCTGGCAGTGCTCAGGAGACCATATGGGATGCTGGGGACCGAACTCAGGTCAGTCACATGCAAGGCAAGCACTCTCCCAGTGTTGATTCAATTTTCTTTGGAGATGCCGGTATGGAATAAAACCTATTTAAGGACAATCCAGGGCAATTTTCAGAAAAGGGACAGATGGACGCATGTCCTGCGTGTAACACGCATCAGTCCTGATAAAACTGGGGTGCGCCTTGAATCCCTCATGTTCCTACTTCGAGTTTTAACTACAGCAGTCATAAAATGAGAAATGATGATGTGGTAGTTTCTAGAGTTGTAGATTTCCAGAACAGATAAAAACAACAACAATTCAATTAAGACCATGATCAAAGATTTTCCACTTTTAAAACAACTTTAAGACTGAAGGGGATAAATAAAAATATCTTCCTTTTCATAAAACAATTATTAGCGTTGTAGAAAGGTCACACTTGATTAATGGAACCAATTTTTTTCTTAGAAAAGAAGAACATTGTTTATATTATCCTTTATGTTTTTTGGGGGTGTGTGTGGGGGGGGAACCTGTAATGCCCAGGGGTTTATCCTACCTCTGCACTCAGGAATTACTCCTGGTGGTCCTCAGTGGACCATATGGGATGCTAGGGATTGAACCTGGTCATCTGCATGCAAGGCAAATACTCTACCTGTTGTCTTATCGCTCTGACCCCTGAATATATTATTCTTTTTTCAAGGATCAGGCAAAATATCACAGATAGGATTTGGTGCTGTCCTGACTCTGCTGACCTGAGTTCAATTCCCAGATGCATAAATGGTCCCCCAGCCCCTTCCAGGGGTTCAGTGATGCCTGAGCATAAAGCCAGGAGTCAGTTTGTGCATCACCGGGTGTGACCCCAAAAGAACACAATTCCATCTGACACTAACACTTTTTTCCCTCTTTTGAGTCACAGGGGTTATTCCTGGCTCTGCACTCAGGAATTACTCCTGATGGTGCTTGGGGGACCCTATGGGGTGCTGGGAATCTAACCCGGGTCGGCCACATACAAGGCAAACGCTCTGCCCACCGTACTATTGCTCTAGCCCCTGACACTAACATTACAGATGGGTAGGACCTGCTTGCCTCCCAGGCCGTTGCTCCACCAAATAGCTACAGGGAAGCTAAGAATAGTCTCTCGGGCACCACGAGCTCCCATGTTGGAGCCACGACTTGAATCAACTCGAGTCCCCAGTTTCTGCCCTGACCTCAGCTCTGACATCATCCCGGCCCCACAAACTCACCTTCATAATACTCCAGTATCCTGTGGGGTCGGGATTGGGGTGGGGAGGAAGGAAATTGTTTTGTTTTGTTTTGTTTTTTAATTAGTGAGACACCATGAGGTACAGTCGTAGACTTACAAATTTTGTGCTTGGGTTTCAATTATACAATGATCAAATACCCATTCAGGCAGGACTAGCACTGACAAAAATTTTTATGACCTTCCTCTTCCACAAGGTCAGCGCTCCTCATTTTCAAGTTTCACTAGGTGGTGCTGTCTGCTACCCAAAGGTCCCTGATGAGCAAGAACCCGCTGCTTTCTCCAGGTCCTTGCCCAGTGTCCTTAAATTAGCTCTCTGTCTCTAATCCCAGCGACCAATGGCTCCAAGATGAGATACAACAATTTTCATAGACTTTCCTCTACGGAAACCTTTATGGATCATTCTTAGTCAATTATTTATAGCAAGCAATACAAAATAAATGTTTTAAAATTTTTTATTAGTGAAACACCATGAGGTACAGTTGTAGACTTAGAAATTTTTGTGCTTGAGTTTCAGTTATACAGTGATCGAGTACCCATCCCTCCACCCGTGCCCACTTTCCACCACCACTGATGCCACTATACCTCCCACCCCTCATCCCCTTGCATCCCACACTGCCTCTGTGGCAGGGCATTCCCTTTTGTTCTCTCTCTCCTTTTGGGTTTTGTGGTTTGCAAAACAGGCATTGAGTGGCAAAGATGTTCGGTCTATAGTCTACTTTCAGCATGCATGTCCCATCCTGGGAGGATCCTCTCAACACCCTTTCTTTGGTGCTCCCTTCTCTATCTGAGCTGCCATTTCCCCTAGCATGTGCGGCTGGCCTCCATGCCATGGAGTAAACCTCCTGGTTCTTATCTCGGCTCTTCTTGGGTGTTAGTCTCCTATTTTGTTACTTTATGTTCCCCAGATGAATGCCTATTTTGGGGAAATCTCGGGTAATGGTGGGAAAACTCAAAATAAAGGTGGTGGAAAGGGATCATGGTGGTGGAATTGGTGTTGAAATATTGAGTATAATTAAATACTGTGAAAAACTCTTTGAGAAAAAGAAAGAAACAAAACTAGCACTCTGGACTCTTCAAGAGAGACTTGTGCTGCTGGGACCCAGCAGGGGTCGAAGGTGGGAACTTAGCACCAAGCCTCATCCACTATGGGCTGGGCGGGCCAAAGTGCCCCGCCCCCAGCAGCCCCACCCCTCGGGCGAGCCCCCTTGGAAAGGCGCGGGCGCATTCTGCGCAGGCGCAGTGCCACGGGAGCCTGGAGCGCGCAGGCGCAGTGAGGCCGAGGATGGCTGGGCGGTACCTTTCAAAACCCTGCAGGTGCTGGAGCTGAGTCCTGGCCCAGGGGCCGCAGCGTTGCGTGTGAGCCAGTCCGGAGGGCAGGGCGGGTGTTCGGCGAAAGGCGCCCCGCGAGCCCAGACTTCCCGCCGTGGGCCCGCGTCCTGCCGTGTGCCAAGGGCCCCGTGGCTGTCAGCAGCCACGACAATTTCTCGTGCTGGACCCCGGGACCCTTGCGACGCTGCTGCAGCCCGGCTTGCAGAGTGCACAATGCTGGGGATGTGGCCCCCGCGCGAGGGTGGGGGTGTGCGGGGAGCGTGGGCCTCGGTCGCGGGTCTGTGCGGTGGGTGACCGCGGTGCCCCGCAGCATTCTCTGTCCTCAGCCTTCTGCTTTGCCTTCTGATTGCGGTGCGAGTCTTCCCCAAGGCTGTGGCCGCCCAGAGGGGGGTTCGATGTCATGGTCACCTTTTATTCGGCGCGCTCCGCCCACGCAGCCCAACTGGCCTGCGACCTGCAGACGCTCTTCCAGTCCCCTCTGCTGAGGACGGGTCGGAACTTGGCGGGGGTCGGGGCCGCAGGAAGCATTGCTGGGCCGGGTCACCTTACACTGGCAGCTACCCACCCCACCCACCAGCTTTCCCCTTGCCTTGCACAGTGTCCCCTCGTATCCGGGCAGCACGCAGCTGCTCCCCCAGGGCTGTCTGCTATAGAAATGCCCAGGCTGGTTGCAGTAAGACTAGCTGGAAGGGTCAGGGCCCAGTTCCCAGGCTCCTCTGGGCTCTGCGGGGGTCTACGTGTGCGTTTGACAGTCCTGCCAGCTGGAGGGAGTTGCGGCCAGCGTCATGGCTCTGTCTTCGGCCAACCGTTCGCAATGCCCACCCTCAGTCCCCATTTCCCACTGAAAACTTCCTTCCCTTTGCGTGCACCCTGGGCTCCAAAGCCTGGCAAACTACCCGTGACGTATTTGATATGCCAAAAACAGTAACAAGTCTCACAATTTGTTGTGACACGTTACTGGTGCCCACTCAAGCAAATCTATGGACAACGGAGGACAGTGCTACAGTGCTATATCCATTGTAATTGATGAGTGGTACTCCCCCCACCCCTTTCTCTCACTGGCTATTAAGACCATTTCGTAGGAACAGGGATGTGACTCAGTGGCAGAGCGTAGACCTTGCATGAGTGAGGGCACCCCAGGAGGGAGGAAGATGCGTTTCATAAATGCGGTGTTGAGATTTTTATAGCATAAGATTCATTACCAGTATAGTGATAATGGCAACATCCTACAAATCAGTATGTAGTTGTGAAGGTGGTACTCTAGTTAGATCATCTCATGCACAGGCTGGGATTACTACCTTCCCTCTGAAAGTTATCCATTTCCATGAGAGGTTCTTTTATACCTTGGAGAGCACCCATAGTTCTTGTCTATTTTGGGCCTCCTGTAATACAGAAAAGTAAAGCGAATCTGAATGTAAAATGAAGGAAAGACCCAAGTCATCAGAGAATTTCTTCACAGTTACCAGAAAAAAAAAACGAACTCTTACAAAGTTAAGGTAAAAACTACTCTCCAGGGCCTCAGAACCCTTCTAAAGTTTCAAAGTTGACAAAGCTGCGGTCACTACAGGTACAGGCTAGCCTGTGGTGTAACCATTCAACGATCAGTCTTCATTGGTCTCTCTCCTCAGGCAGCTTGAACTTGGGGAAACTAATTTTGTTCTCTTTCCTCATTCCTTGATTTATTCTCTCAACCAACTAACTATCAAGCCTTTGTGAGTAACAAACTTTTCTCGCTTCAGAGAATGAGGAAAGGATACATTATGGATCCTTTGAGCACTGAAGGTGTTTATAAACTGGTAATAGTGATAGGCACATGAGACAAATCAATAATTAATATTGCTCTGCTTTTATTTGTATTTGAATGGCTGTTCTTTTTTGTTTTGCAATGCTCAAGGCTTTCTTCTGACTCTGCACTCAGGGATCACTCCTGCTAGGCTTGGTGGCACTATATGGGGTACTGGGTGTTGAACCCAGATTGGCCATTTTCAAGGCAAAAATGCCTTACCCATTGGACTATCTCTCCACCCTTGCATTTGAATTTTTATTAATATGTTCACATAGTACATCCTGGCTGAAAGTTGAAATTGTCATTTAAGAACTAATGATGTAAGAATTCCACAGTAATGTATTTAGAGATCTAATAACAGAGGTATGTTTTTATTTTATTAGGAAGCTCTTATGCAGATGATAGTTGCTTATAAAATGGCATAACAAAAATAATAAACGAAACTGTAGTCTCCTCTAGCAGGGCTAATAATTTGCAGAGGGGAGTGCTGTAGATGAGGTCTTGCTTTGGTGGCAGGTCTCTTACCTATCTTTCAGGTTATCGTTACAGACAGGAGCTGCTAGATAGAATCTCTGAAGCAATTTACTTCTTTTGCTTATCTACAATCTTGCAGATCTTACGGCTTATAGTTTCACTTACCACCAGAAGTCAGGGACACGCTCAGATTAATCAGAGATTTTGGAAATAATGCAGAAAAGTACCACGGCTTGAGAATAATAAGTATTAGTGCTTCCTATGAACTTAATGCCTAAACTGTTTAAGGACCAAAGAAATAGGCCAGGAGTTAATGGGCTGACCTTGCTTGCTGCCAACCTGGTTCTATCCCCAGCCGCACATGATTCCCCCAACCACCACCTGGAGTGATCTCGGAGCACAGAGCTAGGAGTAACTGATTACTGCTGAGTATGGCTCTGAAACTACAGCAACCAGCAAAGTTTGTTTGATTTGCTCTTCACGGCCACTTTATGAAACTTGTACTGAGAAGTCTTGGGTGGGCTGAATTAGATCTCTGTGGGAAGTCGTTCCTAACCTCGAGTACCTCTCTTATGTCTTTAGGTTCGTCTCAGCAGACATAAAGCAGTTCGACATTCTACACTTGCCCTAAACAGCTCCCAGTGCCAGGAACTGGCAAACTAATATTTTGGTTTCAATGGATGGTCTAAAAGGATTGTCAAGGTAGGAAGCGGAGAGAGAGTTCAAGTGCGGAACTTGTGCCCACCGTGTTCAAGGCCCTGGGTTTTGTCCTGAGTATTGCACGACTCCCAGCTGTGTGGGGTGTTACCCCAGCTGGCCCAGAGAACCTATAGACCTGATAGATGAGAGTCGTCTAAGTGAAAGTGTTGGAGCACTGGTCACACCCCAGAATCAATAAGGTCTCAGTGAGTTGACGGTGGTGTCCATATTCTACAACGCTTGTGTGCTCCTTATGTGCTTGGCTGTTATAGTTCATGGGAAGTTTTGCTTAACGTTGAAGTCACAGGTTACTTCAACGGTTGGCAAGGATTGCTGGCGTTTTATTTTTATTTCTAATTAAACATTTTAAAATCTACATTGAGATGTTCAGAAGGACCTTCAATCTAAATCTTAACAGCTTCAGGATCTTTCTGAACTTGAAGAAAGGGAAAATGAAGATATTGTGGCACCACTTCAGACGCAAAGTGTGAAGATCTTCTGTGCTTTAGAGGTGGTTTTGTCGTCCTTTAACAAGAGCAGAGCCGAGGAGACTTTGGATAAACTGGAAGGTCTCTGTGGGGACTGGAATGGGGGTCTGGGTAAGAATTCATTCATTCATTCTCTTTCTCTCTCTCTCTCTCTCTCTCATCATATTTTCAGATACATCAGAAACATCCCTCTCCTTGCTAAGCTGCTAAAGCCTTGGGCAGATGTTTTTAACAATACTTGTTTAAATCTTAGGTAGTAACTAACAGAATCATTTTTTTTGGTGGGGCCAAAGGACCCGGGGACACTTCACAATTTTAGAGCTGTCTTCCTACCAAGAACCTTAGAGATATAGGGATGGGAATACTGTTTCTCCTATTTGGGGGTAACAGTCTTCTTTGTTCCAAAGAAATTTTTCAAGTATAGATCCCGTGTAATTGTCCATTATCTCACCAAAATCTTCATTTTGATAATGAAATACACTAATAAAAATGTTTTTCCCCCCAGAATCTCTGGTACTTAGGCTTAGGGTATTAAATCAAAGGCAGGGCTGTTAGTGAAAGAACTGGAACAGACTCTGGTAGGTGAATCTTAATGAGACCAGCTCATCCTTGCCACTAGCAAACCTTTCTCAAGCTCCTGAAATTGATAGGTGATAGGGCAGACATTCGAATGGGTTGTCACTCCCCATGGGGGGTGCGGGCGTGCCATCTGCCCGAGGTTATCTAGTCACCATCACCAAAGCCCCTTGCACCTGCCTCGTGGCCAGAACCAACGGGAGGCTGACCGGTTTGGCTCTGATCTGAGAAATGTACGCATCCCCTGGGAAGGGGGTCAGTGCCCATCTGCATGTATTACCTCTAGAATTACCACAGTTATTCAATTTGGTTACTCGTAGCTGCGGTATCCAGGTGGCTCGGGTCTGCTTTGAACACTATAATTTTTGCAAAGTAAAGGACTCCATGACAGACCGTTTTCACTCGGGGCACGCCAGAGAGGGGCGGGTGACGGTCCTTCCCATCCCCAGGGACCCTGCCCGGCAGCTGATCTCCACTACCCAACTGCCGCCACTCTCCAGGCCAGGCCACTTTCACATTATAAGACACTTCCTACCCATTTTCCATAATTGCCACATCATATTTGATGGGGTTCAGACAGTAGGCAACAAATCATAGAGAGAAATATATAAATATTTGCGTCTCGGAGAGCCCGGCAAGCTACTGACTGTATGCCGCCCACACAGGCAGAGCCTGGGAAAATCCCTGTGGCCTATTCGATATGCCCAAAACAGTAATGACAACAAGTCTCATTTCCCTGATCCTAAAAGAGCTCCAATCATTGGAAGAAGCTGCTAAAATCTCAGGACTGGGAGGAATAGAGACGTTACTGGCGCCCACTCGAAGAAATCGACAAACAACAGGATGACAATGATACAGTGATTATTATAAAGTAATTTTTTTATTTTTATAAAAACATATTTGATTACATTTAATATTCAATAGCCAATCCCACGACCATTACACCTTACTACCACCATATTTTGTGTGTTTCCATCCTGAACCCGAACCCCTGCCCCAAGCAGAACGGAAACAATTTATTTTGTATTGTGTGTTCTGAATCAACTGCTGAAAATGCTCCACAAATGTTTCCTTAGAGGAAAGTGTGTGAAGGTTGTTCTATTTCCCCCAGGGACCATTGATTGTTCTATTTGCCCTAGGGACCATTAAGCCCTTAAATAAGAGATTATTGACATGTTGTTAATGGGTGAGCTGCACGTGTGTGTGTGTGTGTGTGTATAATACACACTTCTGTAAAAATATATTTCCCTCTATGATTGGTAGCCTTCTATTTTAAACCCCATCAAATGTGGTTTGTTTCTCTTGAAATATTAGTGGTGTGAGGTATGTCAAGTTCCTAGAGTAGTCTGTAGGTTTGCCCATTTGAAATACATAATCAGTGTGAGATTTGTGCACTGATCTTGACTAATTTCTCCCTTCTAGTTTACCTGTTTACGAATGTCCAGAATTGATCAGATAGCAAAAATGTATGGTAATAGCCCTGACAGAATATACTTAGCACAGAGCCTTCAAGACATAGCCTGGTGTGGTGCCTTCCCTTACTCATTAAGATCATGATGTAGTGCTCTTTTTGATTTTTTATTTTTTTTTAACTTTTTTATTTTTGGGGTTATACCCAGCGATGCTCAGGGGTTATTCCTGGTTCTGCATTCAGAAATTACTTCTGGCAGTGCTGGGAGGACCATATGAGATTCGGGGGCTCGAACCCGGGTCAGCCGCATATAAGGCAAACGCCCTAGCCTCTGTACTAGAGCTCCAGGCCCAGTTCTCTTTTTAGACTTCATAAAAATCAATGAGAAAGATTGGCGTAGTAAATCTATTTGTTTTGGTTGGATGTCGGAACATTACCTTTCCTTATGAAAAGGAAGAGGACTCAGAAGTTTGCTATTCAAAAGACCATGTCAGATGCATTTCAGAAACTGCTCATTTTGGTTTAGGTAAGACTTTGTTGGTTTTCTTTGAAGTACTGCAGCTTTCTTACTTGACGAGCAAATAAATTGATTTTGAGAAGTCAATTATATTGAAAATAATGGAAATATAAGTACTTCCTATTCCTTTGTTTACTAGATGCTTTACAGAGTAGTCTCAAATTTGTCCTTTGTGGAATCTGTGAAAAATAATTACAGCAAATATTACCCCCAATGTATAAACGTAGAGTAGTTTAGACTGTAGAGAGAGTATTTGATCCAATTCCTCTTTCTCAATTGTTTGTCAGTAAAGCAGAAGAGTATAGTGGCTGTAAACTTCAGACTCCTCTGTTTAAGTACTAGCTCTGTCCTCCATTTTTTTCTCTTTTTTCTTTTCTTGGTTTCTGGGCCACACCTGCTGATGCTTAGGGCTTCCTCCTGGCTATGTGCTCAGGAACCACTTCTAGTAGGACTCGGGGAACCACATGGGGTGCCAGGGACTAAATCTGTGTTGTCTGCATGCAGAGCGAATATTCGACCCATTGTAATAGTACTCTGGCCCTCTGTCTCATTTAGAAAATGCAACTGTAGATCTCTAGACAGATATGTGAAGGTATTTCTAAGCCGCAATTGTCTTTTCTTTCATTTGCGTTTTGGGTCACACCCAGGGATGCTGAGGGGTTACTCCTGCCTCTGCACTCAGAAATTATCCTTGTCGGAGCTCGGGGTCCACATGGGATGCTGGGAATCGAACCCAGGTCAGCCGTGTGCAAGGCAAACACCCTCCCTGCTGTGCTATTGCTCCAGCCCCTTTAAGCTGCAATTTTCTGAAAAAAAATATACTTTTAATTTAGCTTATCTTATATTGTAAAAGTAAATACTTAACACTTACCTAGAACTGCACTCATTTGCGGAATATAAAGTAACAGAATGGGAGACTAACACCCAAGGATAGTAGAGATAGGGACCAGGAGGATTGCTCCACGGCTTGGAAGCCAGCCTCACATGCTGGGGGAAAAGGCAGCTTAGATAGAGAAGGGACCACCAAGTAAGGGATGCTTGGAGGGCCCATTCGGAATAAGAGATGTGTGCTGCAGGTAGACTACAGGCGGGACATGATGGCCACTTAATGCCTATATTGCAAACCACAACCCCCAAATGAAGAGAGAGATTAAAAGGGAATAGGCCTGCCATCAGGGGGGGCGGGGGGAGGGTAGGGGCGGTGGAGGGAGTCGTGGGAGGGATACTGGGAAGACTGGTGGTGGAGAATGGGCACTGGTGGAGGGATGGGTACTCAATCATTGTATGACTGAAACATAATCACGAACGTTTGTAAGTCTGTAACTATCTCACAGCGATTCAATAAAAAGAGAAAGAAAGAAAGGGGCTGGAGTGATAGCACAGTGGGTGGGGTGTTTGCCTTGCATGCAGCTGACCTGAGTTCGATTCCTAGCATCCCACATGGTCCCCTAGCACCGCCAGGAGTGGTTCCTGAGCGCAGAGCCAGGAGGAAACCCTGCATCGTTGGGTGTCACCCACAAAAACAAAAAATAAGAAAAACATTAAATAATAAAAATAAATGTTTAAAAAGACTTACCTAGAATTTAGTAAAGGACGAAATATTCTAATTATTGCTACTGTTTTCCTACTAAGAGGAAACTTAACAGGAATCACTTCGGGGTTGGTTTTCAGCACTGACATATTGAGTGTTTGTGAGTCTATTTAACAACCAACTATGTGTTGTGAACCTTCACAGTGATTCTGCTGGCGGTGCTTGGGGGATCCTATGGGATGCTGGGAATCAAACCCGGGTCAGCCACATTCAATGCAAACGCCCTACCCGCTGTGCTATTGCTCCAGCCCCCTATTTAAGATTTTTAAATTTTCTCCTCTTATGGAATTTTATAGTCCTATGAATATTTCCGGCTGTGCCCAAAGGAAACTGAATAATCAGTAGAGAGTCCACAAACAGTATTGCTTTCCTTGCTTTATAGCCCTGCAGTCTTAGAGACAGAAATTTTCCGTTGTCACAGACCTTATTTATTACACGAGTAGATCCTGGGTTGACTTCAGCCTTGCAGTCTGGGCAATTCTTCTAGCAAAAGAGACTTCTGTGGTCATCTGGCAAAATTTCTATCAACTATAATAACTTTTAAGAACCAATAGGGGGTTAGGAAGATGGTACCAGAGCCTTGCATATCCCTGGCACGGCATATGGTCCCCTCTATCACCATCAGGGAGCACAGAGCCAGGAACAGTCCCTGAGTACCAGAGGGTAGGATCTGCAAACCCCAAATAAAAAGAAATGAAAGAAGCAGTGGGTTGGAGAGATAGCTCAACAGGCTGAGCACATTCTTGGCATGCAGGAAGCAGGTTTCAGTTCCAGCTCAGCACTGCATTGCCAGGAATGACTCCAAGTACTAAGTGGGTATAATCCCTGAGCACCTTTGAGAATGGCCTCAAAACAGAGAGGCAAAAGGAACCAAACTTAATGTCTGCATTGACAAGGAAAATGGTCTTACTTTATGCTTTAGAAATAAAATTATTGGATGTATAAAGGAAGTACACACTCACTATCACTGTGTACTACCTTCGTAGAGAGAACATTTTAGCCAATAAGTTTGAATTGATCCTTGTTAACTTTATTTCAGAAAGTGGTAAAGTAGCTGTAGAATATCGGCCTTTTGAGGAGCTCACTGATGCCAGAACCGAAGAACTACATGATTTAGTTCAAGTACGTGAAAGAAAAACTCAAGGATGACACATACAGAATGGCAGCAATTCAAAATAATGAGCAGATTTTAGAAGTGTTTAGCATGTGTAGGCGATTCTAGCATTCCCAGAAAAATATGAAACTCTCAAACTTTACTTCAGAGAATTTCTGAAGTTTCCCTGAAGTCCTGGCTCTTATTTGAAAAATGGAGAGTTCTGAGTGCCCTCTGAGTTCTGTCAGAGAAATAACTTTTCTTTTTTTTAATGTAGGAGTACTGCTATATAAATAGCAGCCACTGATTACGCTGGTTAAATTGGGCATGAACTCCACCTTACTCTTTTTCATTTTTTATAATTTCATTTATTGAATCACCATGAGAGCAGTTACAAAGCTTTCGGGTTTAAGTCTCGGTCATACAATGAAACACCCGTACCTCCACCACCAAAAACCCCAGTATACCCCATCCCACACCCTCCCCCTACCTGTGGGGCAGATGATTTCTACATTACTCTCTCTCTACTTTGATTACATTCAATATTTTGACACCAGACCTACCACTATTATTTGGGATTTTACTCCAATACTCATATCTGCCAAAAAGGCAACCGTAGACAACTTTTTTTCTATTGCTGGTTCTGAATAACATATGACGTCGCACAGCCACAGCAGTAGCTGCGCAATTTTGAAATTCCAAAATTTTAACAATTAAATCTGGAGGGATTTCTGCCAATACCTGCTGGGTTCCGAGATTTGTTCCTGAGTCTCTGGGATCATGGCCATTAAGCAGCTTCATCAGGAGCTAGAGAGGCCGTTCGTGGGAGGTTACTCGGGGTCTCGCTGGGGTGGGGAGGAAAGGGCCAGCTCCACCCCCATCCTGTGAGGCCCCATGTGTCTCCTCACTGAAGGCCCAAATCTGACTCTCCAATGGCGTCTGGAAGATGGCGGCCACCAAGCCTTCTGGGGGGAGCAGATGGAGGGACAGCACCCTTCCCCCCCTGGGGTGGCCGGATGCCAGTAACCCAGTGCGGGGTCCAGACGCAGAAAAAAATGCCTTTTTGAACTCCACTTAAACAGGATCTAGGAACGTGGGGCCTTAATTGTCATTATGCTACAGCATTTGAAAAGTTACATTTTTTCCAAGTATGATATCATACCTAGAGCTCAGCATCTCATATATATCTCGTATGAACTATTTTATGAAAGAACCTTTCTGTTCAACAATTGCACAGTATTCCAAATTTGGAATTAACTTGTTAATTTCCAGGAGAACATATGAATACACTATGTGTGTATTCTAGGGATGGTGGGGGGGGGGCGGCAAAATGTGTTTAATATCATTGGGAACAAATTTGGAGTTGGATATATGTAATTAACATGGCTCAAAGTCAGAAAAGTTGTTTCCAAAGTTAGGGAGTTAGGGGAAGATAAAGAGAGAAAAGGTGATTCTGTTCCTCTTGTTGAAAATCTGTTTTTTTCCTTTGTAAAATAAATTTTATTTGTGGGTAAGGTAGCGGGATTCACACTTGGTAGCGCTCAGGAATTACCCAGCCTGGCTCTTTGTTATAATCACTTGTCGAAGTGCTTGAGGGACCAGGTGATGGTAGGGATCAAATTCAAACCTTTCTTGTGCAAAGCATGTGCTCAATCTTTTGAACTATTGATCTAGTCCTGCAAAGAACTTTTTTAAATAGTTTAAATCAAACCCACCAAGAAAACTTCCAACACCTACAATTGGGTCTTAAAAGACTTAGCTTAGGAGCCTGAGACATAGTTCATCAGGCTGGAGCATGGACTGTGATGAGGGAGACCTGGGTTTGATACCTGCCACTGCATGGCCTCCTGAGCACTGTCAGGTACAGCGTCAAACACCTCCAGGTGTGGCCCCCAAAGAGACAACAATGTCCACCTTACTAAGAAAGGTGAGAAGACATTTCGTACTAATGCCAAAGAATTCAGAAAACGAACATCCATCCCTAAATGAGGCTACTCTTGGAACCAACTCCATTCGGGGCTCTCTACTCAACTAGAGAGCGGGAAGAAGCCCCTTCTCATGAAATTTATATTCTGGAAGTGTGAGATAATAAGAACTGATATGGATGAGAAGAAGGACTGTGAAAAAAGTAAAATGGGTGCTAGTTACAGTATTGCAAGAGAGCCTTGTCACTTTCTGACGTGAACATCTTAAGTGTTCCCTCCGAGTGCTAGAAGGGCAGCCCTCTAGAAAGGAGCTTGCTCCTTTTTCTCCATGAATTTATGTTGAGTTCCATGCAAGAAAGGGGGATTTCCCCAGGCCGGTGTAAAGGAGCGCATATGGCTGTTCATTCAGTTTAAGAACGGTCTTCCAGAATCAACTGTTTCTGGCCCCAGAGCCCTGCTTCAGAAAATGTTGTGTCCCTGATTCCGTGCTATCCCCTGTCTAGGAGAGTGATAAATAATCAGAGAGACTAAGAGCTTAAAGGAAATGACAACATTTGTGAACCCCCACCCATGCGAAGTGCTCCTTTTGCAGGTCAACTGCCTTTCTTGGAAGCAGGATGGCCAAGGGGAGGAAGAATGTCTCTTGGATTTCAGTGGTGAGGAGGAAGCACCAAGACCACCACAGCTGGATTAGTGCTGTTGACTTCACCAGTGTTCCTTGTCTGGGGACAAGCTGCTCCTCCCCCACCCTCGGGGCTCCGCCCAAACGAGTGGACAGTCCCAGTCCTGTTGGGTGGCAAGAGTGGGAGGGGAGGCAAGGGGGGTGGGGTAGAGGACCTGATTGGATGTGTTTGGTGCCTTGGGGGAAGAAGGAAAGCCTGGGTCCTGCTGGTTTTGAGGAGCCTGCTTTGCCCAGATCCAGTAAAGGCCTCTTAAAGGCTCATAAAGATGCTGAGGGGGTGGGTTACGCGGTTGCCAAGGGCCTGTGGTTGCCAAGGGCGTGGTTGATAAGGGCATGCACGGGCAGCGCCCAGCTGCCTTAATCAGGACACTTCCTTAGCCATGGATTTGGCATTAAAAATATTGACAATTATTTTCCTCTATACCCATCTACAGGGCACTCCTCTCCGGGGGAGAGTCCTACCCCCAGTCCCCCTGGCCCCCAGCCCCCCAGGGCCCCCCAATCCCTGGCTTTCACCTTCCCCTGATCCTGCCGCTGAATCATCCCCTACCCTTCGGCCCCGGATTTCCAAACCTGTGGCTTTCCATCCTAGAATGAGAAGTCCACCCACAGGTCTCGACCAACCGGAAGATCTACGTATATCACCTGATATACGTCCTCCACGTCCAGGTGGAACGATTTCCAAACTTTTCACCTACATTATTTCCCCTTTCACCTTCCCCTGATCCTGCCACTGTATCACCCCCTACCCTTCAGCCCCTGGCGAACTCTGGGTTCTTTAAGGTTTTAACAAGTACTGCCCTGGTAAGTTTTCTAGGACTTTGGTTTCCACCCTAGATGAGAGTCTGCCTCTGGCTTTGCATCCTAGGAGTATGATTCCACCAAGAGCTATAGAACAACCTGAAGATCAGGTTGAAGATCTGACATATGAAATACGCCTTCCAAGTCCAGTTGGAACGATTTCAAAACCCCTAACCTTTATGATTTCCCCAGAAAACTTAAATTTGCCCCATGTCACTGCACCTGCCCAGAATGCGCCCGCGCTTTTTCAGAGGGGGCTCGCCCAAGGGGTGGGGCAGCTGGGGGCGGGGCTACCGTGGCCCGCCCAGCCCATAGTCTAGTATTCCAGGTCTGGGGACAAGCTGTTCCTCCCCCACCCTCAGGGCTCCGCCCAAACGAGTGGACAGTCCCAGTCCTGTTGGGTGGCAAGAGTGGGAGGGGAGGCAAGGGGGGTGGGGTAGAGGACCTGATTGGATGTGTTTGGTGCCTTGGGGGAAGAAGGAAAGCCTGGGTCCTGCTGGTTTTGAGGAGCCTGCTTTGCCCAGATCCAGTAAAGGCCTCTTAAAGGCTCATAAAGATGCTGAGGGGGTGGGTTACGCGGTTGCCAAGGGCCTGTGGTTGCCAAGGGCGTGGTTGATAAGGGCATGCACGGGCAGCGCCCAGCTGCCTTAATCAGGACACTTCCTTAGCCATGGATTTGGCATTAAAAATATTGACAATTATTTTCCTCTATACCCATCTACAGGGCACTCCTCTCCGGGGGAGAGTCCTACCCCCAGTCCCCCTGGCCCCCAGCCCCCCAGGGCCCCCCAATCCCTGGCTTTCACCTTCCCCTGATCCTGCCGCTGAATCATCCCCTACCCTTCGGCCCCGGATTTCCAAACCTGTGGCTTTCCATCCTAGAATGAGAAGTCCACCCACAGGTCTCGACCAACCGGAAGATCTACGTATATCACCTGATATACGTCCTCCACGTCCAGGTGGAACGATTTCCAAACTTTTCACGTATATTATTTCCCCTTTCACCTTCCCCTGATCCTGCCACTGTATCACCCCCTACCCTTCAGCCCCTGGCGAACTCTGGGTTCTTTAAGGTTTTAACAAGTACTGCCCTGGTAAGTTTTCTAGGACTTTGGTTTCCACCCTAGATGAGAGTCTGCCTCTGGCTTTGCATCCTAGGAGTATGATTCCACCAAGAGCTATAGAACAACCTGAAGATCAGGTTGAAGATCTGACATATGAAATACGCCTTCCAAGTCCAGTTGGAACGATTTCAAAACCCCTAACCTTTATGATTTCCCCAGAAAACTTAAATTTGCCCCATGTCACTGCACCTGCCCAGAATGCGCCCGCGCTTTTTCAGAGGGGGCTCGCCCAAGGGGTGGGGCAGCTGGGGGCGGGGCTACCGTGGCCCGCCCAGCCCATAGTCTAGTATTCCAGGTCTGGGGACAAGCTGTTCCTCCCCCACCCTCAGGGCTCCGCCCAAACGAGTGGACAGTCCCAGTCCTGTTGGGTGGCAAGAGTGGGAGGGGAGGCAAGGGGGGTGGGGTAGAGGACCTGATTGGATGTGTTTGGTGCCTTGGGGGAAGAAGGAAAGCCTGGGTCCTGCTGGTTTTGAGGAGCCTGCTTTGCCCAGATCCAGTAAAGGCCTCTTAAAGGCTCATAAAGATGCTGAGGGGGTGGGTTACGCGGTTGCCAAGGGCCTGTGGTTGCCAAGGGCGTGGTTGATAAGGGCATGCACGGGCAGCGCCCAGCTGCCTTAATCAGGACACTTCCTTAGCCATGGATTTGGCATTAAAAATATTGACAATTATTTTCCTCTATACCCATCTACAGGGCACTCCTCTCCGGGGGAGAGTCCTACCCCCAGTCCCCCTGGCCCCCAGCCCCCCAGGGCCCCCCAATCCCTGGCTTTCACCTTCCCCTGATCCTGCCGCTGAATCATCCCCTACCCTTCGGCCCCGGATTTCCAAACCTGTGGCTTTCCATCCTAGAATGAGAAGTCCACCCACAGGTCTCGACCAACCGGAAGATCTACGTATATCACCTGATATACGTCCTCCACGTCCAGGTGGAACTATTTCCAAACTTTTCACCTACATTATTTCCCCTTTCACCTTCCCCTGATCCTGCCACTGTATCACCCCCTACCCTTCAGCCCCTGGCGAACTCTGGGTTCTTTAAGGTTTTAACAAGTACTGCCCTGGTAAGTTTTCTAGGACTTTGGTTTCCACCCTAGATGAGAGTCTGCCTCTGGCTTTGCATCCTAGGAGTATGATTCCACCAAGAGCTATAGAACAACCTGAAGATCAGGTTGAAGATCTGACATATGAAATACGCCTTCCAAGTCCAGTTGGAACGATTTCAAAACCCCTAACCTTTATGATTTCCCCGGAAAACTTAAATTTGCCCCATATCACTGCGCCTGCCCAGAATGCGCCCGCGCTTTTTCAGAGGGGGCTCGCCCAAGGGGTGGGGCAGCTGGGGGCGGGGCTACCGTGGCCCGCCCAGCCCATAGTCTAGTATTCCAGGTCTGGGGACAAGCTGTTCCTCCCCCACCCTCAGGGCTCCGCCCAAACGAGTGGACAGTCCCAGTCCTGTTGGGTGGCAAGAGTGGGAGGGGAGGCAAGGGGGGTGGGGTAGAGGACCTGATTGGATGTGTTTGGTGCCTTGGGGGAAGAAGGAAAGCCTGGGTCCTGCTGGTTTTGAGGAGCCTGCTTTGCCCAGATCCAGTAAAGGCCTCTTAAAGGCTCATAAAGATGCTGAGGGGGTGGGTTACGCGGTTGCCAAGGGCCTGTGGTTGCCAAGGGCGTGGTTGATAAGGGCATGCACGGGCAGCGCCCAGCTGCCTTAATCAGGACACTTCCTTAGCCATGGATTTGGCATTAAAAATATTGACAATTATTTTCCTCTATACCCATCTACAGGGCACTCCTCTCCGGGGGAGAGTCCTACCCCCAGTCCCCCTGGCCCCCAGCCCCCCAGGGCCCCCCAATCCCTGGCTTTCACCTTCCCCTGATCCTGCCGCTGAATCATCCCCTACCCTTCGGCCCCGGATTTCCAAACCTGTGGCTTTCCATCCTAGAATGAGAAGTCCACCCACAGGTCTCGACCAACCGGAAGATCTACGTATATCACCTGATATACGTCCTCCACGTCCAGGTGGAACGATTTCCAAACTTTTCACGTATATTATTTCCCCTTTCACCTTCCCCTGATCCTGCCACTGTATCACCCCCTACCCTTCAGCCCCTGGCGAACTCTGGGTTCTTTAAGGTTTTAACAAGTACTGCCCTGGTAAGTTTTCTAGGACTTTGGTTTCCACCCTAGATGAGAGTCTGCCTCTGGCTTTGCATCCTAGGAGTATGATTCCACCAAGAGCTATAGAACAACCTGAAGATCAGGTTGAAGATCTGACATATGAAATACGCCTTCCAAGTCCAGTTGGAACGATTTCAAAACCCCTAACCTTTATGATTTCCCCAGAAAACTTAAATTTGCCCCATGTCACTGCACCTGCCCAGAATGCGCCCGCGCTTTTTCAGAGGGGGCTCGCCCAAGGGGTGGGGCAGCTGGGGGCGGGGCTACCGTGGCCCGCCCAGCCCATAGTCTAGTATTCCAGGTCTGGGGACAAGCTGTTCCTCCCCCACCCTCAGGGCTCCGCCCAAACGAGTGGACAGTCCCAGTCCTGTTGGGTGGCAAGAGTGGGAGGGGAGGCAAGGGGGGTGGGGTAGAGGACCTGATTGGATGTGTTTGGTGCCTTGGGGGAAGAAGGAAAGCCTGGGTCCTGCTGGTTTTGAGGAGCCTGCTTTGCCCAGATCCAGTAAAGGCCTCTTAAAGGCTCATAAAGATGCTGAGGGGGTGGGTTACGCGGTTGCCAAGGGCCTGTGGTTGCCAAGGGCGTGGTTGATAAGGGCATGCACGGGCAGCGCCCAGCTGCCTTAATCAGGACACTTCCTTAGCCATGGATTTGGCATTAAAAATATTGACAATTATTTTCCTCTATACCCATCTACAGGGCACTCCTCTCCGGGGGAGAGTCCTACCCCCAGTCCCCCTGGCCCCCAGCCCCCCAGGGCCCCCCAATCCCTGGCTTTCACCTTCCCCTGATCCTGCCGCTGAATCATCCCCTACCCTTCGGCCCCGGATTTCCAAACCTGTGGCTTTCCATCCTAGAATGAGAAGTCCACCCACAGGTCTCGACCAACCGGAAGATCTACGTATATCACCTGATATACGTCCTCCACGTCCAGGTGGAACGATTTCCAAACTTTTCACGTATATTATTTCCCCTTTCACCTTCCCCTGATCCTGCCACTGTATCACCCCCTACCCTTCAGCCCCTGGCGAACTCTGGGTTCTTTAAGGTTTTAACAAGTACTGCCCTGGTAAGTTTTCTAGGACTTTGGTTTCCACCCTAGATGAGAGTCTGCCTCTGGCTTTGCATCCTAGGAGTATGATTCCACCAAGAGCTATAGAACAACCTGAAGATCAGGTTGAAGATCTGACATATGAAATACGCCTTCCAAGTCCAGTTGGAACGATTTCAAAACCCCTAACCTTTATGATTTCCCCAGAAAACTTAAATTTGCTCCATGTCACTGCACCTGCCCAGAATGCGCCCGCGCTTTTTCAGAGGGGGCTCGCCCAAGGGGTGGGGCAGCTGGGGGCGGGGCTACCGTGGCCCGCCCAGCCCATAGTCTAGTATTCCAGGTCTGGGGACAAGCTGTTCCTCCCCCACCCTCAGGGCTCCGCCCAAACGAGTGGACAGTCCCAGTCCTGTTGGGTGGCAAGAGTGGGAGGGGAGGCAAGGGGGGTGGGGTAGAGGACCTGATTGGATGTGTTTGGTGCCTTGGGGGAAGAAGGAAAGCCTGGGTCCTGCTGGTTTTGAGGAGCCTGCTTTGCCCAGATCCAGTAAAGGCCTCTTAAAGGCTCATAAAGATGCTGAGGGGGTGGGTTACGCGGTTGCCAAGGGCCTGTGGTTGCCAAGGGCGTGGTTGATAAGGGCATGCACGGGCAGCGCCCAGCTGCCTTAATCAGGACACTTCCTTAGCCATGGATTTGGCATTAAAAATATTGACAATTATTTTCCTCTATACCCATCTACAGGGCACTCCTCTCCGGGGGAGAGTCCTACCCCCAGTCCCCCTGGCCCCCAGCCCCCCAGGGCCCCCCAATCCCTGGCTTTCACCTTCCCCTGATCCTGCCGCTGAATCATCCCCTACCCTTCGGCCCCGGATTTCCAAACCTGTGGCTTTCCATCCTAGAATGAGAAGTCCACCCACAGGTCTCGACCAACCGGAAGATCTACGTATATCACCTGATATACGTCCTCCACGTCCAGGTGGAACTATTTCCAAACTTTTCACCTACATTATTTCCCCTTTCACCTTCCCCTGATCCTGCCACTGTATCACCCCCTACCCTTCAGCCCCTGGCGAACTCTGGGTTCTTTAAGGTTTTAACAAGTACTGCCCTGGTAAGTTTTCTAGGACTTTGGTTTCCACCCTAGATGAGAGTCTGCCTCTGGCTTTGCATCCTAGGAGTATGATTCCACCAAGAGCTATAGAACAACCTGAAGATCAGGTTGAAGATCTGACATATGAAATACGCCTTCCAAGTCCAGTTGGAACGATTTCAAAACCCCTAACCTTTATGATTTCCCCAGAAAACTTAAATTTGCCCCATGTCACTGCACCTGCCCAGAATGCGCCCGCGCTTTTTCAGAGGGGGCTCGCCCAAGGGGTGGGGCAGCTGGGGGCGGGGCTACCGTGGCCCGCCCAGCCCATAGTCTAGTATTCCAGGTCTGGGGACAAGCTGTTCCTCCCCCACCCTCAGGGCTCCGCCCAAACGAGTGGACAGTCCCAGTCCTGTTGGGTGGCAAGAGTGGGAGGGGAGGCAAGGGGGGTGGGGTAGAGGACCTGATTGGATGTGTTTGGTGCCTTGGGGGAAGAAGGAAAGCCTGGGTCCTGCTGGTTTTGAGGAGCCTGCTTTGCCCAGATCCAGTAAAGGCCTCTTAAAGGCTCATAAAGATGCTGAGGGGGTGGGTTACGCGGTTGCCAAGGGCCTGTGGTTGCCAAGGGCGTGGTTGATAAGGGCATGCACGGGCAGCGCCCAGCTGCCTTAATCAGGACACTTCCTTAGCCATGGATTTGGCATTAAAAATATTGACAATTATTTTCCTCTATACCCATCTACAGGGCACTCCTCTCCGGGGGAGAGTCCTACCCCCAGTCCCCCTGGCCCCCAGCCCCCCAGGGCCCCCCAATCCCTGGCTTTCACCTTCCCCTGATCCTGCCGCTGAATCATCCCCTACCCTTCGGCCCCGGATTTCCAAACCTGTGGCTTTCCATCCTAGAATGAGAAGTCCACCCACAGGTCTCGACCAACCGGAAGATCTACGTATATCACCTGATATACGTCCTCCACGTCCAGGTGGAACGATTTCCAAACTTTTCACGTATATTATTTCCCCTTTCACCTTCCCCTGATCCTGCCACTGTATCACCCCCTACCCTTCAGCCCCTGGCGAACTCTGGGTTCTTTAAGGTTTTAACAAGTACTGCCCTGGTAAGTTTTCTAGGACTTTGGTTTCCACCCTAGATGAGAGTCTGCCTCTGGCTTTGCATCCTAGGAGTATGATTCCACCAAGAGCTATAGAACAACCTGAAGATCAGGTTGAAGATCTGACATATGAAATACGCCTTCCAAGTCCAGTTGGAACGATTTCAAAACCCCTAACCTTTATGATTTCCCCAGAAAACTTAAATTTGCCCCATGTCACTGCACCTGCCCAGAATGCGCCCGCGCTTTTTCAGAGGGGGCTCGCCCAAGGGGTGGGGCAGCTGGGGGCGGGGCTACCGTGGCCCGCCCAGCCCATAGTCTAGTATTCCAGGTCTGGGGACAAGCTGTTCCTCCCCCACCCTCAGGGCTCCGCCCAAACGAGTGGACAGTCCCAGTCCTGTTGGGTGGCAAGAGTGGGAGGGGAGGCAAGGGGGGTGGGGTAGAGGACCTGATTGGATGTGTTTGGTGCCTTGGGGGAAGAAGGAAAGCCTGGGTCCTGCTGGTTTTGAGGAGCCTGCTTTGCCCAGATCCAGTAAAGGCCTCTTAAAGGCTCATAAAGATGCTGAGGGGGTGGGTTACGCGGTTGCCAAGGGCCTGTGGTTGCCAAGGGCGTGGTTGATAAGGGCATGCACGGGCAGCGCCCAGCTGCCTTAATCAGGACACTTCCTTAGCCATGGATTTGGCATTAAAAATATTGACAATTATTTTCCTCTATACCCATCTACAGGGCACTCCTCTCCGGGGGAGAGTCCTACCCCCAGTCCCCCTGGCCCCCAGCCCCCCAGGGCCCCCCAATCCCTGGCTTTCACCTTCCCCTGATCCTGCCGCTGAATCATCCCCTACCCTTCGGCCCCGGATTTCCAAACCTGTGGCTTTCCATCCTAGAATGAGAAGTCCACCCACAGGTCTCGACCAACCGGAAGATCTACGTATATCACCTGATATACGTCCTCCACGTCCAGGTGGAACTATTTCCAAACTTTTCACCTACATTATTTCCCCTTTCACCTTCCCCTGATCCTGCCACTGTATCACCCCCTACCCTTCAGCCCCTGGCGAACTCTGGGTTCTTTAAGGTTTTAACAAGTACTGCCCTGGTAAGTTTTCTAGGACTTTGGTTTCCACCCTAGATGAGAGTCTGCCTCTGGCTTTGCATCCTAGGAGTATGATTCCACCAAGAGCTATAGAACAACCTGAAGATCAGGTTGAAGATCTGACATATGAAATACGCCTTCCAAGTCCAGTTGGAACGATTTCAAAACCCCTAACCTTTATGATTTCCCCGGAAAACTTAAATTTGCCCCATATCACTGCACCTGCCCAGAATGCGCCCGCGCTTTTTCAGAGGGGGCTCGCCCAAGGGGTGGGGCAGCTGGGGGCGGGGCTACCGTGGCCCGCCCAGCCCATAGTCTAGTATTCCAGGTCTGGGGACAAGCTGTTCCTCCCCCACCCTCAGGGCTCCGCCCAAACGAGTGGACAGTCCCAGTCCTGTTGGGTGGCAAGAGTGGGAGGGGAGGCAAGGGGGGTGGGGTAGAGGACCTGATTGGATGTGTTTGGTGCCTTGGGGGAAGAAGGAAAGCCTGGGTCCTGCTGGTTTTGAGGAGCCTGCTTTGCCCAGATCCAGTAAAGGCCTCTTAAAGGCTCATAAAGATGCTGAGGGGGTGGGTTACGCGGTTGCCAAGGGCCTGTGGTTGCCAAGGGCGTGGTTGATAAGGGCATGCACGGGCAGCGCCCAGCTGCCTTAATCAGGACACTTCCTTAGCCATGGATTTGGCATTAAAAATATTGACAATTATTTTCCTCTATACCCATCTACAGGGCACTCCTCTCCGGGGGAGAGTCCTACCCCCAGTCCCCCTGGCCCCCAGCCCCCCAGGGCCCCCCAATCCCTGGCTTTCACCTTCCCCTGATCCTGCCGCTGAATCATCCCCTACCCTTCGGCCCCGGATTTCCAAACCTGTGGCTTTCCATCCTAGAATGAGAAGTCCACCCACAGGTCTCGACCAACCGGAAGATCTACGTATATCACCTGATATACGTCCTCCACGTCCAGGTGGAACGATTTCCAAACTTTTCACGTATATTATTTCCCCTTTCACCTTCCCCTGATCCTGCCACTGTATCACCCCCTACCCTTCAGCCCCTGGCGAACTCTGGGTTCTTTAAGGTTTTAACAAGTACTGCCCTGGTAAGTTTTCTAGGACTTTGGTTTCCACCCTAGATGAGAGTCTGCCTCTGGCTTTGCATCCTAGGAGTATGATTCCACCAAGAGCTATAGAACAACCTGAAGATCAGGTTGAAGATCTGACATATGAAATACGCCTTCCAAGTCCAGTTGGAACGATTTCAAAACCCCTAACCTTTATGATTTCCCCAGAAAACTTAAATTTGCCCCATGTCACTGCACCTGCCCAGAATGCGCCCGCGCTTTTTCAGAGGGGGCTCGCCCAAGGGGTGGGGCAGCTGGGGGCGGGGCTACCGTGGCCCGCCCAGCCCATAGTCTAGTATTCCAGGTCTGGGGACAAGCTGTTCCTCCCCCACCCTCAGGGCTCCGCCCAAACGAGTGGACAGTCCCAGTCCTGTTGGGTGGCAAGAGTGGGAGGGGAGGCAAGGGGGGTGGGGTAGAGGACCTGATTGGATGTGTTTGGTGCCTTGGGGGAAGAAGGAAAGCCTGGGTCCTGCTGGTTTTGAGGAGCCTGCTTTGCCCAGATCCAGTAAAGGCCTCTTAAAGGCTCATAAAGATGCTGAGGGGGTGGGTTACGCGGTTGCCAAGGGCCTGTGGTTGCCAAGGGCGTGGTTGATAAGGGCATGCACGGGCAGCGCCCAGCTGCCTTAATCAGGACACTTCCTTAGCCATGGATTTGGCATTAAAAATATTGACAATTATTTTCCTCTATACCCATCTACAGGGCACTCCTCTCCGGGGGAGAGTCCTACCCCCAGTCCCCCTGGCCCCCAGCCCCCCAGGGCCCCCCAATCCCTGGCTTTCACCTTCCCCTGATCCTGCCGCTGAATCATCCCCTACCCTTCGGCCCCGGATTTCCAAACCTGTGGCTTTCCATCCTAGAATGAGAAGTCCACCCACAGGTCTCGACCAACCGGAAGATCTACGTATATCACCTGATATACGTCCTCCACGTCCAGGTGGAACGATTTCCAAACTTTTCACGTATATTATTTCCCCTTTCACCTTCCCCTGATCCTGCCACTGTATCACCCCCTACCCTTCAGCCCCTGGCGAACTCTGGGTTCTTTAAGGTTTTAACAAGTACTGCCCTGGTAAGTTTTCTAGGACTTTGGTTTCCACCCTAGATGAGAGTCTGCCTCTGGCTTTGCATCCTAGGAGTATGATTCCACCAAGAGCTATAGAACAACCTGAAGATCAGGTTGAAGATCTGACATATGAAATACGCCTTCCAAGTCCAGTTGGAACGATTTCAAAACCCCTAACCTTTATGATTTCCCCAGAAAACTTAAATTTGCCCCATGTCACTGCACCTGCCCAGAATGCGCCCGCGCTTTTTCAGAGGGGGCTCGCCCAAGGGGTGGGGCAGCTGGGGGCGGGGCTACCGTGGCCCGCCCAGCCCATAGTCTAGTATTCCAGGTCTGGGGACAAACTGTTCCTCCCCCACCCTCAGGGCTCCGCCCAAACGAGTGGACAGTCCCAGTCCTGTTGGGTGGCAAGAGTGGGAGGGGAGGCAAGGGGGGTGGGGTAGAGGACCTGATTGGATGTGTTTGGTGCCTTGGGGGAAGAAGGAAAGCCTGGGTCCTGCTGGTTTTGAGGAGCCTGCTTTGCCCAGATCCAGTAAAGGCCTCTTAAAGGCTCATAAAGATGCTGAGGGGGTGGGTTACGCGGTTGCCAAGGGCCTGTGGTTGCCAAGGGCGTGGTTGATAAGGGCATGCACGGGCAGCGCCCAGCTGCCTTAATCAGGACACTTCCTTAGCCATGGATTTGGCATTAAAAATATTGACAATTATTTTCCTCTATACCCATCTACAGGGCACTCCTCTCCGGGGGAGAGTCCTACCCCCAGTCCCCCTGGCCCCCAGCCCCCCAGGGCCCCCCAATCCCTGGCTTTCACCTTCCCCTGATCCTGCCGCTGAATCATCCCCTACCCTTCGGCCCCGGATTTCCAAACCTGTGGCTTTCCATCCTAGAATGAGAAGTCCACCCACAGGTCTCGACCAACCGGAAGATCTACGTATATCACCTGATATACGTCCTCCACGTCCAGGTGGAACTATTTCCAAACTTTTCACCTACATTATTTCCCCTTTCACCTTCCCCTGATCCTGCCACTGTATCACCCCCTACCCTTCAGCCCCTGGCGAACTCTGGGTTCTTTAAGGTTTTAACAAGTACTGCCCTGGTAAGTTTTCTAGGACTTTGGTTTCCACCCTAGATGAGAGTCTGCCTCTGGCTTTGCATCCTAGGAGTATGATTCCACCAAGAGCTATAGAACAACCTGAAGATCAGGTTGAAGATCTGACATATGAAATACGCCTTCCAAGTCCAGTTGGAACGATTTCAAAACCCCTAACCTTTATGATTTCCCCAGAAAACTTAAATTTGCCCCATGTCACTGCACCTGCCCAGAATGCGCCCGCGCTTTTTCAGAGGGGGCTCGCCCAAGGGGTGGGGCAGCTGGGGGCGGGGCTACCGTGGCCCGCCCAGCCCATAGTCTAGTATTCCAGGTCTGGGGACAAGCTGTTCCTCCCCCACCCTCAGGGCTCCGCCCAAACGAGTGGACAGTCCCAGTCCTGTTGGGTGGCAAGAGTGGGAGGGGAGGCAAGGGGGGTGGGGTAGAGGACCTGATTGGATGTGTTTGGTGCCTTGGGGGAAGAAGGAAAGCCTGGGTCCTGCTGGTTTTGAGGAGCCTGCTTTGCCCAGATCCAGTAAAGGCCTCTTAAAGGCTCATAAAGATGCTGAGGGGGTGGGTTACGCGGTTGCCAAGGGCCTGTGGTTGCCAAGGGCGTGGTTGATAAGGGCATGCACGGGCAGCGCCCAGCTGCCTTAATCAGGACACTTCCTTAGCCATGGATTTGGCATTAAAAATATTGACAATTATTTTCCTCTATACCCATCTACAGGGCACTCCTCTCCGGGGGAGAGTCCTACCCCCAGTCCCCCTGGCCCCCAGCCCCCCAGGGCCCCCCAATCCCTGGCTTTCACCTTCCCCTGATCCTGCCGCTGAATCATCCCCTACCCTTCGGCCCCGGATTTCCAAACCTGTGGCTTTCCATCCTAGAATGAGAAGTCCACCCACAGGTCTCGACCAACCGGAAGATCTACGTATATCACCTGATATACGTCCTCCACGTCCAGGTGGAACGATTTCCAAACTTTTCACGTATATTATTTCCCCTTTCACCTTCCCCTGATCCTGCCACTGTATCACCCCCTACCCTTCAGCCCCTGGCGAACTCTGGGTTCTTTAAGGTTTTAACAAGTACTGCCCTGGTAAGTTTTCTAGGACTTTGGTTTCCACCCTAGATGAGAGTCTGCCTCTGGCTTTGCATCCTAGGAGTATGATTCCACCAAGAGCTATAGAACAACCTGAAGATCAGGTTGAAGATCTGACATATGAAATACGCCTTCCAAGTCCAGTTGGAACGATTTCAAAACCCCTAACCTTTATGATTTCCCCAGAAAACTTAAATTTGCCCCATGTCACTGCACCTGCCCAGAATGCGCCCGCGCTTTTTCAGAGGGGGCTCGCCCAAGGGGTGGGGCAGCTGGGGGCGGGGCTACCGTGGCCCGCCCAGCCCATAGTCTAGTATTCCAGGTCTGGGGACAAGCTGTTCCTCCCCCACCCTCAGGGCTCCGCCCAAACGAGTGGACAGTCCCAGTCCTGTTGGGTGGCAAGAGTGGGAGGGGAGGCAAGGGGGGTGGGGTAGAGGACCTGATTGGATGTGTTTGGTGCCTTGGGGGAAGAAGGAAAGCCTGGGTCCTGCTGGTTTTGAGGAGCCTGCTTTGCCCAGATCCAGTAAAGGCCTCTTAAAGGCTCATAAAGATGCTGAGGGGGTGGGTTACGCGGTTGCCAAGGGCCTGTGGTTGCCAAGGGCGTGGTTGATAAGGGCATGCACGGGCAGCGCCCAGCTGCCTTAATCAGGACACTTCCTTAGCCATGGATTTGGCATTAAAAATATTGACAATTATTTTCCTCTATACCCATCTACAGGGCACTCCTCTCCGGGGGAGAGTCCTACCCCCAGTCCCCCTGGCCCCCAGCCCCCCAGGGCCCCCCAATCCCTGGCTTTCACCTTCCCCTGATCCTGCCGCTGAATCATCCCCTACCCTTCGGCCCCGGATTTCCAAACCTGTGGCTTTCCATCCTAGAATGAGAAGTCCACCCACAGGTCTCGACCAACCGGAAGATCTACGTATATCACCTGATATACGTCCTCCACGTCCAGGTGGAACGATTTCCAAACTTTTCACGTATATTATTTCCCCTTTCACCTTCCCCTGATCCTGCCACTGTATCACCCCCTACCCTTCAGCCCCTGGCGAACTCTGGGTTCTTTAAGGTTTTAACAAGTACTGCCCTGGTAAGTTTTCTAGGACTTTGGTTTCCACCCTAGATGAGAGTCTGCCTCTGGCTTTGCATCCTAGGAGTATGATTCCACCAAGAGCTATAGAACAACCTGAAGATCAGGTTGAAGATCTGACATATGAAATACGCCTTCCAAGTCCAGTTGGAACGATTTCAAAACCCCTAACCTTTATGATTTCCCCAGAAAACTTAAATTTGCCCCATGTCACTGCACCTGCCCAGAATGCGCCCGCGCTTTTTCAGAGGGGGCTCGCCCAAGGGGTGGGGCAGCTGGGGGCGGGGCTACCGTGGCCCGCCCAGCCCATAGTCTAGTATTCCAGGTCTGGGGACAAGCTGTTCCTCCCCCACCCTCAGGGCTCCGCCCAAACGAGTGGACAGTCCCAGTCCTGTTGGGTGGCAAGAGTGGGAGGGGAGGCAAGGGGGGTGGGGTAGAGGACCTGATTGGATGTGTTTGGTGCCTTGGGGGAAGAAGGAAAGCCTGGGTCCTGCTGGTTTTGAGGAGCCTGCTTTGCCCAGATCCAGTAAAGGCCTCTTAAAGGCTCATAAAGATGCTGAGGGGGTGGGTTACGCGGTTGCCAAGGGCCTGTGGTTGCCAAGGGCGTGGTTGATAAGGGCATGCACGGGCAGCGCCCAGCTGCCTTAATCAGGACACTTCCTTAGCCATGGATTTGGCATTAAAAATATTGACAATTATTTTCCTCTATACCCATCTACAGGGCACTCCTCTCCGGGGGAGAGTCCTACCCCCAGTCCCCCTGGCCCCCAGCCCCCCAGGGCCCCCCAATCCCTGGCTTTCACCTTCCCCTGATCCTGCCGCTGAATCATCCCCTACCCTTCGGCCCCGGATTTCCAAACCTGTGGCTTTCCATCCTAGAATGAGAAGTCCACCCACAGGTCTCGACCAACCGGAAGATCTACGTATATCACCTGATATACGTCCTCCACGTCCAGGTGGAACTATTTCCAAACTTTTCACCTACATTATTTCCCCTTTCACCTTCCCCTGATCCTGCCACTGTATCACCCCCTACCCTTCAGCCCCTGGCGAACTCTGGGTTCTTTAAGGTTTTAACAAGTACTGCCCTGGTAAGTTTTCTAGGACTTTGGTTTCCACCCTAGATGAGAGTCTGCCTCTGGCTTTGCATCCTAGGAGTATGATTCCACCAAGAGCTATAGAACAACCTGAAGATCAGGTTGAAGATCTGACATATGAAATACGCCTTCCAAGTCCAGTTGGAACGATTTCAAAACCCCTAACCTTTATGATTTCCCCGGAAAACTTAAATTTGCCCCATATCACTGCGCCTGCCCAGAATGCGCCCGCGCTTTTTCAGAGGGGGCTCGCCCAAGGGGTGGGGCAGCTGGGGGCGGGGCTACCGTGGCCCGCCCAGCCCATAGTCTAGTATTCCAGGTCTGGGGACAAGCTGTTCCTCCCCCACCCTCAGGGCTCCGCCCAAACGAGTGGACAGTCCCAGTCCTGTTGGGTGGCAAGAGTGGGAGGGGAGGCAAGGGGGGTGGGGTAGAGGACCTGATTGGATGTGTTTGGTGCCTTGGGGGAAGAAGGAAAGCCTGGGTCCTGCTGGTTTTGAGGAGCCTGCTTTGCCCAGATCCAGTAAAGGCCTCTTAAAGGCTCATAAAGATGCTGAGGGGGTGGGTTACGCGGTTGCCAAGGGCCTGTGGTTGCCAAGGGCGTGGTTGATAAGGGCATGCACGGGCAGCGCCCAGCTGCCTTAATCAGGACACTTCCTTAGCCATGGAATTGGCATTAAAAATATTGACAATTATTTTCCTCTATACCCATCTACAGGGCACTCCTCTCCGGGGGAGAGTCCTACCCCCAGTCCCCCTGGCCCCCAGCCCCCCAGGGCCCCCCAATCCCTGGCTTTCACCTTCCCCTGATCCTGCCGCTGAATCATCCCCTACCCTTCGGCCCCGGATTTCCAAACCTGTGGCTTTCCATCCTAGAATGAGAAGTCCACCCACAGGTCTCGACCAACCGGAAGATCTACGTATATCACCTGATATACGTCCTCCACGTCCAGGTGGAACGATTTCCAAACTTTTCACCTACATTATTTCCCCTTTCACCTTCCCCTGATCCTGCCACTGTATCACCCCCTACCCTTCAGCCCCTGGCGAACTCTGGGTTCTTTAAGGTTTTAACAAGTACTGCCCTGGTAAGTTTTCTAGGACTTTGGTTTCCACCCTAGATGAGAGTCTGCCTCTGGCTTTGCATCCTAGGAGTATGATTCCATCAAGAGCTATAGAACAACCTGAAGATCAGGTTGAAGATCTGACATATGATATACGCCTTCCAAGTTCAGTTGGAGCGATTTCAAAACCACTAACCTTTATGATTTCCCCAGAAAACTTAAATTTGCCACATGTCACTGTGCCTGCGCAGAACGCGCCCATGCTTTTTCAAATGGGGCTTGTCCGTGGGGTGGGGCTGCTGGGGGTGGGGATACTGTGGCCGCCCTGCCCATAGTGGACAGGGCTTGGCGCTAAGTCCCTACCATCGACCCCCACTGGGTCCCAGAAGCACAAGTCTCTATTGACGAGTGCACAGTGCAAGTTTTGTTTCTTTCTTTTTCTCAAAGAGTTTTTCACAGTATTTAATTACACTCAATATTTCAACTCCTCTGTGCTATCACTCCAGCCCAGTATCCCACTGAGAGTATCTCGTCCGCACGGCAGAGCCTAGCAAGCTCCCCGTGACGTATATAATATGCCAAATGCAGTAACAACAAAGTCTCCAATGGAGACGTTACTGGGCCTGCTCGAGCAAATCAACGAACAACGGGAGGGCCTTTACCTTTACCTAATATTTCAACTCCAATTCCAACACCATGACCCCTTTCCACCACCTTTATTTTGAGTTTTCCCATCCCCGCCCGAGATTTCCCCAAAATAGGCATTCATCTGGGGAACATAAAGTAACAAAATAGGAGACTAACACCCAAGAAGAGCCGAGATAAGTACCAGGAGGTTTACTCCATGGCATGGAGGCCAGCCGCACATGCTAGGGGAAATGGCAGCTCAGATAGAGAAGGAAGCACCAAAGAAAGGGTATTGAGAGGATCCTCCCAGGATGGGACATGCATGCTGAAAGTAGACTACAGACCGAACATGTTTGCCACTCAATGCCTGTTTTGCAAACCACAAAACCCAAAAGGAGAGAGAGAACAAAAGGGAATGCCCTGCCACAGAGGCAGTGTGGGATGCAAGGGGATGGGGGATGGGAGGTATAGTGGCATCAGTGGTGGTGGAAAGTGGGCACGGGTGGAGGGATGGGTGCTCGATCACTGTATAACTGAAACTCAAGCACAAAAATTTCTAAGTCTACAACTGTACCTCATGGTGTTTCACTAATAAAAAATTTTAAAACATTTATTTTGTATTGCTTGCTATAAATAACTGACTAAGAATGATCCAAAAAGGTTTCCGTAGAGGAAAGTCTATGAAAATTGTTGTATCTCATCTTGGAGCCATTGGTCGCCGGGATTAGAGACAGAGAGCTAATTTAAGGACACTGGGCAAGGACCTGGAGAAAGCAGCGGGTTCTTGTTCATCAGGGACCTTTGGGTAGCAGACAGAGAGCACCACCTAGTGAACTGGAAAATGAGGAGCGCTGACTGTGTGGGGGCAAACTACCTTGGAAGAGGCAGGTCATAAAAGTGTTTGTCATTGCAATCCTGCCTGAATCCTTAAAAAACAATTTCCTTCCTCCCACCTCAATCCCGAACCCACAGGATACTAGACTACTGTGAAGGTGAGTTTGTGGGTCCAGGATGATGTCGGAGCTGAGATCAGGGCAGAAACTGGGGAATCGAGTTGATTCAAGTAGTGGCTCCAACATGGGAGCTCCTGGTGCCCGAGAGACTATTCTTAGCTTCCCTGTTGCTATTTGGTGGAGCAACGGCCTGGGGGCAAGCAGGTCCTACCCATCTGTAATTCTAAAATGTTAGTGTCAGGGTCTAGAGCAATAATACAGTGGACAGGGCGTTTGCCTTGCACGTGGCCAACCCGCGTTACATTCCCGGCACCCCATAGGGTCCCCCGAGCACCACCAGGGGTAATTCCTGAGTGCAGAGCCAGGAGTAATCCCTGTGACTCAAAACAAAACAAAACAAATGTTAGCGTCAGATGGAACTGTGTTCATTTCTTTTGGGGCCACACCCGGTGATGCTCAAGGCTGACTCCTGGCTTTATGCTCAGGCATCAGAGAACTCCTGGCAGGAGGTGAGGAACCATTTATGGAGCTGGGAATTGAACCCAGGTCAGCAGAGTCAGGACAGCATCAAATCCCTTCTGTGATACTTAGCCTGGTCCTCGAAAAAATAATAATATATTCAGGGGTCAGACATATAGGACAGCAGGTAGAGTATTTGCCTTGCATACAGCTGACCAGGTTCAATCCCTAGCATCCCATATGGTCCACTGTGGACCACCAGGAGTAATTCCTGAGTGCAGAGCTAGGAGAAACCCCTGGGCATTGCCAGGTTTACCCCCCAAAAAACATAAAGGATAATATAACCAATGTTCTCCTTTTCTAAGAAAAAAATTGGTTCCACTAATCAAGTGTGACCTTTCTACAACACCAATAATTGTTTTATGAAAAGGAAGATATTTTTATTTATCACCGTCAGTCTTAAAGTTGTTTTAAAAGTGAAAAATCTTTGGTCATGGTCTTAACTGTATTGTTGTATTTTTCTGTTCTGCAAATCTACAAGTCTAGAAACTACCACATCATCATTTCTTGTTTTATGACTGCTGTAGTTAAAACTCGAAGTAGGAACATGAGGGATTCAAGGCGCACCCCAGTTTTATCAGGACTGATGGGTGTTACGTGCAGGACATGCCTCCATCTGTCCCTTTTCTGAAAATTGCCCTGGATTGTCCTTAAACATGTTTTATTCCATATCGGCATCCCAAATACCTCTCCCCGAAACAAAAGAAAGACATAGATTCTATCCAGGACTTTTGAAAGATGATCTGAACTCTAGTCCATTCTTCCAAGCAGCCTGAAATCACTGGCATTCTGACACGCTTCCTCCGCCCACCCCTATTTTCTATGCCTCCATACCAGATCATTAACCTGCACCCGAGCTTTCTCTCTCCACAAAACACAACTGGCTGTGGATAAGTTACTGGCGGCTGATATTGTTCCAGGCCAGTAACTACAGCGTCCATTGCCTCTCCCATTCCCTGTGAAACTGTTCGCACGGTCTCCACTTCACTATGAACACGTTGCGGACAACAGGTTTTATCTTCCTTCTAGTACCCTGAGTGCTCCGCTTGCAGTAGGCACTCAAATTCGATCAGGAAAATGTGATCACTTTCTCCGTACAAGGAGCACTTTAATAAGCCCCCAAATATAGAAACGTCATCGGGGTTTCCTTGGTTTTACGAATGACAGTCAGGAACTAGGGGCCTGGAATTGCATGGGAACGAGGAAGCAGCCCTTGGAAACCCTTTAGTCCCGAGGCTCTGGTTTCATTTGGTTTCTGAAGGGCAAAGGAAGAAAGTGACACGGGATGAAAGCAAAGGACAAGTGGAGAATCCCCAAGTGAGGAGAGAGACCAGTTCTGGAAAACTCCACAGCTGGCCGACTTCCCTCCCCATCCCCCCGCCCTGCCCCCCCCCCCCCGCCTCATTCCAGGTGACAGCCTGTGAAGCAGGGAAAGAGTGGTCGGCGTGGTCGACCCTCACAGTGCAGCTTCCACCTCACCCTGAGGAGACAAGACACTGGTTCTGGCTTCATCCACCCTGACCCAGTGCTCTCTGAGCCCCCGGGGCCACTCCCTGGGTCTCCTTTGTGGCTCTCTGCTCTGGCCTCCTGTGGCCCTTCCCATGCTCCCTTTCAACTGCCCTCATCTGTGGCCTTTGCTCTTGCCCCATTCGGCTGCTTCCACATTTGCAAAGAGTTTTCTCCCATGACAGGAATGGGCCCTGTTTGCCTGGGCCAAGAGTCACTCAAGAAAAATGTTGCTCCCCCCCTCTTGCCCCAGAACTCTCTCTCTGGAAAGAGTCAGTCTTAAGGTACCCCTGCGGTCCTTGAGAGTTTGCCTAGCGCCACACAGTCACCTGGAGAGGGCAGGTGCTTAGATAGTTAACGTATCTGTTCACCGAGAAGTGCAGAGAAGTTCAGTAACCATTAGAACACCCGACATGTCTGAGCTGACTGTTTGAGGGTGTCTACCTCTCTGGGGAATGGGACATTTCTTTTTCCACTGAGAATGGTGCTGCTAGCTGAGACCATACACGACTATTTCATACAAATGTCCCATGGCTCCAATTATGGAACCAAGAGCTGATCCAGCGGACCTTGCATCCCTGGTACTTGCTCTGGACTGAAGCCATCCTCTTCTTTCCTAGGACTTTAGTGGGGGAACCTAAGGGGCCCCTCAGGAGTGGAAAAAGCTGGCATGCAGGGGGTGCTGTGGAGCAAGGTTCCCTGCAAAACAGTGGCCAGCTGACTCTGGGGTTTCTGGGTTCCATCCTGCTGCCTCTGCACTCAGGAATTACTCCTGCTGGGCTCAGGGGACCATAAAGGATGCGAGGAAGGGGGAGAGGCGGAAGAAGATCAAAACCCTAGTCAGCTGCATGCCAAGCAAGCTCCTGACCCACTGTGGCTCCTCCTCCTCCCGGCCTTGTATATCTTTTTGAGGAACTCTGCACCCTTTCCCATCCCCGGCAGCTGTGCACAGGGGCCATGACTCCAGACCTGCTTGGACTCCTGTGGCTCCAGCTGACCCTCTGCCCCCAGGCCCACCACCGACCAGTGGGAAACACTACACCACTAGGCCACCGTGATGGTGATGGGTGCGTCTGTACTGAGCTTGTACAGAAATTTTCTTTTCTTCCCCTGCGACATCTGGATATGCTCAGAAGTTACTCAAAGATATGGGGTGCTGAGGATCAAACCTGGTTGGGTGCTGCAAGGCAACACCGACCCGCTATGCTACAGCTCTGGCCAAACTTTGTATGCCCTGGGCCGTGTTTTTACTTTCCTGATGGCACCGCAGGAACTGACAACGTTTTCCTTTTGAGGATGACCACCTGAACTAGCCTGGTTTTGGTCTCTATGCTACTGTCCTCAGCAACTGCGAAACTGACTCTGTTCTTTATGAACTTTCAAAGCTGAATTTATCGTGGATCTGGGCCACAGTCAGTGGAGTTCAGGGCTTACTCCTGGCTCTGAGCTCAGGGATCACTCTTGGCAGGACGCGAGGCATCATATGTTGTGTTGGAGATTGAACCCGGGTCAGTTGGACACAAGGCAAGTGCAAGCGGCATTACTACTCATTATACTGTTGCTGCAGTCCTGTCACCTCAGTTTTTTCATGCCACTTCACACTCTGAGCTCACTTGTGCATGTGTCTTAAGGGGTCCAGCTCTGATCTTTGGCGTGGGGGCCTCTGGTGAGCCCAGCATTCTTTGTTCAAGAGATCCTGAGCATTTGGGCCCTACATGTACAATGTGAGCTGCGGAAGGCCAGGCCCGGCCCCTTCCCTGCCATGACTGTCTCTCCTGTAGCCAGTGACTCACGCGCTGGCTGGGTTTGATCCCCAGCACCACACAAGTCCAGAGAGGGACGGGGCAGGTGTCTCCAGTCGGCGAGAAAGGGAAGTGAAGACACACATCATTAGAGGAGCCTCTGGAGAGCTCCTCCCAGTACACACAGCTGCAGAAGTAGAAAACCAGTCCTGGCACCTCAGGACTTCCTGGCATCTCTGAGGAGTCCAGTCTCAAGGAGGGGGATCTGGGAGGCACCTTCAGGAGGCTCAAAGGAATAAGACTCAAAAAAGTGGCACAGAGTTGATGGGTTCTCCTTGGGGTCCGTATCCACAGCTGTGAAATAACCAAATCTCTGCTGTCCGGTCAAGAGAATGTGGAGGGAATGTGCACCTACCACGCATGGGACAAGTGTGTGTGCTGCTCTGAGTTCACAGTTCCTTGGATCCAGGAGTGTCCCAAATGGTCAAAATTCAGTGATCTGGCACCTGCAGAAAGAAGAAACAAATTCGATGGCTCCTGTGCCCACCCTGGCAGTAGCCTCCCAGGACCCACTTACCCACTCCCCTAACTACAAGACTCATCGCCAAGTGCTCCCGAGTGGGTGGTTGTTGGGGCTGAGCAGGAAACAGTCCTTGCTGGGGGAGCACAGGGTGACAGGCCTTAACATGTGCCACGACAACTCACACAGCGTTCTGCGACCACATGGTGGCACTCTCCACTTTCCCAGGCTAGCACCTGGGAAGCAAGGGCTGGTTCCTGCCACTTCAGTGGAGAGAGTGACTGAGGCACCAGCACTCACCTTCAGGGACTTGGCTGATGCCTAACAGGCGGGTGGCCAGCCCAGGGAATCCAATGCCAGTGCCGGACACACAAACCCCAGGACCGTCTAGGGGAAGAGAAGGTGAGGAGAAACCCTGGCCACGCAGCAGGGGCGGCCCCTCACGCTAGCTCACCACTGAAGCCCCTGGGGGTTAGTCCAGACACCCCCCTAAGTGCCATGTCCCCCAAGCTACTGACCACCAGAGCGCCCAAACTGCCAGGCTATTCGCACGCATCTACATCTGGGGGATATAGTGAAAAAACCCAATGAAATGAACGCCTCACCAAGAATCCTCTATCCAGCTCAACTCTAATTCAAACTCAGAAGGAAACATACACTACTTCATGCATGAACAACAGCTCAGGAACATCACAGACTCAAAACCAACTTAAAAGAAGGACTAAGGGGGCTTCTATACGACAAGAAAAGCCCCTACAAGCACAAGTCCCTACAGAAAGATGGCACAAAACCCTCTACCAATAACCTCTCTCAACATCAATGGTCTAAGCGCACCAACCAAGAGACACAGAGTGGCAAAATGGATTCGGAAACTGAACCCAACATTCTGCTGCCTACAAGAAACTCATCTGAACCTTCAGAGTGAACACAGACCCAAAGTTAAAGGATGGAAAACAATCCTGCAAGCAAACAGTTCCCTCCAAATAGCTGCGGTGGCCATACTAGTGGCCTTAGAACTCATTTATATTTTACTGAAAAATCATTTTCTGGGGCAGACATGATGGCACAGAAGGTAAGGTGCTTGCCTTGCACATCACTGACCCAGGTCTGATCTCTGGCACCCCAGAAGGTCCTCTGAGCCCTGCCAGTAGTGATTTCTGAGGACAGAGTCAAGAGTAAACCCTGAGCGCTGGATGTGGCCCCCCAAAAAACAGAAAACTCATTTCTAAGTTGGATTTTTGGACGCATAAATTTGCACACAGAAATGACTGGAGATCGACAACACCTTTATATTTATAAAGTATGTTAAGTGGAAGGGCCAAAGGAAGAGGCACTGCTCAGGTCTTTCGGGGGCTAATGATTTTCCCAGCTCCGCCAGTGGTGCCTGAGGCTCCCAGGACTACACTCCATGATGATCGTGTGCGGCCAGGGGTGAAATAAGCATCAACCCCTTCCCAGTCATCACCTTAACCTCTGTACTCTCCGCTACACCTGCCTTTTAATTCTTTTGGTGTGGGGGGAAGAGGAGGTGCAGGGAGAAGCTGTGAATCAGTGCTCAGGAATCTGGAGGCCCCTCCCAGTGAACTGAAACGAAGGGAGCTGGTGGTTTACTAAGAAGCCCGAGAATGTGGGGGTGCTGGCCCAGGAGCACCAAGGCTTCGGGGCCTGTAGGCACCCACATTCAGTGCTCAGGAAACCAGATGGTGCCAGGGAGTGAACCGGATTTCTCCACATGCAAGGCTCACTCTTTAATGCCTAGACTATCTTTCTGGCCTGCAAATTTGGTCTTTTCTACGTCTTAAATCTGAATTTATTATCAGCACGCAGGTGATTGAAAGTTGAAAACTACTGTGATATTGAGACCTGGACAATGGGAGATCAAAGGCGCTTAGATGCGTATCTCTTTTGGCTTGTAAAAAAAGATTCACTCTAGAGGCCAGAGAGGGGGTCAAAAGGGCCAGGGCATGGTCTGTATCGGGGGAGGAGACCAGAGGAAGATCCTGGGTTCCATCCCCAGCACTGCATGGTCCCCCTGAGCACTGCTGGGTGTGTCAAAACCCAAACAAGCAAAACTCACTACTAACATATATGCTAAGATGTTCCCAACAATACTCTTGAGCACATAAATATCTTTTCTGTCATTTGCACTAGCCTGAGTCAAAAAGAAGTCTTTTGAACAATACTCAGATTCGTCACCCTTAGTGGTTAAACTGTCAAAAACACTGAGTTTACAGCAAATAAGGGAAATGCAATAACTGAACATGCAAAAAGACCTATTCTGTTCTCTCACAGAGATTCTACTTAGGCCAGGGAAGTGAAGAGTGGATGGAGAGAGTGATGGGAATGAGTTCCCAAAGAAATAACCAGTGGGGCTGGAGCAATAGCACAGCGGGTAGGGCGTTTGCCTTGCATGCAGCTGACCCAGGTTTGATTCTTCCGCCCCTCTGGGACATCCCAGCAAGCTACTGAGTGTATGCCACCTGCACGGCAGAGCCTGGCTAGCTACCCGTGACCTATTGGATATGCGAAAAACAGTAACAAGAAGTCTCACAATGGAGACGTTAATGGTGCCTGCTTGAGCAAATCGATGAACAATGGGAGGACAGTGCTACAGTGCTACAGTGTTTATAATAATGCACATTTGAAGGTACATAATATGTGAACACTATATAACGATTAGAAGCCAAAAGGCAACAATAAGAAAATAAACATTCTTTTGGCGCGTATGGAACAACATTTATAAAAACTTCTCACATACAAAGGAAGTCCCACAAATAAGGAAATTATACCATGCAAAATACATTCCAACCTCAATCCAATAATCAACTATAAATAAATATTTTTAAAAGACACTGTACATTTATAAACTAAAAGAATAATGTAGTAAACCACTATGACAATAATAGCTGGGAATGTGAGGCTTAAAAGTAGGTAAGGGATATTCCTGATAACATTTCAGTTAAATATTGCAAACCACAATTGGAGAGAGAGAGAGAGAGAGAGAGAGAGAGAGAGAGAGAGAGAGAGAGAGAGAAAATGCCCGCCAAAAGAGGCAGGCAAGGGGTTTAGGGTGATGGGAAGGAACGTGGGGGGACACTGGTGAAGGAACGGGTGTTGGAATACTGTATGACTGAAATCCAATCATGAACCGCTTTGTAATGCTCTAAAAAACCAAACAAATAAATCACGGTCACGGTCCTCCTGTTGTTCATCGATTTGCTCGAGCAGGCCCAGTAACATCTCCATTGGAGACTTTGTTATTACTGTGTTTGGCATATCGAATATATCACGGGTAACTTGCCAGGCTCTGCCGTGCGGGCGAGATACTCTCGGTAGCTTGCTGGGCTCTCCGAGAGGGGTGGAGGAATCGAACTCGGGTCGGCCATGTTGGCCGCTTGTAAGGCGAACGCCCTACCGCTGTGCTATCGCTCCAGCCCAAACAAATAAATAAACCAAAAAAATTATGTAGTATAAAACAAGAAACCAAAAAAAAAAAAAAACCAGCAACTGTGAAGGATTTAGAATTGAATCACAACAGAAACAAAAATCTGGGGGCAAAGCTATAATAGATTTTAGAAAGAATTTCATAATCTTAAATTTCTATATTTCACAATAAGAACTTTAGTATACATTAAAAAAAAGTTCATGGAAGAAATGAGAACCTAAAGATAGGATTAAAAATAAGCAAACCAAGTGCCAAACAGGTAGTACAGTGGGAAAGGCACTTGCCTTGCATGTGACCAGTCTAGTTTTGATCCCTGGCAGCCCATAACGTCCCTCTAGCACCACCAGGAATCACCAGCTCTTCGGGTTCTTGTACTGAACTGCTGGCCTAGTTGGCTAAGAATCACCATGAGGGGCCCCAGAACCTCCTGAGAGCTGTTGGATCCCTCTTCCCAACAAAAGGATTCCAACTATGTCCTTAACTAGGAACTTTTTAATTATTTTAACTTATACTGGTAAAAATTTGAAAATATAGGTGTCGAATTTAAGCTAATTGAAACGAACAAAATAATCTCAAGAAGAAACAGGAGTGTAAAGGATATGTAAGTAATCAAGAAATTCAATTGGAGACAAAAATCTAAAGATCTGAAAACGATTTTAAAATATTTGAAAATTGGGGCTGGAGCGACAGCACAGCGAGTAGGCCATTTGCCTTGCACGCGGCTGACCCGGGTTTGATTCCCAGCGTCCCATATGGTCCCCTGAGAACCGCCAGGAGTAATTCTTGAGTGCAAAGCCAGGAGTAACCCCTGTGCATTGCCAGGTGTGACCCAAAAAGAAAAAAAAAAAGAAAATATAATAGGTCCTAGTGATTCTGCACGGTTATTTCCCTTTCAAGCAACAAATAGTTCCTCTCTTTATGTAAGTAGTAGAATGAACAAAATGCGCAACTCACTGTTCTTTTACTAAACTAACGATGGTAGGGGCCGGAGTGATAGTACAGCAGGTAGGGCAATGGCCTTGCCTACGGCCCACCAGGATTCTATCCCCAGCACCCACTATGGTCCCCCAAACACTGCCAGGAGTGATCCCTGGTGCAGAGCCAAGATTAAGGAATGAACACCGCTGTGTGTGGTCCCAACGCAAGAACGACAATAACAACAAAATCAAAAAACAAAGAATCGTAGTACACTAAAGGAAAATGTTAAGCTAATCTCATTTAGGAACACAAATGCAAAAAAAAAAGAATAAAATATTAGTGAACTAAATCTAATGATATATGTCTGAACAAGATGAACTTACACCAAGTCCTCAATAACAACTATCTAACAATAAAAAATAATTCTAATTATAATTCACCACTGCATATGTCGTTCCCAATGATCTCCCTTCCGAAATCCAACATGCCATCTCATCAGTAAAGAATCAGAGAGCACCTGGCCCAGACAAGGTCAACCTGAAAACCTGAAGAACCTACCGTCAATACTCATTAAGACACTGGCTGGGCTCTTCACACGCTACCTGTCTGAATGCAAGGTTCCGTCCCAATGGAAAACCAGCAGGACTGTACTACTATACAAGAAGGGAGACATCCACGACTTTGGCAACTATGGCCCAATCTGCCTATTGTCTGGCATCTAGAAGCTGTTCACTCGAGTCATCCTGAAAAGGATTTGCAGAACACTAGATGAAGGACAACCATGCGAGCAAGCCGGGTTCCACAAAGGATTCAGCACCATCAACCATATCCACACGATAACCATGCTCATTGAGGTTTCTCGGGAGTTCAAGATGCCGCTCTGTCTAACGTTCACTGATTTAAAGAAGGCCTTTGATTCTGTTGAGATGGAAGCGGTCATTGAAGCCCTAGCCAATCAGGGCGTTCAAACTCAATACATCAGGATCCTCTGTGAGTTGTGTTATGGATTTGCTCCCAGGATCTCACCATCCTACAAAGAAGTGATCATCAATGTCAAGAGAGGGGTTTGGCAGGGTGATACTATTTCACTGAAACTCTTCAGTGCCACCCTCGAGAACATCATGCAGCGAGTGGAATGGGAAGGAATGGGAGTGAAGATGATTGGTCGGCAACTACACCACCTCCGCTTTGCTGATGACAGCGTTCTAATAACACCAAACATCAGCCAAGCGGCACAAATGCTGACCAACTTCGACCGTGAGCTGAATCTCACAAAGACAATGCTCATGAGAAACAGTCTTGTTCCTGACATTCCATTCGCTCTCAACAGAACGACCATCTCCGAATGCACCAGCTATGCGTACCTAGGTCGAGAATTCAACATGACAAATGACCTGGCACCTGAGTTGCGTAGGAGGAAGAGAGTGGCTTGGAACACCTCCAAGAGCGTTGAGGAAATAACCAAGAGGACGAAGAACCTCCAGCTCCAAGCACATCTCTTAGATTCCACTGTTCTTCCTGCATTAACATACACCTCAGAGACCTGGGCCCTACAAAAATAGGATACAAACGTTATTCGAGTCTCTCAAAGAGGAATTGAAAGAGCTATGCTTGGAGTATCACGCTTCACTCAAATGAGAGAAAGAATCCAGAGTTCCGACCTCCGTCAACGCTCAAGAGTCAGGGAAGCTGTCTCGTTGGCCAAGGCATCGAAAATCAGATGGGCTGGACACGTAAGGAGATTTAGAGACGACCACTATGGACTAGAGCCATTACCGACTGGATTCCACGTCAAAAGATCGCGTGGCCACCCACCTACGAGATGGTCAGACTTCTTTGTCAAGACCCTGAATGATCGGTTTGAGGCTCTTTGTGTTCCTAGAACGAGCAGATGGCATTGGGCTACGCTAGCATGCAACAGGAATGAATGGAGGCGTTACTGGCGCCCGCTCGAGCAAATCAATGAGTAATGGGATATCAAGTGATCAAGTGATAATTCACCACACTAACATAGTATGGGAAAAATTACATGTACATCTGAAAGGTGCGAAATCTGCATTAGAGGAAATCTAACACACATTTGTAATAAAACAATTAAAAATATTCAGCCATTTAGAATTAGAAAAGAACTCCTCTTAACTAGTTTAAAACATCTAATATAACACTTATATATGGTAATAAGAATACTATAACAATATAACATTTAATACCACTGTGAATTGAAGTTTTGAAAAGTCAACTATCTGTCTCTCGCTGGCTTATAGGAATATGCTTGACTTTTGACTACTGATCACATGTCTAGCAAATTGCTTTCATGTTCTTTTTCTTGCTCCTTGCTGTGGTTCATTGCTTCTCCGGGATTTTGGGGCAGTGATATTATCTGTCAATAATGACATTCCTGATTCTTCCTTTTCACTCTTGATATAACTTCCTTTTTATATGCCCTGACCAGACATGCTAAGACATGTTTTCAACAGCAATAATGAAAAAACAAAAGCCCTTATCTACTATTCACAAATAAAACGAATATGCAAAGTATAGGAAGGAGGACATAAACAGCAAAAAAAATTATGATAAAAATGTTCAGGAAGAACTGGAATGATAGTATCGCAGGGAGGGTGCTTGCCTTGCATGCAGCCAACCCAGGTTCAATCTCCCACATCCCATATGGTTCCCCCATGCACCACCAGAAAGAAAGTCCTAAGTGCACAGACAGGAGTAACTCCTGGACATCACTGGGTGTGGTCCCCAAACAAAACAAGATTAAAAAACAATGCTCAGGCTAATCAGGAGTCAGAAGACTACAAGTATAACTGTACCGAGAGAGAGAACACTGACTTACTGTAAGAATGTTTAAATTCAGGGGCAGGGCTGTTGCTAAAATAAGAGAGTACATGCTTGGCATAGACAAAGGCCTGGCTCCATCATTGACGCCACAGGTCCTCCCCACCAGTACTGCTGGATGTGACCTTGGTGGCTCCTCTGCACTGCTAGGCCCAAGCACTGCTAGGCCCAAGCACTGCATTCTAGAATCTGCATTATAAAAAAAAATATGCATTTTGATAGGGTATGGTGCCGCCAGCAGGTCAATCTATACCTGTGAGGCGAGTGCATCAGCAGCCTGATGGTGCCTTCAGACTTCTAGATACCGCTAAATGGCTGCTGTGCCTCTAGCCAGATGTGGACATGATAGCCATGAAGAAAGGAGTTTTGTATACTCATGAATTCTCAAATCAGAAGACACAGGAAAACTCCCAGAGCCACAGCAGGAAGCTCCAGAGATGGTCAGGAGGCAGGGACTGAGGCGGACGTGGGCACAAGTCTTGGCTTTTTCCACGAACAGGGATGTGTGAGGCAGGCTGTGCACACATGTCCGGGGCTGGATGCACTGGCCCACTAAGGTTGGTATGCTAAGCATCACCCATGACTTTGACTTTCATTGCCTTTCACTTCTCACAACCAGATGGGGCAGGCTTTCGTACAATCCAACTTTCAGGTGAGGGGTTTCTGCTGCGGTTCAGAGCAGAAGCTTCTATGACACTTCTGTTCAAAAAACATTTCTAGAAAGCCAGTTTCTCTTATGTTTGAAAAATTTTTAATTAAGAGGAGAGTATCATGCTAACTGAAATGAGTCAGAAAGAGAGGGACAGACACAGCAAGAGTGTATTCATCTGGGGAACATATGCAAATGATTTCGTAGTTGAATATCTATCAAAGCAATGTGCCCAATTAACAGACAAAAAGAAAAACCAAACAATCCTCTTAATAGAAACAGGAAGGATACTTCTCAGACTTTAACAACCATTCAGGATTTGCTTTTACAGTCTTAGTTAACTGAGAAATGTTCTTAACCTGACAAAGATCTCTACAAAAAAGCCTACAGTGAATGTCATTTTAAATTATTAAGAAACACTTCCCTTAACAGTAGAAATAAGGGGCCTAACAGGTAGAACTGGTGATTGACTGGCTTGCGTGAGTCCAACCCCAGCTCCATCCTGGAACCATAAGGTCCCTTGAGCACTGAGTCAGAAACAGCTTCAACAGTAGGGCTCAAACCTCTCCCCTATCCATCCCATCCCCCCCCCCACACACACATACCAAAAAAGAAGCCAAAGTTAGAGTAATCAGTCTGCCTGATTGAGACCCACCGCAGAGCTAAAGTAATCAAAACTGTAAGAAAGAGACATATGGATCAATGGAACAGGACAGAGAGCCCAGAAACAGATCCAGACCACAGGAAAATATATCTGATTCATGTCTGAAGAGATTCAACGGTGGGAAAGTGTTATTACACATGTATAAGCAAAAGGCAAAACAAGGAAAGTCTGAAGAAGCGTCTTCTGAGCGGAACTGTGGAAGAACCTGTGGAGGTAGCCCTTTGTGAAGGCTGTTTACAGGTAAGTCTTGCCATTAAAGGCAACTCCTTCCTGGGAAAGCAATCTTACATTTTCCAGGACAAGGAAGACCTTCTCTTTTACTATGAATATGCCTTTTCCTCAAAAGCATCCCTGAGAGCTCTGGCATGCTCCTTCCCAGAGCTCTCTCTGTTTGAACTAAGCTACGATCATAACCTCAAAAGTCTTGTGAGGGGCTGGAGCAATAGCACAGCGGGTAGGGTGTTTGCCTTGCACGCGGCCAACCCGGGTTCAATGCCCAGCATCCCATATGGTCCCCTGAGCACCACCAGGGGAAATTCCTGAGCGCAGAGCCAGGAGGAACCTGTGCATTGCCGGGTGTGACCCAAAAGGGAAAAAAAAAAAAGTCTTGTGAGTGAATTACTCAATTCAGTGGGGTCTCTCTCATCTGCACAGGAGATAAATGTGTAGGATGGAGTGATAGTACAATGGGTAGGGCATTTGCCTTGCATGCGCCAGACCTAGGTTGGATGCCCAGCATCCCATATGGTCTCCTGAGCCTGCCAGGAGTAATTTTTAGAATAGTCAGGAATACCCCTTGGACGTGGCCGTGTGTCACCTAAAACCAAAAACACAACAAAACCATGTGTTATCAACAAAAACCTTACCTGTTTTTCTTTGCTCTGTCTGATAATTATTTCTCAGCAAGCCTAGGGGGGGTCAAAGATGATTTTCTCTGTGTTCCAACATGGAAATCGGGCAAAAGATGTAAAAAGACATTTTCTCTGAGCGGATATACAGATGGAAAATAAGTATATGAAAAGATGCTTGATATCATTAGTCATTAGGGGAAAGCAGATTAACACCGCAGTATCTTCACTGGAAAAGAAATGTACTTCTATGTTCTGTGTACCCCCCCCCCCCCGCCACACACACATATATGTAAATTTAACTGTACTGATTTCTATGTATGTCTCTGAAACCAAAAATCTTCGCCCTTAACTTCAACTGCCCTCGATTTGAGGGGTCTGGAACCCTGAAAACCCTTTCCAGCACTTCATAGTCAAGCCTACCATGCTCTGCCACAGAACCACAGTCCAATGGGAATATTCTATTCCTAGATAGAGACAAGGCTTGCAATTCAGTGTTCTCTGCTTGAAAGACATGGTCCCAGAAATGTCTTTTGTATCTTGTCCAATCTCCTCCTTACTATCCCACATTCTTTAGTCATTCTTCATTCCCTTACCCTTTTTATTTTCTCCACCGAAACACCGTGAGCTACACTTACAAAGCTTTCATATTTGAGATTCAGTTATATAGTGATCTAACACCCATCCCTCCACCAGTGCACATTTTCCAGCACCAATGTCCCCAGTATCCTCCACCCCTCCCCCTGCCACTATGGCAGAAAATTTCCCTCTAACTTTCTATCTTTACTTAAGCCATTCCCTTAATCCTGCTTTACTGGCTTCACTGTACTTGTCTTCTGCTGACACTATTTTCCATTTGTTATCTGATTGCTTTCTGTCAGTCTCCATTAGAACAAGGCCCATGGAAACAAAGGTATGCTCTTCATCAATTACCTGACACACAACAGTGAATTGAAACATTTTAAATAAATGAAATGATACATTTATGTGTTAAAAGGTTCACTTTCATATTTCCACCCATGATGTTTTAGACAAATGGACTTCCTAAATATTAGATCTCTCCTGCTAAGTTTCCCAAACTCTTTCTGGTGTTTGGCCCAAACCACTGCATTCTTTTTTGTTTTCAGTGTGTATGTGTATTTGGTTTTGGAGGTCATACCCGACAGTGCTCAGGGTTTACTCCTCCTAGCTCTGTAATCAACTATCATTCCTGACAGTGCTCAGGGAACTATATGGGGTACTGAGGATCAAACCCATGTTGGGCACATGCCAATGCAAGCACCTTATCCACTGTACAATCTCTTGGTGGGGCTGGAGAAAAAGTACCGAAGTAAGGTGCTTGTCCTACACATGGCTTCCCCATCTTCAATCCCTGGCATCCCATGTAGTCCCCTGGGCGCTGACACGAGTAACTTCTGAGCATACTGTCAGGAGTCACCCTCCACATCACCATGTGTGGCCCCAAAACAAACCAAAAAAATTAATATGGTCATTGGACTCTGTGTTTATCAATCAATTCCTTTCACTAATCTGATTTTTACTGAAGCATACCACACATCCAGGAAAGGAAGCCCATCAGTAAATAATGAGCCCAATGAATTTAAAACAAGTTAACATTCATATTACAGGCCTGACCAATGAAGAACTTCCTTAATCACCCTGATGACCATCATGCTCCCACCATTACCATGCCCTGAGAGCAACTACCAGACAAACATATAACTATACAAAAGATAAGTCTATTTTTCAATTTATATGCAAGGACAGCAATTAGATTCTTGAAGTACCCCAGGGGGATATTTATCAAATGAAAAACAAAAAGGAAGGGGGCTGGAGATAGGGTTCCACTGGGTAGAGCACATGCCTTATATATTTGAGACCTTGAGTTCAATGCCAGCACTGTCATGTAATGCCGGTAGCCTGACCATTGAACCATTCAATCCAGTTGAGTTGGAGTATAGCACAGAGTAGCCCTCAAACTCCTGGACACTGCTTGGAAACTGCCCCAATTCCTATTAGCAACAAGTTTTTATTTCCTCTGTGTGGTGTGTGTATGTGTGTGTATTTGTGTGTGTGTGTGTGTGTGTGTGTGTGTGTGTACAGCAACAATTTTGGACTGGTACTTTTATTTCTTGTTTGCATGGGTTTGTGGATTATACCTGGTGTTCAGGGGCTACCAAGAGTTTGATGCTCTGGGAGTCACTCCCGGGAGTTCTTGAGGAGAACATGGGGTGCTGGGAATAGTATCTGGGCTCCCACATGCAAAATATGTGATCCAGACCTTTGGGATATTGTCCTGGCCCTAGACTTATTTAAAAAGATCATCCCATTGCAGGAAAAATATTTAATTCTGGAGAGCCTGTCTGTTTTTGCACTTCTGTACTAACTTTTTCATGCTAACTCATTTCTTTGTGAAGCTTCTGGAAATGATGTTGGAGACAATAGAAGTAATTGTTATTTTGATGGAAATACTTAGAAAGCTGTAATTTATTTCAATTTCTCTTTCATAAAAAAGTATAATCCTCAGTCTTCCAAGCAATTGCAAAGAAACTACCATTTTTCTCCAAATTGCTGCCTCAGACTTTTTCCTTATCATTTTCTCTTCATATTTTAGAGCCAGGTTTTTTCAGTCTCACGATTCACTAAAGTGTGACCTTTATAAGCACCCCCTCGTACTTGAACAGCATACAACATTCCTCTTTCCACCTAAATTCCCAATGACTGTGGTTGGATGAAGAAGCTGGGCTAGATATACTCAAAGGCAAACTAATGAAATTTTTCCATTTGGGACAAAGTAGACGGAACTTGAGGTGATTATGCTAAACTAAATACATAAGAAGGTCAAAGACAATTAAGGAACAGTTTCACAAATAAGTAGAATAGAAGTAACTAAAGCCAATGAACTGGCAGAAGAATACAACAAGCTCCTGGACTTGGTGAAAATTACAGTGGGGAATAAGATGAGGTTTGATTCAAAACAGCAAAAGCAACCAGTGCTGGCATGGATGTAGGGAAAAAGGGACGCTCTTTCACTGTTGGTGGGAATGCCGACTGCTCCAGACTTTCTAGAACACAATACGAACATTCCTTCAAAAACTAGAAATTGAGCTTCCTTATGACTCCACAATACCACGTCTGCGAATATATCCCGAGGGTGCAAAAAAGCACAGAAGTAGTGACATCTGTACCTATACGCTCATTGTAGCACTGTTCACAATAGCCAAAATCTGGAAACAACCTGAATGCCCGAGAACAGACGACTGGTTAAAGAAACTTTGGTACACCTACACAGTGGAATACTATGCAGCTGTTAGGAGAAGATGAAGTCATGACATTTGCTTACAAGTGGATAGACATGGAGAGTATGATGCTAAGTGAAATGAGTCAGAAAGAATGGTATCGACATAGAAGGACTGCACTCATTTATGGAGTATAAAACAAGATAACATGAGACTGACACTCAAGGACAGTAGACACAAAGGCCAGGAAAACTGCTCCACAGTTGGAAGCCTGCCTCATGGTGGGGGGATAAGGAGAGGGAAGGCAGCTGGAATATAGAAGGGACCACTCAGAAAATGATGGTTAGAGGGATTGGTCGGGATGGGAGTTGTTTGATGAAAGTAGATAAAAGACCAAACATGATAACCTTTCAGAATTTGTATTGCAAACCATAATGCCCCAAAGTAGAGAGAGAGTATGGGGAAACGGTCTGCCCTAGAGGCAGGGGGAGGGTGGGAAAGGGAGATATACTGGGGAGATTGGTGGTGGGGAATGTGCACTGGTGGAGGGTTGGTTGTTTGATCATTGTATGATTGTAACGCAAACATGAAAGCTTGTAACTCTATCTCATGGCGATTCAATAAAATAAAATTAAAAATTTGAAAAATGATGAAGTTTGGCTGGCCATTCTGGAGTGGCCCTGATCCTGCGTGCTCCACCAAGTACTCCCAGGGGTGCAATGGATCAATTTTTTTCTTTTTCCTGAAAGGGGACGATAGGTCAAATTAGCATAGAAACCCTTGTTATACTATACCTGTATTAATATATAAACCTTTGTTAAATTATTGTAGAAAGCTTTTCAGTATGTAAGCCTTGGTTTAAGCATTGCAAAGCCTGCTGGGCAAAGAGTAGGCATAAGACCCAAGAGAGGCCAATCTTAGCCTATTCATTGAAACCTGAATCTTCAAAGGATGCTGAGGACTCTGCACAGAGAGCGGCTAAAATGCAGCCTCTCTAATATTCAGGCCTTGGAGAAACCTTTGTTGAGATCTTAGTTCCTCAATCCTTGGATCTGTGTTGTCTTTTCCAAAATCTGATTAAAAGTCTTCCTTTGGCCTTGGAGAAACCTTTGTTGAGATCTTAGTTCCTCAATCCTTGGATCTGTGTTGTCTTTTCCAAAATCTGATTAAAAGTCTTCCTTTGGAAAAAAATCTTCCTTTGTTTCCATTCAATTTACAATATTCATTTCTGCTGCAATTGCCTGAGATGAATAATTTCTGTTGTTTGTGTCACCATTATGCTGAATGGACAGAACTCCCAAAATAAAATGACGCAGTAACTTTGTATTTGTTTAATATCTCATTATCTCTCTCTCTCTCTCTCTCTCTCTCTCTGTCTGTCTCTCTCTCTCTTTAAAGTTATTTATTGACTCATCGTGAGAGCAGTTACAAAGCTTTTAGGTTTAAGTCTCGGTAATACAATGATGAAACACCCGTCCCTTCCCAGTGCACATTTACCACCACCAAAACCCCCACTATACCCCCCAGCCCACATCCTGCCCCTACCTGTGTGGCAGATGGTTTCCACATTACTCTCTCTCTCTACTTTGATTACATTCAATATTTCGACATCAGACCCACCACTATTATTTGGAATTTTATCCCAACACTCACATCTGCTGAAAAAGCAACATTAGGCAATTTGTTTTCTACTGCTGATCATGAACAACGATTTTGGATTTCTGAAATCTTAACAATTAGATCTGGAGGAACTTCTGCCAAAAGCCGCTGGGTTCCAAGTTTTGTTTTTGAGTCTCTGGGATCATGGCAGAAGCAGTTTGTTGAGTAGTCAGAGGGCCCATTTGTGGGCAGTGACTGGGGTCTCTTTGGGCTGTGGGAGGGAAGTGCCAGTCCCACCCCATTCCATCTCATTATCTCTTTCTAGCTACTCATGAGCCTTTCTCTTCGCTGTCTCCTATAGAGGTACTATAGAATTTGAGAGAGATGGCTCTGGAATCAAGTTTTTGGGCTCCATTCCTAGTTCTGTCTCCTCTAGACTATGTGAGTTGAGGCACCCCAGCCTCAGTTTCCTCCCCTGCCAGATGGAGAAGAGCAATACCTACATTTTTAAGTCATTATAAAACGCATATGAATTTCCAAAGGTAAACTGCAAGGGCTCTTGGCACACAGTTCAGTCCTGAGAAATGCTTATGGAGATGATGGCAGTGGTAGTGAAGCGAAGTTCTCTGGCTTAGGAGGCCATGATTGCTCTCAAGGATCTTTTCTCTCCTTATCTAAATCCATGGAAAGAGTTCAAGCACCACCATTTCCACAAGATTCACACAGGTCTGCCAAGTGCACATTCAACTAACAGTTGACTTGCAGAAATTATAATCTATAGCAGACCCATAAGTCATGATTATGGGTCTTCCTTTCTTTCTTTCTTTCTTTCTTTCTTTTTTTCTTTCCTTCTTTATTGTCAAAAGTGTGTAAACCATCACTACCCCAATGACAAAATCGTTCCTTGAAGGTAAGAATGTAATTGTACATATTGAGAGGTTGGGGATGGAGAAGCCTCCCAAGCAATGCTAAGGGGACACTCCTGATAATATCAATCAACTGGGTAGTACAGTAGACTTGGACTACTGTAATCAACTTGGACTCAGGAATACAGCTCTGTTCACGCCTCGCAGTACTCACAGTCAGCCTTAAAATTTAACACTTTATTTTCTCTCTCTAACCCCTGCCCAAGAGCCAAACCAATCCTGGGGGTAAAAGAAGGTGGGAGGCATTGTAAAACTTCAAAATGCACAACATAGCAGCAGCAATTAAAACAGCATGGTACTGGAATAAAGACAGACCCATAAATCAATGAGATAGGATTGAAAATTCAGAAACAGACCCTTGAGTATATATATGGCCCGTTAATCTTTGATAAAATGGTGCTGAGAAAACTGGTCAACCATGTAGAAAAAAATAAACTCAGACCTCTTTCGAATGTCATGCACAAAAATGAAATCAAAATGGATTAAAGATCTTGATATCAGACTTGACCCTATAAGACAAAGAAAAGAAACATAGAAAATCTCCACGACATTGAAGCTAGAGGCAACTTAAAGGAGGAAATACCACTGACCAAGCAAGTGAAACAAAATATAAACAAATGGTAGCACTGTAGCAATGTCCTCCTGTTGTTCATTGATTTGCTGGGGTGAGCACTGGTCTCCATTGTGAGACTTGTTATTACTGTTTTTGGCATATCGAATATGATATGCCGTGCGGGCGGGATACTCTCAGGAGAATGTTGGGCTCTCCGAGAGGGATAGCCACGTGCAAGGCAAACGCCCAACCCACTGTGCTTTTGCAACAAATGTACTATATAAAATTAGTACCTAAAATTAGCTTCTGCACTTCACAGGAAACAATGACCAGAACAATGGCCCCCAGATTAAGAAATTATTTGCCCATCACTCATCTGATAAAAGATTAACATCCAGGACATATAAAGCATTAGCAGTATTCTACAAGAAAAATGTATCCGATACTATCAAAAAATGAGAAAAAGAAATAAACAGAAGTTCCTCAAAGAAGAAATACATATGGCCAAAATGCATGTTTTAAAAAATACACTACATCATCAATCATCAGGGAAATGCAAATCAAAACAATGAGCTATCACACCTACAGCATCAAGACTGACACTCAATAAACAAACAAACAAATAAACAAACAAACAAAAATGTAGCATTGAAGAGGTTGTGGGGAAAAGCAGCCTTCATTCACTGCCGTTGGGAATGTCCACAGGACCAGACTTTTGGGAAGACAATAAAGACATTCCTCAAAAGACTACCAATTGAAGTTTTATATGACTCAGCAATTCCTCTCCCTGCAATACATCCCAAGGGTCCAAAGCACAATGCAAGACAGACATCTGCACCCCTGCGTTCACTGTAGCACTATTCATAATAGCCAAAATCTGAAAACAACCCAAGTGTCCAAGAACAGATGACTGGATAGAGAAGCTGTGGCACATACACAGAACACAACGGAATATTACGCAACCATCAGAAAAAGATGAATCAGGCAATTTGCTAAGTGGATGGATCGGAGTGGTATCATGTTGAGTGATGTTAGTAAGAGGGAGAGGGACAACTCAGAATGGTCTCTCATATGTGGGATGCAAAGAAACTTCATAGGAATAACAAATGCCCAAAGACAAGAGAGCAGGAGAAGTGGTCTTCAGCAGGAAGCTTACTGTGAAGCAGGGGTGAGGGGGATAAGTTAGGGAAGGGAACACTAGAATAATGGTGGAGGGGAAAGTGCCTGCCACAGAGGCAGACTGACAAGTGGGAAGGACACTGGGGACTCTGGAGGAGGGACGAAGAACCTGGAGAAGGGGCTGGTGTTGGAAATGGAAAATTGTTAACCTGAGACTTAATACTGAATAACTTTGTAACTATAATTCATAGTGATTGAATAAAAAAAATAATAATTAACACTTTAAGGGATCACCAATGAGCAAAAAATATTTCCAATCTCAGCTATTTCTCGGATTATACTTTCTGAAATGTATGTTTTGGAATAAGTGCCGCCACAGTGAGCACATGGCCGATGCTCTTTATCATGTGCACAAAGGTGCCAGGGATGTGACCCAGTGGCAAAACACTTAGCTGGTATGTGCGTGTCAAGCTCAAGTTGCAGTACGACCAAATTTATATATATATACACACATATATATGTATGTATATATATTATACATAAAAACAAAAAAAAAAAGACTGGCGACAGACGTTTGTCTTTTTCCCCACATACCTGGTATTCAATAAACATCTCTCTCCCCACAAAACACAAACACAAAACAACAACAATCAAAAGAAAACTACCTTGTAGATTTCAAGAGTTGAAAATTCTGTTTTCCTGAGTTTTGGAGATGAGTTTTAAAATACAAACACAAAGTTAAGAGGAAAAAACTAATTCCAGTCATCTTAGGAAATTCCCACTGCATCTGTTACTGTGAAGCACTGACACGATCACGCCAGAGGTCTTGTCTTGTTCAAAAATTAAAAAAAAAATGGAGATGAGAAACAGATATTCGGAGATATATTTTTCCCCTTCCAATTAATTTTTCCCCTTCCTAGAAATTGCCAAAGAACAAAGTGGAGACGATCAGTACTATAACCTGTCATTGTCAACCTTGCCGAGAAATGTTCTTTTATGTTGGAAACTGCGTGACAGAAAGCACACCATCATCTTGCTGTGATTTGTCTAACCATGAGAAGAAATACACACAGAGATCAAAACTTGGCCACTGCTGCCCCAGAGCGTATCACGTCCAGGTAAGTGATGGCAGCATCTCACAGCTGCGTAGGCTGTTGTTTGGCCGGGTAGGAACGTCCATTGGGGAAAGGGAAGCCTATCCTCAGTCCCATACGAAACTGGCTATGAAATGGAGACTTACAAACTGACTAACTTGACTCACCTGGGAACAAGCTTCTATTACATCTAAATGATACCGCTGCAAAACCCCGTGCTTTGTGGCTCAGTGTTGGCTAAAGAATATGGTTATTTCAAAGTTACGAAAAAGTGACTTTTTTTTCCCAACATGAAATCCATCAAATTTCTCCAGCAGGCTGATGTTTCATTTCTAGAGGAAAGCTCAGCCTCGGAGAGAAAAAGAAAAGGAACAGTGAGGAGGATGAGGGGAAGATAACTCACTGGGATTGTGCCAGACAGCCTGGTGCGACCACGTTCTGATTCTCGTCTTCAGCCTGGAGGGCCGTAAGCCCGGCCATGCTGACCATCCCATCACTCGTGTGGCCGGGAAACTGCGGGAGCACTGATAGAATCTTTTCTACCAAGTTGTCTCCATGAGGTCCCACTGCTCCTATTTAAGCAGACAAGAAGACAAAAATTTACAATGACGACCTGGGGGAAGACCCCTTGCAGTCTGGGTCAGTAACTGTGATCTGTAGAGAAACAAAACCCGGGATCAGACAATATCAAGTGATAACAAATCTTTGGCTTTCGATTTCTAAAGTAAGAATGCCAAGCAGCAGGGGGAGGGGGTTGTAAGGCAGAAACGGAGCCAAAGTAGAAGTGACAGAAGGACCCAAAGGCACGCAAGGTCAGTGATGGAGTCTTTTTGGCACTTTGGGGGTAGTCAAGGTGCAGTAACCTTGTTCAGAATTAAAAAGCGCAAACACTATGGTAACCACGTTACACAAGTTACCGTTTTTTGAAGAAAAGGAGGAAAAGAAATTTGGCTTCATGTTTATAACGGTCCTTTAATCTAAACTAACATGCAGGTGGGGATGGAAAGAGCAGGAGTTTAGAAACTTGCCTTGCACATGGGTTCAACCCCAGGACACCATACTAAATTTTTAGGATAGCGATTTTTTTCCTTTTTGTGCTAATGACAATAGAAGGTCCAGAAGAGTGTAGAAATTTGATGAGTAGATCTCCCCTTTTCTGGAATCTTCTCTTCACGTGGTAAATATTATTGGGTACACCCTGTACCCAAGAGGTCTAGGACACTGAACTTACAGTTACAGACTCCCTGAAGTTCTTCCCCGATGAAAGAAAGAATAAATTGAGAAATGGTAACAGTTAACAATAACAGAAGAAGTTAAAGAGTGTGTTCTATGTACTGGTGACTACTGAGATATTTTACATCTATGTATTAACACTTTTACAACAAATGAGGGTCAGAGAGACATTGTATATGTTTCCTCTGCTCAAGCATGAGGTAACTCTGGATTCAATCCCCAGTACTGCAACCCTCAGATTATCACCAGGAGTGAAACCTAAAGTAATGGGCTGGGAGTAGGTCCTGAGCTTCGGAGACTGCCCCAAAAAACACATTAAGAAATAATAAACAAGTTCATTAAATGAACTCAACCCAAAATTCAAGACAAATAACAGTGTTCAGTGCTTTTTAAAGAATGGACCTAAGTTCTCACTCCCAAATTCATCATTGGGGTTTTTTACAATTACTTTTCAGTTATTATTATTATTTTGACTTTTGAGGTAACACCTGGTGCTTTTCAGGAGCTACTCCTGGCTCTGCACTCGGAATTATTCCTGGTGGTGCTCAGGGGACCATAGGAGATGCTGTGGATTGAACTTGGGTTGGCCATGTGCGAGGCACACACCCTTCCTGCTATACTATTGCTCTAGCCCTAACTTGATCATTGTTTGGAAGATTATCATTCCACCAGTGAACAGAACTACCCACAACACAACTTTCCCTTGGACAATTCAGAAAACAAAACCTGGGAGACTTAGGGGCTGGAGCGATAGTACATCAAGTAGGGCAAATGCTTGCCGTGGCTCACCCAGGTTTGATCCCTGGCACCCTTGATGGACACCTCAGCTTGTCAGCAGTGAACCCTGAGTGCATAGCCAGTTATGGCTCCAAACAAAAAGCAGACAAAAAAGATGGTGGACTTAGACATTGATAGAAATATTGATACAATTCTGGCCCAGCTGGTCTTCTCCTCAATGCTCATGCTTTCCCCCTTTTCAGTAAGTAAAGAACAACTCCTGAACCTGCAAATCTATTTCCTTCCAATGATAAATACAATACTCAACTAATATGTTGGGATCTATAAGATGAAATGATTTTTATTCACAAAGCATCCCTGCAATTAGGATTAACAAATATCACTATTGCCTTGCTCAATAGCACAGCGGGTAGGGCATTTGCTTTGCACGTGGCCGATATGGCCAACCCGAGTTCGATTCCTTCGCCCCTCTCGGAGAGCCTGGCAAGCTACTGAGAGTACACACAAGGGTCAGGAGGATTGGTCCATCGTTGCAAGACTGCCTCAAGTGCTCTGGGAGAAGGCAGCTGGAATAGAGAAGGGATCACCAAGCCAGTGATGGTTGGAGGATCGCTTGGGATAGGCGATGTGAGCCGAAAGTTGACCAAGGACCAAACATAATGGCCTCTCAGGATTTGTATTGTAAACCATCATATCCCAAAGTAGAGAGAGAAAGTAAGAAGGAAACTACCTGCCATAGAGGCAGGGGTGTAGTGGAGTGGGGGTGGCGGGAGACATATTGGCGACACTGGTGGTGGAAAAGCTACACTGCTGTAGGAATTGGTTTTTGATCATTGTGTGACTGAAGCTCAAACATTAAAGCTGTCACTATCTCATGGCGATTTAATACATAAATTAGAAACCTAAAACCTCTCAACAAGTCAGTCATAAAGGAACAGACCTCAGGTTCATCACCTATAAGTAACCCATGTCTAACATTATGTTCAATGACAAATTAAAAAATAATAAAAGTAATCACTTTATTCATCTGAACTCAGAGCCACCACAGAACATAAAAACAATGGCCATGTCATGTCTCCTAATGTGTTGCTTATTGTCATAGAGAGCACTGTTAACTTGGTTGCATACCTACATAACAAACCTACAGGTCAAGTTTTCACTTTTTTTCACTTTTGTCATCTTCCTAACCATTTAAACATTATTGATTTCAATGAAATCTCCCATGTGAGAATTTTCTAACTCAGCACCATCATTCCATTACCCTATCCTCCCGCTGATCCCCTTAACAGACAACAATCAGTTGGTATATCTGCTAATAGTTGGAATATCTTTGACTAAATTTGAACACACCTGTTTTCTTTAACATATTTGTTTTAGAGGGTTGGAGTGACAGTACAGTGAGGAGGGCTTTTGGTTTTCACGCAACCGACCCAGGTTCTATCTCTCACCCCATACGGACTCCTGAGCACGCCAGGAGTAATTCCTGAGCACAGAGTTACGAGTAACCCCTGAGCACTGCCAAGTATGACCCCAAACCAAAAAGTAATAAAATAATATATTTGTTCTAGTGTGCCAGAGAGCTGGGATCCCCAACACTAAGATGTAACAGGTGCTCAGTAACTGTGTTAAATATTCAATCCATATCATTCCAATGCAATATATAATAAATTATGTATTCAACCAAATTTTAATCAATATGTAAAACATTTCAGGTTCTATACTGGACAAAAGTACAAAGAAAAATAAAGGTACAAAGAAAAATAAGCCACAGCCTTAGCTTCAAGAGAATCTAAAATAACCAGAGAAATAGTGTAGAGGTTAAGCCAGTCACCTTCAACAATGCTGATCCCTGTTCTTTTCCGAGGTACTTGATTTTCTGAGGTACTTGATTTTCTGAGGTACTATTGTGAATGGGATTGTAATGTCTGCCATGAAGGCTGGGGGAGGGTGCAAAAGGGGAGGTATACCGGGAATATTGGTGGTGGGGAATATGCACTGGTGGAGGGATGGGTGTTTGATCATCTGTGATTGTAATCCAAACATGAAAGCTTGCATCTATCTCACGGTGTTCAATAAAATTAAAAATAAAGAAATAAATAAAAAATAAACAAAATATAAAATGATCACAATAATGCCCAAAATGAGTGTGTGTGTATGTGTGTGTGTGTGTGTGTGAGAGAGAGAGAGAGAGAGAGAGAGAGGGAGAGAGAGAGGGAGAGAGAGAAAGAGAGAAAAAGGGAGGGAGAGAGAGGGAGAGAGAAGAAAAGTGCTTGTCATAGGGACAGGCCAGGGGAAGGTGGCGGGGGGAACCCTGGGACACTGGCAGTGAGAAATATACGATGGTGGAGGCACAGGTGTTGGAAAATTGTATGACTGAAAACCAACCATAAACAGCTTTATGACCCTGTATTGCATGGTGATAAAATTTTTTTAAATTAATAAAGTAAAATATGAATTTTTTAAATTAAAAAAGACAAATAATTTAATCTATTCTGGATTCCACCAAAATTTTCCTAAGGATTTTAAGTTGTAAAGGCAATTGCCATTATAACAAGATGACAGTGATATGGAGCTCGAGAGACAGTACAGTGGATAGAGCATTTGCCTGGAAGGTAGCAGACCCAAGTTTGATTTCATATGGTCCCCTGAGCATCACCAGGAGCAATTCCTGACTGAGGCGTCAGGAGTAACTCCTGCGCATCTCTGAGAGTGCCTCTACCCCCAAATGACAATGACAGTAGCTGAATTAACTGCATGGTTCTTGAAATAACTTAAGGAAAAGGTTCTACTGAAGAAATAATTCTAAAGCATTTATGATATATAAGATACAAAGTCTGCTAGATAAAGGATGGCACATTTAATAAGATATTTTACCTTCCCAGTACAGCATATGTCAAATTTGAAAATCAGAAAACACTGACTTCCATTCAACCATCATAACAAAAGCATTATCTGTACTTTATTCATTTCAGAATCTTTCTATTAAGACTCCAAATGTTGTCAGGGAAGTAATACATGAGGGAAGGCATTTGCCTCACATGTAGCCAACCTCAGTTCAAATCCCTAGCACCACATGTGGTCTCTCGACCACCAGATGGAACTCCTAAGCTGAACCAGGAATAGTCTCAGAGCACTGTTGGGTGAGGTTCAAATCTCCACATCACCCCACAAGTAAAGATAATTGGATGGACAAACAAATGACAGCTCATTCATCTGATCCAGTTTACAAAACATAAAACTTAGCTAACACAACTAAAAAACAAAAAGGAATAATTAACAACTTAAAAAAGAAGCTAAAGGGGCTAGAACTTTAGCACAGTGGGTAGGGTGCCCGCCTTGCATGTGGTCAACCTGGGCTCAACCCTAGAGATCCCATATGGATTCCAGAGTAACACCTGAATATCACTGGGTGTCCCCCCACTCCCCAAAACTAAAGGAACATAAGCCATACAGAGTTTAAAAACAAAAGCCTTCTGATTTTTTAAAAATCAATTAAAAACTGAATTAAAAATATTAAAATCCTGGAGCTAAGAAAATAGCTCAAATAAAAGCACATGCCTAACATGTCAGATCCTGTACCATGAATATCACTGAAAGTATCCCCAACACCAGCAGTTACTGGCCTTATTTTAAAATTATTACATATACAAAATACAGAAAAAAACCAAAGCTCAAGACTGGAAGAATGCAAGCTGAAATTTAATAGTTTCTAAATCTAAAAATTTGTAGCACTCATTTTACAAAAATACTTTCAATTCTAGAATTACAAATTACTGATTCCATGCAACTTTTATAATTCAATTCACCATTAGGGAGGAAATCTTTTCCATGGCTAAGTATTTTTTGAGATATAAATAACAAAGTATTTGTTTTAGCTATTCAACATGACTTGATATACATATACATATATACATATAAACTGCAAAATGCTGATCACAGCAATTTAACATTCATCATCACAGTTTTCATTGTTTCCTTATAAGAATGTTTAAGATGTACAAGTTTTAGCAACTGAAAGTAAAACTTAAATAAGAATGCTTTCATATCATGATATGATAAAAAATGTAAAACCAACAGAATCTACCACTAAAGTCTTAATAATGGCACCCAGTTTTTGATACAGAACTGTTAAAGGAGTAAAGGATGTATTTCAATGGAAGAGTACATGCTTCACATGTATGTGGTCCTGGGATCAATTCCCTGCACCACAAGACTTGAAATTGAAAATTTAAAAACTTACCCATACTGTGGTGCTCCCGTTTTAATGTCTCCGATAGTGACATGAACATCATCCTCATCATCATGACTGTCACGATCATATCCAGTTTCAGTCGCTTTCTATACCAACATAAATAGTAATAAAATAGATTCAATAATCCACCTTCAATATCTAGTAACTGAAAAAGTAACCAATTTGTTTCATCTATGGGTTTAGAGTTATGAAACCAATGTTTCCACTTCTTCTTTGTAACTTTAATGCTTAATAGCCTAAAAAAAGTGATAGAAATGTGAAAAAAGCTTTCAAAAAGTTTTTGTAAGACTACCTAATGTATCTTTATATGTAAAGCTTTCTCTCTTGCAAAAAGGATCTAAGGGAATGTGCTAAGATATCCAGCAGATAGAACCATAAAAAGTAGGTATTTGAAGAACTTTTGGCAAAAGGAATGTGAAGATAAGAGTGAAAAATTAATTATGGAGCTGGAGCGATAGCATCGCAGGGAGGGCATTTGCCTTGCGCACGGCTGACCCTGGATTCGATTACCAGCATCCCATATGGTCCCCTGAGGACTGCCAGGAATAATTCCTGAGTGCAGGGCCAGTGCATCACCAGGTGTGACCCGAAAACCAAAAAAAAAAAAAAAAAATTAATCATACTAGGCACAGTGTTAGGTTGAAAAGCAACAAAATGTTACCAAAGAGTTCACCAGTCATGGCATTCATTAATATCTCGAAGAGGTCTTGCCATAAAATGACCAGGAATATATGTTATCTGAAAAACTAAAATACATCAGCATACTTAGGAAAGTGTTATTCTGGCTCTAGACAGCTATTGTGTCCATAGTATCCTATTAGTTAACTTTTTAAAAAAAAGCATCATTTAAACCAGTATTTATCAATAAGAGACGGTATGAGACCAGGATGTTCCAAGGGGCAACGGGCAGAATTCCCATGGGTGAGAGAAAGTAGGAGACTAGAGGACCATTAGCAGGAGAGGGCAGGCCACCAGGCCACACGTGGAAAAAAAGGCTGGAAGGGGCCAGAGTCTAAAAAAGATGGAAAAACATGAACCTGGGAAAAACATTTTTACCAGGACAAGTTTAATCCTGCAGAGTACCAATCTCTTTCTTTCACAGAAATAATTGAATATATTAAAATCTTCAAAAGACCATGGTAAATTAATCCTGCAAAACATCACTTTGAAGGTGAATGAGGTCAGAGACCAACATGCAAAATAACACCTTGCTTAAAAACAAAACCAAAAAAAGCCAATTATTTCTTAAAAGAACTGTGATAATCTAACAGGTTCAGAACTCAAATGAAAGCAATAAACCTCTGCACACACTCTATTTCATCTGAATACCTTCCCACTATTTCTTTTCACTGTGCATCAAATAAAAATACCTGACAGCGAGATTGTGCAGGATACTCCAAAGTCTAGCTAAATGTAGACTTTCTTCTTAACTAGAAATCTACAGATTTTAAATACGGAAGCGACTGAATTCCAAAGCCTTATGTTACCGGTTTAGGTACACCATTTTCAGCAGCTTCCTCTTCAATCCCAGATGGAGGACTGGCACTACAAATAAAAACAAGTACACATGTCTGTGGTTACTTTTCAGAAGAGACAGAGTATACTACCTAGTTCTGGTAGTTTCTGAAAATTGTCCACACTGAGAAGGTAAAAACAAGTAAGAGCTGCCTGTTTATTCTTCTATTCCTATGCCTTGCTTTAAATAAACATTTCACACTGAAGGTGACATAAAATAGCCTCCAAAATTTGTTAAGTACAGCAATTTTAAAACTTGGCAGAGGTATAATTAAAGGTTTTTAACTTTTAAAATATGCATCAGAATCCATTTGACTTATTCTAAACCATTTGAATACTACCTAAGCGCTATAACCAAATGTAAATGTAGCAAAACAAGTTTCACAATAAATTTGTAATTACTAAATGTTTGATATGCCTGGATTGTGCAAAAATGTCTTGGGTGAAATGAGGTCACATGTAGAAAAAAGTGTACGAAATCCTGCTACAGTATGATTTTGTTTTAAATTATAATTCTGGGACAAAAAAAACAATAGTACTGTGGGTAGGGTCTTGCCGTGCACATGGCAAACCCAGGTTGGAGCCCCATCACCCCACATGGTCCCCAAAGCCTGACAAGAGTGGTTCCACGCATGGCAGAGTGTGGTCCCAAAACTAAAATTCATAAAGCAATTCTGGGGGGCTGGAGTGATAGCACAGTGGGTTGGGTGTTTGCCTTGCACGTGGCTGACCTGAGTTCAATTCCCAGCATCCCATATGGTCCCCCGAGCACCGCCAGGGGTAATTCCTGAGCGCAGAGCCAGGAAGAAGCCCTGAGCATCGCCGGGTATGACCCCCCAAAAAAGCAAAATAAAATAAAATAAAGTAATTCTGATAGTGTGGATTAACCAGTTTCCATTTTCTAGATAAGGAAATTAAAAGCACAAAGCAATTAATTCACAATTAGTAAGAGCTCAGGAAGGCAGAGCCCTAGTCCAGTGGGGACGGTGTTTCCCTTGCACAGCTGACCAAGGTATGATCCCTGGCACTCCAAATGGTACCATGCACGGTACCACCAGGAGTAATTCATGAGTGCAGAGCCAGGAGTAATCCCTGAGCATTGCTGGCTGTGACCCCCAAAAGCCAAAATAAGAGTTCTAAAAATTCTCAAAACTCTTCTTTAATTACTGTTAATTTCTCTGAAACTTGTCATGCAGTTTCTCTAGAAGTCCATTATTCTCTAGCGGTCCTTGGCAACACAATCCTCAAATAAGCAACGTGAAAGGTTGAAAAGTGAAAAACTTGTGAAACTCTCATTGCTCAATTGCTTGATCTAAGGAAACAAAATGCAAATATCATTGCTCGGTACATTTAGTTACCTACTTCTTCAAGAAGCTTCAGCAAGTCCAGCTTGCTTTTCCGTCACCGAGAGTATGTTCGGCCAACACTTAGAAAGGCAGAAACTGTCACCTAAAAGTGGCGGCTGCTGTGTGGCCACGCCAGCTGATTCTACACACCGATGACCCCCGGCTGTTTTCATTCATTGGGGAAAGGAGGATGAAAAAGCACTGGCGGGACCCAGGGGACATTCGGGCCTTCCGTGCGGCCGTCAGGCACCCCATCTCCCGTCAAAGACTTCGAAAAGCCCGACTTTCGGGCAAGAGGCGCCCTTTTCCGCAGGTGCGTCCACGCGCACTGGCCCTCCGGAAAGGAGCCGTTGGCGGGGCGGGGGCGGGGGCGGCGCCGTTCCCGGGGCGCGGGGCGAAGCACTGAGGACGGGAGGGCGGTGCAGGCAGCTCGGAGGCCGGGGAGGGCGTCCCGCAGCCGGGGGACAAGAGGACAGAGCGAGGCGCTGCGAGAGGAGCGCCGGGGAGCATCAGCGGCAGGTACCGGCGGCGGCAGCGGGGGCGGCGGCGGCAGCGGGGACCTGGTTCAGCGCGCGGCGCAGTTTCTGCGCACGCGCAGCGGCGACCCAGTGGCGCGGAGGCGGCGACCTGAGCCTGACTGCGCCTGCGCCTGCGCGCGGCCGAGGCCCCGCCCCCAAGAGATCCCGCCCCGCCTCGCAGCGAGGCTTTCTCGCCCGCGTCCCCGTCAGCTGTGCCTCCCCCCCACCCGCCCTCTGCCTCCCCCCCACCCGCCCTCTGCAAATCCCTCTTGCTTTGCCCATGGGGGCTTCCTTTTGACCTTTTCTTTCTTTTCTTTTGTTTTCCTTTCTTCTCTTTTCCTTTCTTTTCTTTTCTGTTCTCTTCTTTCCTTTTCCTTTCTCTTCTTTTTTCTTTCTTTCCCTTCCTTTTCTTTTCCTAATTTATAATTTATATTATAAATAAATAACAGAGGATCCAGCGGCTTTCAATTTCGCTATCAGACTATTCTTTGAACTCAGAACAAGCCACTCATTGGATGCTTTCGCTGATAGCTCTCTTGGAAATAGGTCAAATTTATGCTCAAGCCAAAATGTGTGCATTCCTTCCAAAACCTGCCCTTTCCTGCTCCCATCCAACCATTTGTTCTAGTGAAAATGTATCCACCCCGAAACCTGTATTTTTGAGTGGGTCGAGTAAAAGGACCTTTTAGCAACAGGCCTACACATAGGAAGATACTGTACTTGTGGCCTAAAAGCAACAACTTTGTCTCATGGGCACAAGAAGGAGTTTATAGGAAAAGAACAGGGATCGGCCTTGTTCAAGGTGACAGGCTTAACCTCTGCACTATTTCTCTGGTTATTTTAGATTCCCTTGAAGCTAAGGCTGTGGCTTATTTTTCATTGTACCTTTATTTTTCTTTGTGCTTTTGTCCAGTATAGAACCTGAAATGTTTTACATATTGATTAAAATTTGATTGAATATATAAATTATAATATTTTGGATTGAATGTTATGGACTGAAGATTCATTTAACACAGTTACTGAGCACCTGTTACATCTTAGTGTTGGGGATCCCAGCTCTCTGGCACACTGGAACAAATATTTTATTACTTTTTGGTTTGGGGTCATACTTGGCAGTACTCAGGGGATACTCATAGCTCTGTGCTCAGGAAGTACTCCTGGCATGCTCAGGGGTCCATACGGGGAGCCAGAGATAGAACCTGGGTCGGTTGCATGAAAGCCAAACGCCCTCCCCACTGTACTATCACTCCAACCCTCTAAAACAAATATGTTAAAGAAAACAGGTGTGTTCAAATTTAGTCAAAGATATTCCAAATACCAACTGATTGTTGTCTGTTAAGGGGATCAGCGGGAGGATAGGGTAATGGAATGATGGTGCTGAGTTAGAAAATTCTCACATGGGAGATTTCATTGAAATCAATAATGTTTAAATGGTTAGGAAGATGACAAAAGTGAAAAAAAGTGAAAACTCGACCTGTAGGTTTGTTATGTAGGTATGCAACCAAGTTCACAGTGCTCTCTATGACAATAAGCTACACATTAGAAGACATGACATGGCCGTTGTTTTTATGTTCTGTAGTGGCTCTGAGTTCAGATGAATAAAGTGATTACTTCTATTATTTTTTAAATTTCTTTTGTCATTGAACATAATGTTAGACATGGGTTTCTTATAGGTGATGAACCTGAGGTATGTTCCTTTATGACTGACTTATTGAGAGTTTTTAGGTTTCTAATTTATGTATTAAATCGCCACGAGATAGTGACAGCTTTAATGTTTGAGCTTCAGTCACACAATGATCGAAAACCAATTCCTACACCAGTGTAGCTTTTCCACCACCAGTGTCGCCAATATGTCTCCTGCCACCCCCACTCCACTACACCCCTGCCTCTATGGCAGGTAGTTTCCTTCTTACTTTCTCTCTCTCCTTTGGGATATGATGGTTTACAATACAAATCCTGAGAGGCCATTATGTTTGGTCCTTGGTCAACTTTCGGCTCACATCGCCTATCCCAAGCGATCCTCCAACCATCATTGGCTTGGTGGTCCCTTCTCTATTCCAGCTTCCTTCTCCCAGAGCACTTGTTGCAGGCTCCCAATGATGGATCAATCCTCCGGGCCCTTGTGTGTACTCTCAGTAGCTTGCCAGGCTTTCCGAGAGGGGCGGAGGAATTGAACTCATGTCGGCCGTGTCGGCCATGTGCAAGGCAAATGCCCTACCTGCTGTGCTATCGAGCACGGCAATAGTGATATTTGTTAATCCTATTTGCAGGGCTGCTTTGTGAATAAAAATCATTTCAACTTATAGATCCAAACATATTAGTTGAGTATTGTATTCATGCTTGGAAGGAAATAGATTTGCAGGTTCAGGAGTTGTTCTTTACTTACTGAAAAGGGGGAAAGCATGAGCATTGAGGAGAAGACCAGCTGGGCCAGAATTGTATCAATATTTCTATCAATGTCTAAGTCCACCATCTTTTTTGTCTGCTTTTTGTTTGGGGCCATAACTGGCTATGCACTCAGGGTTCACTGCTGACAAGCTGAGGTGTCCATCAAGGGTGCCAGGGATCAAACCTGGGTGAGCCACGGGCAAGCATTTGCCCTACTTGATGTACTATCGCTCCAGCCCCTAAGTCTCCCAGGTTTTGTTTTCTGAATTGTCCAAGGGAAAGTTGTGTTGTGGGTAGTTCTGTTCACTATTGGAATGATAATCTTCCAAACAATGATCAAGTTAGGGCTAGAGCAATAGTATAGCAGGAAGGGTGTTTGCCTCGCACATGGTCAACCCAAGTTCAATCTACAGCATCTCCTGTGGTCCCCTGAGCACCACCAGGAATAATTCTGAGTGCAGAGCCAGGAGTAGCTCCTGAACAGCACCAGGTGTAACCCCAAAAGTCAAAATAATAATAATAATAACTGAAAAGTAATTGTAAAAAACCCCAATGATGAATTTGGGAGTGAGAACTTAGGTTCATTCTTTAAAAAGCACTGAACATTGTTATTTGTCTTGAATTTTGGATTGAGTTTCATTTAATGAGCTTGTTTCTTATTCTTTAATGTATGTTTTGGGGCAGTCTCCGAAGCTCAGGACCTACTCCCAGCCCATTACTTTAGGTTTCACTCCTGGTGATAATCTGAGGGTTGCAGTACTGGGGATTGAATCCAGAGTTGCCTCATGCTTGAGCAGAGGAAACCTGTACAATATCTCTCTGACCCTCATTTGTTGTAAAAGTGTTAATACATAGATGTAAAATGTCTCAGTAGTCACCAGTACATAGAACACACTCTTTAACTTCTTCTGTTATTGTAAACTGTTACCATTTCTCAATTTATTCTTTCCTTCATCGGGGAAGAACTTCAGGGAGTCTGTAACTGTAAGTTCAGTGTTCTCGACCTCTTGGGTACAGGGTGAACCCAATGAAAGTTAGCACGTGAAGAGAAGATTCCAGAAGAGGGGAGATCTACTCATCAGATTTCTACACTGTTCTGGACCTTCAATTGTCATTAGCACAAAAAGGAAAAAAATTGCTATCCTAAAAATTTAGTATGGTGTTCTGGGATGCTATTGGCCTGACGTCTCTAGGCTGCTCACTTATTCATTAAATATGTGTTGTTGCAAAGCATGATTGGTGCTGAAAATACAGTAGTAACCAGAGTAGACTCAGTGTCACAGCATATGAAATATTCACTCCAAAGCAGAAGTTGACTGGGTGCTTGGGTGCCTGAAACACGAAGTTCATGTGATTGATCTGTGTAACAGAAACTTAACAATGTATGTCATTTACTTATTTAATAGGGCCACACTCAGGGGCCAGGAACACCACCCTCTGGAAGAATACATAGTGTTGGGAATCAAACGCACTGATGTGAATATGCTGGGCACGTACTCTACCTCATGAGCCATCTTCCCAGCCCTGTCTGTTATTTGAGAGAGGTTAAGCCACACCTGGCAGTGCTCCTCCTGGCTCTGTGCTCAGAGATCCCTCCTGGCATATGTGGCATGAGGGAGTTGAACCGGGTTGGGCCATGTGCAAGGCAAGTTTCTAAACTCCTGCTCTTTCCATCCCCACCTGCATGTTAGTTTAGATTAAAGGACCGTTATAAACATGAAGCCAAATTTCTTTTCCTCCTTTTCTTCTAAAAACGATAACTTGTGTAACGTGGTTACCATAGTTAGCGCTTTTTAATTCTGAACAAGGTTACTGCACCTTGACTACCCCCAAAGTGCCAAAAAGCCTCCACCACGGACCTTGTGTGCCTTCGGGTCCTCCTGTCACTTCTACCTCGGCTCCGTTTCTGCCTTACAACCCCCTCCCCCTGCTGCTTGCCATTCTTACTTTAGAAATCGAAAGCCAAAGATTTGTTATCACTTGATATTGTCTGATCCCGGGTTTTGTTTCTCTACAGATCACAGTTACTGACCCAGACTGCAAGGGGTCTTCCCCCAGGTCGTCATTGTAAATTTTTGTCTTCTTGTCTGCTTAAATAGGAGCAGTGGGACCTCATGGAGACAACTTGGTAGAAAAGATTCTATCAGAACTCCCGCATTTTCCCGGCCACACGAGTGATGGGATGGTCAGCATGGCCGGGCTTACGGCCCTCCAGGCTGAAGACGAGAATCAGAACGTGGTCGCACCAGGCTGTCTGGCACAATCCCAGTGAGTTATCTTCCCCTCATCCTCCTCACTGTTCTTTTTCTTTTTCTCTCTGAGGCTGAGCTTTGCTCTAGAAATGAAACATTGGCCTGCTGGGGAAATTTGATGGATTTCATGTTGGAAAAAAGTCACGTTTTCTTAACTTTGAAATAACCATATTCTTTAGCCAACACTGAGCCACAAAGCACGGGGTTTTGCAGCGGTATCATTTAGGTTTAATAGAAGCTTGTTCCCAGGGTGAGTCAAGTTAGTCAGTTTGTAAGTCTCCATTTCATAGCCAGTTTCGTATGGGACTGAGGATAGGCTTCCCTTTCCCCAATGGACGTTCCTACCCGGCCAAACAACAGCCTACGCAGCTGTGAGATGCTGCCATCTCTTATCTGGACATGATATGCTCCGGGGCAGCAGTGGCCAAGTTTTGATCTCTGTGTGTATTTCTTCTCATGGTTAGACAAATCACAGCAAGATGAGAAAGGTGGCGGTCACATGGGAGCCTTGTGGACAGCAGGTATGAGCCAGGGGTATGGGGGCGACTAAAACCTCATGGGAAGGGGGCGTTTCGGTCCGCCCTTCACGCCCTACCGAGGCCACCAGTTGCCCCCCACTAGCGGCTCTCCAGCACGGCCACGACTCCAGAGCACAGAAACCAATTTCTTAACTATCTGACTTTCAGTATAAATACTTCCAGGGTCAATAAGTAAAATAGCAGAAATCCAAAACCAACATTTAATTCTTGAACCCAGCTGTAGAAAGCAAATCACGTCACAATGCTTTTTCAGCATGTCTGATTTGGGGGGGGGGGGGTTAAACTCTAAATTATAGTGGTGAATCTTTTATTGAAACAATGAATCTAATCAAAGCAGATAGAGTGTTAACTAGAATTCATCTGCCCCACAGGGACTGGGAGGGGTGGGGGGTGGGGTTTTATTGGGGTTCTTCATGGTAAAAAAAAAGTATTGGTAAAGGGAAATGTGTTTGATATTTGCATGACTGAGACCTAAACCTGAAAGCTTTGTAACCTTCCCAAGGTGATTCAATAAATAAAAAAAAAATTTAAAAAAAAAAAAAAAGAAAGAAAAAAAAATAAAGATGATGGTGTGCTTTCTGTTACGCAGTTTCCAACATTAAAGAACATTTCTTGGCAAGGTTGACAATGACAGGTTATAGTACTGATCGTCTCCACTTTGTTCTTCAGCAATTCCTAGGAAGGGAAAAAATTAATTGGAAGGGGAAAAATATATCTCCGAATATCGGTTTCTTATCTCCATGTTTTTTTAATTTTTGAACAAGACAAGACCTCTGGCGTGATCGTGTCAGTGCTTCACAGTAACAGATGCAGTGGGAATTTCCTAAGATGACTGGAATTAGTTTTTTCCTCTTAACTTTGTGTTTGTATTTTAAAACTTATTTCCAAAACTCAGGAAAACAGAATTTTCAACTCTTGAAATCTACAAGGTAGTTTTCTTTTGATTGTTGTTGTTTTGTGTTTGTGTTTTGTGGGGAGAGAGATGTTTATTGAATACCAGGTATGTGGGGAAAAAGACAAACATCTGTCGCCAGTCTTTTTTTTTTGTTTTTATGTATAATATATATACATATATATGTGTGTATATATATATAAATTTGGTTGTACTGCAACTTGAGCTTGACACGCACATACCAGCTAAGTGTTTTGCCACTGGGTCACATCCCTGGCACCTTTGTGCACATGATAAAGAGCACCGGCCATGTGCTCACTGTGGCAGCACTTATTCCAAAACATACACCTCAGAAAGTGTAATCCGAGAAATAGCTGAGATTGGAAATATTTTTTGCTCATTGGTGATCCCTTAAAGTGTTAATTATTATTTTTTTTCAATCACTATGAATTATAGTTACAAAGTTATTCAGTATTAAGTCTCAGGTTAACAATTTTCCATTTCCAACACCAGCCCCTTCTCCAGGTTCTTCGTCCCTCCTCCAGAGTCCCCAGTGTCCTTCCCACTTGTCAGTCTGCCTCTGTGGCAGGCACTTTCCCCTCCACCATTATTCTAGTGTTCCCTTCCCTAACTTATCCCCCTCACCCCTGCTTCACAGTAAGCTTCCTGCTGAAGACCACTTCTCCTGCTCTATGTTTCTCTTGCCTTTGGGCATTTGTTATTCCTATGAAGTTTCTTTGTATCCCACATATGAGAGACCATTCTGAGTTGTCCCTCTCCCTCTTACTAACATCACTCAACATGATACCACTCCGATCCATCCACTTAGCAAATTGCCTGATTCATCTTTTTCTGATGGTTGTGTAATATTCCGTTGTGTTCTGTGTATGTGCCACAACTTCTCTATGCAGTCATCTGTTCTTGGACACTTGGGTTGTTTTCAGATTTTGGCTATTATGAATAGTGCTACAGTGAACGCAGGGGTGCAGATGTCTGTCTTGCATTGTGCTTTGGACCCTTGGGATGTCTTCCAGGGAGTGGAATTGCTGAGTCATATAAACCTTCAATTGGTAGTCTTTTGAGGAATGTCTTTATTGTCTTCCCAAAAGTCTGGTCCTATGGACATTCCCACCAGCAGCGAATGAAGGCTGCGTTTCCCCACAACCTCTTCAATACTACATTTTTTGTTTGTTTGTTTGTTTGATGAGTGTCAGTCTTGCTGCTGTAGGTGTGATAGCTCATTGTTTTGATTTGCATTTCCCTGATGATTGATGATGTAGTGTATTTTTTAAAACATGCATTTTGGCCATATGTATTTCTTCTTTGAGGAACTTCTGTTTATTTCTTTTTCTCATTTTTTGATAGTATCGGATACATTTTTTCTTGTAGAATACTGCTAATGCTTTATATGTCCTGGATGTTAATCTTTTATCAGATGAGTGATGGGCAAATAATTTCTTAATCTGGGGGCCATTGTTCTGGTCATTGTTTCCTGTGAAGTGCAGAAGCTAATTTTAGGTACTAATTTTATATAGTACATTTGTTGCAAAAGCACAGTGGGTTGGGCGTTTGCCTTGCACGTGGCTATCCCTCTCGGAGAGCCCAACATTCTCCTGAGAGTATCCCGCCCGCACGGCATATCATATTCGATATGCCAAAAACAGTAATAACAAGTCTCACAATGGAGACCAGTGCTCACCCCAGCAAATCAATGAACAACAGGAGGACAGTGCTACAGTGCCACCATTTGTTTATATTTTGTTTCACTTGCTTGGTCAGTGGTATTTCCTCCTTTAAGTTGCCTCTAGCTTCAATGTCGTGGAGATTTTCTGTCTATGTTTCTTTTCTTTGTCTTATAGGGTCAAGTCTGATATCAAGATCTTTAACCCATTTTGATTTCATTCTTGTGCATGACATTCGGAAGAGGTCTGAGTTTATTTTTGTGCTCATGGTTGACCAGTTTTCTCAGCACCATTTTATCAAAGATTAACGGACCATATATATACTCAAGGGTCTGTTTCTGAATTTTCAATCCTATCTCATTGATTTATGGGTCTGTCTATATTCCAGTACCATGCTGTTTTAATTGCTGCCGCTTTGTTGTGCATTTTGAAGTTTTACAATGCCTCCCACCTTCTTTTACCCCCAGGATTGCTTTGGCTCTTGGGCAGGGGTTAGAGAGAGAAAATAAAGTGTTAAATTTTAAGGCTGACTGTGAGTACTGCGAGGCGTGAACAGAGCTGTATTCCTGAGTCCAAGTTGATTACAGTAGTCCAAGTCTACTGTACTACCCAGTTGATTCATATTATCAGGAGTGTCCCCTGAGCATTGCTTGGGAGGCTTCTCCACCCCCAACCTCTCAATATGTACAATTACATTCTTACCTTCAAGGAACGATTTTGTCATTGGGGTAGTGATGGTTTACACACTTTTGACAAGAAAGAAAGAAAGAAAGAAAGAAAGAAAGAAAGAAAGAAAGAAAGACCCATAATCATGACTTATGGGTCTGCTATAGATTATAATTTCTGCAAGTTAACTGTTAGTTGAATGTGCACTTGGCAGACCTGTGTGAATCTTGTGGAAATGGTGGTGCTTGAACTCTTTCCATGGATTTAGATAAGGAGAGAAAAGATCCTTGAGAGCAATCATGGCCTCCTAAGCCAGAGAACTTCGCTTCACTACCACTGCCATCATCTCCATAAGCATTTCTCAGGACTGAACTGTGTGCCAAGAGCCCTTGCAGTTTACCTTTGGAAATTCATATGCGTTTTATAATGACTTAAAAATGTAGGTATTGCTCTTCTCCATCTGGCAGGGGAGGAAACTGAGGCTGGGGTGCCTCAACTCACATAGTTTAGAGGAGACAGAACTAGGAATGGAGCCCAAAAACTTGATTCCAGAGCCATCTCTCTCAAATTCTATAGTACCTCTATAGGAGACAGCGAAGAGAAAGGCTCATGAGTAGCTAGAAAGAGACAATGAGATGGAATGGGGTGGGACTGGCTCTTCCCTCCCACAGCGCAAAGAGACCCCAGTCACTGCCCACAAATGGGCCCTCTGACTACTCAACAAACTGCTTCTGCCATGATCCCAGAGACTCAAAAACAAATCTTGGAACCCAGCGGCTTTTGGCAGAAATCCCTCCAGATCTAATTGTTAAGATTTCAGAAATCCAAAATCGTTGTTCATGATCAGCAGTAGAAAACAAATTGCCTAATGTTGCTTTTTCAGCAGATGTGAGTGTTGATGGGTCTGATGTTGAAATATTGAATGTAATCAAAGTAGAGAGAGAGAGTAATGTGGAAACCATCTGCCACACAGGTAGGGGGAGGATGTGGGCTGGGGGGTATAGTGGGGGTTTTGGTGGTGGTAAATGTGCACTGGGAAGGGACGGGTGTTTCATCATTGTATTACCGAGACTTAAACCCAAAAGCTTTGTAACTGCTCTCACGATGAGTCAATAAATAACTTTAAAGAGAGAAAGAGACAGACAGAGAGAGAGAGAGAGATAATGAGATATTAAACAAATACAAAGTTACTGCGTCATTTGATTTTGGGAGTTCTGTCCATTCAGCATAATGGTGACACAAACAACAGAAATTATTCATCTCAGGCAATTGCAGCAGAAATGAATATTGCAAGGTAAAGGTAAAAGGTAAAGGCCCTCCCGTTGATCATCGATTTGCTCGAGCGGGCCCAGTAACGTCTCCATTGGAGACTTTGTTGTTACTGTGTCTGGCATATCCAATACTCTCGGTAGCTTGCCGGGCTCTCCAAGAGGGGCGGAGGAATTGAACTCGGGTCGGCCATGTTGGCCGCTTGTAAGGCGAACGCCCTACCTGCTGTGCTATCAAAGGAAGATTTTTTTTCCAAAGGAAGACTTTTAATCAGATTTTGGAAAGGACAACACAGATCCAAGGATTGAGGATCTAAGATCTCAACAAAGGTTTCTCCAAGGCCTGAATATTAGAGAGGCTGCATTTTAGCCGCTCTCTGTGCGGAGTCCTCAGCATCCTTTGAAGATTCAGGTTTCAATGAATAGGCTAAGATTGGCCTCTCTTGGGTCTTATGCCCACTCTTTGCCCAGCAGGCTTTACAATGCTTAAACCAAGGCTTACATACTGAAAAGCTTTCTATAAGAATTTAACAAAGGTTTATATATTAATACAGGTATATTATAACAAGGGTTTCTATGCTAATTTGACCTATCGTCCCCTTTCAGGAAAAAGAAAAAAATTGATCCATTGCACCCCTGGGAGTACTTGGTGGAGCACGCAGGATCAGGGCCACTCCAGAATGGCCAGCCAAACTTCATCATTTTTCAAATTTTTAATTTTATTTTATTGAATCGCCATGAGATAGAGTTACAAGCTTTCATGTTTGCGTTACAATCATACAATGATCAAACACCCAACCCTCCACCAGTGCACATTCCCCACCACCAATCTCCCCAGTATATCTCCCTTTCCCACCCTCCCCCTGCCTCCAAGACAGACCGTTTCCCCATACTCTCTCTCTACTTTGGGGCATTATGGTTTGCAATACAAATTCTGAAAGGTTATCATGTTTGGTCTTTTATCTACTTTCAGCACACATCTCCCATCCCGACCAATCCCTCTAACCATCATTTTCTGAGTGGTCCCTTCTCTATTCCAGATGCCCTCCCGCTTCTTATCCCCCCACCATGAGGTAAGCTTCCAACTGTGGAGCAATTTTCCTGGCCTTTGTGTCTACTGTCCTTGAGTGTCAGTCTCATGTTATCTCGTTTTATACTCCATAAATGAGTGCAGTCCTTCTATGTCGATACCATTCTTTCTGACTCATTTCACTTAGCATGATACTCTCCATGTCTATCCACTTATAAGCAAATTTCATGACTTCATCTTCTCCTAACAGCTGCATAGTATTCCATTGTGTAGATGTACCAAAGTTTCTTTAACCAGTCATCTGTTCTCGGGCATTCAGGTTGTTTCCAGATTTTGGCTATTGTGAACAGTGCTACAATGAGCGTATAGGTACAGATGTCACTACTTCTGTGCTTTTTTGCACCCTCGGGATATATTCCCAGAAGTGGTATTGTGGAGTCATACGGAAGCTCAATTTCTAGTTTTTGAAGGAATGTTCATATTGTTTTCCAGAATGGCTGGAGCAGTCGGCATTCCCACCAACAGTGAAAGAGCGTCCCTTTTTCCCTACCTCCATGCAAGCACTGGTTGCTTTTGTTGTTTTGAATCAAACCTAATCTTATTGCCCACTGTAATTTTCACCAAGTCCAGGAGCTTGTTGTATTCTTCTGCCAGTTCATTGGCTTTAGTTACTTCTATTCTACTTATTTGTGAAACTGTTCCTTAATTGTCTTTGACCTTCTTATGTATTTAGTTTAGCATAATCACCTCAGTTCCATCTACTTTGTCCCAAATGGAAAAATTTCATTAGTTTGCCTTTGAGTATATCTAGCCCAGCTTCTTCATCCATCCACAGTCATTGGGAATTTAGGTGGAAAAGAGGAATGTTGTATGCTGTTCAAGTACAAGGGGGTGCTTATAAAGGTCACACTTTAGTGAATCGTGAGACTGAAAAAACCTGGCTCTAAAATATGAAGAGAAAATGATAAGGAAAAAGTCTGAGGCAGCAATTTGGAGAAAAATGGTAGTTTCTTTGCAATTGCTTGCAAGACGGAGGATTATACTTTTTTTTATGAAAGAGAAATTAAAATAAATACAGCTTTATAAGTATTTCCATCAAAATAACAATTACTTCTATTGTCTCCAACATCGTTTCCAGAAGCTTCACAAAGAAATGAGTTAGCATGAAAAAGTTAGTACAGAAGTGCAAAAACAGACAGGCTCTCTAGAATTAAATATTTTTCCTGCAATGCAATGATCTTTTTAAATACGTCTAGGGCCAGGACAATAGCCCAAAGGTCTGGAGCACATATTTTGCATGTGGGAGACCAGATACGATTCCCAGCACCCCATGTTCTCCTCAAGAACTCCCGGGAGTGACTCCCAGAGCATCAAACTCTTGGTAGCCCCTGAACACCAGGTATAATCCACAAACCAATCCAAACAAGAAATAAAAGTACCAGTCCAAAATTGTGGCTGTACACACACACACACACACACACACACACACACACACACAAATACACACACATACACACACCACAAAGAGGAAATAAAAACTTATTTCTAATAGTAATTGGGGCAGTTTCCAAGCAGTGTCCAGGAGTTTGAGGGCTACTCTGTGCTATACTCCAACTCAACTGGATTGAGTGGTTCAATGGTCAGGCTACCGGCGTTACATGACAGTGCTGGCATTGAACTCAAGGTCTCATATACAAGGCATGTGCTCTACCCAGTGGAACCCTATCTCCAGCCCCCTTCCTTTTTGTTTTTCATTTGATAAATATCCCCCTGGAGTACTTCAAGAATCTAATTGCTGTCCTTGCATATAAATTTAAAAATAGACTGTCTTTTGTATAGCTATATGTTTGTCTGGTAGTTGCTCTCAGGGCATGGTAATGGTAGGACCATGATGGTCATTAGGGTGATAAAGGAAGTTCTTCATTGGTCAGGATTGTAATATAAATTTTAACTTGGTGTAAATTCATTGGGCTCATTATTTACTGATGGGCTTTCTTTCCTGGATGTGTGGTATGCTTCAGTAAAAATCAGATTAGTGAAAGGAATTGATTGATAAACACAGAGTCCAATGACCATATTACTTTTTTTTGGTTTGTTTTGGGGCCACACCTGGTGATGTGGAGGGTGACTCCAGACAGTATGCTCAGAAGTTACTCGTGTCAGCGCCCAGGGGACTACATGGGATGCCAGGGATTGAAGATGGGGACGCCATGTGTAGGACAAGCACCTTACTTCGGTATTTTTTTCTCCAGCCCCACCAAGAGACAGTACAGTGGATTAGGTGCTTGCATTGGCATGTGCCCAACCTGGGTTTGATCCTCAGTACCCCATATAGTTCCCTGAGCACTGTCAGGAATGATAGTAGATTACAGAGCTAGGAGGAGTAAACCCTGAGCACTGTCGGGTATGACCTCCAAAACCAAATACACATACACACTGAAAACAAAAAAGAATGCAGTGGTTTGGGCCAAACACCAGAAAGAGTTTGGGAAACTTAGCAGGAGAGATCTAATATTTAGGAAGTCCATTTGTCTAAAACATCACGGGTGGAAATATGAAAGTGAACCTTTTAACACACAAATGTATCATTTCATTTATTTAAAATGTTTCAATTCACTGTTGTGTGTCAGGTAATTGATGAAGAGCACACCTTTGTTTCCATGGACCTTGTTCTAATGGAGACTGACAGAAAGCAATCAGATAACAAATGGAAAATAGTGTCAGCAGAAGACAAGTACAGTGAAGCCAGTAAAGCAGGATTAAGGGAATGGCTTAAGTAAAGATAGAAAGTTAGAGGGAAATTTTCTGCCATAGTGGCAGGGGGAGGGGTGGAGGATACTGGGGACATTGGTGCTGGAAAATGTGCACTGGTGGAGGGATGGGTGTTAGATCACTATATAACTGAATCTCAAATATGAAAGCTTTGTAAGTGTAGCTCACGGTGTTTCGGTGGAGAAAATAAAAAGGGTAAGGGAATGAAGAATGACTAAAGAATGTGGGATAGTAAGGAGGAGATTGGACAAGATACAAAAGACATTTCTGGGACCATGTCTTTCAAGCAGAGAACACTGAATTGCAAGCCTTGTCTCTATCTAGGAATAGAATATTCCCATTGGACTGTGGTTCTGTGGCAGAGCATGGTAGGCTTGACTATGAAGTGCTGGAAAGGGTTTTCAGGGTTCCAGACCCCTCAAATCGAGGGCAGTTGAAGTTAAGGGCGAAGATTTTTGGTTTCAGAGACATACATAGAAATCAGTACAGTTAAATTTACATATATGTGTGTGTGGCGGGGGGGGGGGGTACACAGAACATAGAAGTACATTTCTTTTCCAGTGAAGATACTGCGGTGTTAATCTGCTTTCCCCTAATGACTAATGATATCAAGCATCTTTTCATATACTTATTTTCCATCTGTATATCCTCTCAGAGAAAATGTCTTTTTACATCTTTTGCCCGATTTCCATGTTGGAACACAGAGAAAATCATCTTTGATCCCCCTAGGCTTGCTGAGAAATAATTATCAGACAGAGAAAAGAAAAACAGGTAAGGTTTTTGTTGATAACACATGGTTTTGTTGTGTTTTTGGTTTTAGGTGACACACGGCCACGTCCAAGGGGTATTCCTGACTATTCTAAAAATTACTCCTGGCAGGCTCAGGAGACCATATGGGATGCTGGGCATCCAACCTAGGTCTGGCGCATGCAAGGCAAATGCCCTACCCATTGTACCATCACTCCATGCTACACATTTATTTCCTGTGCAGATGAGAGAGACCCCACTGAATTGAGTAATTCACTCACAAGACTTTTTTTTTCCCTTTTGGGTCACACCCGGCAATGCACAGGTTCCTCCTGGCTCTGCGCTCAGGAATTTCCCCTGGCGGTGCTCAGGGGACCATATGGGATGCTGGGAATTGAAGCCGGGTTGGCAGCGTGCAAGGCAAACGCCCTACCCGCTGTGCTATTGCTCCAGCCCCTCACAAGACTTTTGAGGTTATGATCGTAGCTTAGTTCAAACAGAGAGAACTCTGGGAAGGAGCATGCCAGATCTCTCAGGGAGGCTTTTGAGGAAAAGGCATATTCATAGTAAAAGAGAAGGTCTTCCTTGTCCTGGAAAATGTAAGATTGCTTTCCCAGGAAGGAGTTGCCTTTAATGGCAAGACTTACCTGTAAACAGCCTTCACAAAAGGCTACCTCCACAGGTTCTTCCACAGTTCCGTTCAGAAGACGCTTCTTCAGACTTTCCTTGTTTTGCCTTTTGCTTATACATGTGTAATAACACTTTCCCACCGTTGAATCTCTTCAGACATGAATCAGATATATTTTCCTGTGGTCTGGATCTGTTTCTGGGCTCTCTGTCCTGTTCCATTGATCCATATGTCTCTTTCTTACAGTTTTGATTACTTTAGCTCTGTGGTGGGTCTCAATCAGGCAGACTGATTACTCTAACTTTGGCTTCTTTTTTGGTATGTGTGTGTGTGGGGGGGGGATGGGATGGATAGGGGAGAGGTTTGAGCCCTACTGTTGATGCTGTTTCTGACTCAGTGCTCAAGGGACCTTATGGTTCCAGGATGGAGCTGGGGTTGGACTCACGCAAGCCAGTCAATCACCAGTTCTACCTGTTAGGCCCCTTATTTCTACTGTTAAGGGAAGTGTTTCTTAATAATTTAAAATGACATTCACTGTAGGCTTTTTTGTAGAGATCTTTGTCAGGTTAAGAACATTTCTCAGTTAACTAAGACTGTAAAAGCAAATCCTGAATGGTTGTTAAAGTCTGAGAAGTATCCTTCCTGTTTCTATTAAGAGGATTGTTTGGTTTTTCTTTTTGTCTATTAATTGGGCACATTGCTTTGATAGATATTCAACTAAGGAAATCATTTGCATATGTTCTGCATAAACTCACCTCTGTACCGATTTGCTCTTTTCTCATTCTTCTCTCCCTCCCCTATTTTGGTATTTTCTTTCTTTAGATCCTCCAGGTGCTGGAGCAATAGCACAGCAGGTAGGGCGTTTGCCTTGCAGGAGGCCAACTGGGTTAGATTCCCAGCATCCCACATAGTCCCCCCCCCCCCCTCCCCCCCCCCCCCCCCCCCCCCCCCCCCCCGAGCACCACCAGGAGTGATTCCTGAGTGCAAAACCAGGGGGCACCACCAGGAGTGATTCCTGAGTGCAAAACCAGGGGGCACCACCAGGAGTGATTCCTGAGTGCAAAACCAGGAGTAAACCCTGAGCATCGCCGGGTGTGACCCAAAAATAAAATTAAAATAAATAAATAAATAAAATGTCAAAAAGAAAAAGAAAAAAATGATAGATTGAGAAAACTACTCTTTGTTCACTAGTTTCACATCCACTGAACATTTTTGGGCTGGAGCGATAGCACAGCGGTAGGGCGTTTGCCTTGCACGCAGCCAACATGGCCGACCCGAGTTCGATTCCTCCGCCCCTCTCGGAGAGCCCGGCAAGCTACCGAGAGTATCTCGCCCGCACGGCAGAGCCTGGCAAGCTCCCCGTGACGTATTCGATATGCCAGACACAGTAACAACAAAGTCTCCAATGGAGACGTTACTGGGCCCGCTCGAGCAAATCGATGAACAACGGGAGGGCCTTTACTTTACTTTTACTTTAGATCCTCCAGGACTGATCTGAGGGCAAACTAGCAGCCAGACACCTTTTCTGAAAAGAGCCGCAGTTCCCGCCAAATTGACAGGCCAAGGTGGAGTTGGGGCTGGGATTTGGAGGAAATCTGGCAACACCTGTGGAGGAAAGTTGACGCTGGTGGAGGGATTGGTATTGAAGTATTGTATGCCTAAAGTGCAATTAACAGCAACTGTGTAAAGCATATGTCCTTAATCACTACTTTTTAAAAATTTTATTAGTGAAACACCATGAGGTACAGTTGTAGACGTACAGGTTTTTGTGCTTGGGTTTCAGTTATACAATGATTGAGAACCCATCCGTCCACCAGTGCCCATTCCCCACCTCCAATGCTCCCAGCATCCATCCCACCCTCTGATGTCAGTGGGCCCCACGCGTGACTTATGTGAAACGGGGAGGAGAAAGACGTTCACTTTCTTCCCAACCGCCTCTGCCACCCAGGACCCAGGACCCAGGGTTACTGGGTTCTTGTCTCGCCTTGCAGAAAGGAATTTCAGGAGTAGACAAGCAGTGAAACACATAGATTTTATCTGGAGGATTTTTTTAAAGGTGTGTGTGTGGGGGGGGGGAGAGAGAGAGAGGGAGAGAGAGGGGGGGGGAGGGAGGGAGGGAGAGAGAGAGAGAGAAACAGTAACGTACTCAAGAGAGAACACAGGCTTCTCCAAGGACGAAGAGAGAGAACCCCTACACACATCCTAGCATTAGACAGAAAAGCATGAAAGTACACATCTCAAAGGGGGAGATGCGGGCTACACATGTGCTCGGGCACCACATGTGCTCCGGCACCACATGTGCTCGGCCACGTGGGCGCAAGCAGCACATGGGCTCAGGCAGCATATGCGCGCCCTCCTTTGTTCAAGGTGGCCTTTATAGGGTTTCTCCAGCCTGCCCCCACATGAAGCTTCTTCCCAGGGAAAAGTCCATTGCTAAGGAGGTCACCAGGAAGGTTGGGAGGGTGATAGTCTTCTTTGGGCTGAATCACTAAAGTTAATCAGATTAAAGGGGAGGTCCAAAAAGAGGAATTTCATGGGGAGGAGGCCTAAATCCTCAGGGTCTGCCATGGTCTTATCAGGCCTCTGTTTTCTGTATCCACAAGGTGGGTCATTCCTAGAATTCTTCTTCCATGAAACTTTGTTTCATTGCAAAGGGCCTTTCCCTATCTACCAGCCTACAACACCCCCCATCCCACCCCACCCCTGTGGCAGGGCATTCCCTTTTGTTCTCTCTCTCCTTTTGGGTGCTGTGGTTTGCAAGAGAGGCATTGAGTGGCCTTCATGTTGGGTCTATAGTCTACTTTCAGCATGCATCTCTCATCCTGGGAGGATCCTGCCAAGACCCTTTCGTTGGTGTTCCCCTCTCTATCTGAGCTGCCTTGTCCCCCAGAATGTGCAGCTGGCCTCCAAGCCCCGGAGTGAACCTCCTGTACTTGTCTCGGTTATTTTATTCATGGGTGTTGGTCTCCATTTTTGTTACTTTATGTTCCCCAGATGAATGCACTCTTTCTATATCTGTCCCTCTCTTTCTGACTCATTTCAGTTAGCATGATACTCTCCTCTTAATTAAAAATTTTTCAAACATAAGAGAAACTGGCTTTCTAGAAATGTTTTTTGAACAGAAGTGTCATAGAAGCTTCTGCTCTGAACCGCAGCAGAAACCCCTCACCTGAAAGTTGGATTGTACGAAAGCCTGCCCCATCTGGTTGTGAGAAGTGAAAGGCAATGAAAGTCAAAGTCATGGGTGATGCTTAGCATACCAACCTTAGTGGGCCAGTGCATCCAGCCCCGGACATGTGTGCACAGCCTGCCTCACACATCCCTGTTCGTGGAAAAAGCCAAGACTTGTGCCCACGTCCGCCTCAGTCCCTGCCTCCTGACCATCTCTGGAGCTTCCTGCTGTGGCTCTGGGAGTTTTCCTGTGTCTTCTGATTTGAGAATTCATGAGTATACAAAACTCCTTTCTTCATGGCTATCATGTCCACATCTGGCTAGAGGCACAGCAGCCATTTAGCGGTATCTAGAAGTCTGAAGGCACCATCAGGCTGCTGATGCACTCGCCTCACAGGTATAGATTGACCTGCTGGCGGCACCATACCCTATCAAAATGCATATTTTTTTTTATAATGCAGATTCTAGAATGCAGTGCTTGGGCCTAGCAGTGCTTGGGCCTAGCAGTGCAGAGGAGCCACCAAGGTCACATCCAGCAGTACTGGTGGGGAGGACCTGTGGCGTCAATGATGGAGCCAGGCCTTTGTCTATGCCAAGCATGTACTCTCTTATTTTAGCAACAGCCCTGCCCCTGAATTTAAACATTCTTACAGTAAGTCAGTGTTCTCTCTCTCGGTACAGTTATACTTGTAGTCTTCTGACTCCTGATTAGCCTGAGCATTGTTTTTTAATCTTGTTTTGTTTGGGGACCACACCCAGTGATGTCCAGGAGTTACTCCTGTCTGTGCACTTAGGACTTTCTTTCTGGTGGTGCATGGGGGAACCATATGGGATGTGGGAGATTGAACCTGGGTTGGCTGCATGCAAGGCAAGCACCCTCCCTGCGATACTATCATTCCAGTTCTTCCTGAACATTTTTATCATAATTTTTTTTGCTGTTTATGTCCTCCTTCCTATACTTTGCATATTCGTTTTATTTGTGAATAGTAGATAAGGGCTTTTGTTTTTTCATTATTGCTGTTGAAAACATGTCTTAGCATGTCTGGTCAGGGCATATAAAAAGGAAGTTATATCAAGAGTGAAAAGGAAGAATCAGGAATGTCATTATTGACAGATAATATCACTGCCCCAAAATCCCGGAGAAGCAATGAACCACAGCAAGGAGCAAGAAAAAGAACATGAAAGCAATTTGCTAGACATGTGATCAGTAGTCAAAAGTCAAGCATATTCCTATAAGCCAGCGAGAGACAGATAGTTGACTTTTCAAAACTTCAATTCACAGTGGTATTAAATGTTATATTGTTATAGTATTCTTATTACCATATATAAGTGTTATATTAGATGTTTTAAACTAGTTAAGAGGAGTTCTTTTCTAATTCTAAATGGCTGAATATTTTTAATTGTTTTATTACAAATGTGTGTTAGATTTCCTCTAATGCAGATTTCGCACCTTTCAGATGTACATGTAATTTTTCCCATACTATGTTAGTGTGGTGAATTATCACTTGATCACTTGATATCCCATTACTCATTGATTTGCTCGAGCGGGCGCCAGTAACGCCTCCATTCATTCCTGTTGCATGCTAGCGTAGCCCAATGCCATCTGCTCGTTCTAGGAACACAAAGAGCCTCAAACCGATCATTCAGGGTCTTGACAAAGAAGTCTGACCATCTCGTAGGTGGGTGGCCACGCGATCTTTTGACGTGGAATCCAGTCGGTAATGGCTCTAGTCCATAGTGGTCGTCTCTAAATCTCCTTACGTGTCCAGCCCATCTGATTTTCGATGCCTTGGCCAACGAGACAGCTTCCCTGACTCTTGAGCGTTGACGGAGGTCGGAACTCTGGATTCTTTCTCTCATTTGAGTGAAGCGTGATACTCCAAGCATAGCTCTTTCAATTCCTCTTTGAGAGACTCGAATAACGTTTGTATCCTATTTTTGTAGGGCCCAGGTCTCTGAGGTGTATGTTAATGCAGGAAGAACAGTGGAATCTAAGAGATGTGCTTGGAGCTGGAGGTTCTTCGTCCTCTTGGTTATTTCCTCAACGCTCTTGGAGGTGTTCCAAGCCACTCTCTTCCTCCTACGCAACTCAGGTGCCAGGTCATTTGTCATGTTGAATTCTCGACCTAGGTACGCATAGCTGGTGCATTCGGAGATGGTCGTTCTGTTGAGAGCGAATGGAATGTCAGGAACAAGACTGTTTCTCATGAGCATTGTCTTTGTGAGATTCAGCTCACGGTCGAAGTTGGTCAGCATTTGTGCCGCTTGGCTGATGTTTGGTGTTATTAGAACGCTGTCATCAGCAAAGCAGAGGTGGTGTAGTTGCCGACCAATCATCTTCACTCCCATTCCTTCCCATTCCACTCGCTGCATGATGTTCTCGAGGGTGGCACTGAAGAGTTTCAGTGAAATAGTATCACCCTGCCAAACCCCTCTCTTGACATCGATGATCACTTCTTTGTAGGATGGTGAGATCCTGGGAGCAAATCCATAACACAACTCACAGAGGATCCTGATGTATTGAGTTTGAACGCCCTGATTGGCTAGGGCTTCAATGACCGCTTCCATCTCAACAGAATCAAAGGCCTTCTTTAAATCAGTGAACGTTAGACAGAGCGGCATCTTGAACTCCCGAGAAACCTCAATGAGCATGGTTATCGTGTGGATATGGTTGATGGTGCTGAATCCTTTGCGGAACCCGGCTTGCTCGCATGGTTGTCCTTCATCTAGTGTTCTGCAAATCCTTTTCAGGATGACTCGAGTGAACAGCTTCTAGATGCCAGACAATAGGCAGATTGGGCCATAGTTGCCAAAGTCGTGGATGTCTCCCTTCTTGTATAGTAGTACAGTCCTGCTGGTTTTCCATTGGGACGGAACCTTGCATTCAGACAGGTAGCGTGTGAAGAGCCCAGCCAGTGTCTTAATGAGTATTGACGGTAGGTTCTTCAGGTTTTCAGGTTGACCTTGTCTGGGCCAGGTGCTCTCTGATTCTTTACTGATGAGATGGCATGTTGGATTTCGGAAGGGAGATCATTGGGAACGACATATGCAGTGGTGAATTATAATTAGAATTATTTTTTATTGTTAGATAGTTGTTATTGAGGACTTGGTGTAAGTTCATCTTGTTCAGACATATATCATTAGATTTAGTTCACTAATATTTTATTCTTTTTTTTTTGCATTTGTGTTCCTAAATGAGATTAGCTTAACATTTTCCTTTAGTGTACTACGATTCTTTGTTTTTTGATTTTGTTGTTATTGTCGTTCTTGCGTTGGGACCATACACAGCGGTGTTCATTCCTTAATCTTGGCTCTGCACCAGGGATCACTCCTGGCAGTGTTTGGGGGACCATAGTGGGTGCTGGGGATAGAATCCTGGTGGGCCGTAGGCAAGGCCATTGCCCTACCTGCTGTACTATCACTCCAGCCCCTACCATCGTTAGTTTAGTAAAAGAACAGTGAGTTGCGCATTTTGTTCATTCTACTACTTACATAAAGAGAGGAACTATTTGTTGCTTGAAAGGGAAATAACCGTGCAGAATCACTAGGACCTATTATATTTTCTTTTTTTTTTTTTTCTTTTTGGGTCACACCTGGCAATGCACAGGGGTTACTCCTGGCTTTGCACTCAAGAATTACTCCTGGCGGTTCTCAGGGGACCATATGGGACGCTGGGAATCAAACCCGGGTCAGCCGCGTGCAAGGCAAATGGCCTACTCGCTGTGCTGTCGCTCCAGCCCCAATTTTCAAATATTTTAAAATCGTTTTCAGATCTTTAGATTTTTGTCTCCAATTGAATTTCTTGATTACTTACATATCCTTTACACTCCTGTTTCTTCTTGAGATTATTTTGTTCATTTCAATTAGCTTAAATTCGACACCTATATTTTCAAATTTTTACCAGTATAAGTTAAAATAATTAAAAAGTTCCTAGTTAAGGACATAGTTGGAATCCTTTTGTTGGGAAGAGGGATCCAACAGCTCTCAGGAGGTTCTGGGGCCCCTCATGGTGATTCTTAGCCAACTAGGCCAGCAGTTCAGTACAAGAACCCGAAGAGCTGGTGATTCCTGGTGGTGCTAGAAGGACGTTATGGGCTGCCAGGGATCAAACCTAGACTGGTCACATGCAAGGCAAGTGCCTTTCCCACTGTACTACCTGTTTGGCACTTGGTTTGCTTATTTTTAATCCTATCTTTAGGTTCTCATTTCTTCTATGAACTTTTTTTTAATGTATACTAAAGTTCTTATTGTGAAATATAGAAATTTAAGATTATGAAATTCTTTCTAAAATCTATTATAGCTTTGCCCCCAGATTTTTGTTTCTGTTGTGATTCAATTCTAAATCCTTCACAGTTGCTGGTTTTTTTTTTTTTTTGGTTTCTTGTTTTATACTACATAATTTTTTTGGTTTATTTATTTGTTTGGGCTGGAGCGATAGCACAGCGGTAGGGCGTTCGCCTTACAAGCGGCCAACATGGCCGACCCGAGTTCGATTCCTCCGCCCCTCTCGGAGAGCCCGGCAAGCTACTGAGAGTATCTCGCCCGCACGGCAGAGCCTGGCAAGTTACCCGTGATATATTCGATATGCCAAACACAGTAATAACAAAGTCTCCAATGGAGATGTTACTGGGCCTGCTCGAGCAAATCGATGAACAACAGGAGGACCGTGACCGTGATTTATTTGTTTGGTTTTTTAGAGCATTACAAAGCGGTTCATGATTGGATTTCAGTCATACAGTATTCCAACACCCGTTCCTTCACCAGTGTCCCCCCACGTTCCTTCCCATCACCCCAAACCCCTTGCCTGCCTCTTTTGGCGGGCATTTTCTCTCTCTCTCTCTTTCTCTCTCTCTCTCTCTCTCTCCAATTGTGGTTTGCAATATTTAACTGAAATGTTATCAGGAATATCCCTTACCTACTTTTAAGCCTCACATTCCCAGCTATTATTGTCATAGTGGTTTACTACATTATTCTTTTAGTTTATAAATGTACAGTGTCTTTTAAAAATATTTATTTATAGATGATTATTGGATTGAGGTTGGAATGTATTTTGCATGGTATAATTTCCTTATTTGTGGGCCTTCCTTTGTATGTGAGAAGGTTTTATAAACGTTGTTCCGTATGTGCCGAAAGAATGTTTATTTTCTTATTGTTGCCTTTTGGCTTCTAATCGTTATATAGTGTTCACATATTATGTACCTTCAAATGTGCATTATTATAAACACTGTAGCACTGTCCTCCCATTGTTCATCGATTTGCTCAAGCAGGCACCATTAACGTCTCCATTGTGAGACTTCTTGTTACTGTTTTTGGCATATCCAACAGGTCACAGGTAGCTAGCCAGGCTCTGCCGTGCAGGCAGCATACACTCAGTAGCTTGCTGGGCTGTCCCAGAGGGGCAGAAGAATCAAACCTGGGCCAGCCGCATGCAAGGCAAACGCCCTACCCGCTGTGCTATTGCTCCAGCCCCACTGGTTATTTCTTTGGGAACTCATTCCCATCACTCTCTCCATCCACTCTTCACTTCCCTGGCCTAAGTAGAATCTCTGTGAGAGAACAGAATAGGTCTTTTTGCATGTTCAGTTATTGCATTTCCCTTATTTGCTGTAAACTCAGTGTTTTTGACAGTTTAACCACTAAGGCTTACAAACCTGAGTATTGTTCAAAAGACTTCTTTTTGACTCAGGTTAGTGAAAATGACAGAAAAGATATTTATGTGCTCAAGAGTATTGTTGGGAACATCTTCGCATGCTTGTTAGTAGTGAATTTTCCTTGTTTGGGTTTTGACACACCCAGCAGTGCTCAGGGGGACCATGAAGTGCTGGGGATGGAACCCAGGATCTTCCTCTGGTCTCCTCCCCCGATACAGACCATGCCCTGGCCCTTTTGACCCCCTCTCTGGCCTCTAGAGTGAATCTTTATTAGAAGCCAAAAGAGATACGCATCTAAGCGCCTTTGATCTCCCATTGTCCAGGTCTCAATATCACAGTAGTTTTCAACTCTCAATCACCTGCGTGCTGATAATAAATTCAGATTTAAGACGTAGAAAAGACCAAATTTGCAGGCCAGAAAGATAGTCTAGGCATTAAAGAGTGAGCCTTGCATGTGGCGAAATGCGGATCACCCCCTGGCATCACCTGTTTCTCTAAGCACTGAATGTGGGTGCCTACAGGCCCCAAAGCCTTGGTGCTCCTGGGCCAGCACCCCCACATTCTCGGGCTTCTTAGTAAACCACCAGCTCCCTTCATTTAAAATCACTGGGAGGGGCCTCCAGATTCCTGAGCACTGATTCACAGCTTCTCCCTGCACCTCCTCTTCCTCCCACACCAAAAGAATTAAAAGGCAGGTGTAGCGGAGAGTACAGAGGTTAAGGTGCATGACTGGGAAGGGGTTGATGCTTATTTCACCCCTGGCCGCACACGATCATCATGGAGTGTAGTCCTGGGAGCCTCAGGCACCACTGGCGGAGCTGGGAAAATCATTAGCCCCCGAAAGACATGAGCAGTGCCTCTTCCTTTGGCCCTTGCACTTAACATACTTTATAAATATAAAGGTGTTGTCGATCTCCAGTCATTTCTGTGTGCAAATTTATGCGTCCAAAAATCCAACTTAGAAATGAATTTTTTGTTTTGTTTGGGGCACACCCAGAGCTCAGAGTTTACTCTTGACTCTGTCCTCAGAAATCACTACTGGCAGGGCTCAGAGGACCTTCTGGGGTGCCAGAGATCAGACCTGGGTCAGTGATGTGCAAGGCAAGCACCTTATCCTCTGTGCCATCATGTCTGCCCCAGAAAATGATTTTTCAGTAAAATATAAATGAGTTCTAAGGCCACTAGTATGGCCACCTAAGCTATTTGGAGGGAACTGTTTGCTTCAGGATTGTTTTCCATCCTTTAACTTTGGGTCTGTGTTCACTCTGAAGGTTCAAATGAGTTTCTTGTAGGCAGCAGAATGTTGGGTTCAGTTTCTGAATCCATTTTGCCTCTCAGTGTCTCTTGATTGGTGCGCTTAGACCATTGATGTTAAGAGAGGTTATTGGTAGAGGGTTTTGTGCCATCTTTCTGTAGGGGCTTGTTGTGCTCGTAGGGGGTTTTCTTCTCTTATAGAAGCCCCCTTAGTCCTTCTTTTAAGTTGGTTTTGAGTCTATGATGTTCCTGAGCTGTTGTTTATCCATGAAGTAGTGTATGTTTCCTTCCAAGTTTGAATGAGAGTTGAGCTGGATAGAGGATTCTTGGTGAGGCGTTCATTTCATTGGGTTTTTTCATTATATCCCCCAATGTAGACGCGTGCGAATAGCCTGGCAGTTTTGGCGCTCTGGTGGTCAGTAGCTTGGGGAACATGGCACTTAGGGGGGTGTCTGGACTACCCCCCAGGGACTTCAGTGGTGGGCTAGCATGAGGGGCCGCCCTTGCTGCGTGGCCAGGGTTTCTCCTCACCTTCTCTTCCCCTGGGCGGTCCTGGGGTTTGTGTGTCCGGCACTGGCATTGGATTCCCTGGGCTGGCCATCCGCCTGGTAGGCATCAGCCAAGTCCCTGAAGGCGAGTGCTGGTACCTCAGTCACTCTCTACACTGCAGGGGCAGGAACCAGGCCTTCCTTCCTGGTGCTGGCCCGGGAAAGTGGAGAGTGCCACCGTGTGGTTGCAGAACGCTGTGTGAGTTGTCCTGGCACATGTTAAGGCCTGTCACCCTGTGCTCCCCCGCTAGGACTGTTTGCTGGTCAGCCCCAACAACCACCCACTCGGGAGCACTTGGCGATGAGTCTTGTAGTTATGGGAGTGGGTAAGTGGGTCCTGGGGAGGCTACTGCCAGGGTGGGCACAGGAGCCATTGAATCTGTTTCTTCTTTCTGCAGGTGCCAGATCACTGAATTTTGACCATTTGGGACACTCCTGGACCCAAGGAACTGTGACCTCAGAGCAGCACACACACTTTTCCCATGCGTGGTAGGTGCACATTCCCTCCACATTCTCTTGATTGGAGAGCAGAGAGTTGGTTATTTCACAGCTGTGGATACGGACCCCAAGGAGAACCCATCATCTCTGTGCCGCTTCTTTGAGTCTCATTCCTTTGAGCCTCCTTAAGGTGCCTCCCAGATCCCCCTCCTTGAGACTGGACTCCTCAGAGATGCCAGGAAGTCCTGAGGTGCCAGGACTGGTTTTCTCCTTCAGCAGCTGTGTGTAATGGGAGGAGCTCTCCGGAGGCTCCTCTGATGAAGTGTGACTTCACTTCCCTTTCTCGCCGACTGGAGACACCTGCCCTGTGCCTCTATCGATTTGTGTGGTGCTGGGGATCAAACCCAGCCAGCGCGTGAGTCACTGGCGACAGGAGAGACAGTCATGGCAGGGAAGGGGCTGGGCCTGGCCTTCCACAGCTCACATTGTACATGCAGGGCCCAAATGCTCAGAATGTCTTGAACAAAGAATGCTGGGCTCACCAGAGGCCCCCACGCCAAAGATCAGAGCTGGACCCCTTCCTCAGAACACGTGCACAAGTGAGCTCAGAGTGTGAAGTGGCATGAAAAAACTGAGGTGACAGGACTGCAGCAATAGTATAATGAGTAGTAACGCCGCTTGCACTTGCCTTGTGTCCAACTGACCCGGGTTCAATCCCCCACACAACATATGTTGCCCCGCGTCCTGCCAAGAATGATCCCTGAGCTCAGAGCCAGGAGTAAGCCCTGAACTCCACTGACTGTGGCCCAGATCCCCGATAAATTCAGCTTTGAAAGTTCGTAAAGAACAGAGTCAGTTTCGCAGTTGCTGAGGACAGTAGCATAGAGACCAAAACCAGGCTAGTTCAGGTGGTCATCCTCAAAAGGAAAACGTTGTCAGTTCCTGCGGTGCCATCAGGAAAGTAAAAACACGTCCCAAGGCATACAAAGTTTGGCCAGAGCTGTAGCATAGCGGGTCGGTGTTGCCTTGCAGCACCCAACCAGGTTTGATCCTCAGCACCCCATATCTTTGAGTAACTTCTGAGCATATCCAGATGTCGCAGGGGAAGAAAAGAAAATTTCTGTACAAGCTCAGTACAGACGCACCCATCACCATCACGGTGGCCTAGTGGTGTAGTGTTTCCCACTGGTCGGTGGTGGGCCTGGGGGCAGAGGGTCAGCTGGAGCCACAGGAGTCCAAGCAGGTCTGGAGTCATGGCCCCTGTGCACAGCTGCCGGGGATGGGAAAGGGTGCAGAGTTCCTCAAAAAGATATACAAGGCCGGGAGGAGGAGGAGCCACAGTGGGTCAGGAGCTTGCTTGGCATGCAGCTGACTAGGGTTTTGATCTTCTTCCGCCTCTCCCCCTTCCTCGCATCCTTTATGGTCCCCTGAGCCCAGCAGGAGTAATTCCTGAGTGCAGAGGCAGCAGGATGGAACCCAAAACCCCAGAGTCAGCTGGCCACTTCTTTGCAGGGAACCTTGCTCCACAGCACCCCCTGCATGCCAGCTTTTTCCACTCCTGAGGGGCCCCTCAGGTTCCCCCACTAAAGTACTAGGAAAGAAGAGGATGGCTTCAGTCCAGACCAAGTACCTGGGATGCAAGGTCTGCTGGATCAGCTCTTAGTTCCATAATTGGAGCCATGGGAGCATTTGTATGAAACAGTCATGTATGGTCTCAGCTAGCAGCAACATTCTCAGTGGAAAAAGAAATGTCCCATTCCCCAGAGAGGTAGACACCCTCAAACAGTCAGCTCAGACATGTCGGGTGTTCCAATGGTTACTGAACTTCTCTGCACTTCTCGGTGAACAGATGCGTTAACTAAGCACCTGCCCTCTCCAGGTGACTGTGTGGCGCTGGGCAAACTCTCAAGGACCGCAGGGGTACCTTAAGACTGACTCTTTCCAGAGAGACAGTTCTGGGGCAAGAGGGGGGGAGCAACATTTTTCTTGAGTAACTCTTGGCCCAAGCAAACAGGGCCCATTCCTGTCATGGGAGAAAACTCTTTGCAAATGTGGAAGCAGCCAAATGGGGCAAGAACAAAGGCCACAGATGAGGGCAGTTGAAAGGGAGCATGGGAAGGGCCACAGGAGGCCAGAGCAGAGAGCCACAAAGGAGACCCAGGGAGTGGACCCGGGGGCTCACAGAGCACTGGGTCAGGGTGGATGAAGCCAGAACTAGTGTCTTGTCTCCTCAGGGTGAGGTGGAAGCTGCACTGTGAGGGCCAACCACTCCTTCCCTGATTCACAGGCTGTCACCTGGAATGAGATGAGGGCGGGGCGGGGGGAGGGAAGCCGACCTACTGTGGAGTTTTCCAGAACTTGTCTCTCTCCTCACTTGGGGATTCTCCACTTTGTCCTTTGCTTTCATTCTGTGTCACTTTCTTCCCTTGCCCTTCAGAAACCAAATGGAACCAGAGCCTCAGGACTAAAGGGTTTCCAAGGGCTGCCTCCTCACTTAATCACTTAATCACTTAACTTCCCGTTAGTCGTCGATTTGCTCGAGCGGGCGCCAGTAACGTCTCCATTTGTCCCTGTCGCGTGCTAGTGTAGCCCAATGGCATCTCTTCGCTCCGGGAACATGGAGGGCTTCAAACCGATCGTTCATGATCTTGACAAAGAAGTCTGACCATCTGGTAGGTGGGCGGCCACGCGGTCTCTTGACATCCCGTGGAATCCAATCAGTAACAGCTCTAGTCCAACGGTCGTCTTTAAATCTCATTACGTGACCAGCCCATCTGATTTTCGACACCTTGGCATATGAGACAGCGTCCCTGATCCTTGATCGTCGACGGATGTCAGAACTCTGGATTCGTTCTCTCATTTGAGTGAAACGTGTTATTCCAAGCATAGCTCTTTCTATTCTTCTTTGGGAGACCTGAATGGCGTTCTCATCTTGTTTGCGTAGGGCCCAGGTCTCTGAGGCATATGTTAATGCAGGAAGAACAGTGGAATCAAAGAGATGTGCCCGGAGCCGGAGGTTCTTTGTCCTCTTAGCTATTTCTTCGACGTTCTTGAAGGCGTTCCAAGCCGCTCTCTTCCTCCTGCGCAGCTCGGGTGCCAGGTCATTTCTCATGTTGACCTCTCGACCTAGGTACACATAGCTGTTGCATTCGGAGATGGTCGTTCCATTGAGAGCGAATGGGGCGTCAGGAACAAGGCTGTTTCTCATAAACATTGTCTTCGTAAGATTCAGCTGTAGTCCTACCTTTCCACACTCACGGTCAAAGTCGGCCAGCATTTGTGCCGCTTGGCTGATGTTTGGTGTTATTAAAACAATGTCATCAGCAAAGCGGAGGTGGTGTAGTTGCCGACCATCTATCTTCACTCCCATTCCTTCCCATTCCAGTCGTCGCATGATGTTCTCGAGGGTGGCACTGAAGAGTTTCGGTGAAATGGTATCACCCTGCCGCACCCCTCTCTTGACATCAACGATCACTTCTTTGTAGAATGGTGAGATCCTGGTAGTGAATCCGCAATACAGCTCACGGAGGATCCTGATGTATTGGGCTTGAATGCCCTGATTGGCTAGGGCTTCAATGACCGCTTCCGTCTCAACAGAATCAAAGGCCTTCTTTAAATCAATGAACGTTAAGCAGAGCGGCATCTTGAACTCCCGAGAAACCTCAATGAGCTTGGTTACCGTGTGGATATGGTCAATGGTGCTGAATCCTTTGCGGAACCCTGCTTGCTCGCATGGTTGTCCTTCATCTAGTGTTCTGCCAATCCTATTCAGGATGACTCGAGTGAACAGCTTGTAGATGACAGACAATAGGCAGATCGGGCGATAGTTGCCAATGTCATGGATGTCTCCCTTCTTGAACAGTAGTACGGTCCTGCTGGTTTTCCATTGGGACGGAACCTTGCATTCAGACAGGTAGCGAGTGAAGAGCCGAGCCAGTGTATTGATGAGTACTGACGGCAGGTTCTTCAGGTGTTCAGGTCTGACCTTGTCTGGGCCGGGTGCTGTTTGCTTCTTTACCAACGAAATGGCGTGTCGGATTTCGGAAGGGAGAACGTTAGGAACGACATACCCATCCTGTGGAATTTGGTATGTCGGCAAGTGGACATGGCTATCGAAGAGATTTGAGTAGAAGTCATGGATAATCTTCTCCATTGCCGTTCTGGAGGATGTGATGGATCCATCAGGACGTCGGAGGGCAGTCATCTTGGTCTTATAGTTGGCGAAGGACAGGCGGGCCTTACGAATACTTTTCCCGGCTTCTGCCGCATCTATCAGTACTTCTGCTCTTCTCCCTTTGAGGTCTTCCTTGATCGCATCTCTGCACTGCTTTGCAAGCTCGGACGTTAGCTTGCGGTTGCCTGAGGCATGCGCCAAACCACGCTGGCGAATTAGCTCAAGAGTTTTCGAAGATAGGCGACTTTTTGTGGCTATCTCTCTCTTGGCGTTCCTCGCACATTCATGGAGGTGCTGAACCAGTCGATCGTATTCCTCGTCAATGTTGTCAACAATGGCATCTTCCCATGTTGCCGCAATAGTACCAAAGAGTTCCCAGTTGGTGGTCATTCTGGGAGTTCTCTTTTTGAACTTTGCAGCCCTTTCTCCCCGCTCTGTGAAGTAGAATTTTGCACGAAGGAGACGGTGGTCCGATCCCGTTCGAAATTTGGACACTACTTCCACTACCCGGCTGCCTCCTCATTCCCATGCAATTCCAGGCCCCTAGCTCCTGACTGTCATTCGTAAAACCAAGGGGACCCCAATGACGTTTCTATATTTGGGGGCTTATTAAAGTGCTCCTTGTACGAAGAAAGTGATCACATTTTCCTGATCGAATTTGAGTGCCTATTGCAAGTGGAGCACTCAGGGTACTAGAAGGAAGATAAAACCTGTTTCCGCAACATGTTCATCGTGAAGTGGAGACCGTGCGAACAGTTTCACAGGAAATGGGAGAGGCAATGGACGCTGTGCTTACTGGTCTGAAACAATATCAGCCTCCAGTAACTTATCCACAGCCAGTTGTGTTTTGTGGAGAGAGAAAGCTCGGGTGCAGCTTAATGATCTGGTACGGAGGCATAGAAAATAGGGGTGGGCAGAGGAAGCGTGTCAGAATGCCAGTTATTTCAGGCTGCTTGGAAGAATGGACTAGAGTTCAGATCATCTTTCAAAAGTCCTGGATAGAATCTATGTCTTTCTTTTGTTTCGGGGAGAGGTCTTTGGGATGCCGATATGGAATAAAACCTGTTTAAGGACAATCCAGGGCAATTTTCAGGAAAGGGACAGATGGAGGCATGTCCTGCACTTAACACCCATCAGTCCTGATAAAACTGGGGTGTGCCTTGAATCCCTCATGTTCCTACTTCGAGTTTTAACTACAGCAGTCATAAAATGAGAAATGATGATGTGGTAGTTTCTAGACTTGTAGATTTGCAGAACAGGAAAAAACAACAATATAGTTAAGACCATGATCAAAGATTTTTCACTTCTAAAACAACTTTAAGACTGAAGGGGATAAATAAAAATATCTTCGTTTTCATAAAACAATTATTGGCATTGTAGAAAGGTCACACTTGATTAATAGAACCAATTTTTATCTTAGAAAAGGAGAACATTGGTTATATTATCGTTTATGTTTTTGGGGGGTAAACCTGGCAATGCCGAGGGATTTCTCCTAGCTCTGCACTCAGGAATTACTCCTGGTGGTCCTCAGTGGACCATATGGGATGCTAGGGATTGAACCTGGTCAGCTGTATGCAAGGCAAATATTCTACCTGTTGTCCTATATCTCTGACTCCTGAATATATTATTAGTCTTTGGAGGACCAGGCTAAATATCACAGATGGGATTTGATGCTGTCCTGACTCTGCTAACCTGGGTTCAATTCCCAGCTCCATAAATGGTTCCTCACCTCCTGCCAGGAGTTCAGTGATGCCTAAGCATAAACCAGGAGTCAGCCTTGAGCATCACCGTGTGGCCCGAAAAGAATTGAACACAGTTCCATCTGACACTAACATTTTTGTTTGTTTGTTTTGAGTCACAGGGATTACTCCTGGCTCTGCACTCAGGAATTACCCCTGGTGGTGCTCGGGGGACCCTATGGGGTGCCGGGAATGTAACGCGGGTTGGCCACGTGCAAGGCAAACGCCCTGTATTATTGCTCTAGCCCCTGACACTAACATTTTAGAATTACAGATGGGTAGGACCTGCTTGCCTCCCAGGCCGTTGCTCCACCACATAGCTACAGAGAAGCTAAGAATAGTCTCTCGGGCACCACGAGCTCCCATGTGGTAGCCACTACTTGAATCAACTCGATTCCCCAGTTTCTGCCCTGATCTCAGCTCCCACATCATCCCGCTCCACAAACTCACCTTCACAGTAGTCCAGTATCCTGTGGGTTCGGAATTGAGGTGGGAGGAAGGAAATTGTTTTTTACGGATTCAGGCGGGATTGCAATGACAAACACTTTTATGACCTGCCTCTTCAAGGTAGTTTGCCCCCACAAAGTCAGCGCTCCTCATTTTCCAATTTCACTAGGTGGTGCTCTCTGTCTGCTACCCAAAGGTCCCTGATGAACAAGAACCCGCTAATTTCTCCAGGTCCTTGCCCAATGTCTTTAAATTAGCTCTCTGTCTCTAATCCTGGCGACCAATGGGTCCAAGATGAGATACAACAATTTTCATACACTTTCCTCTATGGAAACCTTTTTGGATCATTCTTAGTCAGTTATTTATAGCAAGCAATACAAAATAAATGCTTTAAATTTTTTTATTAGTGAAACACCATGAGGTATAGTTGTAGACTTAGAAATTTTTGTGCTTGGGTTTCAGTTATACAGTGATCGAGTACACATCCCTCCACCCGTGCCCATTTTCCACCACTGATGCCACTATACCTCCCACCCCCATCTCCTCGCATCCCACCCTGACTCTGTGGCAGGGCATTCCCTTTTGTTCTCTCTCTCCTTTTGGGTGTTGTGGTTTGCAAAAGAGGCATTGAGTGGCAAAGATGTTCGGTCTATAGTCTACTTGCAGCATGCATCTCCCATCCTGAGAGGATCCTCTCAACACCCTTTTTTGGTGCTCCCTTTTCTATCTGATCTGCCATTTCCCTAGCATGTGCAGCTGGCCTCCAAGCCATGGAGTAGACCTCCTGGTACTTATCTCGGCTCTTCTTGGGTGTTAGTCTCCTATTTTGTTACTTTATGTTCCCCAGATGAATGCATATTTTGGGGAAATCTCGGGTAGTGGTGGAAAAACTCAAAGGTGGTGGAAAGGGGTCATGGTGGTGGAATTGGAGTTGAAATATTAAGTAAAGGTAAAGGCCCTCCCGTTGTTCGTCGATTTGCTCGAGCGGGCCCAGTAAAGTTTCCATTGGAGACTTTGTTGTTACTGTGTTTGGCATATCGAATACATCATGGGGAGCTCGCCAGGCTCTGCCGTGCGGGCAAGATACTCTCAGTGGGATACTGGGCTGGAGTGATAGCACAGAGGAGTTGAAATATTGAGTGTAATTAAATACTGTGAAAAACTCTTTGAGAAAAGAAAGAAACAAAACTAGCACTCTGGAATCTTCAGTAGAGACTTGTGCTGCTGGAACCCAGTGGGGGTCCATGGTGGGGACTTAGCGCCAAGCCCTGTCCACTACAGGCAGGGCGGGCCACAGTAGCCCCGCCCCCAGCAGCCCCACCCCTCGGGCAAGCCCCATTTGAAAAAGCATGGGCGCATTCTGCGCAGGCACAGTGACATGGGGCAAATTTAAGTTTTCCGGGGAATTCATAAAGGTTAGTGGTTTGGAAATCGCTCCAACTGGACTTGGAAGGCGTATTTCATATGTCAGATCTTCAACCTGATCTTCAGGTTGTTCTATAGCTCTTGGTGGAATCATACTCCTAGGATGCAAAGCCAGAGGCAGACTCTCATCGAGGGTGGGAACCAAAGTCCTAAAAAACTTACCAGGGCAGTACTTGTTAAAACCTTAAAGAACCCAGAATTCGCCAGGGGCTGAAGGGTAGGGGGTGATACAGTGGCAGGATCAGGGGAAGGTGAAAGCCAGGGTTTAGGGGGTCCTGGGGGGCCTTGGGGGACCGGGGGTCAGGTGGACTGGGGGTAGGACTCTCCCCCGGAGTGGAGCTCCCTGCACCAGCAGCCAAATTGGCTGCCAAGTTAGGAGACAAGAGGATAGGGAGTATTTTCCAGTACATTTTCAAGCCTAGGTCCGGGCAAGAAGGGCCTAGCGTCCTCTTCCAGAGGGCTAAGTTCCAATAACTTCATCAGCATGATGAACGCCAACTGAATCCTATCTCCGGTTTTCATGCGAAATAGTGAAGGCAAGCAGTTTTGAAATGCGGGGCTGAAGGGTAGAGGGTGATTCAGCGGCAGGATCAGGGGAAGGTGAAAGCCAGAGCTTGGGGGGCCCTGGGGGACTGGGGGTCAGGGGGACTGGGGATAGGATTCTCCCCCGGAGAGGAGCGCCCTGCAGATAGGTAAGGAGGCAAAGGAATGAAAATATTTGGAATAACATATCCATGACAAGAAGAGGAAGAGTGTCCTCTTCCTGAGCCTGAGGATGAAGGCAGCTGGGCGCTGCGCGTGCATGCCCTTATCACCCACGCCCTTGGCAACCACAGGCCCTTGGCAACCGCGTAACCCACCCCCTCAGCATCTTTATGAGCCTTTAAGCGGCCTTTACTGGATCTGGGCAAAGCAGGCTCCTCAAAACCAGCAGGACCCAGGCTTTCCTTCTTCCCCCAAGGCACCAAACACATCCAATCAGGTCCTCTACCCCACCCCCCTTGCCTCCCCTCCCACTCTTGCCACCCAACAGGACTGGGACTGCCCACTCGTTTGGGCGGAGCCCCGAGGGTGGGGGAGGAACAGCTTGTCCCCAGACAGGGAACACTGGTGAATTCAACATCACTAATCCAGCTGTGGTGGTCTTGGTGCTTCCTCCTCACTACTGAAATCCAAGAGACATTCTTCCTCCCCTTGGCCATCCTGCTTCCAAGAAAGGCAGCTGACCTGCAAAAGGAGCACTACTTCGGGTGGGTGGGGGTTCACAAATGTTGTCATTTCCTTTAAGCTCTTAGTCTCTCTGATTATTTATCACTCTCCTAGAGAGGGGATAGTACGGAATCAGGGACACAACATTTTCTCAAGCAGGGCTCTGGGGCCAGAAACAGTTGATTCTGGGAGACCGTTCTTAAACTGAATGAACAGCCATATGCGCTCCTTTACACCGGCCTGGGGAAATCCCCCTTTCTTGCATGGAACTCAACATAAATTCATGGAGAAAAAGGAGCAAGCTCCTTTCTAGAGGGCTGCCCTTCTAGCACTCGGAGGGAACACTTAAGATGTTCACGTCAGAAAGTGACAAGGCTCTCTTGCAATACTGTAACTAGCACCCATTTTACTTTTTTCACAGTCCTTCTTCTCATCCATATCAGTTCTTATTATCTCACACTTCCAGAATATAAATTCCACGAGAAAGGGCTTCTTCCCGCTCTCTAGTTGAGTAGAGAGCCCCGAATGGAGTTGGTTCCAAGAGTAGCCTCATTTAGGGATGGATGTTCGTTTTCTGAATTCTTTGGCATTAGTACGAAATGTCTTCTCACCTTTCTTAGTAAGGTGGACATTGTTGTCTCTTTGGGGGCCACACCTGGAGGTGTTTGACGCTGTACCTGACAGTGCTCAGGAGGCCATGCAGTGGCAGGTATCAAACCCAGGTCTCCCTCATCACAGTCCATGCTCCAGCCTAATGAACTATGCCTCAGGCTCCTAAGCTAAGTCTTTTAAGACCCAATCGTAGGTGTTGGAAGTTTTCTTGGTGGGTTTGATTTAAACTATTTAAAAAAGTTCTTGCAGGACTAGATCAATAGTTCAAAAGATTGAGCACATGCTTTGCACAAGAAAGGTTTGAATTTGATCCCTACCATCACCTGGTCCCTCGAGCACTTCGACAAGTGATTATAACAAAGAGCCAGGCTGGGTAATTCCTGAGCGCTACCAAGTGTGAACCCCGCTACCTTACCCACAAATAAAATTTATTTTACAAAGGAAAAAAAAGGACTTTCAACAAGAGGAAGAGAACTACCTTCTCTCTCTCTTTCTTTCCCTAACTCACTAACTTCGGAAAAAAATTTTCTGACTTTGGGCCAAGTTAATTACATATATTCAATTCCAAATTTGTTCCCAATGATATGAATCACATTTTGCCGCCCCCCACCATCCCTAGAATACACACATAGTGTATTCATATGTTCTGGAAATTAGCAAATTAATTCCTAATTTGGAATACTGTGCAATTGTTGAACAGAAAGGTTCTTTCATAAAATAGTTCATACGAGATATATATGAGATGCTGAACTCTAGGAATGATATCATACTTGGAAAAAAATGTAACTTTTTAAATGCTGTAGCATGATGACACTTAAGGCCCCACATTCCTAGATCCTGTTTAAGTGGAGCTCAAAAAGGCATTTTTCTGCATCTGGACCCTGCAGTGGGTTACCGGCACCCAGCCACCCCAGGGGGGGAAGGGTGCTGTCCTTCCATCTGCTCCCCCTAGAAGGCTTGGTGGCCGCCATCTTCCAGACGCCATTGGAGAGTCAGGTTTGGGCCCTCAGTGAGGAGACACATGGGACCTCACGGGATGGGGGTGGAGCTGGCCCTTTCCTCCCCACCCCAGCGAGACCCCGAGTCACCTCCCATGAATGGCCTCTCTAGCTCCTGATGAAGCTGCTTAATGGCCATGATCCCAGAGACTCAGGAACAAATCTCGGAACCCAGCAGGTATTGGCAGAAATCCCTCCAGATTTAATTGTTAAAATTTTGGAATTTCAAAATTGCGCAGCCACTGCTGTGGCTGTGCGACATCATATGTTATTCAGAACCAGCAATAGAAAAAAAGTTGTCTACGGTTGCCTTTTAGGCAGATATGAGTGTTGGAGTAAAATCCCAAATAATAATGGTAGGTCTGGTGTCAAAATATTGAATGTAATCAAAGTAGAGAGAGAGTAATGTAGAAATCATCTGCCCCACTGGTAGGGGGAGGGTGTGGGATGGGGTATATTGGGGTTTTTGGTGGTGGAGAATGGGCACTGGTGAAGGTACGAGTGTTTCATTGTATGACAGAGACTTAGACCTGAAAGCTTTGTAACTGCTCTCATGGTGATTCAATAAATAAAATTATAAAAAATGAAAAAAAAAGAATAAGGTGGAGTTAATGCCCAATTCAACCAGCGTAATCAGTGGCTGCTATTTATGTAGCAGTACTCCTACATTAAAAAAAAGAAAAGGTATTTCTCTGACAGAACGCAGAGGGCACTCAGAACTCTCCATTTTTCAAATAATGGCCAGGACTTCAGGAAAACTTCAGAAATTCTCTGAACTAAATTTTAGAGTTTCATATTTTTCTGGGAATGCTAGAATTGCCTACACATGCTAAACACTTCTAAAATCTGCTCATTATTTTGAATTGCTGCCATCCTGTATATGTCATCCTTGAGTTTTTCTTTCACGTACTTGAACTAAGTCATGTAGTTCTTCGGTTCTGGCATCAGTGAGCTCCTCAAAAGGCCGATATTCCACAGCTACTTTACCACTTTCTGAAATAAAGTTAACAAGGATCAATTCAAACTTATTGGCTAAAATGTTCTTTCTATGAAGGTAGTGCACAGTGATAGTGGGTGTGTGTTGGGTAACATTGCTTTGTCCTTCAAGAAGCTTAGGTTTTATCTGGTTACACCCATTAATCTGGTTACACCCATCAATCTGGTTACACCCACCACAGTGCTCCAGAGGCACTTCCACTTCCATTGTGTTTACATGTAAACATGTAAACAGTCTTTCCTATGCTCTCCTTCCCACCCAGTTAATCAGCTTTCCCCTTAATCAGACTTTGTTAATTTGTCAGATCAGTTTCCCAGAAATCTATGATTTTATATGTATGAGTGAAATATTGCCCTTTTCCTCTCCTTATGCCTTATGAATAATTTACCTTAAAGTAATATCCTTTTTGTATAGATACAGAAAGAACGTTAACATTATGCTTTGTAACTTAGGATTTGATTGGCCTTGAATATTATTCACTCCCGGGCATCTTTCTCAACTTAAGCCTCAGTTGCCCTTAGTTCCTAACACCCCAAAAGCAGGGTCCCGACGAGGGACTGAATGGACCCAGGGCAAGCAGTGAGCTACCCTGGCAGCGAAATGGGCCAGGCCAAAGTGCCACGATTCTTAACTATAAGTTAAGAGTTTGATCATAGACAAATGCTGTCATGATCCAAAGGTAACGACAAGACTAGGATCCTGCTAGGGGTGGGAAAGACTATTTGGCCTGAGCACCGTAGTCTGAGATCGAGATGGCCCTAGGAGAGCAATTCTATAAGTTTAAGATATTTCTTACTGTATCCATACAAAATGATTTATATTATATTCTTATATGCTTGTCAGACAAGGAGAGGAGAGGCACGCCCATGGGATTCTGCTCTAGGGTGGGTCCTCCTGCTGAGGGAGGATCTGTCCTAGGAGCGGTCTTCCCTGAGGCTAAGATTTCTACCCCTGTTGATTTCTACCCCTATTGATTGTGACCACACCTATGTGTAATTGTTTCCCCAATTCCTCATGGAGAGAGGATTTAACTGTACTGTAGGAGTGGGGCAGGGGTAGAAGGAAGAAGAGAGTTCAGAGAGGATCAGAACCCAGACTCCAGAGAAGGAGGATGAAGGGGAATGGAGAAGGAGAATGAAGTAGCTGGGGGAGGAAGAATGGGGGCAGAGACAGAAGGAGAGATGAGGAGAGGATCAGAATAAACTACGACTAATACCTACCAGCCTGGCCCTCGTTCCTTCCTCCGCCTGACCATCACCATCGACCTCTCCGGGGTGGTAGAAGGGTGAGACTACCGAACGCGGGTGGCGGGAGAGATAGAGCCGCCGCCGTGTGGGTGCCGAACCCCCTCTTTGTGTGAGATTACACAGGTGTGTACTTCCTTTATACATCCAATAATTTTATTTCTAAAGCATAAAATAAGAGCATTTTCCTTGTCAATGCAGACATTAAGTTTGGTTCCTTTTGCTTCTCTGTTTTGAGGCCATTCTCAAAGGTGCTCAGGGATTATACCCACTTAGTACTTGGAGTCATTCCTGGCAATGCAGTGCTGAGCTGGAACTGAAACCTGCTTCCTGCATGCCAAGAATGTGCTCAGCCTGTTGAACTATCTCTCCAACCCACTGCTTCTTTCATTTCTTTTTATTTGGGGTTTGCAGATCCTACCCTCTGGTACTCAGGGACTGTTCCTGGCTCTGTGCTCCCTGATGGTACTAGAGGGGACCATATGCCGTGCCAGGGATATGCAAGGCTCTGGTACCATCTTCTTAACCCCCCATTGGTTCTCAAAAGTTATTATAGTTGATAGAAATTTTACCAGTTGACCACAGAAGTCTCTTTTGCTAGAAGAATTGCCCAGACTGCAAGGCTGAAGTCAAGCCAGGATCTACTCGTGTAATAAATAAGGTCTCTGACAACTGAAAATTCCTTTCTCTAAGACTGCAGGGCTATAAAGCAAGGAAAGCAATTCTATTTGTGGACTCTCTACGGATTATTCACTTTCCTTTGGGCACAGCCGGAAATATCCATAGAACTAGAAAATTCCATAAGAGGAGAACATTTAAAAATCTTAAATAGTATGACCACTATTTGTTTTTGTTGGGGGCCACACCCAGCAGTGTTAAGTCTTCTCCTGACCGAAGTACTTGGGGGCTGCTCCTGGACGCTCATGTTGTGCCAGGAATCCAACCCTGGCCTTCCACATGCATAGCATGTGCACTAGGCCTCTTAGCTATCTTCCTGGCCGCAACAGAATCACTGTGAAGGTTCACAAGACATAGTTGGTTGTTAAATAGACTCACAAACACTCAATATGTCAGTGCTGAAAACCAACCCCGAACTGATTCCAGCTAAGTTTCCTCTTCAGTAGGAATACAGTAGCAATAATTAGAATATTTTGTCCTTTACTAAATTCTAGGTAAGTTTTTAAACATTTATTTTTATTAATGTTTTTCCTATTTTTTTGTTTTTGTGGGTGACACCCAACGATGCAGGGTTTCCTCTTGGCTCTGCGCTCAGGAACCACTCCTGGCGGTGCTAGGGGACCGTATGGGATGCTGGGAATCGAACTCAGGTCAGCTGCATGCAAAGCAAACACCCCAGCCACTGTGCTATCGCTCCAGCCCCTTCCTTCCTTTCTTTCTTCCTTTCTTTCTTTCTTTCTTCCTTCCTTCCTTCCTTTCTTTCTTTCTTTCTTTCTTTCTTTCTTTCTTTCTTTCTTTCTTTCTCTTTTTAATGAATCACTGTGAGATAGAGTTACAGACTTACAAACTTTCGTGATTATGTTTCAGTCATACAATGATTGAGTACCCATCCCTCCACCAGTGCCCATTCTCCACCACCAGTGTTCCCAGTATCCCTCCCATGACTCCCGCATTCCACCGCCCCTCCCCCCCATGGCAGGACTATTCCCTTTTAATCTCTCTCTTCCTTTGGGTGTTGTGGTTTGCAGTATAGGCATTAAGTGGCCATCATGTTCGGTCTGTAGTCTACCTGCAGCACATATCTCTCATCCCGAATGGGCCCTCCAAGCATCCTTTACTTGGTGGTCCCTTCTTTATCTGAGCTGCCTTTTCCCCCAGCATGTGAGACCGGCTTCCAAGCCATGGAGCAATCCTCCTGGTCCCTATCTCTACTATCCTTGGGTGTTAGTCTCCTATTCTGTTACTTTATAGTCTGCAAATGAGTGAAGTTCTAGGTAAGTGTTAAGTATTTACTTTTACAATATAAGGTAAGCTAAATTAAAAGTATATTTTTTTCAGAAAATTGCAGCTTAGAGGGGCTGGAGCAATAGCACAGCAGGGAGGGTGTTTGCCTTGCACATGGCTGACCTGGGTTCGATTCCCAGCATCCCATGTGGTCCCCCGAGCTCCGACAAGGATAATTCCAGAGTGCAGAGCCAGGAGTAACCCCTCAGCATCCCTGGGAGTGACCCAAAACGCAAATGAAAGAAAAGAAAATTGCGGCTTAGAAATACCTTCACATATCTGTCTAGAAACCTATAGTTGTATTTTAAAAATGAGACAGAGGGCCAGAGTACTATTACAATGGGTCGAACATTTGCTCTGCATGCAGACAACACAGGTTCAGTCCCTGGCACCCCATGTGGTTCCCCGAGTCCTACTAGAAGTGGTTCCTGAGCACATAGCCAGGAGGAAGCCCTAAGCATCAGCAGGTGTGGCCCAAAAACCAAGAAAAGAAAAAAGAAAAAAAATGGAGGACAGAGCTAGTACTTAAACAGAGGAATCTGAAGTTTACAGCCACTATACTCTTCTGTTTTACTGACAAACAATTGAGAAAGAGGAATTGGATCAAATACTCTCTCTACAGTCTAAACAATTCTACGTTTATACATTGGGGGTAATATTTGCTGTAATTATTTTTCACAGATTCTACAAAGGACAAATTTGAGACTACTCTGTAAAGCATCTAGTAAACAAAGGAATAGGAAGTACTTACATTTCCATTATTTTCAATATAATTGACTTCTCAAAATCAATTTATTTGCTCTTCAAGTAAGACAGCTGCAGTACTTCATAGACAACCTCCAAAAGTCTTACCTAAACCACAATGAGCAGTTTCTGAAATGTATCTGACACGGTCTTTTGAATAGCAAACTTCTGAGTCGTCTTCCTTTTCGTAAGGAAAGATAATGGTCCTACATCCAACCAAAACAAATAGATTTACTACGCCAATCTTTATAATTGATTTTTATGAAGTCTAAAAAAAGAACTGGGGCTGGAGCTCTAGTACAGAGGGTAAGGCGTTTGCCTTGTAGGAGGGTAACCCGGGTTCGAGCTCCCGCATTTCATATGGTTCTCCCAGCACTGCCAGAAGTACTTTCTGAATGCAGAACCAGGAATAACCCCTGAGCATCGCTGGGTATAACCGCAAAAATAAAAAAGTTTAAAAAATAAAAACAAAAATAAAAAAAACAAAAAGAGAACTACATCACGATCTTAATGAGTAAGGGAAGGCACCACACCAGGCTATGTCTTGAAGGCTCTGTGCTAAGTATATTCTGTCAGGGCTTTTACCATGCATTTTTGCTGTCTGATCAATTCTGGACATTCGTAAACAGGTAAACTAGAAGGGAGAAATTAGTCAAGATCAGTGCACAAATCTCACACTGATTATGTATTTCAAATGGGCAAACCTACAGACTACTCTAGGAACTTGACATACCTCACACCACTAATATTTCAAGAGTAGCAAACCACATTTGATGGGGTTTAAAATAGAAGGCTACTAATCATAGAGGGAAATATATTTTTACAGAAGTGTGTATTATACACACACACACACACACACACGGCTCACCCATTAACAACATGTCAATAATCTCTTATTTAAGGGCTTAATGGTCCCTAGGGGAAATAGAACAATCAATGGTCCGTGGGGGAAATTGAACAAGCTTCACACAGTTTCCTCTAAGGAAACATTTGTGGAGCATATTCAGCAGTTGATTCAGAACACACAATACAAAATAAATTGCTTCGGTTCTGCTTGGGGCAGGCGTTCGGGTTCGAGAAGGAAACACACAAAATATGATGGTAGCAAGGTGTAATGGTCGTGGGATTGGCGTTTGAATATTAAATGTAATCAAATATTTTTATAAAAATAAAATTCACGATCACGATCACGACCACCCTGTTGTTCGTCGATTGCCTCGAGCAGGTGCCAGTAACGTCTTCTTCGTCCTAGCCCTGAGATTTTTTTTTTTAAAGTGCCATATTCAAGGCTTTTTCAGGGTTAGGAGAATGAGACCCATCATTGTTACTGGTATTTGGCATATTGGGTATACCACGGGGAGTTTGTCAGACTCTGCCGTGTGGGCAGGTTACATTTGGTAGCCTGCCAGTTTGACCAAATTAGGAATGAGATGATAAGATGTCGCGCAGCCGCAAATGCGGCCGCGCGCTTCCGGGAGCTGAGTGTGATAATCTCTGGATCCTGGCCGTTGTTGGAGTTACACGGCAGTTGGTGGGTGTAACTGTCTAGTTACTGGCAGGTCCAGTCCCAAACTGTGCAGGCTTGGAGATCTCAGCCCCGGGTCCCACACACCTGGGTTCCTCTGTCAGTTCTTTTATGCGTGAGGCTCATCCAAGTGTGTGGAGAGTGGTCCCAGCATGGCCTTGGCTGGGCCTCAGTGGTCTTCAGCTGTTGGACCCTGGTGGAGACAGTCAGGCATAGGGTAGGAGACTCTGCCTTGTTCTCTCCCAGGAGCTGAGTGTGATGATCTCTGGATCCTGGCCGTTGTTGGAGTTACATGGCAGTTGGTGGGTGTAACTGTCTAGTTACTGGCAGGTCCAGTCCCAAACTGTGCAGGTTTATTATAATAAAATAATAATTTTATTATAAAATAAAATTACTTTATAATAATCACTGTATCATTGTCATCCTGTTGTTTGTCGATTTCCTCGAGTGGGCGCCAGTAACGTCTCTATTCCTCCCAGTCCTGAGATTTTAGCAGCTTCTTCCAATGATTGGAGCTCTTTTAGGATCAGGGAAATGAGACTTGTTGTCATTACTGTTTTGGGCATATCGAATACACCACAGGGAGTTTCCCAGGCTCTGCCCGTGTGGGCGGGATACTCTCGGCAGCTTGCCGGGCTCTCCGAGAAGCAAATATTTATATATTTCTCTCTATGATTTGTTGCTTGCTGTCTGAACCCCATCAGATATAGAAAATGGGTAGGAAGTGTCTTTTAATGTGAAAGTGGCCTGGCCTGGAGAGTGGCGGCAGTTGGGTAGTGGAGATCGGCTGCCGGGCAGGGTCCCTGGGGATGGGAAGGACCGTCACCCGCCCCTCTCTGGGGTGCCCCGAGTGAAAACGGTCTGTCATGGAGTCCTTTACTTTGCAAAAATTATAGTGTTCAAAGCAGGCCCGAGCCACCTGGATACCGCAGCTAGGAGTAACCGAATTGGATAACTGTGGTAATTCTAGAGGTAATACATGCGGATGGGCGCTGACCCCCTTCCCAGGGGATGCGTACATTTCTCAGATCAGAGCCAATCCGGTCAGCCTCCCCTTGGTTCCAGCCGGCTGCGAGGCAGGTGCAAGGGGCTTTGTTGATGGTGACTAGATAACCTCGGGCAGATGGCACGCCCGCACCCACCACGGGGAGTGACAACCCATTCGAATGTCTGCCCTATCACCTATCAATTTCAGGAGCTTGAGAAAGGTTTGCTAGTGCCAAGGATGAGCTGGTCTCATTAAGATTCACCTACCAGAGTCTGTTCCAGTTCTTTCACTAACAGCCCTGCCTTTGATTTAATACCCTAAGCCTAAGTACCATAGATTATGGGGGGAAAAACATTTTTATTAGTGTATTTCATTATCAAAATGAAGATTTTGGTGAGATAATGGACAATTACACAGGATCTATACTTGAAAAATTTCTTTGGAACAAAGAAGACTGTTACCCCCAAATAGGAGATAGGAGAAACAGTATTCCCATCCCTATATCTCTAAGGTTCTTGGTAGGAAGACAGCTCTAAAATTGTGAAGTGTCCCCGGGTCCTTCGCCCCCATCAAAAAAATGATTCTGTTAGTTCACTTAATCACTTAACTTCGCGTTAGTCGTCGATTTGCTCGAGCGGGCGCCAGTAATGTCTCCATTTGTCCCTGTCGCGTGCTAGTGTAGCCCAATGGCATCTGTTCGCTCCGGGAACATGAAGAGCCTCAAACCGATCGTTCATGATCTTGACGAAGAAGTCTGACCATCTGGTAGGTGGGCAGCCACGCGGTCTTTTGACATCCTGTGGAATCCAGTCGGTAGCAGCTCTAGTCCAGCGGTTGCCTTTAAATCTCATTATGTGACCAGCCCATCTGATTTTCGACACCTTGGCAAATGAGACAGCGTCCCTGATTCTTGATCGTCGACGGATGTCAGAACTCCGGATTCGTTCTCTCATTTGAGTGAAACGTGATATTCCAAGCATAGCTCTTTCTATTCTTCTTTGGGAGACCTGAATGGCGTTCTCATCTTGTTTGCGTAGGGCCCAGGTCTCTGAGGCATATGTTAATGCAGGAAGAACAGTGGAATCAAAGAGATGTGCCCGGAGCCGGAGGTTCTTTGTCCTCTTAGCTATTTCTTCGACGTTCTTGAAGGCGTTCCAAGCCGCTCTCTTCCTCCTGCGCAGCTCGGGTGCCAGGTCATTTGTCATGTTGACCTCTCGACCTAGGTACACATAGCTGTTGCATTCGGAGATGGTCGTTCCATTGAGAGCGAATGGGGCATCAGGAACAAGGCTGTTTCTCATAAACATTGTCTTCGTAAGATTCAGCTGTAGTCCTACCTTTCCACACTCACGGTCAAAGTCGGCCAGCATTTGTGCCGCTTGGCTGATGTTTGGTGTTATTAAAACAATGTCATCAGCAAAGCGGAGGTGGTGTAGTTGCCGACCATCTATCTTCACTCCCATTCCTTCCCATTCCAGTCGTCGCATGATGTTCTTGAGGGTGGCACTGAAGAGTTTCGGTGAAATGGTATCACCCTGTCGCACCCCTCTCTTGACATCAACGATCACTTCTTTGTAGAATGGTGAGATCCTGATAGTGAATCCGCAATACAGCTCACGGAGGATCCTGATGTATTGGGCTTGAATGCCCTGATTGGCTTGGGCTTCAATGACCGCTTCCGTCTCAACAGAATCAAAGGCCTTCTTTAAATCAATGAACGTTAAACAGAGTGGCATCTTGAACTCCCGAGAAACCTCAATGTGCTTGGTTATCGTGTGTATGTGGTCGATGGTGCTGAATCCTTTGCGGAACCCAGCTTGCTCGCATGGTTGTCCTTCATCTAGTGTTCTGCCAATCCTATTTAGGATGACTCGAGTGAACAACTTGTAGATGGCAGACAATAGGCAGATCGGGCGATAGATGCCAATGTCATGGATGTCTCCCTTCTTGAACAGTAGTACGGTCCTGCTGGTTTTCCACCTCTATTATTAGATTTCTAAATACATTATTGTGGAATTCTTACATCATTAGTTCTTAAATGACAATTTCAACTTTCAGCCAGGATGTACTATGTGAACATATTAATAAAAATTCAAATGCAAGGGTGGAGAGATAGTCCAATGGGTAAGGCATTTTTGCCTTTCAAATGGCCAATCTGGGTTCAACACCCAGTACCCCATGTAGTGCCACCAAGCCTAGCAGGAGTGATCCCTGAGTGCAGAGTCAGAAGAAAGCCTTGAGCATTGCAAAACAAAAAAGAAAAACTATTCAAACACAAATAAAAGCAGAGCAATATTAATTATTGATTTGTCTCATGCGCCTATCACTATTACCAGTTTATAAACACTTTGAGTGCTCAATGAATCCATATTGTATCCTTTCCTCATTCTCTGAAGCAAGAAAAGTTTGTTACTCACAAAGGCTTGATAGTTTGTTGGTTGAGAGAATAAATCAAGGAATGAGAAAAGAGAACACAATTAGTTTCCCCAACCTAAAGCTGCCTGAGGAGAGGGAGCAATGAAGACTGATCTTTGAATGCTTACACCACAGACCTGTAGTGACTGCAGCTTTGTCAACTTAGGAAGCTTCAGAAGGGTTCTGAGACCCTGGAGAGGAGTTACCTTAATTTTGTAACAGTTTTTTTTATTTATTTTTTTGCTGGAAACTATGAAGAAATTCTCTGAAGACTTGGGTCTTTCCTTCATTTTACATTAAGATCCCCTTTACTTTTCTGTACTTATAGGAGGCCAAAAATAGACAAGAACTATGGGTGCTCTCCAAGGTATAAAAGAACCTCTCATGGAACTGGATAACTTTCAGAGATAAGGTAGTAATCCCAGCCTGTGCATGAGAAGATCAAACTAGGGTACCACCTTCACAACTACATACTGATTTACAGAATGTTGCCATTATCACTATACTGGTAATGAATCTTATGCTATAAAAATCTCAACACCATATTTATGAAACTCGCCTTCCTCCCTCCTGGGGTGCCCTCACTCATGCAAGGTCTATGCTCTGCCACTGAGTCACATCCCTGTTCCTACGAAGTGGTCTTAATAGCCAATGAGAGAAAGGGGTGGAGGGAGTAGCACTCATTAATTCCAATGGATATAGCACTGTAGCACTGTCCTCCATTGTCCATAGATTTGCTCGAGTGGGCACCAGTAACGTTTCACAACAAATTGTGAGACTTGTTACTATTTTTGGCATATCGAATACGTCACGAGTAGTTTGCCAGGCTTTGGAGCCCGGGGTGCACGCAAAGGGAAGGAAGTTTTCAGTGGGAACTGGGAACTGAGGGTGGGCATCGGGAACGGTTGGCGGAAGGCAGAGCCATGATGCTGGCCGCAAGTCCCTCCAGCCGGCAGGACTGTCAAATGCACACGTGGACCCCGGCAGAGCCCAGAGGAGCCTGGGAACTGGGCCCTGACCCTTCCAACTAGTCTTACTGCAAGCAGCCTGGGCATTTCTATAGCGGACAGCCCTGGGGGAGCAGCTGCGTGCTGCCCGGATACTAGGGGACACTCTGCAAGGCAGGGGGAAGCTGGTGGGTGGGGTGGGTAGCTGCCAGTGTAAGGTGACCCTGCCGAGCAATGCTTCCCACGGCCCAGACCCCCACCAAGTTCTGACCTGTTCTCAGCAGAGAGGACTGGAAGAGTGTCTGCAGGTCGCAAGCCGGTTGAGCTGAGTGGGCGGCGAGTGCCGAATAAAACGTGACCACAACTTCGAACCCCAGCTGGGTGGCCGCAGCCTTGGGGAAGACTCGCACCACAATCAGAAGGCAAAGCAGAAGGCTGAGGACAGAGAATGCTGCAGGGCACCGCAGTCACTCACCACACAGACCCGCGGCCAAGGCCCACGCTCCCCGCACACCCCCACCCTCGCGCGGGTCCCAGCAGCACAAGTCTCTCTTGAAGAGTCCAGAGTGCTAGTTTTGTTTCTTTCTTTTTCTCAAAGAGTTTTTCACAGTATTTAATTATACTCAATATTTCAACACCAATTCCACCACCATGACCCCTTTCCACCACCTTTATTTTGAGTTTTCCCACCACTGCCCGAGATCTCCCCAAAATATGCATTCATCTGGGGAACATAAAGTAACAAAATAGGAGACTAACACCCAAGAAGAGCCGAGATAAGTACCAGGAGGTTTACTCCATGGCTTGGAGGCCAGCAGCACATGCTGGGGAAATGGCAGCTCAGATAGAGAAGGGAACACCAAAGAAAGGGTGTTGAGAGGATCCTCCCAGGATGGGACATACATGCTGAAAGTAGACTATAGACCGAACATCTTTGCCACTCAATGCCTCTTTTGCAAACCACAACACCCAAAAGGAGAGAGAGAAAAGGGAATGCCCTGCCACAGAGGCAGGGTGGGATGCGAGGAGATGGGGGGTGGGAGGTATAGTGGCATCAGTGGTGGTGGAAAGTGGGCACGGGTGGAGGGATGGGTACTCGATCACTGTATAACTGAAACCCAAGCACAAAAATTTCTAAGTCTACAACTATGCCTCATGGTGTTTCACTAATAAACATATTTAGAACATTTATTTTGTATTGCTTGCTATAAATAACTGACTAAAAATGATCCAAAAAGGTTTCCATAGAGGAAAGTTTATGAAAATTGTTGTATCTCATCTTGGAGCCATTGGTCGCCGGGATTAGAGACAGAGAGCTAATTTAAGGACACTGGGCAAGGACCTGGAGAAAGCAGCGGGTTCTTGTTCATCAGGGACCTTTGGGTAGCAGACAGAGAGCACCACCTAGTGAAACTGGAAAACGAGGAGCGCTGACCTTGTGGAAGAGGCAGATCATAAAAATTTTTGTCAGTGCTAGTCCCGCCTGAATGGGTATTTGATCATTGTATAATTGAAACCCAAGCACAAAATTTGTAAGTCTACAACTGTACCTCATGGTGTCTCACTAGAAGGTAAAAGGTAAAGGCCCTCCCGTTGATCATCGATTTGCTCGAGCGGGCCCAGTAACGTCTCCATTGGAGACTTTGTTGTTACTGTGTCTGGCATATCGAATACTCTCGGTAGCTTGCCGGGCTCTCCGAGAGGGGCGGAGGAATCGAACTCGGGTCGGCCATGTTGGCCGCTTGTAAGGCAAACGCCCTACCCGCTGTGTCTCACTAATTAAAAAAAAAAAAACAATTTCCTTCCTCCCACCCCAATCCCGACCACACAGGATACTAGACTATTATGAAGGTGAGTTTGTGGGGCCGGGATGATGTCGGAGCTGGGGTCAGGGCTGAAACTGGGGAATCGAGTTGATTCAAGTAGTGGCTCCAACATGGGAGCTCGTGGTGCCCAAGAGGCTGTTCTTAGCTTCCCTGTAGCTATTTGGTGGAGCAACGGCCTGGGAGGCAAGCAGGTCCTACCCATCTGTAATGTTAGTGTCAGGGGCTAGAGCAATAGTACAGTGGGCAGAGCGTTTGCCTTGTATGTGGCCGACCCGGGTTAGATTCCCAGCACCCCATAGGGTCCCCCAAGCACCATCAGGAGTAATTCCTGAGTTCAGAGCCAGGAATAACCCCTGTGACTCAAAAAGGGGAAAAAGTGTTAGTGTCAGATGGAATTGTGTTCTTTTGGGGCCACACCCGGTGATGCTCAAACTGACTCCTGGCTTTATGCTCAGGCATCACTGAACCCCTGGAAGTGACTGGGGGACCATTTATGCATCTGGGAATTGAACTCAGGTCAGCAGAGTTCGAGGTGTGTGTCGAGGTGCTCTGAGAAGTGTGCGTGTGTCTGTGTGTGAAGAAGATGCTCTAGGGAGTGTGTGTGTGTGCATGTGTGAAGGAGATGCTCTACAAAACATGTGTGTGTGTTAAGGAGGTGCTCTAGGTATTGTATGTTTGTCTTTGTGTGAGAAGTGTGTGTATGATGGAGGTGCTCTAAGGAGCGTGTGTGTGTGTGTGTGCATGTGTGAAGGAGGTGCTCTAGGAGTGTGTGTGTGAGGTATTCTATGGAGTGTGTATGTCTGTGTGAAGGAGGTGCTTTAAGGAGTGTGTGTCTGTGTGTGAAGAAATTGCTCTAGGAAATGTGAGTGCATGTGTTGGTGGTGTTATAAGGAGTGTGTGTGTGTGAGTGAGAGTTGGAGGTACTCCAAGAAGTGTGTAGGAGGTGCTCTAAGGAGTGTGCATATGTGTGTGAAGAGATTCTCTAAGGAGTGTATGTGTGTGAAGGAGATGCTCTAGGGAGTGTGTTTGTGTGTTTGTGTGAAGGAGGTACTCTAAGGAGAAGGAGGTACTCTAAGGCGTGTGTGTCTCTGTGTGTGAAGGAGATGCTCTAGGGAGTGTGTGTTTGTGTGAAAGAGGTGCTCTAGTGAGTGTGTCTATGTGTGAAGGAGGCACTCTAAGGAGTGTGTGTGTGTGTGTGTGTGTGTGTGTGTCTGAAGGAGGTACTCTAGGTATTGCATGTGTGTGTGTATGTGAGGAAGTGTCTGGGGAGAGTGTGTATGAAGGAGGTGCTCTAGGGAGTGTGTGTGTAGGAGGTCCTGTAGGGAGTTTTTTGTGTGTGTGAGTGTGTGTAGGAGTTTCTGTAAGGAGTGTGTGTGTCTTTGTGTGTAGGAGGTGCTCTAACAAGTGTGTGTGAGTGTATGTGTATGTAGGAGGTGCTCTAGGGAATTTGTGTGTGTGAGAGTGTGTCAGTGGTGCTCTAGGGAGTGTGTGTGAGTGTGTCTGTGTGGGTAGGAGGTGCTCTATGGAGTGAGTGTGTGTATAGCAAGTACTCTAGGGAGTGTGTGTGTGTATAGGAGGTGCTCTAAAGAGTGTGTGTGAAGGAGCATGTGTGTGTCTGTTTGTGAAGGAGATTCTCTAGGGATTGTGTGTGTGTGCGTGTGTGAAGGAGGTGCTCTAGGGAGTGTGTGTACATGTGTGAAGGTCGTGCTCTAAGTAGTGTATGTGTGTGAAGGAGATTCTCTAGGGAATGTGTGAAGGTGTGTGTGTGTGTGTGTGTGTGTGAAGGAGATGCTCAAGGGAGTGTGTGGTGTGAGTGCGCGTGTGAAGGAGGTGCTCTATGGAATGTGTGTGTATGTGTGTGTGTGAAGGAGGTGCTCTTAGGAGTGTGGGGGCAGGGCAGAGAGGGGGCTCAGGGAGAGAGCTTGTGTCAGGGAATGGACTATCACTTCCAGGCTCTCCTCTCTTCCCACTCACTCTTCAGGGCTTCACCAGGACTGTGGGAATAATGGCCACGGCTGCTCCCAACCTGGTCTCAGACCTCAGGCCCAAGGACGCTGCTGGTTGAAGCTGGGATCCATCTCTGAGGGCTCCTTGAAGACCACGGAGGGAGAGACCATCCCTGAGGGTGCAGCCCCTGGAATTCAGCATCCGGGCTGCCCGTCTTTTCCGTGGGAACCCCAAGGTCTTTGTGCATCTGGGTCACACGCCTGTCACCCAGCTCCTTCGGAGAGACCTAATTGAGTCCACCTCTCTCTCCTTCCTCCCAGAACGTCCAGTTCCTCTGTCAGCCCTCTGACCAGCCAGTGTCCTGGCCACCAGGATCCGTGGTGGTCATCTTTGCTTCCTCTTCCAAATATCCTTATTTCAGACCATCTAAAATGGTCCTACTGGCTATTTCCAAAAATGACATACACTTAAAAAGTGTAGTGGAGATATAGGAGATAGATAGGAGAAATAATTCCATCCTATATGGGGCATAACAGACTATGAGTGTTGATACATTAGTCGTTTTATTCTCTTAAATAAATGAAAATCAGGTGGGCATGTTCATTTTTATTTTTACTTTTTTGGTTTGTAGGCCACACCCTGCAATCCGCAGGGCTTTCTCTGGGCTCTGTGCTCAGAAATCACTCCTTGCAGTGCATGGGGGACCCTATGTGGTGCCAGGTATCAAACTGAGGTTGGTCAAGTGCAAGGCAAGTGCCTTAAACATTGGACTATCTCTGCATCCCACTCATCCATTTTAAGTGTGATGGTGAATGAAAAGGCAGAAAATGGAAAAGGTGAAAGGCCTGGCAGTGTCCCCTGGGGCCCTTTCTCATGCATTGGCTGATTGCTTCCAAGGGGAGGAGGTCAATGAGGAGGAATTCGCAAAGGTGAGCACCTGGGAATCCAGGGAAACAGAGGAGTGGACCCGACTTCTTGTCCCATGGTGCCCTGTCAGATCCTCCTTGTCTCTGTCCCTCCAGCCTGACACTCCTAGTAGTAGGAGAATGAAACAATGGAAGACACATGTGTGGGTGGGTGGCAGCATCCCTCAAGGAGAACTTCCTGGTGGAGGGGGGTTATCTGACCTCAGGAAAGTGGAGATGCTGATGGGCAGAGTGAAGGGGGATCCCTGTGGAAATTTCCTTGTAGTCTGCCTTTGGGCAGCCCTGGACAGCGCCGCATCCCACTCAGGCCTTTCCCTTCCTTCCTTCTCCATGTCCCAGGAAAAGAAGATCCTGCAGGAGAGTGCTTTGCTCCAGGAGGCCACGGAGAACTACCGCCTGCAGCCCCACGAGCAGTTTCTCACCTGGTTCAAGGCCCTGGAGCTGGTCACAGAGAAGAGGTCGGAGGGAGAGGCCTGCTCTGAGGAGGGCCCTGGTTCCACTTCCTGGGACAGCCTGGAATGTCAAGCACTCCTTTGTCAGGATGACTTGGGTTCTAGCCTGGAGGACTTGCACACTTGTCATCAGGGGGCAGGACATGCCTGAGATTCTGTGGAAACTGAGGCGGGAAACGTGTGGCAGAGGTCACTATGGCTGTTTCAGCTTCAGGAACGAGGGCATCTCTGCAGCCCAGCTGGGGTAAAGTGAAGGGGGTTTGAGTCCACCGCTGAGTGCATTCCGTGACTGTGTTCTGGGCATTGGTGTCACTGATGTTACTAAAATTCACCCAGGGGTCCTGCCATCAGGGCGCAAATGAGAGGTCAGATACATTCCTGAAGCCAGCACAGGTGAAGGCTAGCTGCGCTACCAGAACGAAAATGAGGGCACACAGGGGGTCTGTGATCCTTGGGGTTGGAGGGAGAAAAAGGGTCCTGGGCTCTCGGGAGCTGGGTCCCTAAGGATGACCTGGGAGCAAGCAGCATTCGGGGGGCACTTGTCTGGGAGAGGGCCTTTGAGCGCAGGCCTGAGGTGAGAAGGGAGTCCAGGGTGGCAGCGGGTGGCCTGGAGGAGAGAGGAAGGGTGGGAGGCGGGGCGTATGCGGAGATGGTGCCTGCTGCAGAGGGACATGCCCCAGCCTCTGCATGGACGAGCTCCCACGCGTGTGCTTGTGAATCCTGCACACACGGACCAAACCTCGGGTCAGGGTGAGCATCAGACGGGGCCTGCGGCCCCAGCCGCAGTCACAGGCAATTCTCTGCCCCAAGCTCCCCAGAGGATCAGGGCTAGTTTCTTCTGTTTGTGGTTCTGGACTCTGCCTTTGTTTCCATGTGACTTACAAGCCATGGCACTAAATACATTATCCCTCATCTAAGGCATCCCTGAGAGAGCTAGACACCCACACAGACAAAAAGAAATGGAATCCTAAAAAATAGGGAAACAAACAAACAAACAAACAAACAAACCAGCAAGCTTTGGGATGGGGATGCAAAGGGAGATGAAAGGTTTTCCAGAAAAACCTGCCCCAGCCCCGTGACTCTTGGTCATATCCCAGTCACAGCCACTCAGTGAAATCTATGATGTGTCTGCCCTTATGGGCTCCCTGGGATCCGTTTGGAAGTTTCTTCTCTCGTGCCAACATGATGCCTTGGGAGATATTCCATTTGATGATGGAGTGAATGGCAGGTGGAATTGCTTCCAGGATGGCAGAGTCTGAATCGTCATGAATTTCAAATCCCTCCTGGCCTTGATGGACCCGAGGCCCCAGCTGGTGGGACTATGCTGCTGTCTTCTCAGAAGCCGACTCTGCTGACTGGGGACCGTTTTCTCTTTCTCCTGTGACTCAGCCTGTGTCTCAGATGCACGTTACTTGCCCATCTGTCTTACCTGAACCATCCCTGTGAGCAGATGGGGAGCATAAGTCCCAGGGTCTAGCCTCACGGCCACTGGACAGGGCAGAGACTTACAGAGTTACAGTAAGTGATTTAGAACACAAACCGATGTGAAAATGGAGATCTACTACATGGTTTCCTCAGAGCTACTTTTGAGATAACAGTTCTAGTGAGCTTCGTGAGGGCCCTGTCAGCTAATTTGTTCCTTAAATGACCAATACAGCAGGGAAGGCTAAGAGTCCAATGATGAAGGCGGTGGGCCAAGAGATAGCACACTGACCTTGCACAAAGTTCAACCATATTTAGTTCTTGGCACCTCATATGAGCACCATCAGAAGTTAACCCTGAGCAAGAGTCTGGAGTAAGCCCTCGGTATGGCTGAGTGTGACCCAAAGCACCAAAAAAAAAAAAAAAAATCCCACACAATACTCTGGCTACTTCAGTTCCCAGGTGACAGAAACCAACAGACATCAGACTGGGGACCAGCTAATTTGTCAAATATTTACAGGAACACACAACGAAATCAGTAGTCTCAGGGAGTTAGCTATGAATCTTGAGCTTTGAGCAAACACACACGCAAACACACACACACACGCACACACACACACACAAACACACGGGGTGGGAGGGATGGAAGGGGGGAAGTCACACCCAGCATTGCTCAAGGGTTTACTCCTGGTTCTGCACTCAGGAATTACTCCTGGTGGTACTCGGGGAACCATATGGGATGCTGGGGATTGAACCTGGGTTGGCTGATACAAGGTAAACACCCTACCTTCTGTACTATCACTCTGGCCCTAGAATCTTGAGCATATTGTCACTGTCACTGTCCTCCCCATTGTTCATTGATTTGCTCGAGCAGGCCCAGTAACGTCTTCATTGTGAGACTTGTTACTGTGTTTGGCATATCGAACACATCACGGGGAGCTTGCCAGGCTCTGCCGTGCGGGCGAGAGACTCTCTGTAGCTTGCCAGGCTCTCCGAGAGGGGCGGAGGAATCGAACTCGGGTCGGCCGTGTTGGCTGCGAGCAAGGCAAACGCCCTACCTGCTATAGCACAGCGCTGCTGCTGTGCCACCACTGTGCTATGGCGGACAGGACGTTTGGCTTGCATGCGGCCAACCTGGTCGACAAAGGTTCGAGCCTATTAGATTGCTAAAGAACTAGAACAGAGTTCTAACCTGAGCATGCATGCAGATAATACCCTCACTTCAAGGAATCAACAGAAAGGGAAATTTATATTACAGTGAAAGAATGTAACTTCCAAGTCACTTGTGTGGAGGACCCTAACAAGCCCAATATTCAGGCACTGCCATGTGGCCCACAAACAAGTGATTTATTCCCCGCCTATCAAGACAGTGCATAGAACATTCACTGTCAGGCAAGAGGAATTAGAAGTTCAATGTCTCTAACTTCGGGTCTGGTGGAGGAAATTTTTACATTAAAAATACAGTTCAGAGAGGCAAAGGCTAGTCATGAAAACATGGATTTTATTTCACCAACCAAGACCAGAAGTAATTTCTCTCTGATTCCAAGTGAATTCCAGTTGTGTTCCCAGTACTAGTACGTAAGAGTTTCCCTTCCAAATAAACAGATGCCATTACTGTAGCACTGTTCTCCTGTTGTTCATTGATTTGCTCGAGTGTGCCCAGTAACATCTCCATTGTGAGACTTGTTGTTACTGTGTTTGGCATATCGAATACGTCACAGGTAGCTTGCCAGGCTTTGCCATGCGGGCGAGATACTCTCGGTAGCTTGCTGGGCTCTCCAAGAGCGGCGGAGGAATAGAACCCAGACCAGTCAGCCATTACTACAACAAAATATTAAAGGCAGCTAAAGATGTAAACAATCACTTCCCCTTTGGTTATATGCACAAAGTGCTTGCCATATCTGTAAAATCAAACTGGAAGCAACAACCTAACTGCTAACTCTCTTATACAGATTTAAAATGCTCCTTCGGTATTAAGTGGGGCTAGGCCAGCTAAAAAGACACTAATATAGATCATTTCTAACTCTGGGCAAGTTAACTGTCTTGCACTTTCTTTTATGTGAAATGGACAGGAGCATTTGATTCCAAGTTTTTAATATCTAGATCATGTAAAGTGCTCAATGATATCACAGAACCATTAGTATTAACTGATACTTTTACTCTCGATCAAAACAAAAAGGTGTATTAAGGCCTCAAAGAGTATAAAGTGCTTTGTCTTGCATGACCACTTATACAGCGTCCAGTACCACCAGAAGTGACTCTTGGTAGCCTTTGAGCATCACTGCCAGCCTGCCCCCAACCCCCCAAACCTATTATTTTCTGAGTCAAGATTCCTCAAAAAGTTAAAGTAACTCACAAAGGAGTTAAGTAATTCATTTCAAAGTCACGTTCCTGATCCTGAAACAGCAATTTGAGACACAATTGGGAGTAACCATACTTCCTGAGGATAAGCAAGAAGTTAAATTAGATTTTACTTAGTGTTATCTTATTTCCAGAGCAGCTTTAGAGCATATTTGGTTGCCCAATAAACCTTTCCACATTTTTTCGCAAGATTAAATTTAAATAGTAAAGACAAAAGACCCAATTAATTAGACACGACTCAAAGTTTGCTTTAAATAATTTGGGGGATTGGTGGGGGGGTGGGGGAGGTCGAACGACATGACACTGAAAAGAACCATTTTCTATAGTCCAGGAGTCTCTTTATTTTTAAACAAACACCTCTCATGCCATAAATTCATAGGGAATGGGCTCCAGCAGCTCGGGCTCCTTTCCATTAGTTCTTACGAAGTGTGCTTCTCTGGGTGGAGCAGGCTAGAAGAGGGGAAAAAAGGTGACTGTAAAACACTAATTTAAACCACACAGTACTCTAAGAACCAGTGAAATGACGAAAGAAAATTACATTAGTATAGATCAGATTCAAAGTACTCACCTGGCGCTTCAGTTGAACCCAAGTCCCTTTCTCTTTGGCTTCCTTCTTTTTCTGATCATTTTCCTTTACCCGTTTCAAGAAGCTGTCTCGACTCTTAGAGTGCTTAATATGCTCAATACGAACATTAATTCTCTTGGCAAGAATCTTGCCCCTGGAAAGAAGATGAACTCTTATAAATGCCTCACCAAAAACATAACTCAGAAGGAACAAATCTGCAGGTAAAACCTCCAGTGTAAAAAAAAAAATGTGATTTTGTTTTGCATGGGGATGGGGCAGATTAACTGGATTTAAGGTTTAACTGGACTTAAGATTTAACTGAATTTAGCATAGCATTCTGCAACATTTCTACACTTGTGGACTGGTTTCTATCTTAGGCCAGCAAAATTCAGAAAACTTTTTTGGCAGTTTCACAATTAATCACAAATTTTTTATCCATAAAACAGAATAAAGTGATGGCAAATTTGCAATCATGATCAATCTTACTGCGAGAATTAGTGTTTGGACAAACAGCCCCACTTTTAAGCTCTTTCTTATGATAACGGACCTTGAAACTAAAACCAGGTTGCTGTATTAACTCACTAAACCTTTTACTCTGGCAACAGAACCACCTTAAATCAATCCCATGACGTTCCACGACTTTGATCCTTCAAGTTGTTTCCTCTGACTGGATACAAGACAAACACCCAGTTTGCTTGAGCTTTAAAGGGACGCTTCCTTTGCCCCACTTGAATGACCAATTAAGACATAAGTCCAATTGGCAAAGTGAGAAGGGGGCATAAGGGAATACTAGTTAGCCCTCCCAATCCACATTACTTACTTGACCTGTTTGTTAACGACAATGCCAACAGCATGCTGGGTAACATTGTAGACCCTTCCAGTTTTGCCATGGTAACATTTGTGGGGCATTCCTTTTTGGACAGTGCCCATTCCCTATAAACAAAGGAGGCAAACGTCATGCCATCTATTTCCCTTTCTTATCAAGGCTATTCAAGGAACTTTTTCTTTGTAATGGCAACTCAAGAGCTTTCAGAGTCGGTGAAGTGTGCTTTTTCATATATTGTTTCAAAAAGCAATCAAAGAGACAATCATCATTAAACTCTACAGCACCATAATGTGTTTAAAAATTAGTCACAAAGTTTTAACTATTTTTAATAGCCCTCTGTAGCATAACATTGGTTAGCCCTTCCTCCCTGGCCACTAGGAGCTTGTGTTTGTTGATTGCCCCCTAGCCTGTCAATTATCTTTGTCTCCTGATCAGACTCTGACTTGTAAATATTGTCTTTCTCTTCTCCTTAATGTCCTTTGCATGCTTAGTTATTTCAGAGCAGTTGCTTTTTGCATGGATACAGGAAGATAGTTAAAAAGACAAGCTTGTGGCTTGGGAGTTGACTGACTCCAGATAATTGACTCCCAGACATCTGCTCGCTCGACTTAAGCCTCAGTTGCCCTTACTTCCTAGATCCCCCAAAGCAGGGTCCTGACGAGGACCCAGGGCAAGCGGTGAGCTATAAGCTACCCTGGCATTGAAATGGGCCTGGCCAAAGTGTCCTAACTATAAATTAAGAGTTTGGTCATGGGAGAGACGCCGCCGCCACTGCCACGGCCCTGGGTCGCCAGCGAGATTAAAAGGGGAGGGCCCCACAGGAACTGAGAGCTCGCGCCCATCGGGGCCCCGGGTCGGCCCGCCCGAAGAAATGAGTGGTGATCGGCCTCAAGTAAGAGCACTGTGTATGTATCCAACTTGCCTTTTTCCCTGACCAACAATGACTTATACTGGATATTCTCCAAGTATGGCAAAGTTGTAAAGGTTACTAGAATGAAAGATAAAGATACCAGGAAGAGTAAAGGGGTAGCATTTATTTTGTTTTTGGATAAAGACTCTGCACAGAATTGTACCAGGCCAATAAATAACAAACAGTTATTTGGTAGAGTAATAAAAGCAAGTATTGCTATTGACAATGGAAGAGCAGATGAGTTTATCCGAAGACGAAACTACTTTGATAAATCTAAGTGTTATGAATGTGGGCAAAGTGGGCACTTGAGTTATGCCTGTCCCAGAAATATGCTTGGAGAACGTGAACCTCCAAAGAAAAAAAAAATTCCTGAACCAGAAGAAGAAATTGAAGAAGTAGAAGAGAGTGAAGATGAAGGTGAAGATTCTTCTCTTGATAGTCTTAGTCAGGCCACTGCTTTCCAGGAAGCCAAAATTGAAGAACAACAAAATAAATGGAAACCCAACTCAGGAGGTCCCTCAACACCAGATGATTCAAGACGCCCAAGAATAAAGAAAAGCACGTATTCAGTAATGAGGAAGAACTTAGTGATTAACATTTATTATGTAAATATCATTAATTTTTTAAAATATTGACGGTACCAGTTTATTTGGGCTAATAATGATTATTTTCAGCATTCAAGCATAAGAAAACTTAGTATCAAATATTTTTATTCTATAATAGTTCATTGAAATTGAAAAATAATTATAAAGTCATTTTCTGTCTTACCAGAATAAAATTTTAAAATCAAGATATTATAATAACCATTTACCTTGAAATCAGTTCATTTGAATAAGAAAATACTGTCATAGTAATTTTACTGTCATCCCAAATAAAAGGATAGATACTAGGAATAATTTTCTGAGATGTTTATAAAATTTTATTCACATCCAAATAGCTTACATGAGGACTTTTGAAATAAATATTTTAACAAGAAGTGCTCTTTAAAATAAGCAATTCTTCAGGCCAGAGAATTAGTACAGGAATTAAGGATTAACTGTATTTAATTGTCAATTCATTCCACAGAATCACCAAGAGTGACCCTTGAACATTGACAGGAGTAAAGCCTCAGTTATGGCCCAAAACAAAAATTAAAAGCAAAAGCTTTTACAAACTGTGAAAAAGTTAAAGAATTTATTTTTATTCAATGATAATAAAATTTTCAAGGAAACTTAAAAAAAAAAAGAGTTTGGTCATGGACAAATTCTGTCATGATCCAAAAGTAGTAACTAGATTTGGACCCTGCTGGAGTTAGGAATGATTGATCCGGCCTGAGCACTGTAGTCTGAGTCTGTGGTTAGATGGCCCCAGGAGAGTCACCCTACAAGCCTAAAAGTGTCTATTACTGTGTCCACAAGGAATGGTAAAGGAAGGAGAATTAGGAAGAATTAGGAAGGAGAATTAAAGATGCTGATTAAGTTGCAGGTCTAAGGAGGGGAGAAACACACCTTAAGGGCTCTTTTGCTGTGGGTTGCAGGTGGAATGTCTGGAAAAACATTTCTGATCACGCTTCCTGTGGGGAGGCATGGTTGGGAAGGCATGGTGAGAGGATAAAAAAGAGTGGCTGTGGGGAGAAAGGGATGGATTGAAGGAGAGACAGTTACGGAGACAGCTGAGAGACAGCAGAGAGAGAGGAGACGGGTACAGCGGGAAGAAAGAATTGTGCGGTTAGAGAGAGAGAGAAAGAGAGAGGGTTGGAGAGAGCTAGGAGAGACGAGAGATTGAATAAACGACAACTAATCAGCAACCAGCTTGGCCCTCGTTCTTCCTTCGTCCATCCAAGGCAACAGTCGCCTGGGGTGGATAAGCAGCTGAGAGCACCGAACTGCCTGGAGAGCCCGCAAACATCCTTTCCCGTGTAATCCCTGCGTGCATGAGGGGCTTACACAGCTTCTCGCTTGAGAGTAAGATTTTTTCACAGCCATCCTTACCAGTAACCCTTTACACAAGGTATTCAATTATACCTCAATGAACTCTACTAGATATTAGCAACAACTAAGTAATGAGAAAAACTTAAACACAAATAATTCAGATTTCTGAAAATATTAACAGTCTACACTTAATAAAAGTTTCTCATCTAAAAGGATAAGTATTGACTAAGTTATGTCCAATTTGTCCAACTTACCTTTATGTCGACGATATCACCTTTCTTGTATATCCGCATGTACGTGGCCAAAGGAACAACTCCTGGGAAGCATCAGTACACAGTCAGTATCCAAATTATGAACTGAGCAGCTCTCAGCATTTTTTTAAAAAAAAAAAGGCAGCTTTTGGGTTTCCCTGGTGGTGTGGTGGTGCTGAGGGCTTATTCCTGGCTGCGCTCAGGAATCATTTCTGGCAGGCTTGGCAAACTCAGTCTTGTCATGTGCAAGGCAACCCCTCCACCCGCTGTACCATAAATAGTGCCAGCTAATACAAATTCAGAGTTGTATTTTACATTTTTGCTGATTCACAATGAATGCAGCTATGTAAGTCATGCTTTTTAGTACAAGTTAGGGAGATGCTAGTTAATATAGCACCAAGACCACAAACACTAACAATGTAATAAAAAACGCAAACATAATAATGCATTAAAAAATAAAACTGGAATACATCTTATAAAACATAGGCCTAAAAATAAAAACAAACCATATGCAAAATCACAAATGCCATATGTACTTTTCTCAGGAGTAATGTACTTACCATGTTTTCTAAAAGGTCTAGAGAACATATAGCGGGTGCCCCTCCTCTTTCCTTTTGTGTTGGTCATTTCTGCTCTTTACTGGAAAATGTGAAAGATATAAAGACAAATTTGGTATATGTACCTCTACCAAAAATTTCAACTTTGAATACTTGCGTTTCCCTAGCAACGTCAGATCTAAGAACATGTTAACCTAGAAGGGCACCGAAGGAAATTAGAAGACAATCTGACAGTATGACAAAACCTCCAGTAACTCTTCTGATCAACCTAATTTTTGGTCACAGCACATTGCCCACAGCATCTACTAACAGTCAAAATGTCCAATTCATTTACATTTGATCACTGACATGTTTACTAGGACACATATTGGGTAGAAGAGGAAAAACAAGCAAGAAATCATGGACCCAGTTCTGGGTCCATTTACACCCCGATCCTCATCTGGAAGACAGGGCAATTAATTGAGGCCAAATCTACAAAGCACTGGCAACTGAGCAGTGGTTGTTAACAGTAACAGGCCAAAACAATGATTTTAATCACTGCTGGTCAGTCATGCTACAATTGATATCACAGAGTGAAATAGAGGGCAAGGTTGAATTTGAATATTCTAACAAATTACTTCTCAACTAACATGAGAATTCTAGAGAAAATGGACCACACCAAAGCATCCTTTCCATATAACGCAGAAACCTAACACCATTAGTCCAGCGAATGCACTCTTAAAAAGGCCAGCAAGCACGCATTAAGTGCTAAACATCCTGTTTTTATACTTTTTTTCTCTGACTCCAAAATCCCACTCGTCCCCCACAAGCAATTCTCCAAGTGAGAATGTATTATCAGATACAGAAGCAAGTCTAATAGTTAAAAAATTGACTAATCTGACACCCCAGGGTTCCATCCCAAGATTCCTTAAGTGGGTGCCTTCAACAGCAACCTGGGCTGTTCTTACAAATCAGTGAAGTGTGCCCAGTTAAGAGACTGACAAAAGTAGCAATAAAATCGAACAATTTCGACCAAAATATCTCCTGCTACCACCGACTAGGTAATTGAAACCAAAAGTTATTTTTTTTATAAAAGGCGCGTGTGGGGGGGGGGGGGGCGCTCGCAGGGGCAGGGCTTCAAAGGCAAAGCAAATACGTAGATTCCGACACAAAAGATGTGGGTGAGGGTGTCAGTATGCAATCTAGTAGCCGATCGATCGCAACGAAGATGCTGAACCTTCATAGAAATCACCAGCAACCCGCTGCGGGGGGCGGGCCGGACCACCGGCCCGAGATCGTCCCCAGCCGGGATCGGTGGGTGTGCCCCGCACTCCGCCTCGCCCACCCGGCCTCCCCGCGGGGGCAGCAGCTGTTTTCACAAGCGCAGGCCTGTGACCCACTGACTGCACCGACGGTCCCTGAGGACCAGCGAATCCCCCGCACTGACCCTCCTCCCCGACCGGACAGGGCCCGGGCCACGGCACGCCAGTCCCACTTACAGGGACAAAACTGCACTACCCGGGCCAGGCAGGGGAGACTCAGCCTCTCGAGTCCCCCAGGGAGCGCTGCCGCGTCACGGGTGAAGGATCAGCGCCTGCTGAGCGATGGGCGCCCAGACGGCAGAGACCACTACCCGGCAGACCACCCCGCGGGCCGAAAGAAGGGCGGGGCGGCGGCGAGGGCCGGAGGAAGGGGCGGGGCGGCAGCGCGGGGCGGAGGAAGGGGCGGGGCGGGGGAAGGGGAGGGGCGGGGAAAGGGGCGGGGCGGAGGAAGGGGGGCTTTGGCGCGGCCCGGAGGAAGGGGCGGGGTGGAAGAAGGGGCGGGGCGGCAGCGCGGGGTGGAAGAAGGGGCGGGGCGGCAGCGCGGGGCGGAGACAGGGGAGGGGCGGGGAAGGGGGCGGGGCGGAGGAAGGGGGGCTTTGGCGCGGCCCGGAGGAAGGGGCGCGGTGGAAGAAGGGGCGGGGCGGCGGCGCGGGGCGGAGACAGGGGAGGGGCGAGGAAAGGGGCGGGGCTTTGGGGCGGGGTGGAAGAAGAGGCGGGGCGGCGGCGCGGGGCGGAGACAGGGGAGGGGCGAGGAAAGGGGCGGGGCTTTGGGGCGGGGTGGAAGAAGGGGCGGAGCGGCGGCGCGGGGCGGAGACAGGGGAGGGGCGAGGAAAGGGGCGGGGCTTTGGGGCGGGGTGGAAGAAGGGGCGGGGCGGCGGCGCGGGGCGGAGACAGGGGAGGGGCGAGGAAAGGGGCGGGGCTTTGGGGCGGGGTGGAAGAAGGGGCGGGGCGGCGGCGCGGGGCGGAGACAGGGGAGGGGCGGGGAAAGGGGCGGGGCTTTGGCGCGGGGTGGAAGAAGGGGCGGGGCGGCGGCGCGGGGCGGGGACAGGGGAGGAGGAAGGGGCGGGGCGGCGGGCCGGGGCGGAGCGGGCAAGAAACGAGCCGTGTAGGCGACGCTTATGGGGAAATTATGGGGAAATAAGGGCCGTCCTTGAGGACAAGCGAATCCCGTGAGGATGTTTTCCTTTAACACCAAGATGAAGCCGTCGAGCCACACTAACCACGTCAGGGGGCTTCGAAGAGGCCGAACCGGAAGCCAGGGCCCGCGAGCGTGGTGACGTCACCGGCGTCCGCGCTGCCGCCCGGGCGGGGCTTCGGCTGCCGGGGGCGCCCTGCGGGGCTGGGGGGAGCCGCTTTTGTGCAGAACCGGGCACGTGAGCACCAGGGCCCAGCAGCCAAGCGATTGCAGCCTCCTGTCGACGCATCCGTGCTCGATTGCGTGTGCGCGCGTGTTAGAACTGCTTTGGAAAACCACTGGGCGAAATCTAGAACTGAAACTTTAAAGGTACCAAAATCGCAGTATTCCGCTGCAAGGTTCCTGTCTCAGGACTTGAATTTGGAGTTCAGGATGAGCATTAACTGCGTTGAGTAGTGAAAAAAAAAAGTTAGAAACATCCTTCAGTAAAAGTAAACATTCTGGGACGTTAAGACGTATTACATTGACGGTTGATGAAACGCCCGGTAGAGTGAACCCAAAGGAGGAGGATGTATGTATAATGTACATAGTATGACAAGTCACTTACATAGTGTAAAAACGTTTAAAAGTGTAAACTGGGCTAGAGAAGCCCCCAAACGTTGCGTCTTGTGGCACCACCCCCAGAAACCAAAACCAGAATAACCTGTAGGCGAAGTATATATACATTTATAAGTACAGAAGAGTTCAAATCAAACTGAGAAGTTGGTGCTGCCTAGTAGGGAAAGAGCTATAAAGAGAAAGGCAGGCCTTAATGTCTGGTTGTTCTTAAGCTGTTTTAGATTTTTTTTAATTTTTTTATATATTTTTATATAAAAAAATATATAAAAGAGACCTTTTTTTATATTTTTATATTTTCATTTTGAGGATTGGGGCCTCCCTGCGGATCCCTCTCAGTGCTCAGGTGCCAGGTGACTGCCTTCCTCCCCTCAGCTATCTAACCAGGGTCAGCCATGTGCAAGGCAGGCACCTTCATGCTAGTCTTTATCTTTCAAGCACTGTCTGATCTTTTTAATCGAGATTATTTTTAGCATTGTTTTTTAAAAAACACTTTGCATTAATCTTCCTAGGGACCAACAGTGCCTGCTGTGTTGAGGGTGGGCACCCTGGGCTTGAATTCAGAGCCTAGTATAGGACAGGCTCCTGTTCCACTATTAGACCTGCCTCCTGGTCCTAGTTTTGGATATATTTAAAAATAGAGAGGCTGGGGCCAGAGAGGTAGGACACAAGGTAGGGCACTTGCTTTGCATACAGTCAACTCGAGTTTTTTTGTTTTAATTTGGTTGTTTTGGGGAGCCACAACAGGCCGTGCTCAAGGCTTACTTCTGACTCTGTGGTAAGGAATCACTCCTGGTTGTGCCACGAATCAAATCCAAGATAGCCCTGTGCAAGGCAAGAGCTCTACCCATCCACTGTTTCTCCAGGCCTCTGAACCCCACCTTGATGCCCAGCATCTTATATGGTCCCCCAATATGACTGCCAGGGGTCACTGCTTAGCAGAGCCAGGAACAGCCCCCGAGCAACAATGTGTTTTGGTGCCAAAGCCCCACCCCTCAAATAAAATAAAAACTAGTTTTTAAAAAATGATGGGGCCACAGAGATCGTATAGTGAATAAGGTGCTTGCCATGCACCCGGGTTTGATTCCAAAAACTACATATGATACCCACCCAGGCCTCCCCAGGACTGATTCCTGAGCACTGTGGGATATCGCCCCTCCTCCCCCACTGCCACCAAGTTTGAAAATAGACAATTGACAATCTTTATTTTATTTTTTGGTTTTGGGGCCACACCCAGAAATTAGGAGTTACTCCTGGCTCTGCTCTCAGGAATTACTTCTGACAGTGCTCGGGGTACACCATAAGGGATATTAGGGATCAAACCCAGGTCAGCTATGTGTAAGACAAGGACCCTACCTGATGTACTATCACTCCAGCCCTGAATTAACGTCTAATCTTAGAACGGTACGTTTGGTATAGTTAATCATCCAGTAAGATCGGTCGGTCCTCCCGTTGTTCATTGATTTGCTCGAGTGGGCCCAGTAACGTCTCCATCATGAGACTTGTTGTTACTGTGTTTGGCATATCGAATACATCACGGGTAGCTTGCCAGGCTCTGCCGTGCGGGCGAGATACTCTCGGTAGCTTGCCGGGCTCTCCGAGAGGGGCAGAGGAATCGAACTCGGGTCGGCCATGTTGGCCGCTTGTAAGGCAAACGCCCTACCGCTGTGCCATCGCTCCAGTAATGTGCATTATTATTAATTCCATTAATTAGTTATATTTCCTTATTTCTTGCCTAATATCCCTTATTTGTGTCAAGAGCCTTGCTAGGATGCCACATTACATATGGTAATGTCGCCTTATACTGTGGCAGCTTTCTCAGACTACCCTTGTTTTTGATGATCTTGACAGTTTCTTTTAAAAAAAAAATAGGGTCACACCCTAGATGAGTTTATCAGTAACAGGGACTCACAGATGCTGGGCTCGGGTGGGCACTGCCATTTCAGCCATACCCCCACTGCTATTAGTCTTGTGATGTCCTGATCAGGAATTTTGTAGGATATTCAGTATTGGAATTGATCTCAGATTGTCTTTTATTTGCCATTTTTATATATTTTATTTTCATAAAGTAGTTCACAATAGTTCTTTACAGATAATATTCAAACACCCACCCAACCAGCAAGCATCTTCCCACCACAATAAGAGGGAAGTGTGTGGGGAGTATGGTGCCACCAGCAGGTCAATCTGTACCTCAGAGGCGAGTGCATCAGCAGCCTGATGGCGCCTTCAGACTTCCAGATACCCCAAAATTGCTGCTGTGCCTTTGGCCAGACCCCAACAACTTGGGGCCAAGTTTACCAAGAAAGTAAGTGGTCAAAAGTTAGGTTTGTGGGGGAGACACCCACAAACCACCTGCGGCTCAGGTATATAAATGGAGGCAGGCCTCTCTGGTTCCTGATCAAACTGCTTAACAGCTATGATTCCAGAGACTCAGAAACGAATCTTGGAACCCAAAGGCTTTTGGCAGAAATGCATCCTGTTCCCAGCTCCCCCCACCCCTGCAGTTGCTGCCATTGATCTAGCCTGATTCCTCTTTGGCCCCAGCCCCCTCCCCGCCCTCACTCCTGCAATCGCGTCCCTTGTTCCAAGTGAGTCTCTGTAGCTGTAACTCCAGGCAGCTGCTCCCCTCGGGGCCCTGCAGGGTGCCTCGGAAACCCCCCTATGTGCACATGGGGACTCACAGGGATGGAGGGTGAAGGGCAAAGGGCCCTCCAGGCACCTGTGCCCCCAAAAGGCTCAACTGGGGGGACCAAGCTCCTGCACACACACACCCTTATTTTCTTTTTGGGTCATACCCGGCTTACTCAGGGGTTACTCTTGGCTATGCACTCTAGAATTACCCCTGGTGGGCTTGGGGGACCCTAAGGGATGCTGGGGATGAAACCCTGGTAGGCCACATGCCAGGCAAGCGCCCTGCCCCACTGCACTATTAGGGGTGGAGGGGGCTTTTTTCTTTCTTTTTCTTTTTTTTTGGGGGGGGCCTGCAGCCCCCTCCTCTGGGACCTTCAAGAGGCTTGCTTTGTTCCTTCCTGTCCCCTGTGAGGGTGTGGGAATGAGAGGGGCTGGGTGCTAATTCCCCCAGAAAGAGACAGACAGACATAGACCCAGAGGCAATCACACAGGCTGGGTGGGGGGAACAGAGTAGATGGTTTGCATGTGGGCTCTGGGTCTGCTGCCCCCAGAAACAACCAGGAGTGGGAATCAGACAGACTCAGGGGCACAGAGGATGGGTGGGGAGACTGACAGGGGGTTAAGGGATAGCAGGGAGGGCGCTGGCCTTGTACACACCCCCACAGGGTCCCCCTAGCACAGCCAGGAGTGATTCCTGAGTATAGAGATAGGAGTGATCTACCCCTGAGCATTGCTGGGTGTGACCCAAAAAGCAAAAAAAGAAAAAAGTGACAGTCCAGCGGTGAGGGCTGATTCGGGGTCAGCCCCCTAGCACCACGCAGGGTCCCCCAAGCCACCAGGAGAGACTCCTGAACATCACTGGGTGTGAAATGAAGCAGAGATGCTGTGGTTCGAGAGGGCAGGTGTGGGTGCAGGGCTACTCTCGTGATACAGCTGCTTCTCATGCCGTCCTGGGTCCTGCCCTCACCCCCACTCACCTACATAACCCAGTAACCAAAACAACCTTCCAGAACCTTCTGGTCCAAGGGGGTCAGAGGGAAACTGGACATCTGCGCAAGGCCCAGGCCTCCTCTGCTCACCACCACCCCTAGCCACACAGGGAGCCATCCAACAAGTAGTTATTGAGCACCGATTGTGTGCAGGGCCTAGTGTGAGACAGGAAAGCTTCAATATTTAGCAAAATCTGGGGTTCTGGGAGAGAGAGAGAGAGAGAGAGAGAGAGAGAGAGAGAGAGAGAGAGAGAGAGAGAGAGAGAGAACCTCAGGCCCTCCATCCTCCATATGCAAGGCAACTGCACTACCTCTGGTTTTTATTTCCTTTTCAGCTTTTGGGCCACAGCTGATAGGGTCAAGAGGTGTTTCCTGGATTAGTGCTCATGGGGTCGTGTGGTGCCAGCATGGAGTCCAGGACCCCCACATGTAAATCCTAAATTCTGATCCTTTGAACTATATTCCCACCCCCAAAGTTAATGCTTTTTGCTTTGTTTGTTGGGGAGGGGGGTACACCCAACAGTGCTCAGGGCTTCCTCCTAAATCTGTGCTCAGGGATCACAGAACCCCAGACCCAGACCTTGGCGGTGCTAGGTGATTACATGGGGTGCCCAAGCAGTGCTTTTTAATTCTCTGCCGTCACAGAACTGATATAGTAGTTGGGAGAATCGGACAAATCAACTACAGTGAGTGTCTTATTTATTTATTTACTCAGGGAACCACTCATGTTAGGTCACCTTTTGTCTAGTGGCCACATCCGGTGGAACGATTCCTGGCTCTGCGCTCAGGGATCAACTCCTGACATTGTCCAGGTAGTTGATCAGGGAGTGTCAGGGATTGAACCCTGGTAGGCCACGTGCAAGGCAGATGCCCTCCCAGCAGTACTATCTCTCCTGCCCCACAAAGTCATCCTGCTATTGAGGCCCCCATGGTAAGATACAACCATTCTCACACATTTTCTTCTCCGGTATTTTTTTTTATCATTCTGTTAGCTGTTTAGGGGGTAACAAGCAATAGAAAATAACTCATTGAGGGAAAGGAGGCTGGGGGAAAGGAGACAGTGGAGGAAGGAAAGAGACAGTGGTAATGGTCTGGTGCCTGTAACAAAGCATCGGGAGGAAGTTTGTGACATGTGTGACCCAGTGTCTAAGTAAAGTGAAGGGAGGGTGGAGAGATGGCACAGCGAATTGCAGCTGACCGAGTCTGATCCTGGGCATCCCATAGGGTACCAGGAGCTAGGAGTAATCCCTGAGCGTCCCTGGGTCACTATCACTGTCACTGTCCTCCCATTGTTCATCGATTTGCTTGAGCAGGCCCAATAACGTCTCCATTGTGTCAATTGTTACTGTGTTTGGCATCTTGAGTACATCACGGGTAGCTTGCCAGTGTGGCCTCCAAACCAAAACAAATAAATACATAAATAAAAGTACGTGTGTCGGATGTGGCGAGAAAGGGCCACTCCTTCACTGTTGGTGGGAATGTCCACTGGTTCAGCCCTTCTGGAAAACAGTATGGACGATTCTCAAAAAATTAGAAATTGAGCTCCCATTTGACCCAGCGACACCACTCCTGGGAATATATCCCAGAGAGGCAAAAATGTATAGTCGAAGTGAATCTGCACTTGTTTGTTCATTGCAGCACTCTTTACAATAGCCAGAAACTGGAAGAAACCTGAATGCCCAAGAACAGATGACTGGTTAAAGAAACTTTGGTACATCTACACAATGGAGTACTATGTAGCTGTTAGAAAAGATGAAGTCATGAAATTTACATACAAGTGGTATAACATGGAAAGTATCATGCTAAGCAAAATGAGTCAGAAAGAGAGGGATAGACATAGAAAGATTGCATTCATCTGGGGGATATAAAGTAACAAAGTAAGAGATTAATACCCAAGAATAGCTGAGATCAGCACCAGGAGGATTACTCCATAACTTAGAGGCCAGCCGGGTATCCTAGAGGAAAGGGCAGTTCAGATAGAGAAGGGAGCACCAAATAAAGGGTGTTTGGAGGATCCTCCCAGGAGGGGAGATGCATGTCAAAAGTAGACTATAGACTGAACATGTTTGCCACTCAATGCCTCTTTTGCAGACCACAACACCCAAAAGGAGAGAGAGAACACAGGGGATTGCCCTGCCACAGAGGCGGGGGGAGATGGGGGGATGGGGGTGGGGGGATATTATCCATGGTGGTGGGAAATGGGCACTGGTGGAGGGATGGGTATCTGATCATTGTATAATCAAACCCAAGCACAAAAAATTGTAAATCTACAACTGTACCTCATGGTGTTTCACTAATAAAAAAAAATCAAAAAAAAGTACGTGTGTTAGAGGAAAATAAGAGAAGTCTACCCATAATGCACAGTACTACCCTAGCAACCGCGAGGCCACGCCCACTGAGTGAGGCCACACCCATCACAGGAACCTTGCTCTCAATGGAGGCCACGCCCACCGGCTGACGCCACGCCTCTCCTAGCACTGCTAGCCTGTACCTGGCGCCGTGACCCCCGTGCTTGGCTTCAGGAGCAGACGCTGGGCAGTTCCATATGGGACCCGGCGGACCCCACGGCCAGGCCTGCCCCCGCGTGCCCCGCAGCCCTGTTCTCTCCCACCTCCTTTTCCTCTGCCAAGTGGGGCGGGCGGTTGTGGACTGTCTGGGGGCCTAGGAGAAAGATGATTGAGCAGCCCCTCAAGACCAGGGGTGGGGGCGGGACAGGCAGCAGGGGAGCTGGGGAGGGCAGCTCAGGCTTTGCGTGGGAGAGCCCTGGGTTCCATCGCATGGCCCCCTAGTATTACAGGATGTGTCCCCCAAAACACAAATACAAGGTCAGAAAACAGGACAGTGCAGGGAGATGGCAGTGGAGTGGGTACCCCAGAGAGTGGGACTAACTGCCAGGCAATGGACAGAAGCAGTGCAAAGATCCTGGGGTGGGAAGTAGGAGGTGGGTGGAGGGGGTTGATGTGCTGCGTGTAGAGGGAGATATGGGGAGCTCAGGGACAGGGCCGGAGTGACAGAATAGCCGGGAGGACTCTGGCCTTCCACGTGGCCAAGCCAGGTTCAATACCTGGCCTCCCATAGGGTCCCCCAGAGCACCTTCAGTGTTCCCTGTGATCCCTGAGTACCAAGCCAAGAGTAAGCCCTGAGCATTGCAGGGGATGTGTGTCTCCCCCTGCCAAAACAAAAACAGTAGTGTGTGTATGGTGCTGTGTGTGGTGTGTGTGTGGTATGTGGTGTGTGTATAGTGTGTGTGTGGTGTGGTGTGTGGGTCTGGGTGTGTGTGCGGGAGGAGGTGTGTGGGGTGTGTGGGGGGGGTTGTGTGTATGATGTGTGTGGTGTGTGTATGGTTTGTGGTGGGTGTGGTGGGTGTGTGTAGTGTGTGTGGTGTGTGTGTGGTGTGTGTGGGGGTGTGGGGTGTGTGGGAGGGTGTGGGGTGTGTGTAGTGTGTGTGGTATGTGTGTGGGGTGTGTGTATGTGGTGTGTGTGTGGTGTGTGTGTGATGTGTGTGTGGTGGTGGTGTGTGTGTGTGTGTACTTGTGTAGAGACCGGGGGACCGGGGGAGATTAGGCGCTTGTCTCATCCCAAGCTGGGATGGAAAACATTCCGTTCCTCAGAGCTGTGCAGGGGACACTTCACTGCAGCTTGTGTTTGGGAGGGTTGAGCTCTTTGCACATGGCTCTGCCGAGAAATCCCCACGGACAAAAGGGAACTTGCCCATGGTGAGTTTGGGCAGGATTTGAACCAGGGAAGCCAAGACTCTGCCTGCCCCAACATTGGAGCACTCCCCCACCCCTCACCAACCCCCTTATTATTGCCTTTCCAGAGCCTCTCCACACTCACGGAAAACTCACCCTATCACCCCCATCCCTGGACCTTCCCTTTAGCCAGCCCTGACTCTGGCCCCCTGCTGGTTTCCCTCTGGGGCATCACTGGCCTTCTGCTCTCAGAAAGCACTTTCTTTGCACTGTCCTCCAGTTGTTCATCGATTTACTCCAGCGGGCCCAGTAACGTCTCCATTGTGAGACTTGTTGTTACTGTGTTTGGCATATCGAATCCGTCACAGGCAGCTTGTCAGGCTCTGCCGTGCGGGCGAGACACTCTCAGTAGCTTGCCGGGCTCTCCAAGAGGGGCAGAGGAATCAAATTCAGGTCAGCCACGTCCAAGGCAAAACGCCCCACCACTATGCTATCGCTCTCAGAAAGACCCTGTCATTTTCCAGTCCTGCCCTGCTCGCCTCCTCCTGCCTGGATACACAGGCACTTGCACCCCCTGCCTTCTCTTAGGGTCCCAAACGCCCGTATCCTGCACACCATACCCAGTCTGTCATCCCCATCGCATCCAGTTCACACCCACCCCAGGACCTTTGCACCTGCTGCCTCTCCCTTCCAGTACACTCTGACCTCAGGAACAACGTTAATTCCTTGACTCCCCCCTCCCCCCGCTCTCCTCCCCTTCTCACCCAGAACTTTTCCACTCTATTTTTATTTTGGGTGCTCAGGTCTGACCTGGGGCTCCCCTACCTTCTTCCGCCAAATTGGCTTCTCAGCTTCCCCGTGGTGCATCTGAGCGAACTGCTACCCAGGGTCCTGGCTCTGGGCACCCCGGCCATATTTCTTTCCCGAAAGGGACTCTGAGATTGACAGCTGAGCACTGAATCTGCAGAACCGACTTCCCCAGCCACCACCCCTCCCTGCTGGCCGCCGCCCCCTCCCTCGCTGCCCTATATTCCCTTTATTTGGTGGCTGTGGGTCTGGTCCTGTTCCTGGCTCTGAGCTCACGAGTGCCATCGATGAATTTGGCGCTGCACTTCCCCTCCTGTGTTAGCTTTCCAGTTCCTGGCGGTGTCCCCGGGGAGTGCCTGGGAATCGAACCTGGGTCAGCCGTGTGCATGGCAAGCGCCCTCCCCCATGCCCTCCCCGCTGTGCTCGATGATAAACAGTCTTTATCATCATGTAACATTCTATTGTGTTTCATTTTTTCCCACTAGGACTTTTTTTTTTCTTTTTGGGTCACACCCAGCGATGCTCAGAGGTTACTCCTGGCTCTGTAATCACGAATTACTCCTGGCGGTACTTGGGGGACCCTACGGGATGCCGGGGATTGAACCCGGGTCAGTCACGTACAAGGCAAACACCCTACCCGCCGTGCTATCGCTCCGGCCCCTGGCTTGCCTGACTTTTGGCCTCCTCCTGCACCCACTACTCGTGGTTCTGAGGACCCCTCCGGACTCCAAGCTCCAGTTTTAGGGTTTTAGCTGTTTGCATTCTTTGTGTGTTCTTAAGATTTTATTGGTGGGAGTTCTAATGCCTTAAAGAATGCTGTAGTTTGGTGAGATTTGTTGGTTTGGTTTTGGGGTCATACTCAGTATTGCTCAGGGCTGACTCCTGGCTCTGCGCCAGGGAACTCTGGGGGTGCCGGGGATCAAACCCGATTCAGCTCCATTCAAGGCATGCGCCCTGCCCTCTGTTTCATTACTTTCCTCCTCTGGTGAGGGCAGTTTCCACGTACAAATCTCTGTCTCCCTGCTGAATTTATTTCTGGTTACTTCTTGTTTAAAATCGGGAGGAGGCGCGCAGAACCACAGTAGAGTGGGGAGGGTGCTTGCCTGGCATGCGGCCCGCCTGGTTCCGTCCCTGGCATCCCCTAGGGTCCCCCGAGTGTGGCCGAAAGTGATCTCCGAGCGCAGAGCCAGGACTCAACTCTGAACACCGCCGGGAGTGGCCCAAACAAAAATTTAAAAATAGCTTAATTCCAAACATTTCAACTGGGGTGGGGGGTCCCCCAACTGGTGATCAACGCTGCTGGGGGAACCCTTGTGGGGATTCTCAGCCATCAGCTAAGTACGCTGTGGATTCAGTGTGTGCACCGAGGGTGTGGGGGCCCTGTGGGCCAGGGGTCACTCTGGCAGTATTTGGGGGCTTTCCAGGGTGGCATCCAAGTCTGACAGTGCTCTCTGCTCTGAGCACTGTCTCTCCTGACAATTCTCTGGGCTAACTCTTGGCTCTGTGCTCAGCACTCAGTTCTGACAGTGCTTGGGGCTTACACTTGGCTCTGTGCTCAGGAGTCATTCCTGACACTGCATGGGGCTTACTTTTGACTTTGTGCTCAGGGATCACTTTTGACAGTGCTCAGGGCTTACTCTTGGCTCTGTGCTCAGGGCTCACTCCTGAGAGTGCTTAGGGATTACTCTTGGTTCTGTGCTCAGAAATCACTTCTGACAGTGCTCAGGGCTTAGTCTTGGCTCTGTGCTCAGGACTTTCTCCTGACTGTGCTCAGGGCTTACTTTTGACTCTGTGCTCAGGACTCACTACTGGCAGTGCTCAGAGCTTAGTCATGACTCTGTGCTCAGGGCTCACTCCTGACAGTGCTTGGGGCTTACTCTTGGCTCTGTGCTCTGGATTCATTCCTGAGAGTGAGTGGGACTTACTCTTAGCTCTGTGCTCAGGACTCACTCCTGACAGTGCTCGGGGCTTACTCTTGGCTCTGTGCTCAGAACTCACTCCTGACAGTGCTTGGAGCTTACTCTTGGCTCTGTGCTCAGGACTCACTCCTGACACTGCACAAGGCCGTCCTGTCACGGCTGTTTCCCCCCGGTCAGTCAGGCTGACATAGCCAGGAGGCCCAGGTGCGGCCCATGCAGCGGAGCCCAGCGCGCCTGCCCCTTAGGTTTCTGGGAGGGAGCCCGGGGAGCCTGGTATGGATGGCCCAGCTCCGGGGAGGTGAGTGGAGGCTCTGGGGTCCCGAGCACTAGGTGACAGGTGTGGCATGTCCTACATTCTCCCCTCAGGCCCACTGCAGGGCCGGGACATAAGTGGGACTCGGGGCCCAGGGTTGGGGGTGGGAGTCAGGGCCCCAGGGGGTTCGGCCAGCGTGGTTGGGGGTTAGTCAGGGGCTGGGGGTTGTGGCCAGCTTGTCTCTCGCTCAGCCCATCTCCCAGGTCTGCGGGAGCCTGAGGGTCTGTGGGACGCATTCCTGGACAGTGCATAGTTGAGCTGGTGGGTGCTCGTGGTCAGCCTGGGGCGAACCCAGGCAGAGGGTGCAGGCAGGTTCCCAGGGCCCAGACGAGTGATGAGGACAGGGTTGGGCATTGTCAGCCCAGGCTGTTGGCGCAGAAAGGGGAAGAGCGAGTGTCTCGGAATCACAGGGTCCTGCGGAGTGTTGGCGTAAAACTCAGCCCCCTTGCATGCAGGAAGACCCATGGCCTGGAGCCAGGGAACAGGGTCTGAGGAGCCCGTAGGTGAGACTGGTGTCCCCAGACACCCTGCAAGTGTATGTATGTGCCTCCTGGTTCCTGTCTCGTGGATGGACACTGTTGAAGCAGGGGACCCCTACACGGCCCCTCCCTGCCTTCACTGTCCGGTCGTTCTCTGCTCAGTTCACCCCCTGGGAGCTGGGAAGTTTCCAGGGATGGAAATCTGGGGGTGGTGGCATTTCTGAGGGGGAGGAGGGGAGAGCCCACTCATGACTGGGACAGGCAAGCTCCTTCCTGTGCTTGGGCACCCAGAAAAATCATTTGGTCCATGCCAGCTTCCTCTGACCCTCTCCACCCCCTCGGGGTGTGGAGCCCTGTCGCAGGGAGTGGACATAGACTGGCCTCGATCCTCTTGAAAGGACACGAGGGTCGACAGCAGCCAGTGGCGACCTCCCTCTACTGTGGGTCGAACACCAGGCCACTCGGGGTGCATGCTGGTCTGGGTACAGACACAGGGTCAGCCAACAACCTCCTAGCTTCTCTCGAGTGATACCCAGTGTGACTTATAGGGTCCATCCCACCCACGTGGTCCCTTCAGGAGGGTATGGTGCCCTTGGAGGTGGCTGTGCTAAGGGCATATACCTCAGAGGAATCACAATTGGGGTGCGGGCAGGGAGGGGTGCCCCAGGCCGGGGAGCCAGGCACAGATTCCCAGGAGGTCCTGGTGGCTGTCCCAGGCCCCCTGGACAGGGTAGAGGACGTGATGCTGTCATTTGGCCCCTCTACTAAATGGTTTAGCTGGAAGTGGGGGTGAATGGCCCTTGTGGGATGTGCAGGACAGCCAGAACCTGAAGATGTACAGTGCAATCCTCAAGAGCCAGCACTGACTGTCCCCACAGGGAAGCCTGGCAGGTGGCTCAGGAGAGCAGGGTGTGGCCTCGCTGACTCTGGTGGGAGGTGTCCTGTGCGCCTGACAGTGTCAGTGCTGCAGGGTGTGCCGCCCCCTAGTGGTTTCCACTACCTATTGCAGCTTCAAGGGGCATAATCCGTTCCAGGAGCCCAGAGTGAGTGTGTGTGTGTGTGTGTGTGTGTGTGTGTGTGTGTGTGTGTGTGTGTGTGAAGAGGGTCGGTTAGGAGTCCTGGTGGGGCTGGGGGTGGGGGGGCACTGACTGTGTTCAGTTTGGTCATCTTTCAGGTCATTTGCCAAGTTGATTCTTTTTTTTTTCTTTTTGGGTTACACCCAGCAATGCTCAGGGGTTACTCCTGGCTCTGCACTCAGGAATTACTCCTGGCAATGCGGGGAGACCATATGGGATGCAGGGGATGGAACCCTGGTTGACCGCGTGCAAGACAAATGCCCTATGCTGTACTATGGCTCCGGCCCCAAGCAAATTGATTCTTTCTTTCTTTCTTTCTTTCTTTCTTTTTTTTTGTTAATTTTTATTAGTGAGACACCATGAGGTACAGTTGTAGACTTACAAATTTTTGTGCTTGGGTTTCAATTATACAATGATCAAACACCCATCCCTCCACCAGTGCCCTTTTCCCACCACCACGGATCCCAGTATCCCTCCCATCCCCCATCCCCCCACCCCACCCTGCCTCTGTTCAGGGCATTCCCTTTTGTTCTCTCTCTCCTCTTGGGTGTTGTGGTTTGCAAAAGAGGCATTGAGTAGCAATCATGTTTGGTCCATAGTCTACTTTCAGCAAGCATCTCCCATCCTGGGAGGATCCTCACAACATCCTTTCCAAATTGATTCTTAAGCTGCCTCCCCGCTGTACCATCGCTCTAGTCCCAGCTTCTCGTTTCTAAGTCATTTTCTGGTGGAGTCTGTAGGTTTTTCTACATAAATTTTTGTGCCATCCACAGACAGTTTCACTTCTTCTTTTCTAATTTGGATCTGTGATTATTTTCCTGACTGCTACGGTAAGGACTTCCAAAACTCTTGGGAGGGAGTGGGGAACGTGGGCGTCTAAGCCAGTAACTGCTGTTGATTGTGGCGCTGGCTGTGGTGCTGCGGATGACCATTGCTGGCCTTAGGTGTGTGCCTATTAGTCTTATTTTGTTGAGAATTGTCATGAATGGATGTTGAAACTTGTCAGAAGTTTTTCTCTGCACCTTTTTATTTGATCGTGTATTGTGTGTGTACTTTATTGGGGGGGCCATACTGGCAGTTCTGGGTCTTACTCCTGGCTCTCCCTCAGGGATCATCCCTTGTGGTGCCTGGGGGACCATATGTGGTACCAGGGATCGAACCCAGCTGGGCCCAGTCTAGGCCAGCACCATCCTCTCTGTCCTTGCTCCCTGGCCCAGCATGTGTTTTGTTTCCCTTCCCTTTGGTTGATGGTCACAGGAACCTGCATGCATAATGCTGAGCCTTTCCGGGATGATCCCACCTGCTTGGGCTGATCTGCTTTGCTGAGTTCCTGTGGAGGAGGTTCTTGGCCTCAAGGTTCATCAGGGATGTCAGCCTGTAACTTTCCTTTTCAAACTGCTTATCAGGTGATGCTGGTGTCTCAGAGGCTGTTATTGTCACTAGCATCTGGGTCTGGACTGGGCTTTTGTTCTTGGGATTTTTAAATGACTGTTTCCCTTTCCTCACTCGTTTTTGGTCACTTCGGTTTTCTGCTTGCTCAATCAGCTGTTAGCAGTTCTGATTCTAAGAATTCCGCGATTTCTTCCAGGCTCACTAGCTTAATGGCCTCAAACTGTTCCTGGACACCTCTTAGGAGACAGTTTTGCATTTCAGAAGTGTCTTTTGTAGCTTTTTCCGTTCCATCATCGACCCAGTTTATTGGAGTTTTCTCTTTCGTCTTCACTAGTCTAAGTGTTTTCAGTCCTGTGTGCTCTCTGAGACACCCAGCTCCTGATTTCATTTATCATTTGTGCTGCATTCTAATTTCTGTATCATTGATTTCTGTTCTAATTTTTATTATTCCCACCCCCCCACCACCACCCTGGGATTCACCTGTTCTACTCTAGTTCTCCAGGTGCGAACTTAGTTACTGAGTTCAGTGTGTTCATGGTTCTGTGTAAGCCCGGATAGCTACACACTCCCCAAAGTCCTGCTTCTGTGGTGTCCACGTTGGTCCTCATGGTTTGCCTTCTTGCTCATTTGTTTTGAAGCATCTTCTTGCTTCTCCACTGGCTTCCACCGTGACTCAGTAGCTGTTTAACTGTACTGTGCTCCGTTTTCAAATGTGGGAGCATTGAGGCCTGAGCTAGTACAGCAGGTAGGATGTTTGCTTGCACTGGGCCAACCTGGGTTTAATTCTGGGAAACCCACAGGGAACCACAAACCCACTTGGCGTGATCTCTGAATGCAGATTCGGGAGTAAGCCCTCGTGGAAAAACCCAAATGCGGAAGGTTTCTCTCTCTCTCTCTCTCTCTCTCTCTCTCTCTCTCTCTCTCTCTCTCTCTCTCTCTCTCTCTCTCTCCCTCCCCGGCTCCATCATGGCACTGTGGCTGAGAAAGCTCCTGTCATGATTTCTACTTTATTGACCTGATGGACACAGAAATTGGGTCCCAATAATTGATCTGAAGCCAGCATGTTTGTCTGATTTGATTTTCATTTTTCCTGTTTTTCAACATTTCCCTCGGAGCCACTGTTCATCATGAGAATTTTGGTGCGTCTCCTGTGAGGAGCAGAAGCTTGGGTTTTCTTTACAAATAGTTTTTATTTATTTTTTGTTTGGGGGACTTGCATGGTGATGCCCAGGGATTAGTCCTGGCTCTCCAATCAGGAATCATCCCTGGTGCTGCTTGGGGACCCTGCGGGGTGCTGGGGATCAAAGCCGGGTTAGTTGCATGCAAGGCAAGTGCCCTCCGCACTGTTTGATTGCTCTGGCCCTCAAACAAGATAGATAAATTTTGAACAGAAAGATAAATTTTGAACAGAATTTATTTAGAAATTGCACTTTATCTCTGGATGCAGTATGACTGTCTGTGCCCTTAGATGGCAGAGTTCTGTGCATTGATGCTTAGAGAATTTATTTATGAATAAATTCATAAATTGGAAGAAATTGGTTGCCATTTTTCTTCAGGATTTTTATTGCCATTTTTTTCCTTCCTTTGCTATCTTTTAATTTTAAGTAACTTTACCTTTCAAAGCTCATTTTTATGAAAGGGGTTAATCGACACCCAGCAAAGTGCCAGCCTTTCTCCTACCTCTGTGCTCAGGAACCATGCCTGATGGGGCTTGGGGGATTGTCTGTGGTGCCAGGGATTGAATCTGGGTCAGCCATGTGGCAACAGAAGTGCCCTATCTTGTAATAAATAAATAGTAAGACTCTAGTAAGAGATAGTAAGCATGCTATCTCTCTGGCCTCTGAAGCTCATTTTGAGTATGAGTAGAAAAACATAGAAGTGTTAAGTTGAAAAATTAAAAAGACTTTACTAGGAAAGATCTTTTACTGTTTTGTCCCGCGTTGTTTTGGAGCTTGTCAAGCCCGTGTTTGTGTCCATCAGGGCTTCGTTACTGAAGTGCGGAGTCACTCCGTTACACCGTTACTGAACCGTCCCTGGCAAGACCGTTACGTGTCCACAGGAGTCTGTGTAAAATGAGCCCTGAGTAACAGCAGTGTCCACTTAGGGCTCAGAGGGACTCATGGCGACGGTGAGAAACATCAGCTCATTTCATCAGCAGTGATACTCACTGCAGGAAGTTTTAAAAAGGGGGGAAGGGCATCAAAGTAGAAGGCAGAATTCAAATACCACATTCCTAATGATTCACAAGTAATTCTACACCCAGAGGGGATAACGTGCAGAGTGATCTAAGGCGTGAGCAGGGCCTGGCCTGGGCCTGAAGCTAGCGCGTCTCTGCCAGTTTGTGTCAAGAGACACGTGGCACAGGATGGAGGCCACCGAGGGCAGATGCCAAGTCAAGGGCTCTGCCTGTGTCTTCCATTTCGCCACGCCACTTGTCACGGGAGCTATCGGTGCCTTGCAGAACCAGTGTGGTGTGTAAAGCAGTGGACAGCACTGCTGTTTGAATGAGAAAGTTTGTGTCACCCCACTTTGTTAGGTCTCTGGTCCTCTCAGTGGAAACCCCCAAATCATTTTATCCTGGTGTGGGGGTCCAGGACTTCTGGTGGGGACTCGGGGTTTGGAGGCGGATTCTGAGCCCTGGTGCCTTGTGTAGCATCCAAAACGGCACTTTTCCCTCTGTGTTGTCGTCCTGGGCTGTGCGAGCCCCAGCCTCAACCACAGCCTCTCTAACCATGTTTGGGGCAGCCTGATGACAGGTCAGGCCAACCTGCGGGCACTCAGGGTACCCTGGGCAGTGCTGGGGACGGAGCCAGGACCCCCTGTGGGTAAGTGCCTCGACCCCTGTTCTGCCTGTCCAGCCCTGGTCAGGCTATTTTGAAGACCCAAGATTTTGCCCTCGTGAACTTGCCAAGCAGTTGTGAAGGAGGAATGGGACCCCCTCTCCTTCTGCACTGCCCTGACCCCTTGCCAAATCTGGCCCTTCTGGGCAGTCAGACACAGGGAGCTTAGCTGAATGGCCCCCAGATGGCGTCCTTACCGCTCTTGCCCAGCAGCAGGGACGGGGTGTGGGTGGGTTGTCTGGGCAGCACCATGTCCACCAAAAGGCGTGTTGGACGCCCCCCAGAAAGGGGCCAGTCAGGTCACGCTGATGCATGACCTGACTGAGTGGCCCTTTTACATCTGTGTACACATTCTTACACACACGTTCTTTCCCTGAGTCCATGTCTGCAAACATGTCCTCCTACACATTTCTGGACATGGGTCTTCATGACAGTGCGTGAGCCTTGCACACACACGTTCATGTGCATTGCTGATATTGTGCAGTGACTGAGGCGTCAAGGCCACCAGGCCCCATGGGCGGGCAGTTGGGGAGCTGCATGTCCAGCGAGCACCACACACACTTTTCTGGAGTATAGCCTGCCTGTGTTGGGCCAGAGCAATAATACAGCAGATAGGGTATATCTACCTTGTATGCAGCCCACCTGGGTTTGATTCCTGGAATCCCATATGGTTCCCCAAGTCTCCCAGCAATGATCCCTGTGCACAGAGCCAGGAGGAAGCCCTGAACATTGCCAGGTGTGGCCTAAAACTTATAAATGAATATTCTACATCATTTATAAACACAAAACCCTCCCTCAGCTCACTCTTTTTTTTCCTCAGCTCATTCTTCAAGACCCTTCATCTGCCACCTCTACCCTTCCTGTGGACACCCCTGCTCAGGTTACACACAGATGTCCATGACTCCCAGCTATGATGTCTTGTGCCAGGCCAAATTGTTTCTTTCAACAATGAAACCTGCAGAACTTGGGCTCTATCATGTGGTTGGTTCCTGGGAGGTTGGTGGAATGAACTGGAGGGCTTTCATAAAAACTGCACCCAGTTTTCAATTTTCATATGAAAAGGTGGGGACACAGACATACAGGCGTGGAGTGAAACACTCAATGCAGTTCACTGAGCAACACTTGCTGCTGGTGGCTGGTCTGTGCAGGCACAGCCTGGTCACTGTTGCAGGTGGTATTTCTGCAGAGACACAACCCAGTCACTGTTCGTCTGTCTCTTGTCTTTCCGTCGGTGCAGTTCGAGTTCATGATTGAGTCCACCCTCTATGCCCGGGATGCATGGCTGAAGGAGGACGGGATCGTCTGGCCAACTACAGCTGCACTGCAGAGCAGACCAGGACTACCGCAGCAAATTTTACTTCTGGGACAATGCCTGTGAGTTTGACATCAGTGCCCTCAACTGAGTGTAGTGGTGAGTGCAGGGCCTCTGGGACAGGTGACTGGGAGAGAGTCGCTTGCTTCTTTCACACTGCACTGGAATTGGGTCTGTGGTGCTTTTAAGTTTTCTGTGTGAATATGTGCATACCTGTTGCGATCAATCAGGGGGAACTGCTTTCCAGTCCTGGTGGGACAGAAACCCAGAGTGTGGGGCTTCCACTGCTCATGAAAACCTTGTCACCTTGGCATCTACACATGAAAATGCCACAGTTACAACTTCAACATGCAGTGCCTTGTTAGATCTTCAATTCTATTGGAAAAAGATGAACATGGGGATGGAGAGATAGTGCAGTGGGTAAGGCATTGACCTTGCATGTTTGATCCCTGACCTCCCATACGGTCCTTTGAACACTGCTTTAAACATGCCAGCCACAGCTTAGAGAGTAGAGTGACTTTGGGGCACACTTCAATGTAGGCAGAGAGGGTCTTCCTGGGAGGGGACCAGGAAACAGGCACATTTCAGGAACTGTCTCAGTAATCAGGGTCCTCATGAACACCGACCCTTGGGTTTGGTGGAGCCAGTCCCTACTGGTCTGTGACCCCACATCCAACGTGGGTTTACCCATGGGTTGGGGTGGGACTCTGACAGAGCAGCAGTTCCCGACACACATCCCTTGTCACACAACACCACTCACTGGAAGCAGGTGCTGTTCATGATGGATGAGCCCGTGGCCGTCTGCGCAGGAGATGTGCTCACAGGCTCTGTTTGTGCTGCAGAGAAACTCTGTGTGGAGGAGACACATGTCTGTGGCTCTGAGTTAGTCTGTCACCTCCAGACAAGATTTGCATGGCACAGAAGGTAAGGGATCACCTGGAATTGTGTGCCATGGTGCTTGTTGGGGACCGGGTGATGCCTTGTCTTTCTCCGGTCCACTGACAGGAAGTGGGAATGGTGCAGAGTGATTCGGGCTGCTGTGAGAGCAGAGACCCTCGGCCTCTTACTCTGCTTCCTGGTGGAGGGTGGTGTGGTGATGTTCTGACTGATTGCACCTGGACAAAGGCTGAGACACCATGCAGTAGGTGGCGACCACATCTTACAAAGGCTGCTGAAATGGGCTCTACTCTAGACTCGGAGCATGTAGGAAGGAAGAAAACAAAAAGGTAGCTGCTCTTTTCTTGTCTTCAGGCTATATCTGGCAGTATGCAGGTGCTACTACTGGCTTTGTGCTCAGGAGTGACCCCCTCCCCCTGGTCACTGGTGGTGCTCAGGGGACAGTACTCAATGGTGCTCAGGGGACTGTATTCAGTACTAGCATTCAAAGAGGGCCGGTGGGTTACAAACATCTGCATCAGCCTTGTAATGTTTTTCTGTCCCTCCCTTTGTTTTTGCTACTTATTTCATGCTGTGCTTTACCCTTTTTATTTTGGTGGGGGTTGGAGCAACACCCAGTGGTACTCAGGGCTTACTCTTGACTTTGCACTTAAGGTCTCTTATGTGGTGCTTTGTATTGAACCTGGGTCATCCGTGTGCAGGGCAAGTGTCCTACCCACTATAGAGAGGGCCCGAGTACTCTGAGACCCAGCCCAAGGGTGAGGCCAGGTATCTGACTCTAGGTGACTTGTTCTGCTTCTGAAGAGTGTTTGAATGAAATTATACATGGTGTATTTGCTATAGAGTGAACACCTGTGTCTTCCCAAAATCCATGTATTGAAACCCAGCTGAAATGTGAAGTTTTTAGGGACTCTAGGCCTTTGGAGGAGAGTAGGTTAAGAAGGTTGAATTCGAGTGATGGGACTGATGCTCTCATTAAAACTAATGTCTCAAGGGCAGGAGATATGGCTCCATGGGCTGAGCATGCTCTTAGCATGCAGGAGCCCAGGTTTGGCTTATGGCACTGTATGGTCCCATGGGCACCACTGGGAACAACCCTTGAGCACCGAGCTGAGAGTTGCCCCTGAGCAGTGCTGGGTATGGTCCCAAAATAGCAAGAACAAAAACTAACTCCAGATGGCTTACTGGTCTCTACTGCCCTCTGATCCCTCTGTGAGGGGACACCTCTCCTCCCGATTCCCACCAGCTCTGATCTGGAAGCAAAATTGCAGCAGATGGGGCTGGTGTCTTGATTTTGGACCATGTAGCCTCTGAGAACTGTTGCTTTTTATTTTGTTTGGTTTGGGGGGTCAAAGCTGGTGGTGCTAAGGGCTTCTAACTCTAAACTCAGGGCTTACTTCTGGCTCTGGGCTCAGGAACAACTCCTGGAAGTCTCAAGGAACCTTAAGGGATGCTGGAGGTCAGAACTCCAGAACTCTATCTTGGGCCAGTTTTTCTGGTGCCAATCATTCCTGAGCCAATCTCTCTTGGGTCAGTTGATGTGGGTCCAATTTATATTGTGCCAATCTATTTTGAAATAATCTATGTGGGGTCAACCTACTGAGGCCAATCTATGTGAAGACAATCTGTCTTGGCACAATTGATATTGGGCCAATCTATCTTGGAACAGTGTCTATTGGGCCAATCTGTCTTGGCCCAATCTATCTGGGACCAATCTAGGTTAGGCCAATCTGTCTTTGGCCAATATATCTTGGGTCAATCTTTTTGGGGTCAATCTATCTTGGGCAAGTCTATCTTGGACCAATCTACCTTCATCCTATCTATCTTGGAATTATTTATCCTGGGCCAATATGTTAGGAGCCAATCTGCCTTGGTCCAATCTAGCTTGGGCTAATCTATCTTGGGCAGATCTATCTGGGGCCAACCTATCTGAGGTCAATCTATCTTTGGCCATTATATCTTGGGAAAAATCTATTTTGAACCAATCTATTTGGGTCAGTCTATCTTGGGCCAATCTATCTTGGGCCTGTCTACCTTGAAACAATCTTTCCTGGGCTCATTTATCCTGGTAAATCTATCTTGGGCCAAACTATCTGGGGCCACTTTATCTGGGGACAATCTATATGGCACAAATATATATGGGGCCAAACTCTCTTGGTTCAATATATGTGGGGTCAATCTATCTTGGTCAATCTATCTTGGATAATCTATCTTGGGCCAATCTATCTGTGACTATTCTATATGTGGCCAATCTATCCTGGGCCAATCTCTCTTTGGCCAGTCTATCTTGGGCCAATATATTTTGGGCCTATCTACCTGAGGACAATCTATCTTGGGCCAATCAATCTTGGGCCAATCTATCTTGAGCCAGTGTGTCTTGGGCCAAACTAACTGGGATGAATATATCTGTGACAATCTCTCAGGGGCCTATTTATCTTGGGACATTCTCTATGGGTTCAATCTATCTTGGGCCAATCTACCTTGGGCCAGTCTATCCTGCACCAATATATCTTAAGCCAATATAACTGGTGACAATCTGAGGCAAAACTCTCATGAGCATTCTATCTTGGAAAATTCAACTGGGGCCAATCTTTCTTGGGCATTCGTTCTTGGGCCACTCTATCTCAGGCCAGTCAATGTGGGGCCAAACTAGCTGGGGCCAGTGTAGCCTGTGCTAATATACCTGGGACCAATATATCTGGGGCCAATTTATCTTGGGCAAATCTATCTTGGCCAATATATATTTGGTCAATCTATCTGGAGCCAATCTACTTTGGGCCAGTCTACCTTGAGCCATTCTCTCTTGGGCCAATCTATCTTATGCCAATCTATCTTTGGCCAATCTATCTTGTGCCAAACTATGGGGTCAATATATCTTGGGCCAATCTACCTTGGCCAATCTTTCTGGGGCCAATTTATCAGTAGCCAATATAACTGAGTTAATCTATCTTGGGCCAATCTATTTGAGACCAATCACTCTGGGGCCAAGATATCTGAGGCCCATCTATGTGGGGAAAATCTCTCTTGGGCCAATCTATCTTAGGCCAATATATCTGGCTCAAATCTCTTGGGGGCCAATATATCTGGAACCAATATGTTATGGATAAATCTATCCCAGGTCTATCATTCTTCGGCTAATCTATCTCAAGCCAATCTATTCGGGCCAATCTATTTTGGGTGAAACTATCTTGGGCTAGTATATCATGGGCCATTCTATCTTGGGCCAATCTATCTCAGCCACTTTTTCTAGGGCCAATATATGTGGGGCCAATCTATGTGTGCAAGCAATCTCAGGTCAATATACCTTGGTGAAATCTAGTGAGACCAATCTATCTTTGGCTAGTATATCTTGGGCCAATCAATATGGGGCAAGTCTATTAGTGACAAATATATCTGGGGCCAATATATCTGTTGTCAATTTATTTGGCCAATCTATAGGAGGGTAATATACCTGGGGCCAATCTATCTGGGCCCAATATATCCTGTACCAATCAATCTTGGGCCAATCTATCTTGAGCAATCTATTTCGGTCAATCTCTCTCAAGACTATATATCTAGGGTCAATCTATGTGGGATCAATCTACCCTTGGCCAATCTATCTTGGGCAAAACTATGTAGGGCCAATATATCTTGGGCTAATATATTTTGGGCCAATCTCTTGGGTCAATCAATCTGTGGCCAATCTCTCTCTGGCCAAACTATATGGGGGTCAATCTATCTTGGGACAATCTATCTGGGAGCAATCTACTGTGTGCTAAACTACATGGGCCCAATGTATCTGGGGCTAATCCATGTGGGTTCAATCTATCTTGGGCCAATCTTTCTTGGGACAGTCTGTCTGGGGTCAATCTATCTGGCGCCAATCATCTCAGGCCAATCTGGTGCCAATCTATCTTGTGCTATCTATCTGTGGCCAATCTATTTTGGGCCAAACTATCTTGGGTAAATCTAACTGGAGCTAATATATCTGGGGCAAATCTCTCAGGGGACGATTTATCTTGGCAAATCAACTGGGACCAATATTTCTTGTGCTAATCTCTCTTGGGGCCAATATGGGGCCAATCTGTCTGAGGTCTGTCTATCTGTGGTCAATCTATGTGGGGCAAATTCATTCTTGGCCATTCTATCTTGGGACAATCTGTCTTGGGCCAATCTATCTAGGCCTAATCTATCTGGGGCCAATCTCTCTTGGGCCAATCTATCTCAGCCAATATATCTGGGGCCAATATATATGGGGTGCATCTGTTGTCAATTTATTTGGCCAATCTATAGGAGGGTAATATATCTGGGGCCAATCTATCTGGGGCCAATCTATCTCGGGTCAATCTATCATGGGGAAATCTATCTGGGGCCAGTCTATCTTGGCTAATATATCTTGGGCCAATCTATCTCGGGTCAATCAAAAAGGGGCAAGTCTATCAATGACCAGTCTTTCAGAGGCCAATCTATCTTGGCCAAACTATCTTTGGCCAATCTTTCTGGGGCCAATAAATACCTGGGGTCAATCTGTTGGGGCCAGACTAGACCGTCTGGATGAGCCCATGGAGACTGACCTGCAAAAGGGCAGAAACCCAGGGACCCATGAAAATGGGCAAGACATGACTCGTGTGTCCAGACTGGTTTGGATAAGACAGAACATCTCTTTCTTTAGGCTTCCTTCAGTAAATAACCTAAATCTGAGTATACCAGAAGAGTCAGCGTTCCTCTTCTCACAGAGCCCAGACCCAGCTTGTCTTTGATAAGCAAACCCTAGGTGCTTGTGGCCCTGGAATGCTCTTGTCTGTGCATTTCTTTCTGAGGGGATTGAAAGTAACTGGCTTGGGGACATAAGGAAACAATGTATGTCTTAATGCCTCAATGTTCCTCCGCGAACTTCTGAACTTTTTGTTTAGATGATGTAATAAAAGGAGATCTCAGGATGCTCTACCTTTGTCACAGGATCTGAGTGATTCCCGTGATCCTACACGAAAAATAATTTCTCTTGCGTTCCTTGTCTCAGTGCCTTTGACTGAACGAATACTCGCAACATCTGGCGCTCAACACACAGGCCAGAAGGTAAGGACCGGGTACGGGAGAAACCAAGAGGGATAACGTTGCACCGAGTTTGCATAGTCTCTCGACAGATAGGAGGCGGGGGAAAGGGTGTGATGGGTAGTTCCGTAATGTTGCAGCAGGAGGTTTATATTGACATCCTGAACTCTCTGACAAAAGCAGTAGGTCTGCTTTTGAAGGAACAAATAATGCGACTGCTCCTTGAGAGGGTACATAGGTATTGCAAAGAGAGAACAGTTCGATTTGAAACTGTGGAGAAAAGTAGGGAAAAAATTGTGTCATGCACATCAGAAAGGGGACTTGATCCCTGCAGATGAATGGGGCGTGTGCGATGTAATTACCACCTCCCTGATTCCTTTCCAGTCTGACGCCACAAAATGCGTGGCTTACTGGAGGGTCACTGGTTGGGGAGTGTGGGAGACGTCCCCATTGCCCCCAGGAATGGAGCACTGTTTGGTAAAACACCATGGTCTGGCAGGAGTTCACTGAACTCCTAGTTTTTAACCTGCCTAGTTAAAAAACAAGAGCTTTTGTGAAACAGTTCAGAGATAAAATTAGTTTGGTGTTTTCTTATGTTGCTTAGTGAGTGCCAATGATGTGTGTGTGTGTGTGTGTGTGTGTGTGTGTGTGTGTGTGTGTGTGTGTGTGTCTATCTGTCTGTCTGTGAAGGCATGTTTGTAACTTTAACTGTTGTAAATTGTTAAAGTGTCTGGGTATGGTGTGAAGATTTTATGATTTAAGGTAATTAAGAACTTTTAAAATTAAGCGAAAAGGTGCCAGAAGAAGTCCAAAACCCACCAGGATGGGTCCCCTTTGAATATATTTTGCCGACTTTATAGTAAGAAAGGCACTTTATTGATCCAATTTTAACAAGCAGGAGACAAGCTAGTTAGACTGAGAAATGGGGAACAATCCTGGGGAATTTTACCTTGGGGACTGCCCTTCCTTTCTCAGTCCATCAGTTTTTCCCCTGTCATTCTTTTCTTCTTCTTCTTCTTCTTCTTCTTCTTCTTCTTCTTCTTCTTCTTCTTCTTCTTCTTCTTCTTCTTCTTCTTCTTATATTTATTTATTGAATCACTGTGGGAAAAGTTACTAAGCTTTCAGGTCTAAGTCTTGGTCATACAATGATCAAACACCTTTCCCTTCACCAGTACTCATTTTTCACCACCAAGAACCCCAATATAACCTCCTCCCACCCCTCCCAATGCCTGTGAGGCAGATGATTTTTCACTTAACTCTTCTCTACATTGATTACATTCATTATTTTAACAAAATATGCACCATTATTGTTTAGAATCCCCCCCCAACCAATCAGAATTGCTGAAAAGGCATTGTGAAATACTTTGTTTTCTGTTGCTGGTTATAAGAATCATATAATCTTGCATGGCCACAATAGCAGCCTTTTGATTTTGGATTTCTGCAAAGAGCCAGATAATTATGAGATTGGTTTCTGTGCATCTGGTGTGGCTGTGCCAGAGAGCCACTTGTGGGGGGCAACGTGTGACCTCGGTAAGGCGTGAAGGACATGCCGGTACCGCCCCCTTTCCCATGAGACTGAAGTTGCCCCGTCAACGCCGGCTCATACCTGGCTTTTCAATAAGCTCTGAAGCGGCGGCCACCTTGCTGCTGGGCGGGAAAAAGGCAGAAGGGAGCAACACCTTTTCCCTCTCGGGAAGGCATGGAGCCGTAGTTTAATGCATGGTCCATTCACTTTTCTGCCACAAGCTACCGGGCTCTGGATTAAGTCCTTTTGCCTCTGGAGCCATGGCCGTGCCGGAGAGTAGCTCGTGGGGGGCAACTAGTGACCTTGGTAGGGCGAGAAGGACGAGCTGGTACCGCCCCCCTTCCCATGAAACTGCAGTTGCCCCGTCAACGCCAGCTCATACCCGGCTTTCCAAGAAGCTCTGAGGCGGCGACCACCTTGTAGGTGGTCCAGATGCATTTCTGCCAAAAGCCACTAGGTTTCAAGATTTGTTTCTGAATCTCTGGGATCATGGCCGTTAATTAGCTTGATCAGGAGCCAGAGAGGTCGCTGGGATGGAGAGGAAAGGGCTGGTTCCACCCCCATCTGGTGAGGCCCCACATGTCTCATCCCTGCAGACCCAAACCTGACTGTACAGTAGCCTCTGGAGGATGGTGGTCTCCGGGCCGCCAAGGGGAACAGGCCAAGGCACAAAACCTATTCCCACCTGGATTGGCCCAGAGCCAGTAACCTACTGCAGGAACAGGATGCATTTCTGCCAAAAGCCTTTGGGTTCCAAGATTCATTTCTGAGTCTCTGGGATCATGGCTGTCAAGCAGTTCGATCAGGAACCATAGAGGCCATGCTGAGCCGGAGGTGGTTTGTGGGTGTGTCTCCCACATACCTAACTTTTGGCTGTTTACTTTCTTGGTAAACTTTGCCCCAAGTTTTTGGGGTCTGACCAAGGGCACAGCAGCATTTCTGGGGTATCTGAAAGTCTGATGGTGCCATCAGGGTGCTGATACACTCATCTCACAGGTACAAATTGATCTGCTGGTGGCATCATACCCCTGTTTTTTGTTTTTTTTGCTTTTTGGGTGACACCTGGCGATGCTCAGGGGTTACTCCTGGCTTTGCGCTCAGGAATCACTCCTGGCAGTGCTCAGGAGACTATATGGGATGCTGGGAATCAAGCCGGGGTCAGCTGCATGCAAGGCAAACACCCTACCCACTGTGCTATCACTCCAGCCCCTTCCCTGCCATTCTTGAAGGGTCAGATCAATTGATCAAGTATATATGTGCACACATGTACATGTGATGTTTGTTGTCTTTCTGTCTGTCTGTCTGTATTGAGTACTCAAATGTTAGAGTCAGATTAAAATCAGAAGTAGAAATCCTTAAACCTGTGTAAGCAGCATTATCACAAAAGTTCAGTGATATGCAATCCAGCAATTTAAAAAGATTAGGCATTTTTGGAACTTGTTTGACAAAGGTTTAAACAAAAACCAATCCCTGCGGATGAATGGGGATGTATGTGGCACCTACAGAGAACTTGAAATTCTCAATCTAAAATTTCTTATTGGAAAAACTTTAATGGTTACTAACAGTTGCATTTTTTTGAACTTCAGAATATGCTGCTGTGTAGGAAGAATTGCAGAATTAGAGTCTGAAACTAAAGTAAAAATTGCTAAAGTATCTGGTGCAGAAAGCTCATGATTTGAAATAACTAAGTTGTAAGAACTATTGAAAATAAGCCAAAAGAGGTTTTTCTCGTGCTTCATAAAAAAAATTTCAAACTCTTCTCTATGCTCATATATATACATATATATGTTATAAAATTGGTTGCAAAACTTATCCTACCAGTATTTTAATCTCTGAGACTTTTGGTAGTTAAAATTTCTAGGGCTAATTAGACAAGTTATAATGGGTTAATGTCAGATATTAACCTGATAGCCTGAAGTCATAGCTTACACGGTGTCTTTGTAAAAGTTTAAAGAGATAGCAGGTTTTCCTGCTAAAATGCCAGACCAGCTTCAGAATTTTTTTCTCCCTCCATCCTTTCTCAGTCTTCTGATTTTCGTTTTGAAGTTAGGAAGTCAATATCTAAAGTGTTAAAAGTTTTGAATGCCTTTTGAATTGAGTATCTCCAGAAAACAAAATATGTATGTGTGGTAAAAAGGAATTTCAAGTTTAAAGTATTCTGGCAGAAGAGTTAGTCCACTGGAAGTGATGAAGTGGGCAAAGATAGAAGGAATATGTAGATAAATGAAATATATGAATTTTGTGAGCATTTTAACCCTCTTCTATCCATGTTCTCCTGCAGTTTGAAATTCTATATCATAAGGTCTTTCATTATGAGCATTGTAAACCTTTTGAAAATATACAGGGCTAATGTGATGCTTTTGAAAGAGTACTACAAAGTACAACTTAGTCATGGTCAATGAGACAATGATTAGTAATCTTCATAAAAACTTTTAAACTTGTATCTGCAGAATTGTTCTAGTATCCAGACTCCTATTACAGTGTTCCTAGATAATTGGAAATCATGGTTTTCAACATGGAACTAAATGAGTTATACATGATGTTGTTAAACTTTACATTCTATCTCTACACAACTTAAAGCTTTTATTAATTTGATGAGGACCTATAGCAAATAGGTATTGGTCATGTTTTCAAAACAATTCTGCTGCTCAAAAAAAATAGCTCTCCCAATAGTTCAGAAACAAGTTCAGTCAGTTTGGGTTGAGCAGTGGCCCCTGACAAAAGAAAAACTTGAGGCTTTGCATAAATTTGCATAAATTTATTACAGAGCAGCTTGATTTGGGATATATCGTTCCTAGCTCTAGTCTTTGGAATTCACCTGTATTTATTATTATGTTAGGTGATCTAAGAAAGGTTAATGACTGTATGAAACCAACGGGCCCTTTACAATCGGGGGTGCCTAATTTGGCCATAATCCCAAAGCAGTGGGATATTATTATAATTGACATAAAAGATTGTTTCTATATTATCTCTTTAAGGGAAGAGGATAGACAAAAATTTGCATTTACTGTGCCTTCTTTAAATAATGAACTTCCTACTAAAAGATATCAGTGGACTGTTTTGCCCCAATGGATGATGAACAGTTCCACGATGTGCCAATATTTTGTTAATCAACCACTGGATGTCATAAAGGCACATGTCCTGAAGTCAAAATTATTCACTAGATGGATGATATTCTAATCACTACTGCACCTCAGACCAATTCGCAGAAGGTGTATGAAGCTGTAACTTATGAATTAGAGTCATGGGGTTTAAACATTGCACAGGATAAAATTCAATGTCAGGTTCCTTGGAAATTTTGGGGACAAATAATATGGGAGAGTAAGATTACATCTCAAATGGCCCAAATTCAGAGAGATAAGTGAAAAACTTTAAATGATTTTCAAAAGCTTTTGGAAAATATAAATTGGCTATGGCCTTCCCTGGGCATTCCGACTTATGTCCTACAAAATTTGTTTTGTACTTTGGAAGGTAACTCGTCTCTTAATAGTCCGAGGCAACTCAGCCCCAGGAGCTGAGCATGAATTGGAACTAATTGAGAAAATTGTTAATAAGGATCAGATAGATAGAATTGATTCTTTAGAAAATTTAAATAGTGTTGCATACTTCACATTCTCCCACTGAGTTTCTGGTACAAGGAACTAATATTGTGGAATGGAGTTTTTTACGTAACAAGCCTACTAAAAAATTGGTCACTTGCGTGTGTAAAATATCTCAAATATTTCTCAAAGGAAGAAAAAGAACTAGACAATAGGGAGTGATCCTGCTGAAATTATTGTGCCATTGACTAATGAACAAATCCAAGCGCTATGAGAACTTGATTAGGATTGGCAAATTGCCTGCAAAAACTATTTGGGAAAAATCCATAACAGCTTTCCAAAACAAAAGATATTTCAATTTCTTAAATTTACTGATTGGATTTGGCCTATCATCATAAAAGCTTAACCTATTGAATCAGCAGTTACATTCTTTACAGATGCTAGCAAAGAAGGAAAGGCTGCTTATGCTGGTATGCAAAATGATAAGGTTTTGCAAGCTCCATATAATTCGGTTCAAAAGAATGAATTGTTTGCAATTATTTCTCTTTTTACGAGATTATTCTGAACCCGTTAATATAATAACCATTCTCAATACGCAGCTTGGACTTTCAATCATATACTTACTGTTGCTTTGCCTTTGAGTGACTCTGAACTTATTTCTTTATTTAAAGATTTACAGCAAGTTTTGAGAGACCATAAACATCCTTTATACATTACTCATATACAGCTCTTAGGTCTTCTGGGTCCCTTAGCTCAAGGCAATGATAAGCTGATAAATTGGTTACTTTGGTAATGAATGCTGAGAAGTCTCATGCTTTGCATCACCAGAATGCCCATCCTTTGAAAATCAAATATGCTCTTACTTGGAGGCAAGCTAAAGGCATTATTAGGCAATATACTACTTGTCAGGCAATCAATACACCTCATATGCTTTGGGGGGCTAACCCTAAAAGCATAAAAACAAATGAAATTTAGCAAATGGATGTAACTTCTGTCCCAACTCTTGGTAAACAAAAATATGTTCATCAATCAATTGACACTTATTCTCATTACCAATGGGCTTCTGCATTACCTTCAGTAAAAGCAGGAGCTGTGATTATTCACTTGTTAGAAGCTTTAGTTGTCATGGGCATTCCTAAGGCCCTGAAAATGGATAATTCACTTGCCTATACCTCAGCAAAATTGTGTGCTTTTTTTCCTCTGCTTATGGTATTAATCATATTACAGGAATTCCTTACAGAACAAGCTATTATTGAAAGAGCAAATCACTCACTTAAAGAAATGTTACTTAAACAAAAAGGGGGAGTATATACGAATTCTCCCAGACAGCAGTTATTCAGAGAACTGTTTACTTTAAATTTTTTGACTGCTCTGATAATATAACACCTGCAGAAAAACACTGGGAAGTTCAAAATAGCTCAGAAGAAACAAGTTCTAAGGCAATCAGAAATAACTGAGATAAAACTATTCAGAGATGAAAAGTCCTTTATAGGGACCTAGTCTCTGGTAATTGGATACCAGGTCAGGTAGAAAGGTGAGGGCAAGGTTTTGCTTTTATTTCTACTGACAAAGAATGCTCTGGTGTCCCACCAAAAAGACTTAACATCAATCCAATCAAAAAGAAACAGATGAAACAGCTATGAAAAAAGATGAAAAGATTCCAAACAGTCATCAGAGTCTGGCCCAAAATGCACTCCCTCAACGCAGATGCCTTCCAACAACACAGCCAGCAGTGACTCCAACATGGGGAACTTCAAAACCCTGATTAAACATGCTGAGGAGGTATTGTGCAACACTGACACAGAGAAAACTCCTGAAGTGCTCTCTCTCTCTCTCTCTCTCTCTCTCTTAATATGATTGAATCACCATGAGATAGTTAGAAGCTTTCATGTTTGGGTTACAGTCACACAATGATCAAACACCCATCCCTCCACCAGTGCACATTCCTCACCACCAATATCCCCGGTATGCCCCCCTCTTTATCCCCCTCCCCCTGCCTCCATGGCAGACAATATTCCCCATACTCTCTCTCTACTTTTGGGAATTATGGTTTGCAATACAGACACTGAGAGTTTATCATGTTTGTTCCTTTATTTACTTTCTGCACACATCTCCCATCACTACCAGTTCCTCAAGCCATCATTTTCTTAGTGATCCCTTCCCTATTCCAGCTGACTTCTCCCCTTTGCTCATGAGGCAGGCTTCCAGCTCTGGAGAAATGTACCTGTCCAGTGTATCTACTATCCTTAGGTATCAGCCTCATGTTACGTTGTTTTATACTCCACAAATGAGTTCAGTCCTTCTATGTCTGTTCCTCTCTTTCTGACTCATCTCACTTAGCATGATACTCTCCATGTCTATCCATTATAAACGAAGTTCATGACTTCATCTCTCATGACAGCTACATAGTATTCCATTGTATAGATGAACCAAAGTTTCTTTAAACCGTCATTTGTTCTAGGGCACTTGGGTTGTTTCCAGATTTTGGCTATTGTGAACAGTGCTGCAATGAACATATAGATACAGATGTCATTTCTACTGTGCTTTTTTGCATCCTTGGGATATATTCCCAGAAGTAGTATTGCGGGATCATATGGAAGCTCAATTTCTAGTTTTTGAAGGACTGTCCATATTATTTTCCAGAAAGGCTGGACTAGTGGGCATTCCCACCAACAGTGAAAGAGTGTCCTTTTTCCCCCACATCCACACCAGCACCGGTTGCTTTTGTTCTTTTGAATGTGTGACAGTCTCTATGGTGTGAGATGGTATCTCATTGTTGTTTTTATTTGCATCTCCCACATCAGGGTTTTCTTCCTGTCCCTCTGGGACTCCAATAATTCTTATCTTACTCCTCTTGGCTTCATCATGATCTTCTCTTGCCATCTGTTCCCGGATTTTGAGTCTCTTTTCCATTTTCTGCTCTTTTCTGGAGAGTCTCTGGACTTCATCTTCGAGCTCACTGATTCTGTCCTCAGCAGCTGTTACTCTGCTGCTGAGGCCTTCCACTGAGTTTTTCAAATTGCCTACCAGGTTGTTCAGGCCTGACATTTCCGTTTGTAATTTTGTTTGCATTTTCTGCATTTCTACTTTCAAATCCTCTTGTCTTTTATTAGCATTGCTTTCCATTGTTTCTTTTAGCTCTTTAAGCATCTTCAGTAGCTCCTTTCTAAATTTCGTGTCGGAGAGGTTGTCTAGTACTTCATTACTGTTGGGGTCTTCTAGGCTAGCCTTTTCAATAGGTAAGCTTGGTGGGCTTCTCCGTTCTTTTACCATAGTATAGTTTAGCCCTTCACACTCACTGTTTCTATTCTTCTTATGATGCAGTATTAATTGAAGTGGGCTTAATGAATTATTAACTAATGTGTTTCTAAGCTAACCTAGTGAAAGTTCCAACTAAGAGGGTAACTTATAGTTCTTATGAGATATGGAGTGGAGGATTATTGATGGCCACTAACACAGCCGTGGCTCCAGGTAGGAGCCCTGCCACCGGGCAGGTACCTGGTGAGATGAGCAGAGAGTGGCCGGAATGGTTAAGCTTTGTATACGCACAGTGTGCCTCAATTCCCGTCCCCCCCACAGATCAATGATGAAAACCGGCAGTTCTGGGGACTAGCTAGACGCTTGGCTCCGGGAAGGAGTCCTGGCACCAGGCGGGTACCTGGGTGAGATGAGCAGAGGGTGCCCGGAATGGTTCAGCTTTGGTTGTGTGCGGTGTGCCTCAATTCCCATCCCCCGCAGATCAAGGATGAAAACCGGCAGCCCTGGGGACTTGCTAGATGCACAGCTCTGAGAAGGAGCCCTGCCACTGGGCGGGTACCTGGGTAAGATTGAAGCTCTCTTTTTAGCTATCATATCTCTTCTGTCATAATAAGTAAATCCCTCTACTCAAAAATCTAACCTATTGGGCTTACATTCTTAATCCACCTTTACCAAGTGATGTGTCCAGTAGGACGAAGTGATACTTATTGTAATAATGAAACCTTTTGGCTGCAAATATATCTATCTATCCCAGCTATACCTCCATGTAAGCTGGAGAGTATGAAAAATTTATATTATTGGATTTCTTGGGAAAATTGTAGAGGATTGCTTGCAAACATTTACATTGATGATTCTGTTAAAATTATAGGTTGGAGCCCTAAATTTAGGTTATTCGAATGGACAAAAAAGGAATAAAAAGAAGCCTGGTATGGCAATTTAAAGATGATCAACATATGGATGCAGTGTCATCTGACTCCACTTATTGGAAGAATGAGGGGTTTCCTCTTCCTGCATCATTTCAACCTGGATTTTCAAAGTGAATTTACTTATGGAAAATTGGCTCTGCTCTGTATGAACCTGCCTCTTGGCAGAGTAGCCAAACTAAGGATGGTACTATTGATGTGATGTATTTCAACAGAAATTTAACCCTCTCTATCTTAGCTGGTGTCCCTTTTCCTTATGTGACCCTGAAAAAGGAAAAATTAATTAGGACATACATGAAGAAATGATTTCCTGTAGACAGTGTTCCATGTATACTTGTATTGACCCATCTGTGAGACTCCTCGAAGGAGGAAGTTTTTATTTTTTTCAGAGCCTTAGTAGGTGTTTGAATGCTGATGACTTTTCCATAGACCATGCGAGTTGAGTCCAATGATGGGAGCACTTTGTCAACTGATCGTCCATCTCTTCCAATGGACCAAGAGATCCCTTGACCTGCTCATCACTGCTATCATGGGGGTCATTGCAGTGACAGTGACGATGGCTGTGGAAGATGTAGCTCTGAAGTAAGGAACACAGACTGTGGGAATCGTCCAGAAATGGCGTGAGAACTCTGGGAAATTATGGACTACTCAAAGACAAATTGGCTCTGAACTGCAGGCTGAATTGGCTAATGTTGCTTAAATTATTACTTTGTTTGGAGGCTTAGTTATCTAGTCTCCACCATCAGTTGTCTTTGAAATGTGATGGTACTACTATTTTACTTTGTGTAACATCTGTGCTGTATATATAATATGACTAAATTTTCATGGAATAAGGTTAAAAAACATCTGTAAGCATGTAAGAAAATAACAGCTAGAATACTGAACTTATAAAGTTCATGGCACCTTTAAGGACCATATTTCTGGTATTGGGTTTTCAGAAATATGGCAAGGGATTTCTGATTATTTAAATTCCTTTAATTCTAAGGGACTGCTGGAAGATCTGTGGGAATAGGTGCTTTGCTCTTGTTACTGGCTATTTTGTGCCTACTCTTTGGCCAATCTATCTCGACTAATCTCTCTGGAGTCAATAAATCTGGGGCCAATCTATGTAGTGCCAATCTGCGCTCTTGGCCAATATATCTTGGGCAAATTTATCTGTGGCCAGTCTATCTTGTGCTAATATATCTGGAACCAATATAAAATTGGTCAATTGGGGCCCAAATTATTGGGCTCCAATCTATTTGGGGCCAATATTCTGTGGGGCCAATATATCTTAGGCCATTATATCTTGGGCCAACCACATGGGACCAGTCTAACTGGGACCATTCTATCTTGGACCAATCTTTCTGGGGCCAGTCTAGCTGGGGCCAATCTATCTTGGCTCAAACTATTTGGGCCAATCTTTCTCAGGATAACCTATCACGGCCAAATCTATCTTGTGCCAATCTATCTTAGGCAAAACTATTTTGGGCGACTTTATCTTGGGTCAATATATGATGGACCAATCTATCTTGGCCAATCTATCTTGAGTGAATCTATATTGGGCTAATCTCTTTGGGCCAATCTATTAGACCAATTTATCTGGGCCATTATATCTGGGGCCAATCTATATTGGGCAAATCTATTTGCAGTCAATCTATCTTAGTCTAATATGTATTGGACCAACCTATCTCAAAATAATCAATATAGGGCCAGTCTATCTGGGGCAAAACTATCTTGGGACAATTAATATAGGGCCAATATATCTTGTGTTATAATCTGGGGCAAATCAATCTTGGTCCAATCTATCTAGGACAAAAATCTGTGGCAAATCTATCTGGGGCCAAATCATTTGGAGGTAATCTATCATGGGCCAATCTATCTAGAGTCGATCTGGGGCCACTCTATCTTGGACCAGTCTATCTGGGCCCGATCTATCAGTAGTCAATCTATGTAGGGCCAAACTATTTGGGGCCAGTCTATCTTGTGCTAACCTATCTAGGAGCCAATCAATCTTTGGCCAGTATAACTGGGACCAAAATATCTGGGGCTAATTTATGTGGGGTCAATCTATTTTGGGTCAATACATCTTGGGCCAATCTATCTGGGGTCAATCTATCTGGGACCAATCTATCTTGGAACAATCTCTCTGGGGCCAAACTATCTGGGACCACTCTCTCTGGGTACAATCAATGTGGGGTCAATATATCTTTGGCCAATCTCTCTTGGTTCGAGCTACATGGGTTCAATCTCTCTTGGGTCAGTGTTTCTTGTGACAAACTATCTTAGACCAATCTGTCTTGGGCCAATAAATCTTGGGTCAAGCAATCCTGGGCCAATCTATCTCGAGCCAATCTATCTTGGTTCAATCTGTCCTCCCATTGTTCATCGATTTTCTCGAGCAGGCCCAGTAACGTCTCCATTGTGAGACTTTGTTGTTACTGTGTTTGGTATATTGAATATGTCACTGGTAGCTTGCCAGGCTTTGCTGTGTGGGCGAGATACTCTTGGTAGCTTGCTGGGCTCTCTGAGAGGGGCGGAGGAATCAAACTCAGGTCAGCCATGTTGGCTGCATGCAAGGCAAACGCCCTACCATCTGTGCTATCACTCCAGTCCCATGGGTCAATCTATGTCAGCTAATCTTTCTGGAGCCAATATATCTGGGGCTAGTCTATGTAGGTCCAATCTATCCTTGGCTGATATATCTTAAGCAAATCTATTTGGGGCCAATCTATCTTGTGCTAATATATCTGGGACCAACATAACATTGACCAATGTATCTGGACCCAAACTATCTGGCCCCAATCTATATGCAGCGAATCCCCATGGGGCCTATCTATCTTGCACAATATATCTTGGGCCAATCTCTCTGGGGCCAATCTAACTGGGCCATTCTATCTTGGACCAATCTAACAGGGACCAATATAGCTGGGGCCAATATATCTGGGGGTAACCTACCTTGGTCCAAACGATTTGAACCAATCTCTCTCAGGCTTACCTATCACAAGAAAATCTATCTTGGGTCAAACTATCTTGGACATAACTATATTGGGTGAATCTATCTTGTGCCAATATATGATGGGCCAATCTATCTTGGGCCAATCTATCTTGGGCCAATCTACTTTGGGTCAATCAATCATGGACAATTATTCTGGGGTAATTATATCTGGGGCTAGAGCGATAGCACAGCGGTAGGGCGTTTGCCTTGCACACAGTCAGCATGGCCGACCCGACTTCCATTCCTCCACCCCTCTCGGAGAGCCTGGCAAGCTACCGAGAGTATCTCGCCCACACAGCAAAGCCTGGCAAGCTACCCGTGATGTATTCGATATGCCAAACACGGTAACAACAAAGTCTCCAATGGAGACGTTACTGGGCCTGCTCGAACAAATCGATGAACAACGGGAGGACAGTGACAGTGACAATTATATCTGGGGACAATCTATTTGGGGCCAACCTAACTTGGGCCAATCTACCTGTGGCCAGTCTGTCTGGGGCCAATCTATATTGGGCCAAACTATCTTGAGCCAGTATATCTGGGGCCAATCTATATTGGGCCAATCTATCTAGGAACAGTCCGTCTCGGGCCTATCTATCTGGGAACAATCTATAGTATCCAATCTCTCTTGTTCCAATATATCTTGGGCTAATCTATCTTGGTTAATCTATATTGGCCAATATATCTGGGGCTAATATATCTTTTTTTTGTTATATTTATTTATTGGATCACTGTGGGAAAAGTTACAAAGCTTTCAGGTTTAAGTCTGGGTCATACAATGATCAAACACCGTTCCCTTCACCAGTGCTTGTTTTTCACCACCAAGAACCCCAATATACCCACTTCCACCCCTCCTGATGCCTGTGAGGCAGATGATTTCTACTTAACTCTCTCTCTCTACTTTGATTACATTCATTATTTCGACAAAAGATGCACCATTATTGTTTAGAATTTCCCCTGAACAATCAGAACTGCTGAAAAGGCATTGTGAAATAATTTGTTTTCTATAGCTGGTTATGAGAACCACATGATGTCGCGCGGCTGCTATTGCTTTTGTATTGCCTTTGGATTTATGATATTTTACTAAATATCTGATATTTCTGATATTTTACTAAATAAGTCTGGAGGGATTTCTGCCAAGAGTCAGATAATTACAAGATTGGTTTCTGTGTGTCTGATGCTATGGCCATGCTGGAGAGCCACTCTTGGTGGGCAATTCATGACCTTGGTAGGGCGTGAAGGATGAGCCGGTACCAGACTCCATCCCATGAGGCTGCAGTTGCCCCGTCACCGCCGGCTCATACCTGGCTTTCCAATAAGCTCTGAGGCAGCAACCACCTTGCTGCCAGGGGGGAAAAAGGTGGAAGGGACTGACACCCTTTCCCTCCCGGCGAGGCATGGCCCCATAGTTTAACACATAGTCCATGCACTTTTTCGCTGCAAGCTGCCAGGCTCTGGATTAAGTCCTTGTGCCTCTCGAGCCATAGCCGTGCCAGAGAGCCGCTCATCGGGGGAAACTCGTGACCTCAGTAGGGCGTGAATGGGGCTAATATATCCTGGGCCAATCTATCTTATACCTTAGGCTAATATATCTGGGGCCAATTCATCTTGGGCCATTCTATCTTGACCAATCTATATTGGGCCAATCCAGCTGGGGACAATAAATGTGGGGCCAATATATTGGGCCAATCTTCCTTGGGCCAATCTACCTTGGGCCACCCTATCTCAGGCCAACTTATCTCAGCCAATCTCTCTGGGGCCTAATATTTCTGGAGCCAATCTATGTAGGGCTAATCTACATTTGGCCAATCTATCTTGGCCAGATCTATCTGCAGCCAGTCTGTAGCACTGTAGCACTGTAGCACTGTCCTCCCGTTGTTCATCGATTTGCTTGAGTGGGCCCAGTAACATCTCCATCATGAGACGACTTGTTACTGTGTTTGGCATATTGAATATGTCATGGGTAGCTTGCCAGGCTTTGCCGTGCAGGTGAGATACTCTTGGTAGCTTGCCGGGCTCCCCGAGAGGGGTGGAGGAAACAAACTTGGGTTGACCGCATGGGCTGTGTGCAAGGCAAACGCCCTACCCACTGTGCTATCGCTCCAGCCTGAAGCCAGTCTATCTTGTGATAATATATCTGGGACCAATATAACATTGGCCAATGTATCTGGGCCCAAACTACCTGACTGCAATCTATCTGGGACCAATCCTGTGGGACCTATCTATCTTGGGACAATATATCTTGGAACAATCTATCTGGGGCCAGTCTAAATTGGGCGATTTTATCTTGGACCAATCTATCTGGTGCCAATCAAGCTTGGGCCAATCTATCTAGGGGCAATCTATATTAGTCCAAAATATTTGGGCCAATCTCTCTTGGGCTATTCTATCATGAGCAAATGTATCTTGGCCCAATATATCTTGGGCAAAACTATATTTGGCTAATCTGTCTTAGGCCAATATGTGATGGGTCAATTTATCTTGGTTAAATCTATATTGGCCAATCTACCTTGGTCTAATCAATCTCGGCCCATTTATATGGGGCCAATATATCTGGGGACAATGTACTTGGGACCAATCTATCTTGGACCAATCTATCTTGGGTGAATCAACCTGGGGACAATCTACTTTGTACCAATCTATCTTGGGCCAATCTATCTCTACCAATCTACCTTAGGCCTATCTAACTGGAACAACCTATATGGGGCCAATCTATCTTGTCCAATCTCTCTGGGGCCAATCTATCTAGGGCCAGTCTATGTGTGGCCATTCTATATTTGGCTAATCTATCTTGGGCAAATCTATCTTGGGTCCATCTAACTGGGGCCAATCTCTCTTGGGCCAATTCAGCCGGGGCCAACTATCTTTGGCCAATCTATCTGGGGCCAAATTATCTTTGGTCAATCTATCTGAGATCAATCCATTCTGAGCCAAAATATCTTGGGCCAATCTATCTGGGGCCAATCTATCTTGAGCCACTCTATCTTGGGCTAATTTTTCTTGGGTCAATCTGTCTTGGGACAATATATCTCAGGCCAAACTCTCTCTGGATTATCTATCTCCAGCCAAACTATTTCAGATCAATCTATCTCAGGCCAATCTATATTGGAACATCTCTCTTGGGCCAGTATATAGATTCATCCGAGATAGTTCATCCCTAGATAGATTGGGCCAAGATATATTGGCTCAAGATAGATTACCTGAGCTATATTAAACCAGAGATATATTGGCTCATGATAGATTGGCCTGGGATAGATTGGCCAAAGATAGATTGGACCTCAATAGATTGGTCCAAGATATATTGTCCCAAGATAGATAGGAGAAGAGAGTTTGGCCAAAGATTGATTGTCCAAGAGAGATTGGCTCGCCCCACAGATAGATTTGCCTAAGGAAGTTTGACGCAAGATAGATTGTCCGAAGAGAGATTGGGTAGGAGGACATTGGTCCCAGATAGATTGGCACCAGAAAGTTTGGCCCAAGATTGATTCATCCCAGATAGATTGGGCCAGCTAAATTTGCTCTATGTAGATTGGCTCACAATAGATCAGCCCCACGTAGATTGGCCCCAGTTATATTGGCCCCATATAAATTGACCGAGATAGATTTGCCCAAGCTAGATAGGCCCAAGCTAGATGGACCCAAGATAGATTGGACCAAGATCAATTGGCCCAATAGAGATTTGTCTGAGATAGTTCAGTCCGAAATAGACTGGGCCAAGGTAGATTGTAGTGGTAGAAGTGGTAGAAGCCCGCTTGTTAAGTTCCATCCATATTGCAGCAAACTGAATGATTTCATCTTTCTTAGAGCTGTATAGTACTTCATTGTAGATATGTACCGCAGCTTCTTTATCCATTTTTGTGAGGTTAGGCATTTATGTTATTTTCATGTGCAGTTTATTTTACTAAGTACTACAATGAATAAAATGTGCATGTAACTTTTTAAAATAATGTTTTGGTTTTTGAGGGGAAGTGGGGGGAGCAGATGCCAAAAACAGGAATTTTTGGGTGATATGGGAGTTCTATTCTTTATTCCAATTTATACTATAGTTTATTGAGGGACTATGATTTACATAATGTTAATGACAGTAATTTATATATATATATTATCCAACAATATACCTACAACTAGAGTGCCTGGTTTCCTCCACTAGTGTCTCAAGGTAACTCCTATTCACACACATACACACACACACACACGCACACGAGTGCGCACGCGCGCACCTTGTAAAATCAGTACTGTGGTCCAACTCTTCAGTTCTGTATTCTTTCCCCATATGTTGCTCCCTTACTATGTAACTATAAACAACATATATTAGAGAGACCCTTATTTATCTACCCCTTCCTTTTGAGTCACATCATTCATCATGATGCCTTCTAGTTCCGTCTTCCATCTGTGTAGCAACAAATTGCATTATTCTGTCCTTCCTTACAGCTGCATAGTATTTTCAATACTATTCTTACTGGTTTTGGATTATATTTCACTGTCATGTTCATTTCTTATAAAAAAATTGTGATGGTTTTCCAATGAGAATGACACATGTCACTAAGAATGTAAACAACCAGTGTTGGTGGAGATGTAGTTAAAAAAGAAAAGCTCATTCGTGGATGGCTGGAAAGTCAGATGGTTATGCCAAGTGAAAAGCAGTGTGCTGACTTGTAAAAAAGGTAAAGATAGTCCATAGGATCCCTTAGAAGTTATTCCAAGAAAATAAAAGCAGTAACTTGAAAACATACATGCTCCCCTCATTGTACTATTCTTAACGATTGTAACACTTTATGCGTACTAAAGACAGGAGCAGGGCAGCCCTGCCCATACCAGACCTAAAATATCCAGCTTACCAACCCCCAACAATAATTAGAGATAGGTACATACCACTTATTGGTGAAAGAAATCAAGAAATACTAACTCTTACCAACATATATGCATCAAATGAAGGGGCAGAAAAATATATGAAATGTCTGCTCAACAAACTAGAGAAACACAGTGGTGGAATCACAGTAATAGTGAAAACTTCAACTCTCCACTTTCAGCATTAGACAGATCAACAAAATATCAATAAAGATGCAAAAGCCCTAAATGATGAGTTTGAGTAACTGGACTGACATACACAGCTTCTCCTATCTCCAGAAAGCCAAAAACACATTCTCCTCTTGTATATATGGTCCAGTCTAGACCATATACTAGGGCATAAATTAACATATATAAATTTACAAAAGTATTAATCATGCCAAGCAGCCTCTCAGATCACAATACCATAAAAGTAGAAATCAGCAATAAAAATAAGATGGAGGAAAAACTCAACCACTTAGGAGCCAACAAAATCCTTCCAAACAGACCCACACCTGTCCTCCACCTCACCAAGAGGCCCAGCTCGGTGGCTGCTGAAGCTCTGTACACTACCACACCCTTCCAGGTGGACCCATCTCTTGGCTGACAACTCCAAGGCCTTTCCAGAAAGGGAGTAGGGGTGGGAAGATTCCCCAGCTCCCCCAAATTTCTCACTATTCACAGTTCAGTAGGAGCACAAAAAACACATGGGAGAAGATACGTAGAAGTCCACTCAATGAGTGAAAACAAGAACAAAGAGGAAGGTTCAAATAGCCCCAACCAGCTTGGTAAATCCTTGATGACTTTAGTGAAATCATTGTGAGGATGTTTAATGAGCTCAAAGAAACAATGGCGTAAGTAGTCAGCAGTGGTGTAGGTAATCTGGTATATCCCGTTATTATGTGCTCTTTACCTCCCACACACTCTTGTGGCAAGCTTCCAATCGTTGACCTGTCCTCCCTGTCCCCTTGTCACTTGGATATTAGTCTCTCTCTCTCTATATATAAATATATATACACATATATGTATATATACACATGTATCTCATAACCCACACATGAATGCAATCATTCTATATCTGTCCCTCTCCTTTTGACTCATATCACACAACGTGATACTCTCCATGTCAATCCATCTATAGGCAAATTTCATGATTTCATACTTCCTAACAGCTGTATAGTATTCCGTAGTCTAGACGTACCATAGTTTCTCAGACACTTGGAGTATTTCCAGCTTCTGGCTATTGTGAATAGTGCTGCAATGAACTTCGAAGTACAGATGGTGTTTCTTCTGTGTTTTGGGGCCCTCAGGGTATATTCCCAGAAGAGGTATTGCTGAGTCAAATGGGAGTTCAATTTCTAGTTTTTTGAGGAACGTCCGTATTGTTTTCCAAAATGACTGGACAAGTAAGCATTCCCAACAACAATGAAGGAGAGTCCCTTTTCCCCACATCCATGCCAGCATTGGTTGTTTTTGGTTTTTTGGAGATGTGTGCCGTTTTCTGTTTTGTGAAATGATATTGTTTTTTGATTTGTATCTCCTTGATGATTAGTGATTTAGAGCATTTTCTCATGTGCCTTTTGGCGATTTGAATTTTTTCTTTGAAGAAGTTTCTGTTCAATTCCTCTCCCCATTTTTTGTTGGGGTTGGATGTTTTATTACCTCATATTTTTTCTTGAAATTTTTACTCTTACTAAATCTTATATTTGTAGCTTTTACATATTTAATATAAATTGAAAAATACATTAGCTCACAACTAAAGTATAGTTTTATAGGAAGATATGATTATTACCATAATGGGGCTCATGAATAAAAAAAAAACCTTAATGCATCTATTATAGATGCCAAGGTTGAATATTGAATTAAATGATTTGAATTTCTTTATTTACATAGGTTAAAATCAGAGCCATCAATATCATAAATTTACTTTTATTTTATTTTCTATGGTCCCATTTGCCATTTCTCTAAATTTTTGTTCACAATAATTTATATTGCATTCATTATTCCAACACCAATCCCACCCCCATTACACCTTCTCACAACCATTATTTTGAATTTTTCCACCAACACCTAAACCTGCCCAAAAGACCGGTCTTAAATTTATTTTGTATTGCTTGTTATGAATAATCAGCTAAAAATAATCCAAAATAAGTTCCTTAGAGGAAATTGTATGAAGATAGTTGTATCTCATCCTGGAGACATTAAGCTCTTGTATAAGAGGTAATTAAGATGTTTTTAGAGGTTGAGCCTTTCGTGTTAATATATATACATAAATTATGTGTGTATGATATGTATATATATGGATATATATTATGTGTTAATATGTATATATACACATATTATGTGTGAATGGTCAAGATCAGTCGCCTTATACTTTAAACCCTATCAAATATGGTGTACTATTTCTGGTACATTAGTGGCTTAGAGAACGAAATGTCATGGCCTTGAGCTCCAAGAATTCTAAAATTTTAAATAGTATGATTTAGCTGCAGTTAGATTTTTAACTGGATGTTGACTTTGGGGTCTGGAGGCATGTCTTCGGCTTGTTGCTCTCTTTCGAGATCTATTTGTGCATTTCTCTAATTTTTGTTGGAGCAAGAATATGAAGTAAATTTGTGATGTGATTGCTATGGAGGCAGGCTGGGGGTCTGAGGGAAACCGGGGAGTGGTGTAGGGGAGGTCACACTAGTAGTGGGATTGTATGTCTGAAACAATTGCATTATGAACGACTTTGTAAATCATGGTGTTTTAATAAAAAAAATACTCCTCAACATCTGGATAAAAGAGAAAATAAAGGATAAGATGGAAATTCTTGGAAACTAATGAGAATAAAGAAACAAACTATCAGAATCTTTGGGACACAGCAAAAGGTGTACTAAAAGGAAAATTTACAGTGATACATGCTTATATTAGGAAAGAAGAAAAAGCTCAAACCAACAATCGAAACACATGTCAATCACCTGGAGAAAGAAAAACAATCAAGTCCCAAAGATAGTTGGGACAAAGATAGTATGAAGAAGGAAATAATAAAAATTAGAACAGAAATCAATTACATAGAAATTAAGAAAACAATGCAAAGAATCAATGAAACCAGTGACTGACTCAAAAGAAAAAACAAGATAGACAAAACTTTGACTAGACCCTCAAGAAAAAAATAGAGGAAACACCTAAATAAAAAGGATCAAAGATGGAAGGGAAGGAATTACAGAAGACTCTTCTCACATTCAAGATATCCTGAGGGATTACTAAGAACAGCTCTGTTCTGTTAATCTGAAGAATCTAGAAGAATTTTTACAATCATATTACCTCAAAAAACTATTCAAAGAGGAAATAGGCCAATCTCAAGCACTGACATTGAAACAGTAATTAAGAATCTCCCTAAGGACAAAAGTTCTGGTCCAAATGGGTTTATTGGTGAGTTTTATCAAAACTTTAAGAAATACTTACTACCGTTACTCCTCAAACTGTTCCAAAAAATTGAAGAAATAGGAATTCTGACTAATATAGTGTCTATTAAGCCAACATTACATTAATGCCCAAAGCAAGTATAGATGTTACTAAAACTTTTTAAGCCAATTTCCTTGATTTCCCCAAATTAAAAATAAAGCTCTTCAACCAAATCTTTGCAAACAGAATTCAATAGCATATCAAAAAGATAATTCAACATGATCAAGTTGAGCTTCATCCATAGATGCAAGTGGTTCAAAAATTGCAAATTAACGTAATAAAAGAAAAGATGAGACTTATGATCATATCAATTAATGCAGAGAAAGCTTTCATCAAGATCCAAAATCTATTAATAATAAAAACTCTCAACAAAATAGAGGTGGAAGGAACCTTCCTCAAAACAGGGATAGAGATCTATAATGAATACACAGCCAGTTTCATTCTCAGTGGTGAGAAACTGAAAGCATTCCTGCTGAGATGAGGCAGAAGATAGGGATGTTCACTATCTCCCCTTTTATTTAATATTGTATTAGAAGTTGTAGCAACAGCCAAGTAGGCAAGACAAAGAAATCAAAGGGATTCAAATTGGAAAAGAAAGAAGTCAAACTATCACTACTTGTAGATTACATGATCATATACATAGAATACTTTAAAGAATTTACTAAGAAGTTTCTTGAAACAATAAACCAATACAGTGAAGTAGCTGTATACAAAGTCAACACAGAAAAATGGATCATGTTTCTATTCCAAATAACGAAAGATGTCAGAGTCTATTCTGTTCAAAAGAATATCACAAAATCAAGTACCTGTAAATCAACTTAAGCGATGTGAAATTTATACATATTTATGTAGATGTATAAAATCATAAAAACTACAAAACATTTTTGTGCAGCTTGATGTCTGCCTCACGAGCTGGTGTGACACGAGGACTGTACCACACAGGAGATCATGGCTGAATTTTTTCAGTCCTAGATTTCCTCAGGCCTCTCCAAGTGACCAAGATGGATAAAGAAGAAAGTAGCAGACACCCTTCTCCAGGCTGCCATCTCTGCCTTCTCCCTACTTCACATCAGTCACCTGCAACACATTTGTCATTAAAAGTCCTGTGATAAACATTAAATTGTTGATTTATGAGAGTATGTTTTTGCTGTAGAGTCTCCTTTTCAAAGTTGGGTTATGTTAGAGCAGGGAATCCTGTATTTCAACTTCAAGTTTTTTTCCTCTCAGGAGGAGTATTCACCTTTACTAAATTATACATGGGTTATGCTGTCCATTAAATAAAGAGGTAGGATTTTGGTGTCAAGACAAAATTCTATCTCTGGAACATTACTTCATGTGTATGTACCTCAGTTTCATTACCCAGGTGTCAGCAGCCCTACATATTTCAGAGGCTGGTTAGAATGATCCTAGATGAGGAAAGCAAATGACCCGGTCACCTACACCCCATCTGATCTGGTAGTCCTCCTCTGTTCATGCTAATTAGAATATCAGAATATCAGATGTGGGGACATAAAGAAGGTGGAGATGGAAGAAGGCATGATCAAGAGCAGGTTGGGCATTCCAACCAGACTTGCTGGCACCAGTGCTGTGCCCAGTTCCTGTTTTCCCTATAGAACCCCGCTGCCCTCCCATAAAACCAACACAGAGAACTGCCAAGTAAGGTTCTTTTTGATTTATTTATTTTTTTGTAAACTTTAGAGCTCAGTCAGGAACCAAAGCAATCGAAAGAAGTCTGACCAGATGGTGGACTAAACTGATTATAGCTTACAGAGCTGCTTTGGTTTGGAAGGATGTAATGATCCCCAGTAGTGTGTATTAGGAAATGGAGAGTGGAATTTGAATGAGGAATTATTGATTGAAAGCCTTACTACATTGAACTTTCCATAACCTGGTAAATTGTTAAATATTCTATTAGTAGGAAATGACAGCTCTACTGGAATATTTATAGATTAGCAAAAACAAATATTATTATAAATATGCAGGATATCACATTTCCTCAATATTCAAAGTAAGTAAGTAACGTCATAATACAGAAACATATTTTTCCTCTTTTGGTCCACACCTATCAGTGTTCAGGCCTTACTAGAAACTAATTTTTGTTTTATTTTGCCAATTGTGATGGTTTTGCTTTTCTGTTTGTATTGCAACAAATGATAGTAATTTCTGGACACGTGTTATTAAAACTCACCAGAAGAGTTTTAAAGTGGAGCAGACATACAGGGTTAAAGATGACCAAAGTCAAAGCTTTCCTTTGTGGAGATACCTCTTTGTTTCTCTCCCGTTATTTCAATTCTTTATGTCCTTCTTTCATAACTTGTCATTAATTATAACATTGATCGTGAAAAACATTTATTTTTAGAAAGCCTTTATGGGGTCAGAGAGAACAAGGGTTAAGGTGTTTCCTTTGTAATGAAGTGGACTGTGGTCTGATTCTTAGCACTGCATCTCCTCCAGCATTGCCATGGGGCACGTCTGAGCACTGAGTCAAAACAGTTTATGAGTAACTCGAAGTGTATGGACTCTCCGTTTTCTAAACTTTTGAAATTAAGACTTAGTGTATATCACAGGACTCTTAGAATAAGTAAGAGAACAAGATGAAGGGTGGAGTCCTAGATAGCTTCGTCTGAGTCTGTCTTGAATGAATGGCCCACTTCTGCTTGGATCTCACCCATGTACCACAGGGAGTGAGAGTGCACACGTGATGAAGCCAACTCCCCATTCTAATCTAGCTTTGCTGTTCATTTTTAGAATCTGTTCCTGTATTTGTTAGAGGGAAATTTCTCTCATTCTTAGACATTGTTGGAACTATTTAGTTTCCTGAACTATCAACATTTTTTCAGAAATATTTCAGTGGCGGGGGTAATATTTGACTTAGGTAAGTAGCACTATCTAGAGCTTAATTATGAAAATTCTCTGTTCTCATTCTAAGTGATAGATTTGAAATAGTACAAGCGTGTATTACTGTAGCCTATAAAAGCACTTTAACTTCTTCCACAATGTCTGTGGAGAAATGGAAAAATCCCGGCCAGGATAACTTACCCAAACTAAGTGTCTGCTAGTTACTGTTGATTAACATTGATCAAAAATAGCCACAAACACATATTTTTGTTTTGGAAATCTATCAGGGGTCATTATTTTTTGATTTGCCATCTTCAATTTATTATCCATTTCACTGTTGAGATACCATTGTTCACTTCACTTAATCACTTAACTTCCCGTTAGTCGGCGATTTGCTCGAGCGGGCGCCAGTAACGTCTCCATTTGTCCCTGTCGCGTGCTAGTGTAGCCCAATGGCATCTGTTCGCTCCGGGAACATGAAGGGCCTCAAACCGATCGTTCATGATCTTCACGAAGAAGTCTGACCATCTGGTAGGTGGGCGGCCACGCGGTCTTTTGACATCCTGTGGAATCCAGTCGGTAACAGCTCGAGTCCAGCGGTCGTCTTTAAATCTCATTACGTGACCAGCCCATCTGATTTTCGACACCTTGGCAAATGAGACAGCGTCCCTGATCCTTGATCGTCGACGGATGTCAGAACTCCGGATTCTTTCTCTCATTTGAGTGCAACGTGATATTCCAAGCACAGCTCTTTCTATTCTTCTTTGGGAGACCTGAATGGCGTTCTCATCTCATTCACCATTGTTCAATAGAAATATAATGTGGGCCACGTGTACTTTTTATTTTGAGACCACATCAACCGTGCTGCCATTTTCACTTCAGATGGGAAATATAATTTAGCAAATGCAAGTTTTAGTATTTTTCTGTTTTTTTAACTGTTAATCCTTCATTACACAATTCCACCTCTATTTTTTCCTTATCAGCTTTAGAATTTCCTTTAGCCATTCATTTATGACTTAGTCTATTGGTAACTAAATCCCTCAGTTTTTCTTCACTTGAAAATGCTTTTAATCTTTCTTTCTTTTTGGAGGGTGGGGGCAGAATGACTCCTAACCAGTAGTCAGGAGGTTTGGAATTGAGTCTGGATTGAGTGTATGCAAGACATGAGTCTTAACCACCGTTCTATTTCCTGCCCCCTCAATTTCATTTCTGTCTCATCCCAAGCAGTCTACTCACTTCCTGTGAATGACAGCCAGGTGCAGTTCCTGCATCCTTTTTTTTTTTATCCCATTTGCTTTCCTCAGTCTCCAGCCACGGCCACATGCATGTGGGCAAGATCCCTGCACTAAGTACTTGTTGCTGAGCCCCAAGTGCTCTTGTCCTGTCCTGCTTTCCCAATCTCTGGCCACAGTCATGTGCGTGCAAGTGGGTGAGACTCCTATGCTCAGCATCTTATCACTACCTGGGCATCAGAGCCCTACCTGAACCTGAGCTTTCCTGGGCATCTGAGCCCTGGCTGTATTTGTCCCTGTCTGGGCCTATATGGCCTGCCTGTACTCAGCCATCTGTCTGGGAGTGCAGCCTTACCTGATCCTACAGTCTGTGGAGAGAGGAAGATGGTGGTCTGGGAAGAGAGAGCCAGAAGAGAGTGAAATCGGGCTGGGAACTCCTTTTATCTGATGGTATCCCATCCCCCAGCCATTCCATTATCTATTCTGATTAGCTACCCGTTCAATGGGCAAAATTTAAAGTGACCAACGAAATTCACCTGGCCCTCCACCCTTTCACTCCTGCTTTATCATCGTTATTGTTCAGAAGTATGGTTATGACATGCCTTACCGATGCTCCAACCGATAGCACAGCGGGTAGGGCGTCTGCCTTGCATGCAGCCAACATGGCCGACCCAAGTTCGATTCCTCCGCCCCTCTCGGACAGCCCGGCAAGCTACCGAGAGTATTCGATATGCCAGACACAGTAACAACAAAGTCTCCAATGGAGACGTTACTGGGCCCGCTCGAGCAAATCGACGATCAACGGGAGGGCCTTTACCTTTACCTTTACCTTATTGTTCAGAAGTATGGTTATGACATGCCTTATTGTAGAACTTTGATACTATTGGGATTCACTTACATACTTGAATTTTTAGGTTTAATTTGCTTTTGTTTGGTCAGATTGGACAATTAAGGGCATCCAGATAGGAAAGGAAGAAATCAAGCTCTCACTATTCGCAGATGCTATGATACTATATCTAAAGAATCCTCAAGGCTCTACCAAGAAACTCCTAGAAACAATAGACTTGTACAGTAAAGTCGCAGGCTATAAAATCAATATCCAAAAATCCATGGTCTTCCTATACGCCCCAGAAAATCAAGTACCTCAGAATCAGCCTACCTAAGGAGTTAAAGGACCTCTACAAAGAAAACTACAAGAAGTTACTCCACGAAATAAAAGAGGACATGAGGAAATGGAAACATATCCCCTGCTCATAAGCCACCCATGAGGGTCCACTGATATCAAGTCATAGATTTCCATAGCTCTTACCTGGTGGTAGAGGTGGATAGAGAAAAAGCAGATTTCCTTCTCAAGGCCACTGCCTCTCTCCTCCCCCTTCACTCCACCAGCAACACTAACATGCTGAAAGCTATATCTGCTTTAAATGCTGACTTAGCTTAATGATAGCAAGATAGCAATCAGTCAGCATTCAGACTTGTGTTTTATCCCTTCTCTGATCTAGCAACGCAAACTTTACAAACATTACCCAAGAGCAGGCAGGTAGATGGGAAAGAGCCCTCACCCTCCCCCAACAGTGAATGCACAGCGGGTAGGGCGTCTGCCTTGCACGCGGCCAACATGGCCGACCCGAGTTCGATTCCTCCACCCCTCTCGGAGAGCCCGGCAAGCTACCGAGAGTATTCGATATGCCAGACACAGTAACAACAAAGTCTCCAATGGAGACGTTACTGGGCCCGCTCGAGCAAATCGACGATCAACGGGAGGGCCTTTACCTTTACCCAACAGTGAAATTCCTGGGAAATAATGAAACCAATAGCCCTGAAACTGCAAAAAGCCCTTTTTGCAGAAATGGAAACTAAGGCCTGGTAAGGCTTCCCCTGGCACCAACAGACCCAGAGAGAGCTGGAGCCCTCCGAGAGAAGCTCCAGCAGGAACAAAAGCCAGGAAAGGAATTTCAAAGAGAACCTTCAACCACCCCCAACTCTACTCGCTTGGCAGCAACCTTAGCAATGGACTTTTACTTAGGTAGAAGCCCTGTGTGGGAGCAAGTTGGAGAAACCCTATAAATATAAGCCATCTGTTATAGTGTTTCTCCAACAAAGGAAGGGTGCACACATGCTGCCTGAGCTCGTGTGCTGTTTGTGCCCACGTGGCCACATCTCCCCTCTAGAGATGTGTACTGGGGCTCTCTCCATCTCTGGAGTAGCCTGTGTTCTCCCTTGAGTACATTAGTCTTACTCTCTCCCATTACTCTCCTTCCTTCTCTTTCCTAAAAACCTCCAAATAAAATCCTTTTTACAAGACAAGGATCCAGAAACTCTGAGTAAGTTCTGTGACTGACTTTCCTTTCCTGCAAAGAGCAATCCCAGCATCTGCAGCTCCCCCAAGAGATTGAGTGATGGGGATCAACTCCAGTGCCAAGAAGACCAAGAAGACATCAAGTGTGGCTTGATATCCACCGTGTGGGGCTGGCAGGATTCCAAGTCCATGCCATGCAGGGGCTCATAGCAGATTTGATCAGTCCTAACCTTCTCAGCAGGTCCAGGGGTGGCAGAGGTGGATCAGGAGAAAGTAACCGTCTCTCTCCTCCTTGCCTCACATAAGCCACCTGTGGGGACCCACCAACTTCATTCTTAACTCAATCTTCCATTAATAACCAAATCATGACCCAGCTGAAAGCACTGAAGCCGGTAGTCCAGTATCTAGGCATGCAGCACGAAGTTTTAATATAATCATTTAGACTTCTCTGAGACCCCCCCCCCCCTTTAATACGTTTGTATGACTGCATGACTGCATTCCCTATAATCAATCAGTAAGTTGGAGCAAAGTAGAAGACCACTTGCCAGATAAGTATAGAGTACAGCTATTTAGGGTCTTTCAACTGTAGGGATTACAAAGACAAATAGAATAGGAAACTGTTGGGACTTTAGTGAGTAATGGTACCTTTTGAGAGCTGTGTAAAGCACCCAGCCTCTGGTCTTCCTCATACCTAATGAATGTTGATGTGCTTCCTAATTGTCCTTAACATCAACAATGCCTCACTTGTTTGGAACCCAGTGGGGGGGTTGGGGGGGCAGGAGGGAGGGGCATTACTGTAATTGAATAAATGTTTAGCCTGTGAGAGTAATAGGGGATGCCCAGTGACCTAAAACTAGGACAGTGACTTTTTATTTGTCTGTCTTTATGTGTTTTCTGTCTCATTCTCTGAATCTGACCCTTGTTAGACAGGGGTCAAAGGTGCCGGTCTGATTGACTTTATACAGTGGGTTGCTTTTGTTAGGTAACCTTTCAGCAATCCTTGAGGGTTTGGTTTAGTTGTAGCAAAGGATGTTAGTTCTTTTTTGTCTGAAAATGTTTTTATACCTCCCTCAAATATAAATGACAACTTTGCCAGATAGAGGTCTCTGGGCTGAAAGTCTTGTTTATTTCACTTTCCTTTAAAAACATTCAAATGAATGTGGGTTGTTGTTGTTTTCATTTCATATGGGAAAAATAGGATTCTTTTACTTCCCTTGTATTTGAGGTTTTTCCTTCTTTCTTATTGCTTAAGTAGTCTGTTTCTCTCTCTTTGTTCTTACCTTTATGTATCTGGTGTTGTTTTCTTCATAAAGTATTCACTGTATCGCTGTATCACTGTCATCCCATCGGTCATCAAATTACTCGAGTGGGCACCAGTAATGTCTCTATTCCTCCCAGCCCTGAGATTTTAGCAGCCTCTTCTTACTTTGTCTTTTCCCAATGATTGGAGGCTCTTTCAGGGTAAGGGGAATAGACCTGTTGTTGTTACTGTATTTGGCATATTGAATACGTCATGGGGAGCTTGCCAGGCCCTGCCCATGTGGGCACTGCCCATACTCTCAGTAGCTTGCTGGGCTTTCCAAGAGGCATTTATTTATATATATTCACTATGATCTGTTTCCTACTGTCTGAACCCCATCAGATATGGTCTAGTAATTGTGAAAAATGGGTAGGAAGGCCGCATGGTCCGGAAAGTGGCCTGAAGCGTGGCGGTGGTTGGGTAGTGGAGGTCAGCTGCCAGGGCTGGGTCCCTTGGGGTGGGGCAGGCTCTCACCCACCCCAGAGCCTGGCGTGGAAAACACGAGAAACCTCACCCGGCCCGGACACGGACAATTGACTGATAGCTCTTTCTCAATTCTGTGGGTGGTGGTGCATGGCTGTTCTTAGTTGGTGGAGCAATTTTTCTGGTTAATTCTGATAACTAACGAGACTCTAGCATGCTAACTAGTTACACGACCTCTGAGTGGTCGGCATCCCCCAACTCCTTAGAGGGACAAGTGGTGTTCGGCCACCTGAGATTGAGCAATACCAGGTCTGTGATGCCCTTAGATGTCCAGGGCTGCACGCACGCTACACTGACTGGCTCAGCGTGTGCTGGCAGGCGCAGGTCACCCGTTGAACCCCATTCATGATGGGGATCAGGGATTGCAATTATTCCCCATGAACGAAGAATTCCCAGTAAGTGCGGATCATAAGTTTGTGTTGATTGAGTCCCTGCCCTTTGTATACACCGCCTGTCTCTACTATGGATTGGATGGTTTAGTGAGGACCTCGGATCTGCCCTGCCGGGTCGGCCCACGGCCCTGGCAGAGCACTAAGAATATAGTCGAACTTGACTATCTGGAGGAAGTAAAAGTCCTTAAAGTATTATGTCCAGTATTCTTTGGGCCTCTTGCCTCTGTGCAGAAGCCTCTATACAGAGATGAGGACGTTCTGAGCTATTACATTTTCCCACAAGTAGTTCTTTCTCTCCTGGTATTGCTGTAATTCAGATATTACTCCTCTTTATATTCTCTTCCATTCCTTTCCATTTTCTTTTGCTACTCAGTTGTGGTTAATGAGTAGCATATTGCCTTGAAGATCACTCATAGAATTCTCCACATTTTGAATTCTGGTACTGTGGTTTGCTCCTTCAATTATATGTGTTTAGATTCTTTTACCCTTGGAAAATTCTTCTTTGGATTGATTGAATTTCTTTCCCAATGATTGCTAAATTTTCATTGCCATTGCACGGAATTTTGATTTGATGTCCTCCTGATTCAGGCTTGAGGTTTTTAGGAATTTGAGGACTTTTTTGATATGTCTACCAATACAGATGATTTTCACATTGTGTTCAGGGTTTTGTCAATGCTGACTGTTAGGGCCCACCCAGCTGGAATGACTGCTAACCTCAGCAGTTAGGGGGAGTGAACTCAAATAACTGACCCAGGAAAAGGCAGCCAATCCCTAGTGGGAAAGTTCCTAACCGCCCCGAGGCTCACCAATCAGGGAAGAGGTTGGTTGACAGTTGGGGTTCCAGGTATAAAAGGGGCTCAGAGGCATAGGTGTGCACTAGCTCTCTGGGGAGACGGCCTTGATCGATTGATTGATCAGAAACTGGACTCTGCTTGGTGCAAAATAAAGCTCTGCTAGACTTTTGAATTTGTGTTGCACTTTTCCCTTAGATCATGGACCCTAACACTGACAAATGTAACTTTAAATTCCTGGTCATCTGGTACTGACCTGATATGCTATTTTACACTAACTGACTACCATTTATGTATGCCTCTGATACTGGGACCATTACCAATGTTGGGGGGGGGGGGGGTTCGTAATCAAAAGACCACAAGAGACCAAAATATTAGAATTTAGAGGTCTATTGACACCAGCTGGCGAGATGTCCTGCTGGGCAAGAGCAGAAGCGCTGATCTCTTGTTAGGCAAAACCTCATCCTGGTGCCCCAAGCACTTTCTTAAGCACATGCAACACTTGTTTTGCCCACCAGGGTTCACATCCTGGCACCCACTAAGTTCACACAAGTCCAGCAAACAGGTTTTTACAGAGGTGAGAAAAAGTAGTTATAACAGGAGTCCATAAAGCAAACAGTCATCTTTAACCATATCCCTCTAAAATCCTAGTCCATTGTTCCTGTTTGCAATCCATGATGGGCTTTCAGTCCTCCAGCAAGTTCAGTGTACTTATGGAATGACAGTTAAATCAGCTAAAAAAAAAAAAAACCCTGTAGTACTGTAGCACTGTCCTCCCGTTGTTCATCGATTTGCTCAAGCGGGCCCAGTAATATCTCCGTTGTGAGATTTGTTGTTACTGTGTTTGGCATATCGAATACGCCATGGGGAGCTTGCCAGGCTCTGCCCTGCAGGCGGGCTACTCTCAGTAGCTTGCCGGGCTCTCCGAGAGGGGTGGAGGAATCAAACCCAGGTTGGCCGCATGCAAGGCAAACGCCCTACCCACTGTGCTATTGCTCCAGCCTGAAAGAAGTGAGTGGTCGCAAGGTCAATCTGAAGTCAACCTGCAGCAAAAACAAAACAAAACAAAACAAAACAAAACCATAAACTTTTAAAAACATTAAATTTTTTATTGCTCCCTTTCAGTCTCCCCCATTATACCTTATATAGGTCTTTCAGTGGGACATACAGGAGTATGTCTAATTTCCCCCAATTTTTGCTGGAATTTTAATGGAGGTACCCTTGTTGTATCCCGGGAAGGGAGTCTCACTCACACATTGACCGGACCAGATTCGAGGATGCAAACGCAAGCCACTCTTTATTGCTAGCTCAAGCGAAGGTTCAAGTCTCTTCCAACACAGTGGAGTCTTGACAAAGACCCCAACCCAAGTTGCAGGGAACATTTTATGGCATATTGTTACATAAGCAATGTTTGGCAGTTTTCTCAAGAATTGCGGCAAAGTATTCACAAGTCTGTGAGCTAATTGTTCATGCCCACCTGCTGTGCCCAAAGATAACCTACTTATATTAGGACTAGCTAGAGGCATCTAGGGGATTTCCAGCTTCGGCCAAGGACAGCCTCTTCCTATCTTTGATGAGAGACCCCAATTAATTCAAGATGCAGGGGCCCACAGTCAAGAGCAAAAGTAGGAGCACAGGGGTCCCAGGTGGGATGGGACCAGGGTGACAAGCTGACTTTTCCAGATCCCCCTTTATAACAATACCTATAGCACAATCTTCACCATTAAACACAATTCAGGAGGACTGAAATTGGCAAAGTAGGAAGGAGAGGAGACAAGCAAGGAATTACATACAAGCAAGCCAAGTATTGTTGGGTCCCTAACATAGGGGCTCCTCTAGCAGACCTGTGGTATAATCACTGGGAGATCACTCTATAGTTTTGGTTACAACAGGCCTGGTAGGTCCCTGGTAGGTCCACACGTCCCAGTGTGGGCCATAACTGACACAGATCAATGTTAATTCTACCTGTCTCAATATCAGAAAGCACTCAGTGCCCAAAACTGGGGCATGTAAGGAACTCGCTCCACAGCTGTCACTATGAGCAGACAGAAACAGAATAACTTGTGCCCTTCCCATGGTTCCTTTAAGTATCTTTCTTCAGTCTTATCTTGAAGGGAGTGGGGGTCATCTCCCGTTGTCTGGACGTGCCACTGGTTGGTGTCGTCTGTATGTTTCATTGCGTATGGATGAGGAGTTGCTAGTTCCCTTTCACTCTGGCGGTGTGCTCCAGGCCCTGCATAGAGCTGGGCCTTGTTACCTGTAAGGTCTGTAATGACAGGAGAAGCGAGAGATCATACATTCTGGCCTACACTTCCTCTTTCAAGGCTAACTGGAATAGTGACAGTCGACCCGAAAGAATTTCAAAGGGAGCAGAGTTCCACTCCTTAAAGGGGGTTCACACAACATGGCAATTGGAAGGGATTTTTTGGGGAAGGGGGAATTCCTTAATCTACCTACATCCATATTCCCCTAGAGATTTCACCTCCTTAGATCTTTGAAAGGGATGTGGTCAAAGTTTCATCTTCTGGGGCTGTTTCATGCTGATAAAGGGGCGCCAACCCTGCCTGCACAAAGGGTGAATTCTCATGATAACTTAGTTTTTAATGGGCCCCTGGCAATGAATGGGTTGGGTACCTGAAATTATCAGCATCTTAAAGAAAAGATCAGGCAGATTAAAAATGAAAAATATTTACTTCCTCACCCATGAATTTAGTTGATAGAAAAAGATTTCCGGTATCCAGATCTTTCTAATTTACACAGAAACACCAGGCCACCTCTCTGAATTTCTCAGTATAGATTGGAAAAGTTTTTGTCTATCCACTGAAGAACCAATAGATATTTATACCTTAAACATTTGAGCATTTGATCCTGTGCATGAAGTCAAGCCAGTCCTCCCCTGGATAAGACTCTGATGTTGAACAGGCGCTGTTAGGAGGGCAGACCCAAGATTTCCACTAGGCTTATTAATGGCACAGAAAGCACAGTTCTGAGTTACTGCATTGGTCCAGGAGTTAGCAATTTCCCTTGTTTGGTAACCCATCCATCAACCATCCTTTGGAAACCTTGCTCCACTGCCCATTCTTCCTCTTCTGCAGAGTGTTCTGGCTTATAGGAAATGTTTTCTAAATGGTGTATTAATCTCATGATGGAAAAGAATTAAAAACTGTTAAAAATCTCTGTTCTCTCCAAATGACTATGTGCATTCACAGAAATAAGAACGAGGGGCTGGAGCGATAGCACAGCAGGAAGGGCATTTGTCTTAGCTGACCTGGGTTCGATTCCCAGCATCCCATATGGTCCCCCAAGCACGCCAGGAGTGATTCCTGAGTGCAGAGCCAGGAGTAACCCCTGAGCATCACCAGGTGTGACCCAAAAAGAAAAAAACAGAAATAAGAACGAATACTTAGAACCCACTTAGATGTCCACACTCAGCACTTCAGCTGATTGACAGGCTGGGGGAAAGCAATTGATCCTGCACTTTGAGCTGAGGTTCCTTCCTGGTAAAGCTCTGGCTTCCACTTTTCTGACCAGACTGGTTATAGCATATACAACATTGAGTCTTTTTATGGACTAGGCAACTAATTTACTAAATTACTCAATTATTGAATCACCTTTGTATAATGAGAACAAAAGAGTCAAATTCCAGAAACATGGTTTTCTCTCCTTCATTATAAATTTTCCAGATGGCTTTACAAACCTGGCTCATTCCTTGGCATAAACACAGCAGGATTGACTTTATTTGGGGTACCCCGTTATTCACTGAGAAGCCCTAGAGATTGGTTAAAGACAGCAGGAGACACACCAATAATGACATTTAATATTTAATCACACATCAGGGCTACCCAGGCTTGGTCACAGGATGTGAAGATCAGGTCCCATGATGAACTAAAGGTAGAATCTTCAAGCTGAACTGGATGTGGCCTCAGGCCTCTCACCCGTAGGAGTGTCCTGGCAGTTAGGAATCCATCCCATCCCTTCTTCAGGGCTGGGAGAGATCTCGACCTCCAGTTTTTGGACACTGAGGGAGGGACCCAAGCTGAGTAAGTCGTTGCAGATTTCTAGCTTCCTCATTTACCATGGCACAGACGATGTCCAGTCCTTCCTTGAGCTGGCCTGCCGCTGAGGTTTGTAGGGTACTTGAAACAGTAACTGTTTAATACCCACTTCTGTCATTTAGACGAATCCCTCAACTCTCTCCCTGAAAGAGGGCTTTTGGGGTCCTATATCTGGTTTTCCTGTCTGCAGTAGGGGTAGGTCCTATTGCAGAGAGGGAAGATTTTTATCTGGTTTTATGCAAACAAACATAGTTTCATGAAGCATTTAAAAAAGAACATGCTGAAGGTACAAAGGGAAGAAAAGCAAATATTTCACCTTACAATGAGATGTAGCTGTTGGCTATAGGTCCTAGTCAAAAGAAGCATTAAGTTCTGTAGAGATAGAATATACAGTTTCATTTACTCCCATATTGAAAACCTTGATTTCCAGTTGTCTAAGAGCACTGTAATAGGAGTCTGGATACTAGAACAATTCTGCAAATATAATCTAAGGAGTTCTTATAACAGTATAGTTTTTCATTTTCTTTCTTAAAACACCACCTCAAACGTACACATTTCTTTACATTCTCAAGCCTTCTACGCATTCCTTCATGTTCATTTTGTTCCGTTCTTCACTTTAACAGGATTCCTTTTCCTTTTTCCATCAACAACATCGCCATCCATTATCTTTCTTACTTAAAATGCACATTTGTTTTCCTTCCTTATAATTATATCTCACAGGTTTTAACTTCCTTATTTTACTGAACTTAGCTTGATCTACCAAGAAATTTGGAAAGAAGTTTGTTAATAATTTTCTCAATTACTGTGACTAAGCTGCACTCTGCAGTACACTTTCAAAAGCATTAACTCAGAATAGATATTCAAAAGGTTTACACTGCTCATAATTAAAGATCTTATAACACAGAATTCCAAATTCTAGGAAAATATGGGTAAAGGAGGATTAAAATGCTCACAAGATTCATATGTTTCATTTACCTACATCTTTCTTCAATCTTTGTCCACTTCATCACTTCTAGTGGACTGCATTTTGTATTTTATTCCATTGAATAACTTTAACCTCAATTTTAATTTTTCTCCAGTACACAACTCAAATAGCTTTATATGCAGGGTAAGCTTGCTTTTTTAAACAATCCTTGAAAATAACATAATAGAGAAATGGAACAGAGTTTTAGATTGTTTATATTTATTTTAGTACGAAGCTCAAATATTCCTTCTAGTTTTCTGTTTCTTGAGACAAAACTCCTCTGCCAGAATACTTTAAAAAATAAATTCCTTTTTACCACAAATACATATTTTGATTTCTGGATATATTCTATTCAAGAGGCATTCAAAACTTCTAACACTTAGATATCAACTTCTTAACTTCAAAACTGAAATCAGAATAAGGCTTTAATTTATCACCATTCTCAATTCTAATTGGCCTCAGCTGAGGAAGGAGAGGTGGTGGCTGCCTCTGTTCAACTGTCAGGTGACTAAAGCCAAAAAGGGCGGGTTTTAGCTGCTTGTATTTTAGCTGCACACTCCCCCCCCCCCCCCGCCCTTTCAGCAAGAATAATGAAGCTGGTCTGAAATTTCAAAAAAAAAAAACAAACATGATATGTTTAAACTCTGATTGGATAAAAGCTTTGCAGCCAAAATTATAACTCTAGTAACTCATGCTTTAAACCAAACTATTACTCTTTGAACCTGTTTTTAGGTACAAGAATTATTTCAACTCACATTCTAACAATCCAATGCAGATGCAAACAAATATATATTGACATATCAACATGATAAAACACTTGAACTGCCAATGTTTATGAAAACATGGGAAAATTTTTTTTAATGACTTCTGTACCTCTGTTGTTTGTAAAAACGGCCTAATTTTTCATTAAGATTTGCAGTGGCTGGTAAGATAAAGCTTTGCATTCTTATTTCAGTGTGCATTCTTATTTCACTTTAGTTTCAGGCTCTAATTCTGCAGTTCTTTTCTAGATAATACAGATTCCAAAGTGCAAAAGAATTTCAATTATTAATAACCATTAATGTTTTTCCAATAAGAGATTTCAGACTGAGAATTTCAATTTCTCTGTCCAAAAACACCTTAATCACTTAATCACTTAATCCCCGTTATTCATCGATTTATTCGAGCGGGTGCCAGTAACGTCTCCATTCATCCCGGTTGCGTGCTAGCGTAGCCCAATGGTATCTGTTCGTTTTAGGAACATGTAGAGCCTCAAACCGATCATTTAGGGTCTTGACGAAGAAGTCTGACCATCTTATAGGTGGGCGTCCACGTGATCTTTTGATGTCTCGTGGAATCCAATCAGTAATGGCTCTAGTCCAGCAGTTGTCTGTAAACCTCATTACATGTCCAGCCCATCTGATTTTTGATGTCTTGGCAAATGAGACAGCGTCCCTGATTCTTGAGCGTTGACGAAGATCAGAACTCCGGATTCTATCTCTCATTTGAGTGAATCGTGATATTCCAAGCATAGTTCTTTCGATTCCTCTTTGAGAGACCCGAATAGTGTTCTCATCCTGTTTTCGTAGGGTCCAGGTCTCTGAGGCATATGTTAATGCAGGAAGAATAGTGGAATCAAAGAGATGTGCTCGTAGCTGGAGGTTCTTTGTCCTTTTAGTTATTTCTTCAATGCTCTTGAAGGCATTCCAAGCCGCTCTCTTCCTCCTGCGTAACTCAGGTGCCAGGTCATTCATCATGTTGATTTCTCGACCTAAGTATATATAACTGTTGCATTCGGAGATGGTGGTTCCGTTGAGAGCGAATGGAGCGTCAGGAACAAGGCTGTTTCTCATAAACATTGTCTTCGTAAGATTCAGCTGTAGTCTGACCTTTCCACACTCACGGTCAAAGTCCGCAAGCATTTGTGCCGCTTGGCTGATGTTTGGTGTTATTAGAACGATGTCATCAGCAAAGCGGAGGTGGTGTAGTTGCCGACCATCTATCTTCACTCCCATGTTTTCCCATTCTAGTCGTCGCATGATGTTCTCGAGGGTGGCACTGAAGAGTTTTGGTGAAATGGTATCACCCTGCTGAACCCCTCTCTTGATGTGGATGATTACTTCTTTGTAGAATGGTGAGATCTTGGTAGTGAATCCGCAATAGAGCTCACGAAGGATCCTGATGTATTGAGTTTGTACGCCCTGATTGGCTAGGGCTTCCATGACCGCTTCCGTCTCAACAGAATCAAAGGCCTTCTTTAAATCAATGAACGTTAGACAGAGCGGCATCTTGAACTCCCGAGATACCTCAATGAGCTTGGTTATTGTGTGGATATGGTCAATGGTACTGAATCCTTTTCGGAATCCAGCTTGTTCACATGGTTGTCCTTCATCTAGTGTTCTGCTAATCCTATTCAGGATGACTCGAGTGAATAGTTTGTAGATGACAGACAATAGGCAGATTGGGCGATAGTTGCCAATGTCGTGGATGTCTCCTTTCTTGTATAGTAGTACAGTCTTGCTGGTTTTCCATTGGGATGGAACCTTGCATTCAGACAGGTAGCGTGTGAAGAGTCGAGCTAATGTATTGATGAGTACTGATGGTAAGTTCTTCAGGTGTTCAGGTCTGATCTTGTCTGGGCCAGATGCTTTTTGTTTCTTTACCGACGAGATGGCATGTTGGATTTCGGAAGGGAGAACATTGGGAACGACATATCCATCATGTGGTATGTGGTATGTGGGCAAGTGGATGTGGCTATTAAAGAGATCTGAGTAGAAGTCATGAATAATCTTCTCCATTGCCCTTCTGGAAGATGTGATAGATCCATCATGATGTCGGAGGGCAGTCATCTTGGTTTTGTAGTTGGTGAAGGACAGGCGGGCATTACGAATGTAATGTAAAATGTAATGTAAAAACACCTAAACCTTTTAAATTGCTAGGTTGCTTATCATTCTGACCTTTTGTGATGATGCTTGCTCAAGTTTAAGGATTTCTACTTTCTGATTTTAACCTGACTCTAGCATTTGAGTATCCATAGCATTTGGGTATCCAACACAGACAGACAGAAAGATAACAAAAATCACATACACTTGTGCACACATATATACTTGATCAATCAATCTGACCCTTCAATAATGGCAGGGAGAAATCTGATGAACTGAGAAAGGAAGGGGCAAAATAAACCCTATGGCCAACTGGATCCTTGCCCTTATGTTTCTCAGCCTGACCAGCCTGTTTCCTGCTTTTTAAAATTCTCAAGAAAGTGCTTTTGTTAATATAAAGCTAGCAACATTAATTCATAGGGGACCCGTCCTTGTAGGTGTTGGATTTCTTATAGTCCTTCTTTGGCTTAATTTTAAAAGTTCTTAATTATCTCAAATCATAAGATTTTTACACCAGACACCTCAACAATTCCACAATACGAACATGCTTTCAGACATAGAAAGAAGCCATTGGTATCCACCAAACTTTAAATAGAAGCATAAGACAGCATTTGAACGGTCTATGTTTATGAAAACGTCAGAAAACTTTGTTTTGATGGTCACTATACGTCCATTACTAAAATTAATAACCTAATTTTATCTCTGTACTGTTTCACAAAGCTCTTTATGGATAAAAAGAGACAGGGGTGTTGTCTGTCCCTGGCCCATGTTCCTGTGGAGGAAGTGAGTGATTAATGGTCCAAGAACAAAACAAAGACACAGACTCAAGACACATGCAGTCACACAAATATGCCATGAAGAAGACAGACAAATATCGTCCACTTGCCCTCTCTTAATTGTTCCAAACCCCTCTTCTTGTCTGGCCCCTCTGTGACCAAGCTTATCAAACATTGTCCACCATTCTGAGACTCCTGGGGGATAGTAGGGATGTTTCCCACACTCCCCGACCAATGACCTTTCCGTATGTCCACCTAGGTCTCGTGCTGGTCCTCTCTGCCTTACTCCTGACACCTCTGGTCGGAAAACTTGGACAGTCGGTGCAGCTGATCGACCTACCTCAGTTGACCTACACTCAGCTCCCCCCTCCAGGGTGACTTTCACTCAGATGCCCCCTCTGAAGTGACCTACACCATGGGAACCCCAAGAGTTCCCACGTTGCTTATCAGCAAATGAGGGAAGAATGAGGAATGAGGGCCACATCATGATCTGGGGGGGGGTCACGGTATGAGCAAAAATCCCGGAGGATGAGCCCCCAGATGTTGTGTCCCAGGAAGGGAGTCTTGTTCCAGGCAGTCTTCACTGGGTCACCTCAGAGGAGGGAGGATTGAGTAGCCCTCCCCACCCCAAACAGAAGCCCAGCAGCCCAAAACCTCCAGCACCCAACCGCTGCCATGCTCAAGCTCACTCTCCACATGCTTGGACAACCTCTCCCAAGAGGAGACAAGCCTCACTCAAGACAGGATAAACCTCACTGGAGAGCGGACTGACTGGAAAACTCAGGTACACGGGAACCCGTGACTGAGATCTCCAAGCTCGCTCAGATCGGGGCTGGGCCTCTTCCCCCCAGCTCCCCAGTTTTCCAGTAGCTTGGCAGTCACACCCACAAACTGCCCCTGGCACCATGTAATCTCATCAAAAGCCAAGACCCAGAGTCTATAAACTAAAACTCCTGGAAGAGAATGACACAGAATTTCCTGGACATTATATTCTATCCATAAAAAGCAATACAAAACAAATCATCTAGCACTGCCTTTTCGGCAGGTTTGAGTGTTGGTGTGACAGGTGTCAGAATATCGAATGTAACCAAAGTAGAGAGAGAGTATGGGGAAATTATCTGCCACATAGGCAGGAGAAGGGTTGGAACGGGGTGGGGTGGGGGAATACTGAGGATTTTGATGGTGGAAAATGTGCACTGGTGAAGGGATCCGGAGGCAGGAGACTGCGCTGTTCTCTTCCAGGAGCTGGGTTCTCCAAGCTGAGATCTCCAAGCCTACTCGGATCGGGGCTGAGCATCCTCCACCCAGATCTTCCAAATTCCAGTAGGCAGGGGTCACACCCACCAACTGGCCCCCTGGCACCGTGTAATCCCATTAGCGGCCCAGACTCAGAGACTATAAAAACCAGCTCCTGGAAGTGAATGCAGCCGCGCAACATCTTATCATCTCATTCCTACTTTGGACAAACTGGCAGGCTACCGAATGTAACCTGCCCACACAGCAGAGTCTGGCAAACTCCCCGTGGTGTACCCAATATGCCAAATACCAGTAACAATGAAGGGTCTCATTCTCCTAACTCTGAAAGAGCCTTGAATATGGCACTTTTTAAAAAAATCTTAGGGCTAGGACAAAGGAGACGTTACTAGGGCCTGCTTGAGGCAATCGACGAATAACAGGATGGTTGTGATTTTGTGTTGTGGTGAAGGGATGAGTGTTTGATGATTGTGTGACCGAAACTCAAACATAAAAGCTTTGTAATTGTATCTCACAGTGAAAAAAAAACGGTGGGGGGAAATAATAATAAAATAATAAAATAATAAAATAAAATTAACATTCTGAATAAAAAAGGAAAAAGTAATGTGGGAGTTCATGCCCAATTCAATCAGCTTAATCAATGGCTGAATAAATAGCAGTACTCCTACATTATTTTAAAAGATTAAATAAGTAAGAGAATACCAGTATTGAAATTTTAGGGTTATAACAATAAGCTACACCTCATCCACACCCCTAGATTTCTAGTGAGTTGGTACTATGACCTTATCTGTCAGGTTTTTCCACACATCTAGAGACCCAGAGATGTGGCATAGTGTCCATCCAATAAGCCAGGAGTGGTTTATGTTGGTATCTTTGGACAAAAAATATGGTGTCTCTGGCAGCACAACAAAATTTGTGGGAGAACCATAGCTAAAGAGTGAAATCCTCAGCTGAGTGACACAACTAAGGACAGAACAGTAAGCAAGAGTGCAAGCCACTCACAAATTTAAGAGTCTAGTAACTAAATATGTGACCTCCCCCAGTCAGAACAAGGTGAAAAAAGGGAAGTGTAGAGGAGGAAGTTACTCCCTTTATGACTTATGAGTCAAGACTTGATTCTTTTAGCTTTAATGGGTAATTAAATAAACTTAGGATCTCTGGGCTCAGTAAGTTCAAAACAAAAATATTTAGAATAAATTAACAAAAAGAGAATAATGGAAGATTGTTACATTACACACAAAGCACAGAAAACAAGGAAGTCCCAAAACAAGTCAAACTTCAAAAACACTCCAAGTTATCATAGAAAAATAAAAGTGTTCGTTTATAGTAATAATTTCTCTAAATTTCAGTGAATTGAACTCCCCTATCAAGGCTAGGTGCGTTAGGAATCAAACCCTTTGTTGCATGTAAGAGACACGTTTGAGCTCTTGCTATAAGTACTAGTTCTGAAAGATGGGAAACAGTTATACAGGCTAATGCTATATTTACATAAAAGCAGGAACAAGGCCTGAGTGACAGTAGGTGATGTCTTGCATGGGACTAACCCTGGTTCTATCTATTGCACCTTATATGCCCGCTGCAGCCCAGCCCCATCAGGAGTGAGCCTTGAGCACAGAGCCAGGAGTAAGCCCTGAGCACAGTCAGGTGTGACCCAAGCACTGCCAATCCCCCCTCCCCAATCATTCTTGTATAAAACTAGCATTCAAACTGAGAAGTGTGATGAGACAGATATTAATTACAGACTGATTAAGGGATCAATTGATCAAAAGGATTGTATAATCACATATACAACAAAAGGGACAACGAAGTTTCTAAAGTCACTGGTGATGTACCTGAGGAGGTGCATGGATGCAACAGCACGGGGCAACTTCACCACCCACTATCATCATTAGATACATCAGAGATTACAAATGAAGAAACAAGAATTCTAACGAGAAATTGGAAGAAACAAGACATGAGCATAAACATAAACACGGTGCTCCCCCGCAAAAAATTCTCTCTGGTGAACATGGAACATTCTCCAAGATAGATGATATCTATCTTGGAGAATGTTCAAAATGTTCACAAGTTGGGTGTCCACAAAGTAATGAAAATAGAATAATGCCAAGTATCTTTTCATATCATAATGCAAAAAAAGAGATATATTGACCCTAAAAAGGCCAGTAAAATATTCCAATATACAGGAACTGAAAAATATATTTTTAAACAATATACTTTTAAACAAGTTGGAGCCTCTTCCCGTTCATCCCCAACACAGTGCCCTGCTTTCTCCTCCTCCAGGTCAGTCAGTATTCGAACCCAGGACTCTGATTTCCCTAAGCAGGTGCCCTAGGCATCCTCTAGGACCCTGGGCCGCTGTCCATCCCTGAGCCTCTTCCTGTTCATCCCCAACACGGTGCCGGGCTTTCTCCTCCCCCAGGTTGTACACGCCACACACACCAGGTACCCGTAGAGGGCGTGGCCTCTTCAGAAGTGGACATGGCCTCTGTAGAAGTGCGTGTGGCCTAATTTGGGGCCAGTGGATGCTCACAGAGCCGGAGGCAATTATTCATACCCAGCAATCTCCTGTAATATCTCAGTCTCCATACCACCACACCAACATGAAGAAACAATGCAAATCCCCACCAGGAGGAGAGGACAATGAAAAGAGAAGCCTCATTATGTGTTACTCACCTAAGGAAGCTCTCTGATAAAGAATTCAGATATGAAGTAATGAAGATGTTCAATGAACTCAGTGAAACAGTGAGACAGATATCCAGTAAATTAAAGAAGGACATGAAAGAAACAATCGAGAAATACAGGAATAAATGAGAGTAGAAATTGGAAAACTACACACAGAAGTGTCACGAATAAAAGATTCGGTAGATGAAATAAAAAACTCAGTCTGTGACCTCAACAGAAGAATGGCTACAGCTGAAGACAGAATCAGTGAGCTGGAAGATGAGCTGCAGGAAGCCTACAGGCAACAACAAACAATGGCAAGAGACTGCAAAATAGCCCTAGAGCAAATCAGAGTCCTAGGGGATGATTCCAAGAGGAACAACATTAGAATCATTGAAGTACCAGAAGGTCAGGGAAACAGTCCCAATGAAAAAGCCACAGTTAAGCAAATCATTGCTAAAAAATTCCCAGAGCTGGACAATGCAGGCATCCAAATTCAAGGAGCCCAAAGGGTGCCAGCTAAAAAAGACCCTAACAAAAACACTCCGAGACATAACATAGTTAGAATGATGGATGTCACGGATAGAGACCCAATACTGCAAGCAGCGATTTCAAACGAGGAAATCACCCCTTCTTTCATTAATATTAAAACTAGAGCAAAGAAATAATGGCTCTGAAGGAAATCACAAAGGAGCACCCCTTAGATTCACAGCAGACCTATCAGAGGTAACCCTCGAAGCCCGAAGGCAATGGTGGGATATAGTGAAAAAAAAACTCAATGAAATGAACGCTTCACCAAGAATACTTTATCCGGCTAAACTCTCTCTCAAACGTGAAGGAACAGTACACTATTTTATAGATAAACAACAGCTCAGGACCTTCATAGACTCAAACCAAACCTAAAAGAAGGGATAAAGGGGCTAATGTGAGACAAGACAAACCCCTACAAGCACAACAAACCCTTACAGAAAGATGACACAAAACCCCATAACAATAATCTCTCTCAACGTCAGTGCTCTAAATTCACCGATTAAGAGACACAGAGTGGCAAAATGGATTCAGAGACAGAACCCAACATTCTGCTGCCTATAAGAAATACATCTCAACAATCAGAACAAACAGACAAAGTCAAAGGATAGAAAACAACCCTGCAAGCAAACAACCCCCTCAAAAACGCTGGGGTGGCCTTACTAGTATCAGACAACATACATTTCAGGTTGAAAAAGATTAGAAGGAACAGTGAAAGCCATTTTTTATTAATCAAGGGATATGTACATCAAGAAGAAATCACACTCCTAAACATATATGCACCCAATGAGGGACCAGCCAAATACCTACAACAACTGCTAACAGACCTTAAGAAGGACATTACAAGGAACACAATAGTAGTTGGAGACTTCAACTTCAACACCACCTTATCACCCATGGATAGATCAAGAAGATTAAAACTAGAGCAAGGAAATAATGGCTCTGAAAGAAGAAATAGAAGACAGAGAACTAATAGATATATACAGGACTCTGTATCCCCCCACCCCTGCACACACACACACACACAGAAAAGAATACACATTCTTTTCCAGTGCACATGGAACATTTTCCAGAATATACCATGTGCTGGGCCACAAAGTATGCCTCAACAGAATCAGGAAGATAGACATTGTATCAACTATCTTCTCAGACCATGATGCACTGAAGATAGAAGTTAATTATGTACAGTTGCAGAAAAAACAAATCAAACACCTGGAAATTAAACAACTCAATGTTGAACAACGAGTGGATCAGGAAAGAAATCAAGGAAGAAATCGAAAGATACCCGGAAACAAATGAGAATGAAGACACGAGCTACCAGAATCTATGGGACGCAGCTAAAGCCTTGTTAAGAGGAAAACTTACAGCTCTGCAAGCATTTCTCAAAAAAGAAGAAATTGCCCACATAAACAACTTGACTTCCCAGCTCAAGACCTTAGAAAAGGACCAACAAAAGGAGCCCAAACTAGGCAGAGGATAGAGATCATAAAAGTTAGAGCAGAAATCAACATGGAAACCCAAAAAACAATCCGAAAGATCAATGAAACCAAGAGCTGGTTCTTCGAGAAAATAGACAAGATTGATAAACCACTAGCAAGACTCAAAAAGAGAGAGAGAGAGAGAGAGAGAGAGAGAGAGGGAGAGAGAACCCACCCTAATAAACTGTATCAGAATGAGAAGGGGGATATCACAACAGAAACCAAAGAAATTCAAAAGATCGTCAGAGCCATCAGTCTGTATGCCACAAAACAAGAGAACCTAGAAGAAATGGATAAATTCCTGCATTCCTATAATCTCCCAAGACTGAATCAAGAAGATCTAGAATACCTTAATAGTCCTATTAATATCAAGGAAATTGAAACTGTAATCAAAAGTCTCTGCAAAAACAAAAGCCCAAGTCCAGATGGATTCACTAGCAATTTTTCCAAACATTTAAAGAGGACATATTGCCAGTTCTTCTCAAGCTTTTCCAGGAAATTGAAGAAACAGAAACTCTCCCAGTTTCTATGAAGCCCATATCTCTCTAATACCAAAAGGAAACAAAGACACCACAAGAAAAGAAAACTGCAGGCCGATATCCCTGATGAACACGGATGCGAAGATTCTCAACAAAATACTAGCAAATAGAATTCAACAACTCATCAAAAAGATCATACACCATGACCAAGTGGGATTCATCTCGGGGATGCAAGGATGGTTTAACATTCAGAAATCAATCAACATAATCCAAAATATCAACAAAAGAAAAGATAAAAACCATATGATCATATCAATAGATGCAGAGAAAGCATTTGACAAGATCCAGCACCCATTTATTATGAAAACCCTCACCAAAATGGGTATAGAAGGGACTTTTCTCAATATAGTTAAAGCCATCTATCACAAGCCTATGGTAAGCATCATCCTCAATGGGGAAAAGCTAAGAGCCTTCCCTCTAAATCAGGGATGAGACAAGGGTGCCCATTTTCTCCACTGCAGTTCAATATAGTACTGGAAGTACTTGCAATAGCGGTTAGGAAAGAAAAAGATATTAAGGGCATTCAGGTAAGAAAGGAAGAAAACAAGCTCTTGCAGATGATATGATACTATACTTAGAGAACCCTAAAACCTCTACCAAGAAACTCCGAGAAACAAGACTTGTATAGTAAAGTTGAAGGCTTTAAAATCAATATTCAAAAGTCCATGTCTTTCCTATACACAAATAGTGAGAGAGAAGAAAGTGACATGAAAAAAACAACCCTGTTCACAATTGTGCCCCAGAAAATCAAGTACCTATAAATCAGCTTAACTAAGGATGTAAAAGACCTGTACAAAGAAAACTACAAAAAGCTACTTTGGAAAATAAGAGGAAATGGAAATATATCAAAGATTAGATGATCATATGTTTGGGAGGATATGTCAGTATATTCTAATTTTTTAAGAATCGCCCATACTGTTTTCCAAAAGGGCTGAACCAGTTGGCATTCCCACCAGCAGTGAAGGAGGGTCCCTTTCTCACCACAACCATGCCAACAACTGTTGCTTTTATTCTTTTTGATGTGGGCCAGTCTCTGTGGTGTGAGATGATATCTCATTGTTGTTTTGATCTGCATCTTCCTGATGATTGGTGATGTAGAGCATTTTCTCATTCCCAGCATCCCATATGGTCCACTGAGCACTGCCGGGAGTAATTCCTGAGTGTATGAGCCAGGAGTATTCCCTGAGCATCTCTGGGTGTGACCCAAAAAGAAAAAAAAACTAGTATTATCACAAAGATTTCATCACAGTCTTGGAAACTTGATGATCTGGAGAGATTAGATACTATGAATGGTGTATACTTTGCATGTGGCACCACATATAGTAATCATAGCACCACTAGAAGCAACCCTGAGACAGAGCCAGAAATAGCACCTGAAGAACCTCTAGGTATGACACAAAATGCCCCCTACATAAAATCAAATTCAACAGTGATTCAAGAGGTTTATACAAGCAGGTGTGTGACCGGCCACTGTCACACCATCCACATGCCTGCACTCCAACCAACCACTCGGACCCAAACCCTCCCAGCCTCCCAAACCTCCATCTTGCCCACCAATGTGTGCCATAGCTGGCTTGCTCCCTCTCTCAAGTGTGTGACCCCCCTCCTGTCCCCCTCCACCCACCTACAGTGAGGCAGGAGCGTGGTCTTCGCTTCAGGGGACATGGCTTCTGCAGTAGAGGGTGTGGCCTCCAGGGAGGACGAGGCAGCCGCTCAGGTGGTCACAGTTATATTCCCCTTTCCCAACACTCTGGACTCACATCTCAAATAGTCAAAGCCATCTGCCACAAGTCTATGGCAAGAATTATTCTCAATGGGGAAAAACTAAGAGCCTTCCCTTTAAGATCAGGGACTAGATAAGGATGCCTGCTCTCACCACTTCTGTGAGTATAATATAGTACCGGAAGTACTTGCAATAGTGATTAGGCAAGAACAAGATATTGAAGGCATTCAGATAGGAAAGGAAGAAATTAAGCTCTCACTATTTGCAGATGATATGATACTATATTTAGAGAACCCTAAATCCTCTACCAAGAAGCTCCTAGACTTGTATGGTAAAGTCATAGGCTTTAAAATCAATACTCAAAAGTCCATGGCTTTCCTATACTAAAATAATAAGAGAGAAGAAAGTGACATGAAAAAGCAATCCAGTTCACAATCATGCCTCAGAAAATCAAGTACCGGGGCTGGAACAAGAGCACAGTGGGTAGAGCATTTGCCCTGCACGTGGACGACCCGGGTTCGATTCCCAGCATCCCATATGGTTCCCCAAGCTCCTCCAGGATTAATTCCTGAGGGCAGAGCCAGGAGTAACCCCTGAGCATCGCGGGGTGTGACTCAAAAAGCAAAAAAAAAAAAAAAAAAAAGAAAGAAAAAAAAATCAAGTACCTCGGAATCAGCTTAACTAAGGAGGTAAAGGACCTGTGCAAAGAAAACTACAAAATGCTACTTCACGAAATAAAAGAGGACATGAGGAAATGGAAACATGTCCCCTGCTCGTGGATTAGGAAAATTAACATTGTCAAAATGTTAATACTCCCCAAAGCATGATACAGATTCAATGTGATCCCTATAAGGATACCCATGAAATTCTTCAAAGAAATGAATCACACACTCCTGAAATTCATATGGAACAACAAACCCCCAAAAAGAGTTAAAGCAATTCTGGAGAAAAATAAGATGGGAGGCATCACCTTTCTCAACCTCAAACTCTACTACAAAGTGGTAATAATTAAATCAGCATGGTACTGGAACAAAGGCAGAGTCACAGACCAATGGAACAGGGTTGAATATAGTTACACACACTCTCAAATATATGATCATCTAATCTTCGATAAGGGAGCAAGAAATGTGAAGTGGAGCCTTCTGGGAATATATCCCAAGGATGCAAAAAAGCATAGTAGAAATGACATCTGTACCTATATATTCATTAAACAGCAGCACTGTTCACAATAGCCAAAATCTGGAAACAACCCAAGTGCCCTACAACAGATGACTGGTTGAAGAAACTTTGGTACATCTACACAATGGAATACTATGCATCTGTTAGGAGAGATAAAGTCATGAACTTTGCTTATAAGTGAATAGACATGGAGAGTATCATGCTAAGTGAAATGAGTCAGAAAGAGAGGGACGGAGAAAGACTGCACTGATTTGTGGAGTATAGAATAACATAGCATGAGGCTGACACCCAAGGACAGTAGATACAAGGGCCAGGAGGATTGCCCCATAGCTGCAAGCCTACCTCATGAGTGGAGGGGAGAAGGCAGATGGAATAGAGAAGGAATCACTAAGAAAATAATGGCTGGAGGAATCAGTCAGGATGGGAGATGTGTGCTGAAAGTAAATAATGGACCAGAAATGATGACCTCTCAGTGTCTGTATTGCGAAACATAATGACCAAAAGTAGAGAGAGAGCATGGGGAATATTGTCTGCCATGGAGGCAGGGGGGAGGTTGGGGAAGGGGGTATACTGGGGAGATTGGTGGTGGAGAATGTGCACTGGTGAAGGGATGGGTTTTTTATCATTATGTGATTATAACCCAAACATGAAAGCTTTTAACTATCTCATGGTGATTCAATAAAATAAATTAAAAAAGTGAAGTAGAGCAAGGAAGGCTTCTTTAACAAATGGTGCTGGCAAAACTAGAGAGCTACATGCAAAAAAGGGCGGGGGGACTCAGATTTCTACCTAACACCATGCACAAAAATCAGATCAAAATGGATTAAAGACCTCAACATCAGACCAGAACCCATCAGGTAAATTGAAGACAAGGTCTGCAAAACTCTTCACGATACTGAAGCTAAAGGTATCCTCAAAGATAACATGCCACTGGTCAAGCAAGTGGAAACAGAGATAAACAAATGGGACTATCTTAAACTAAAAAGTTTCTGTACCTCAAAAGAAACAGTGACCAGAACACAAAGACAATCTACAGATTGGGAAAGGATATTTACCCAACACCCATCTGATAAGGAGTTGATATCAAGAATGTACTCTTCTTGTTGTAGAGTTCTTCTTGAACTCTACAAGAAGAAAACATCCAACCCCATCAGAAAATGGGGCGATGAAATGAACAGAAACTTTCTCAAAGAAGATATCCGAGTGGTCAAAAGGCACATGAAAAAATGTTCTTCATCACTAATCATCAGGGAGATGCATATCAAAACAACAATGAGATATCGTCTCACACAACAGAGGCTGGCCCACATCCAAAGGAACAAAAGCAATCAGTGTTGGTATGGATGTAGGGAGAACGGGAGTCTCCTTCACTGCAATTGGGAATGCCTACTGGTTCAGTTCTTTTGGAAAACAGTATGGACATTTCTCAAAAAATTATAAATTGAGCTCCCATTTGACCCAGCAATAACACTTCTAGGAATATATTCTGGAGATGCAAAAAAATATAGTCTAAATGACAACTCCACTTGTAAGTTCATTGCAGCACTATTTACAATAGCCAGAATCTGGAAAAAAAAACCCTGAGCGCCCAAGAACAGATGACTGGCTAAGGAAACTTTGGTACATCTACACAATGGAATACTATGCAGCTGTTAGAAAAGATGAATTCATGAAATTTGCATATAAGAGGATCAACATGGAGAGAATCATGCTAAGTGAAATGAGTCAGAAAGAAAATGACAGACATTAAAGGACTGCACTCATTTGTGGAATATAAAGTAACATACTAACACCCAAGAATAGTAGAGATAAGGATGGAGGATTGCTCCATGGCTTAAAAGCTGGCCTCACATGCTGAGAAAAAGGCAGCTGAAATAGAGAAGGGACAACCAAGTAAAGGATGCTTGGGGGACCCACTCAGGATGGGAGATGTGTGCTGAAATTAGACTATTGACTAAACATGATGTCCACTTAATACCTGCATTGTGGACCACAACACTCTAAATGAGAGAGAGAGAGTATAAGGGAATGCTCCTGCCACAGAGTGGGGGGAATGAGGTGGGGGTTGTGGGAGGGATACTGGGAACACTGGTGGTGGAAAATGGACACTGGTGGAGGGATGGTTATCGATCATTGCATGACTGAAACATAAACATTAAAGTTTGAAAGTCTTTAACTGTACCTCAAGGTGACTCATTAAAAAATAACAAGTAAAATAATTTTAAAAAAGATGAAGTCATGAAATTTGCATATAAGTGGATCAACATGAATAGTATCATGCTAAGTAAAATGAGTCAGAAAGAGAGGGACAGACATAGAAGGACTGCACTCATTTGTGGAATATAAAGTAACAAAAATGGAAACTAAAACCCAAGGATAGTATAGATAAGGTCTAGGAGGATTGCTCCACGGATTGGAAGCCAGCCTCCATATGCTGGGGGAAAGGAAGCTCAGGTAGAGAAGGGACCACCAAGTAAAAGATGCTTGGAGGGATGGCTCGGGATGGGAGATGCATGTTAAAAGTAAACTATAGATTGAACATGATGGCCACTTAATACCTGTATTGAAAACCACAACACCCAAAAGGAGAGAGAGAGAGTAAAAGGGATTGCACCTGCCACAGGGGGGGATGAGGTGGGAGTGGTGGGAGGGATACTGGGAACATTGGTGGTGGAGATCAGGCACTGGTGGAGGGATGGATACTCAATCATTGTATGACTGAAACGTAAGCACAAAAGTTTGTAACTGTACCTCACAGTGATTCATTAAAAAAAATCACTTGATCACTTGATACCCCGTTACTCATAGATTTACTCGAGCGGGTGCCAGTAGCGTCTCCATTCATCCCTGTTGCATGCTAGCGTAGCCCAATGGCATCTGCTCATTCTAGGAACATGCAGAGCCTCAAACTGATCATTCAGGGTCTTGACGAAGAAGTCTGACCATCTTGTAGGTGGGTGTCCACGCGATCTTTTGACGTCCCATGGAATCCAGTCAGTAATGGCTCTAGTCCAGCGGTCATCTCTAAACCTCATTACGTGTCCAGCCCATCTAATTTTTGATGCCTTGGCAAATGAGACAACGTCCCTGATTCTTGAGCATTGAACGAGATCAGAACTCCGGATTCTATTTCTCATTTGAGTGAAGCATGATACTCCAAGCATAGCTCTTTCGATTCCTCTTTGAGAGACCCAAATAGCGTTCTCATCCTGTTTCGTAGGGCCCAGGTCTCTGAGGCATATGTTAATGCAGGAAGAACAGTGGAATCGAAGAGATGTGCTCGTAGCTGGAGGTTCTTTGTCCTCTTAGTTATTTCTTCAATGCTCTTGAAGGAATTCCAAGCCGCTCTCTTCCTCCTGCGTAACTCAGGTGCCAGGTCATTCATCATGTTGATTTCTCGACCTAGGTATATATAACTGTTGCATTCGGAAATGGTGGTTCCGTTGAGAGTGAATGGAACATCAGGAACAAGACTGTTTCTCATGAACATTTGTGAGATTCAGTTGTAATCCGACCTTTCCACACTCATGGTCGAAGTTGGTTAGCATTTGTGCCGCGTGGCTGATGTTTGGTGTTATTAGAACGATGTTATCAGCAAAGCGGAGGTGGTGTAGTTGCCAACCATCTACCTTCACTCCCATTCCTTCCCATTCCAGTCCTCGCATGATTTTCTCGAGGGTGGCACTGAAGAGTTTTGGTGAAATGGTATCACCCTGCCGAACCCCTTTCTAGACATGTATGATTACTTCTTTGTAGAATGGTGAGATCCTGGTAGTGAATCTGTAATAGAGCTCACAGAGGATCCTGATGTATTGAGTTTGTATGCCCTTACTAGCTAGGGTTTCTGTGACTGCTTCTGTCTCAACAGAATCAAAGGCCTTCTTTAAATCAATAAACATTAGACAGAGCGGCATCTTGAACTCCCGAGAAACCTCAATGATCTTGGTTATCATGTGGATATGGTCGATGGTGCTGAATCCTTTTCGGAACCTGTCTTGCTTGCATGGTTGTCCTTCATCTAGTGTTCTGTCAATCCTATTCAGGACGACTCAAGTGAACAGTTTGTAGATGACAGACAATAGGCAGATTGGGCAATAGTTGCCAATGTTGTGGATGTCTCCCTTCTTGTATAGTAGTACAGTCCTGCTGGTTTTCCATTGGGATGGAACCTTGCATTCAGACAGGTAGCGTGTGAAGAGCCGAGCCAGTGTATTGATGAGTACTGATGGTAAGCTCTTTAGGTGTTCAGGTATGACCTTGTCTGAGCCAGGTGCTCTTTGTTTCTTTACTGACAAGATGGCATGGTGGATTTCGGAAGGGAGAACATTGGGAACGACATATCCATCCTACGGAATTTGGTATGTGGGCAAGTGGACATGGCTAATTAAGAGATCTGAGTAGAAGTCATGAATAATATTCTCCATTGCCCTTCTGGAAGATATGATAGATCCATTAGGATGTCAGAGGGCAGTCATCTTGGTCTTGTAGTTGGTGAAGGACAGGCGGGCATTACGAATACTTTTCCTGGCTTCTGCCGCATATACCAGCACTGCTGCTCTCCTGTCTTTGATCACTTCTCTGCACTGTTTTCCGAGCTCAGACGTTTGCTTGCGGTTGCCTGAGGCATGTCCCAAGCCACGTTGGTGGATAAGTTCAAGAGTGTTCGAACAAAGGCGTTTTTTTTTTTTTTTGTGGTTATCTCTCTCTTGGCATTCCTCCCACAATCATGGAGGTGCTGAATCACTCGATCGTATTCCTCGTCAATGTTGTCAATGACAGCATCTTCCCATGTTGCCGCAACAGAGCCAAAGAGCTCCCAGTTGGTGGTCGTTCTTTTAATTAAAAGGTCATTTTTTTAAAAATAAAATAAATAAATAAATTAAAAGGTTTATACAAAATGATCAAGTGGGAATCTTTCTAGGGATGCAAGGATACCTCAATATATGTAAAATAATTAAGACAATAGGTTTTATTTAAAAAGAGATTGAAAAAATCATATGATCATACCCGTAAATAAAGAGAAAGTTTTTGACAAGATTAAACATCCATTGGTGATTTTTTAAAAATAGTGATAGGAGAAACATACTCTGAGGCCAAGAAAGAACCTCATATGCATCATGACAGTCTGCACTTCAGCAAAATAAGCAGTAGGCCTAAGTTTCTGCCACCTCCCCGCCACGCGGGCCTCACAGAGAATTCAATGAAACTGTCCTTGGCGAGGCTGGAACTCCCCTAGATGCCACTAACCAGTCATATGATAAATAGGATATCTCCAGGCACAGCAGGTGGGCATCACCAATTAGCTCACAGACTTGTGACTGTTTCATCGAAATTCTTGGGAAAACTGCCAACTGTAACCAACAACTGTGCCAACTTTGCTTATGTAACTATAGACTATATAATGTTCCCTGGAACTAGGGTCGGGGTCCTTGTCAAGACTCCACTGCATTGGATGAGGCTTGAACCCTAGCTAGAGCTGGCAATAAAGGTTCCTTTGCTTTTGCATTCTCACTTGCGTAACTGGTCTCTCAGTGAAAGGGAAACCCAGAACCCAGGTATAACAATACCTCAAGAGAGTAATGGCAACTCACAACCAAACCACAGCCAACATCATACTTAAGAGCAAAGAATAGGAAGCTCTAAATCTGGCATACACCAAAGCTGTCTACTTTTTCCACTATTACTAAATATAGTTTGAAAGGCATTAACACAGCAATTAGTCAATAAAAAAATTGAAGGAATTCAAACTGAAAAAGAAGTTAAGGGGCTGGAGCAATAGCACAGCGGGTAGGGCATTTGCCTTGCACGCAGCCAACCTAGGTTCGATTCCCAGCATCCCATATGGTCCCCCGAGCACCGCCAGGAGTAATTCCTGAGTGCATGAACCAGTAGTAACGCAGGGTGTGACCCAAAAAGAAAAGAAAAAGAAGTTAAACTCTCACTATTTGCACATACATAGAAGACCCCATAAACAGCACTTTTAAAAAAACCCTAGGAATAATAGACCAGTAGAGCAAAGCAGCAGGATTCAAAATCAATACACAAAAATTTGTTCCATTCCTATATGCAAATAACAAACTAGAAGAGGAACAAATTTTTTAAACATCTTCATTGAAATAGTATCTAAACACAGGATAATCTCATTTATTTGTGGTACCGATCTGTGGTTGGTCTTGAAACCAACTTTGAAAGAAGTATTGGAGGGACAAGACAAACTTCACAGATACGTATAACTTTTACAGAAAGATAGTGAAAAGCTTCTTCGTGTCAATTATCGCACTCAATGTTAATGGCCCTAAACTCACCAATCAAGAGACACAGAGTGGAAACACATTTGAACAGTTACGGCAAACAGAGGCTCAGAGCCAGCGACTATAAACACTTCAAGCAAACAATTCCTTTAAAATGGCCAGTGTGGCCGTCCTTATATCAGACAAGAGACTTGACGTTAAAAATAGTATAACAGATAGGGATGATCATTTCTTACTGACCAAGGTTTATATACACCATGAAAAACACACTCAAACATTTATGCACCTAATGAAGTACCATCAAAATATTTAAAATAACTGTTTAATAGACTTGGGACTGGTGGGAGAGGACGTTAGCCTATACGATGAGGAGCAATGAAACTGGGTTCCAGCCACACCCACTGGCCTTCCAGCTCTCCAACAGCACAAAAACAAGTCAAGAGCATCTAGGTAAGGCAGGAATCCTGGGAAGGAAAAGCTGCAGACACATACGGTAACTAATAGAACCTCCCAACACTAGGTGGCGCCAGAGAACTTAAAAAGATAGTACCTCCTCATGGCTGGAGTGGTCCCTGAAAACTCAAAATTCCAAACCAACAGTGATGCAAAAGGGTCAGGAGGAGGCAAAAAACCAGAAACTCATCTACAGCCCACAAAGCACAACAGTCATAACAGAGCCCGCCACGGTCAGTGACTGGAAAGAATAGTCTGACTGGCTCTTCCAGCACCAATCTACTCAATAAATTCTCAGACAACATTTTAAAGATTTTATAATGGTGATGTTCTAATGAGCTTAAAGAAACTACAGGCTGTCAGTAATGCACAAGAAAGTATGAGAGGAAAGTCAGAAGAGATAGAACTGGAGAGCATGACTGGAAAAATTAAAAACACAGCTTAAAGCTGAGGCATGAATCAGTGACTTCAATGACACAATCCAGAAAATATCTAGGAAACAACAGAAGTTTGTAGGAATTCATCCAAGTCCTTAAATGACAGCCAAATGCAAGGTGGATACTAATGATTACTGGGTGATAAATGACATAAGATGATGGCAAGGAAGCAAGACAGCCTTTAAGAGAAATATAAAATATCTATGCTTCACTCTACACATGTAAGAAATTTTTATACTTCAAATGAATGGATCAAAAAGTTGTGTCATGCACATATACACAAAGGAATAGTATGCAGCTCTAAGAAAGAATAAAATCATGAAATTTTCCTCTACCTGCATGGAACTAGAGGATGTCACGCTAAAGAGAGTCAGTCAGAAGAACAGGGATAAATAGATGATGTCTCTCATATGATGTCTCTCATACGTGGCACTTAAAGATACATATCAAGGTAGCAAAAAATGTCCAAAGACAACATAATGGGAAAAAATGTATCCGCACAATCAAATTGCCATGGTAAGGTTGGGAGGGAAGAGTCTTGGGGGTTCTTGGGAGAGGAAGGGTAGACATTGGTAATGGGTGTGGTGTTGGAATTGTGTGCATGAAAAACCATTATTAATAGCACTGTAACCACAAGATCTCAATAAAATTATTTTTCAAAAAACAACCTAAAAATTAAACTATGAGATGTTAAAATTTTCAATATTTGAAATGAGAGGGAACAGTATTTCTAAGACTCGAAGACAAAGTTTTACTAATTTATTTAGAGACTTTCTATAATAAAACATACTAATATATGCTAAGAAACATAATCAAGAAAAAACATTCCATAGACCAACCCTAATCCTAGTTTGGTTGCTTTGTTTTGTTGTTGCATGGGAGGTTGGGCTTTTTTGCAAATAAGCACCAATATTATGTATTTTTTAGAAATAATAGTATTTTGTTTGGTAACTCACAGTCTTATCTAATGTAAGTAAAGGTAAAGGTAAAGGTAAAGGCCCTCCCATTGATTGTCATTTTGCTCGAGCGGGCCCAGTAACGTCTCCATTGGAGACTTTGTTGTTACTGTGTCTGGCATATCGAATACTCTAGGTAGCTTGCCGGGCTCTCCGAGAGGGGCAGAGGAATCGAACTCGGGTCGGCCATGTTGGCCGCTTGTAAGGCGAACGCCCTACCCGCTGTGCTATCGCTCCAGCAGTAAAATATTACTAAAACTATGTGCTGCACTTGGAAAATGTAGAGTTCTTACATATATCTAGTATCACTTGTATCACTTGTCATCCCGTTGAACTTCAATTTGCTCGAGCGGGTGCCAGTAACATCTCCATTCATCCCTGTTGCGTGCTAGTGTAGCCTAGTGGCATCTGCTCACTCCAGGAACACAAAGAGCCTCAAATCGTTTGTTCAGCGTTTTGATGAAGAAGTCATAGGTGGGCGGCCATGCGGAATCCAGTCGTTAACAGCTCTAGTCCAGCTGTCATCTCTAAATCGCATTATGTGTCTGGCCCATCTGATTTTCAATGCCTTGGCAAACAAGACAGAATCCCTGATTATTGATTGTCAATGGAGGTTGGAATTCCGGATTTCTTCTCTCACTTGAATGAAATGTGATATTCCAAGCATAGCTCTTTCAATTCCTCTTTGGAATACCCCATAGTGTTCTTGTCCTGTTTTCATAGGGCCCAGGTCTCTGAGGCGTATATTAGTGCAGGAAGAATGGTGGAGTAGAAAAGATATGCCTGGAGCTGGAGGTTCTTCATCCTCTTAACAACTTCTTTGATGCTCTTGAAGGCATTCCAAGCCACTCTCTTCCTCCTGCACAGTTCTGGCACCAAGTCATTCCTAATTTTGAGTTCTTGACCCAGGTTCACATAGCTGCTGCATTCGGAAATGTTCGTTCTGTTGAGAGCAAATGGAACATCAGGACTAGTTCATTTTTCATGAACATTGTCTTGGTGAGATTCAGCTGCAGTCCGACCTTTCCACACCCATGGTCAAAGTTGGCCAGAATCTGTGCCACTTGGCTAATGCTTGGTGTTATTAGAACAATGTCATCAGCAAAGCAGAGGTGGTGTAGATGCTGGCTGTCTGTCTTCACTCCCATTTCTTCCCATTCCAATCATCGCATGACATTCTCCAGGTTGGCACTGAAGAGTTTCAGTGAAATGCTATCACCCTGCCAAACCCCTCTCTTGACATTGATGATCATTTCCTTGTAGAATGATGAGATCCTAGTGGTGAATCCATAATACAGCTCACGGAGGATCCTGATGTACTGAGTTTGAACACCCTGTTTGGCTAGGGCTTCGATGACTGCTTCAGTCTCAACAGAATCAAAGGCCTTCTTTAAATCAATGGACGTTAGACAGAGCGGCATCTTGAACTCTCACAAAACCCCAATGATTTTGGTCACTATGCAGATATGGTCGATTGTGCTGAATCCTTTTCGGAACCTGGCTTGCTCGCATGATTGTCCTTCATCTAGTGTTCTGCCTATTCTGTTCAGGATAACTTGAGTGAACAACTTGTAGACAACAGACAACAAGCAGATCAGGCGATAGTTGCTGATGTCATGAATGTCTCCCTTCTTGTACAACAGGACGGTCCTGCTGGTTTTCCATTGGGATGGAACCTTACATTCAGACAGGTAGTGTGTGAAGAGCCAAGCCAGTGTATTGATGAGTACTGGTGGCAGATTCTTCAGGTGTTTGGGTCTGACCTTGTCTGGACGGGGTGTTGTACACTTCTTTACCAACAAAATGGCATGTCAGAGTTCGGAAGGAAGAACATTGGGAATGACATATCCATCGTGTGGAATTTGGTATGTGGGCAGGTGGACGTGGCTATCAAAGAGATTTGAGTAGAAGTTGTGGATAATCTTCTTGATTTCTCTCTGGAAGATATGATAGATCCATCAGGACATCTGAGGGCAGTCATCTTGGTCTTGTAGTTGGCAAAGGACAGGCGAGAGTTGCAAATACTTTTCCCGGCTTCTGCTGCATCGACCAGCACTGCTGCTCTTCTCTCTTTGAGATCTTTCTTTATCACTTCTCTGCACAGCTTTGCAAGCTTGGATGTTTGTGATTGCCTGACGCTCGCGCCAAACCACATTGGCGAAGGAACTGGAGAGTTTCTGAAGGCAGGCATCTGTCTGTGGCTTTCCCACTCCCGGCATTCTTCGAGCGGTCATGGAGGTGCTGAACCAGTCGATCGTATTCCTCGTCGATGTTTTCAATGACAGCACCTTTCCACATTGCCACAATAGTGCCAAAGAGCTCCCAGTTGGTGGTCGTTCTGGGAGTTCTCTTCTTAAACTTTGCAGTCCTTTCTCTCCGCTCTGTGAAGTAGAACTTTGCACAAAGGAGATGGTGGTCCGATCCATTTAGAATTTTGGGACAGCAGCGATATCAGTCAGGCAGAACCATCGATTGAATATGATGTGGTCAATTTTGTTGTGGAACTGTTCACTAGGAAACTCCCATGTCCAACGTTTAGATTCGTCCTTCTGGAACTGTGAGTTACCATGGATGGTCTTGGTCAACATGATGAACTCAGTCTCTCACCCTGTTCGTTCCATTCTAGGCCATTGGTCCCTATGTGGAATTCTTCGGGCAACCTTCTCAGTCCTATCTTGGCTTTAAAATCACCGACAATGATCTTGTAGAAGGTGTGGTCTTCTTTATAGAACTTTTCCAGCTCCATGTAGAACATCTCAATTTCTTCTTCATCGTAGTTGGATGTTGGTGCATAGACAACAAAGATAGAAACTACCTGCAGTGAACCACATCTATTCAAGCATAATCATCTGATTCAGGTTGTTTAGCATTCAAATGAATCAACTCTCATGGCCAAGTTTGTGTTGAAAAGGACACCGACACCACCGGCCTCTATTGTCGCATGTTCCAAGGAACAGTTTTTCTCCAGTGTTGAAAATATCTAATATAAGCCTGTCTAAATTTAAATATAGGATCCAGGTCACAGTACAGCAAGTTGGGTGCTGAATTGCAAACAGCTGATCTGGGTCAGATCCCCAAACCACAAGGAATTATCCCTAAATATAGAGCAAGGGATGTCTCCTGATAAGTCACAGCCAGGTGTGACTCAAAGCTTCCCCCCCAAAAAAAATTAAATAAAATATAAAAATATAGCTAGTTACAATAGCTCTGTATAAGATAAAATTAGAGTCAGGAAAAGCTAGTTGATCGTCAAGTAATATTTTTTTCAATGGTACCTAAAACGCAAAATCCAGCTGTTTCCATCTGGTCTGCAGGTCTGCAATTCTGCACAGGACACCTGCCAAGGATTCTTGATTGTGATGGTGCAGAAATGTTTACACTTGTCACACTTGTATCACTTATCATCCCATTGCTCATCGATTTGCTCAGGCGGGTGCCAGTAACGTCTCCATTTGTCCCTGTCTCTTGCTAGTGTTGCCCAGTGGCATCTGCTCACTCCAGGAACACGAAGAGCATCAAACCGTTCATTCAGGGTCTTGACGAAGAAGTCTGACCATCTCATAGGTTCACACACTGAAAAAAAAATGTTCACACACACACACACACAAAGTTCACACACTGAAAAAAAAACTATTCTATCAAAATTTTCTATCTGCACAAAGAACTTATAGGACACCTATAAAAGAACTTATTTTATAGGTTACTATAAAAATATAAAGAGGAATAATGGTTCTAAACAAAGTAATATAGTTGGAGTTTAATAGTTTTCTTTTAAAAAATAGAATTTTGCTTGCTCTTCAAACCTGTGTTCTTGCTTGCTTGCTAGTCTCTATATTTCTTGGTTTGGTTATTTCCACTCTGGAGAAGCCTGTGTTCTTTCTCCCCTTAATAAAATAAAACTTAATAAAATAAAACTTAAGTAAGTTTTAATAACTTATTAATTAAATAAACAAGTTTAAAAACCATAAAATTTTTAAAAAGAATTTTAGTTAGCTAACAAAATTCTCCTACTTTATTTAGATTTAAGTAATCAGAAAGTCAGAGAAGATATTCCAACAGTGTTCTATAATTTTTATAAGAAGAAAAGAAGAGGGGAAATGAGCATTTGCTAAAATGATTACTTGTGAAGCAGAAATCTAACTGGTGGCTCATTTAATTCTTACAACTCATTACAACAACTCATTTTAAAAATGGAATAAACTATCTTTACTGACAAATGTACTTCATTTACCTAAAACAACTATAAAACCAATTTATATTATTGACAAGTTATGAATCTCCTAAAGAACTATATGGATTTGAATGTGGTATATGTAGTTGTCCAGTTACTAATGAATGACTTGCTATAATATGTATTTAAAATTATCAATATATACACATTATATCAATTAAACTATATATTTTTAAAAGACATGAATATTTTAAAAAGTAAAGGCATTTTTAGTGAATAGGTAGATCCCCCATCTTCTAGTAGCTAGACAGTTACACCCACCAGATACCCCTGGTACCATGTAATCCCATCAACGGCCAAGCCCAACACTATAAAACCAAGCTCCCGACATCTTATTGTCTAGTTCTTGATCTCGGAGAACCTGGCAGACTACCGAAAGTATCCTGCCCGCACAGCAGAGTCTGTCAAGCTCCTCGTGGTGTATTCAATATGCCGAGACTCAGTAACAATGATGGGTCTCATTCCCCTGATCCTGAAAGAGCCTCCAATGTGTCACTTGCTAAAATCTCAGGGCTAGGACGAATGGAGATGTTACTGGTGCCTACTCAAGGAAATCGACGAACAGTGGGATGACAGTGACAGTGATGAAATATTATTTGGTCAGCTTATTTTTCCCCATATTCATTCTACTAATATTAATAAATGTACCACGTGTCAGATATTTCTGTGCAATTAATAAAGATACTTTTAGAAAGTCCCAAATAACATACAGAAAATAAATCGGTGTAATTATTTGAGAAGACTTTGTTATCATGTCACTTAGGTATCTCTGAAGATACAATCTCAGAAAGAGCTGCTGCAGCCAAGACGGAGCATCCCAGTTATGGGGGACACCGGAAATCTGACAGCCAGAACAGTCATTCCTAGAAGCCCAAAGTCAGAAAAAGTTCCGGTGTGAAAAGTATAAGTAGAAAAAGAACAAATTTGCGTGAGTAAAGGTTTTTGCTTCAGTTTTGAATATATGAACCACATTTAGCACACATGGATGAACTCATCTTCCAACAAACCGAGCAATAACACCAGAAATAAAGGCCTAGATACAGGAGAGCTTATTCATGTGCACTTTAAAAATGAGGTAAGCTGGGGGCTGGAGCAATAGCACAGCGGGTAGGGCATTTGCCTTGCACGCGGCCGACCCGGGTTCAATTCCCAGCATCCCATATAGTCCCCTGAGTACCGCCAGGAGTAATTCCTAAGTGCAGAGCCAGGAGTAACCCCTGTGCATTGCCAGGTATGACCCAAAAAAGCAGAATAAAAAAAATAAAAACAAGGTAAGCTATTGAGGACTATGAAAAAATGAGGACTAAGCCCCAGAATCTGGGTGGTGTTTACACCTGGGGAAAAGGGGAAAGTGCACGATCATTTTATGGACATTTTGTGGCATGGCATTCACCTGATAATTATTGGTTTAACTGAACAGTTTATGTTTTGTGCACTGTCTTATGTTTTACAATGAAAGTATTGATAAACTATTAATTTTACTCAACTAAAACATATATATAAATTTTAAATATATGGGTAAATATATGTATTTATGTATATATATATATATATATCGCCTGTATCACCTGTATCACCTGTCGTCCGTTGTTCATAAATTTGCTTGTGCGGGCACCAATAACGTCTCCATTCATCCCAGCCCTGAGATTTTAGCAGCCTCTCCTTACTCATCCTTCCCAACGCTGCTGTATTGGAGGATCTTTCAGGGTCAGAGGAATGAAGCCCATTATTGTTAGTGTTTTTGGCATATTGATTATGCCACGGGACTGGAGTGAAAGCACAGCGGGTAATGCGTTTGCCTTGCACACAGCCAACATGGTCGACCTGAGTTCGATTCCTCCGCCCCTCTTGGAGAGCCCGGCAAGCTACCGAGAGTATCTCGCCCACGCGGCAAAGCCTGGCAAGCTACCCGTGATGTATTCGATATGCCAAACACAGTAAAAACAAAGTCTCACGATGGAGACGTTACTGGGCCCGCTCGAGAAAATCGATGAACAACGGGAGGACAGTGACAGTGATTATGCCACGGGTAGTTTGCCAGGCTCTGCCGTGCAGGCGGGATTACTTTGGTAGCTTGCCGGGCTCTCCAAGAGGGACAGAGATTTTGGGGGCAACCTCTAATCGCTTTTACAGGTGTTCCCAGTCTATCAAACATCAAACCGAATGTCACAGGTTTGATCCCCGACATTCCATATGGTCCCACAAACCCACCTAGAGTGATCTCTGAGCACAGAGCAGAAGTAAACCCTGGGCACCACAGGTTGGCACTCAAAATATATGTATTTGGTATTTGTGGATAGATATATTATATATGATTTTCACTTATTCTTTTAGTTTTGTACATTACAATTTTTCCACAATGAATAACGTAACAGTGAACTAAAAGGTAAGTTCTAAAAGTGAAGAAAAATAATTCTATCTTGGAGTGGCCAGCTGCTTTTGGCATGGGCTAGGACCTGGATGGAAAAGAAAGGAGAAGAGAGGGACAACAAACCTTCCAAGGGGTGATTTATGACGCTTCCTAAACTAATAAAGTGTCTAAGTGACTTGCTCCAGGCCCACTGGCCAACGTGGGTTGAGCAACTGAGGAAAGCTCTTGTGTTCTGATAGCCATGACAGCCTAAGGAGAAAAGGGATGCAAGACAGAGCCCTTTCTGTGCTCCTCCAGTTGCCAGCTCTAAGATGCCCTTCTCATCTACTCCACTTTCTGACTTCTTGAAATCTTGGACCTAAGCACAGATTTTCTGGTGTCTCTTTAATCATCCCTTCCTTTTCCCAGCCCAGAGCCATCAAGCTCACAAATGCTTCCTTGGGCTCTAAAAACACTTCTTCTGACCTTGCAGAAAGAATCCAAGTTTTTCCCGGTGCCACAGTACACACTGAATTTCTTGAAATGCTTAAGGGTTGCTGTGACTCTTCATGCCATCTCGCCACTTGAGACCTATTCTCCTTCTCTGCAGCAACCAGGCGGGCAAGCAGGGTGGGTATTCCACACTGCTCACCTGCAGCTTAGCTATGAAGCTCTCAGTCTCCCATGGGTGTTTTACTCAGCGGTCCCCACACTGAAATAGGCTTCCTCAAGCAAACACCCTTCACTATCTCACTGAGAAAACCTGTCAACACCAAAGTAAAAACTACAAACACATGAGGTGATATTTTAGAAGTAGACTCCCAACTCCTCCACAACAGTGTATTTGCCAGAGATTAAGACTGCCACCTTTTACTTTGGATTAAATTTGGAAGCACATTTTTTTCAGCAATCACTGATCAAATAATTTCACAAAACAACAATGACATATCATCTCACAGCTGAGAGATTGGCACATATCACAAAGGACAAAAACAACTATTGTTGGTGTAGATGTGGGGGAGGGAAAGACATCCTCATTCACAACTGCTGGTAATGTTGACTGGTCCAGCCTTTATGAAAAACAATATGGACAATTCTCAAAAAACTAAAAATTGAACTTCAGTATGACCCAGCATTTCCACATTTTGGCATCTATCCCAAGGGCCTAAAAACTCTGCTAAAAATAGACATTTGCTCCTCTATTTTCATTGCAACATTCTTAACAATAGCTAAAATCTGGGAAACAACCCAAATGTACAAAATAGATGACTAGATAAAGAAACTATGGCACATACATACAATGAAATATTACTCATGCACACTATGACAAAAGATGCAGTCATGTAATTTGCACCTGCTTGGGAGGATCTGGAGAGTATCAAGCTTGGTGAAGTCAGCCAGAAGGAGAGGGATAGATATAGAACGATCCCTCTCATGTGTGATAGAAAGAAACATGGTAGGAGAAAACAGATGCAGAACAGGAATAGAGAACTGGTTTCCAATAGGAAGCTCACAGTTGGGGGAAATTAAAGATTAGGGATGATGGTAGAAGAGGTGGACACTCTGTTGAGGGTATGGTGCTGGAATCTTTATGCATGAAATCATACCAGTAAGTTTCATAAACCACATTGTTTAAAATAAAATATTAAAAAAGTAAATTAACAGTCATCTACAACAAACCCACAGCCAATGTCATAATAATAAAAAACTGAAAAACCTTTCTCCTGACTTCAGACACATAGCAAAGATATGTACTGTCACCACTCTTGTTTAACATAGTTTTAGTAGTCTTTTCCACAGCAATCAGACAAGAAAAAGTATCAGGTATTCAAATTGGAAAAGAATCAATCAAACTATCACTACTTAAAGGTGACATGTTATTGTACACCTAAAATCCTAAAGACTCCACCAAAAAACTCTTCAAAGTAATAAACGAAGACAATAAGGGAGAAAGTTACAAAATCAATACACAAAAATCACTAATATTCATTACACAAATAATGAACTAGAAACAAAAGAAATTTAAAAGACTATCCCTTTTAAAAATGCTTCCCCGGTGGACGGAACAATAGTTCAGCAGGTAGAGTATTTATTTGCTTTGCATGCGGCCAACCCATGTTCAATTCCCAGCATCCCGTACAGTACCCTGACTACCACCAGGAGTGATTCCTGAGTGAAAAGCCAGGAGTAACCCCTGTGCATGGCCCGGTGTTATCCAAAAAGGGAAAAAAACATAAAATTTCAAGGACTTTTTTTTTCAAAGATATAAAACTAATTCTATTACAATTTTTATGGAAGCATAAAAATCCTTAAATAGCCAAATTAATCCTAAAACCAAAAGAAAGGGACATTCAGGATTCAGGAATTGCATTTCCCAATTTTGACCCTTACCACAAAGCTATAATAATCAAAAGTACATGGTCTTTGAATAAAAATAGACCTGCAGACCAATCGAACAGAACTGAAAGTCCAGAATTAAATGCCCAGATTAACTGAGAGCTAATCTATGGGAAATGGAGCCAGGTGGAGAAAATAAAATCTCTACAACAAACGGTGTTGGGAAAACTGAATGCCAATATGTAGAAAAGTGAAATTAGAACCATATTTCACTATATGAGTTCACAAAAGTGTGTGGGCACTTGCCTTGTGTGTTCCATGGCCATGAGCCACTTCCCCATACCAGCTGGCCACTGCCACAAATAGACACATGAAGAAGAGAACAGGGTTGCCAAGCTGGTTGGTGATCAGTCATCATTTATTCCAATATAGTCTCCCTCTGCCTCCTTCCAGTCTCACCCACTGCCCATATTCCGTCCCACCAAGTGCCACATTCCAGTTTCCCCCTGCCCCTCCTTCCCATCTCTTACTGTCCCTCATGCTAATCTCACTCTGTCTTGTATTCTGTCTTGTATTCTCACAGCCTTAATCTAGACCTCAACCACCCAGGTTGAGAGTAGCGACTACACATAGGTCAGATAGCACAATCAACATATGTGAAGCCCTTCCTTCCAGGGAAGCTCTTCTAGATTTCATCCTGCTAGGAAATCCGCTCCAGGGTGGAATTTCATGTAAAGGCATAGTTTTACCTTTCCTTAGTCCATATTCATTTAAATGGTCATCTTGAATTTACTTCTTAATAATCTTTCTACTCATTTTGTCACAGTAAGAAATATATTAAGCTTATAGGGTGGCTCTACTGGGGACATCTCACTATGGATCCCAGACTGCAGTCCTCAGGCCAGATTAGTCCTTCCTAACCCCAGCAGGATCCTTTTCTTTGGATCACAGCAGAATTTGTCCACGACTGTGCTCTTAACTTATTGTAAGTTTAATGGACCTTGGCCTGTCCCTTTTCCATGCCAGGGTAGCTCACAGTTTTCCCTGGGTCCATCCAATCTCTTCGTTGGGCCCCTCCTTTTGGGGTGCTAGGAACTAAGGGCAACTGAGGCTTAAGTCGAGTAAACATGACAAATGCCCAGGAGTAAATATTATATGGAGTCAATTTACTGCCAAGTTACAAAAGCATAGCATTAACTGTCTTCCTATGTCTAAACAGAAAGGACACTGCTCTAAAATAAACTATGCAAAGGACATAAGGGAAAGAGAAAAGCAACATCTCACTTACAAATACAAAATCTAGACTCCTTAGAAGGATCTGAGGATCTTAGAAGTCACAGGGTCTAATTTGGGGATATAGGTGATTAACAGATAGGGGAAGCAGAGCACAAAGGAGAGGTCAAAGATAAACACAAAGGAATGGGAGTGCCTCAGGAGCACTGTAATGAGTGTAACTCAATAAACCTAAGGTCCCTGCAGCAAGAGAGAAAGGATGAAGGACAACCAATGTTATCCTACACCTCACACCACTCACAAAAGTAAACACAGTGTGGATTAAAGATATTGCGCTTAGACCAGAATCCATAAAATACACTAAAGAAAGCATTGACAGAATTCTCCAGAAAATTGACCACCGGAATTTTCAGTGAGATGACAACAGTGGCAAAATAAACAACAACAACAACAAAAATATACAAGTATGACTACATTAAATTTAAAAACTTCCACTCAACAATAGAATTCCAAGCTATAATAAAGAGACACCCTACTAAATGGAAGAAAATATTTGCACACAATACATCAGATAAAGGGCTGTTATACAAGATCTATAAAGAACTCACAAAACCCAACAAAAAGCTCATAGAAGAATTGATCCAGGGTGTTAAGGATTTTATACAAATGAAATCAAAGGAGTGAAGGAATACAATAGCAAGCCAAAGCAACAGAACACTGCATGTGGAGAACAGGATCAGCAACCTTGAGGACAAAGTTTAAAACATCAGCAGTAATGAAGTAACAAAAGAAAAGAGAAGAAAAAGAATAAAAGAGAAATCCCCCAGTTTCTGGAGAGAGGCATTTGCACAATTCAAGAGGCCCAAAGAGTACCCAACAAAATAGACTCAAACAAAACAACACCAAGACACATAGTAATCTAAATGTTGGTAAGAAACAAAGACAAAGATGGACTGCTCAAAACATCAAGAGAAAAGAAAAATCTCAAATACATAGTAAATAAGATTTATTACAGTCCTCCCATATAATGTCACACAAGTCAGAAAAGAGTTAATGACATATTAAAAGTACTGAATGAAAAAACTTCCTGTCTAGAGTCCACTACCCAGCAAAGCCTCATTTAGGTCTGAGGGAAGAATTAAAAAATAATCTCAGAGAAAGAGAGAAGAAAAGTGCCTCCCATGAGGCAGGCTGAGGGTGGGGGGAGGTGGGGGTTGATGGAGGGAAACTGGGGACACTGGCGCTGGAAAATGTACACTGTGGGATGGGTGTTGGAATATTGTATGAGAGAAACCTAATTGTGAACAGCTTTGTGTCTGTCTCACAGTGATTCAATTTAAAAAATCTTCTCGCACATAAAAGAGCTGGCAACATTTGCAACAACTAAACAAATTCTGTGAGAATTACTGAAAGGCCACCTATAAAAAAACAGACAAACACTTGCAAAAATAACTTGATCACACACACAGGGACACAGTCGTTTATATCAACAATCTCTCTTAATGTCAATGAACTGAATTCTACTATAATAAGGCATACAGTAGCTGGATGGATCAGGAAAGAAAATCTATTTGCTGCTTGCATGAAACACACTTAACACACAGGATAAATAAGACTCATATAGACTCAGACTGAAAAGATTGAAAACAATCATACATACCAATGGGAGACAAAAAAGAGTTTGGACAGCTATATTTATACCAGACTGAAGGGCATCAACATAAAGAAAGGAATTAGCGACAGTAATGGACAGTACGTAATAGTTAATTAAACAATAGATCAAGAAGTACCAACTCTGATCAACATTTATGCACCAAATGAAGTTTAGCAAAGTTTATGAAGTTTCTGCTCACAAATCTCAAGAAACACATTGACAGAAACACAACAGTAGTGGAACAACAGTCCACTTTCACCACTGACCAAATTAAAAGATGGAACATCAAGAGTCCTAAATGAGGATCTAGAAGAACTGGGATTGTTGGTCATATACAGAACCAGAGCTATGAAAAGCTGAATATACATTCTTCTCTAGTGCACATGGAATGTTCTCCAAGATATCACAACTAGGACATAATTCAAACACACACAAATTTACAAATATAGAAATCATACAAAGTATATTGTCAAATCTTAATGTCATAAAAGAAATTAATCACATAAAGAATATGGGGGAAATGTTCAACACTTGGAAACTAAACAAAACACTGCTAAACAACAACTGTGTCAATGAGGAAATCAAGAAAGAAGAAAAAAAGATTCCTTGATCTAATGAAAATGAAGGTACAGTCATTCAGAATTTATGGGATGGAGCAAAAGCTGTACTAAAAGTGGAAGTCAGAGTAATACAGCCTACATTAAGAAAGAAGAAAAAGCCCCAAACAACCAAGAGAGATATATAAAAAAAATATGAAGGAATAATAAAAGAAGGAAGAGGGTGGGTTGAGCTTCCCGTCCCAACCCGAGCAGAGTCCCGGCAGCTGAAGACCTCTGGTTCCAGCCACAGCCATGCTTAAGACCACTCTCCACACGTTCAGTTGAACTTCACGCATGAAGGAACCAGCAGAGGAACCCAGGTGTGTGGGACCCGAGGCATAGATCTCCAAGCTTGCTAGGATAGGGAATTGGCCTCCTCCACCCAGATCCCCCATCTTCCAGTATGTAGGCGTTACACCCACCAACTGCCCCCGGAGCTGTGTAATCCCATCAATAACCAAGACCCAGAGTCTATAAAACCCAGCTCCCAGAAGCATGTGCCCGCGCAACATCTTACTATCTAGTTCTTACTCTGGTGAACCTGGCAGGCTACCAAAAGTATCCTGCCCACACAGCAGAGTCTGGCAAACTCCTCATGGCATATTCAATAGGCCAAAAACCAATAACAATGATGGGTCTCATTCTCCTGACCCTGAAAGAGCCTCAAATGTGGCACTTTCTAAAATATCAGGACTAGGATGAAGGAGACATTACTGGTGCCTGCTCAAGGAAATCGATGAGCAACAGGATGACAGTGATACAGTGTGAATAAAAGAACACAAGAATAGTAAAGGTAAAAAAGGTAAAGGCCCTCCCGTTGATCGTCGATTTGCTCGAGCGGGCCCAGTAACGTCTCCATTGGAGACTTTGTTGTTACTGTGTCTGGCATATCGAATACTCTCGGTAGCTTGCCGGGCTCTCCGAGAGGGGCGGAGGAATCGAACTCGGGTCGGCCATGTTGGCCGCGTGTAAGGCGAACGCCCTACCCGCTGTGCTATCGCTCCAGCCCACAAGAATAGTATAATGAGAAAAATATAAAAGCTAGAGCAGAAATAAATAGCATAGAAACTAAAAAAGTGAGACAAATAATCAATGAGTTCTTTTCAAATTATGGCTATAGTGAATAGTGCTGCAATGAACACCGGAGTATAGATGTCTTTTCTGGATTGTGCTTTTGGCCCCTTGGAACATATTCCGAGCAGTGAGATTGGTGGGTCTTATGGAAAATTAATGACCATATTGACTTCCAAAAAGTCTGGATCAGTTGATGTTTCTACCAGCAGTGAATGAGGGTCCCTTTTCCCCCCACATCCTTGCCAACACTGGTTGTTTTTGTTCTTTTTGATGAGTGCCAACATTATTTTTTAATCCTTTTTCTTCTTTTTTAATGTAGGCTCTCTGGTAGAAGGGGTTGCTTTATTTTGTTCAATTTTATTTTTTTTTCTTTTTTGGGTCACACCTGGTGATGTACAGGGGTTATTCCTGGCTCTGCACTCAGGAATTACTCCTGGTGGTGCTTGGGGGACCAGATGGGATGCTGGGAGTCGAACCTGGGTTGGTCACATGCAAGGCAAACGCTCTCCCTGCTGTGCTATAGCACAGCGGTAGGGTGTTTGCCTTGCACGCAGTCAACATGGCTGACCCGAGTTCGATTCCTCCGCCCCTCTCGGAGAGCCCGGCAAGCTACCGAGAGTATCTCGCCCACACGGCAGAGCCTGGCGAGCTCCCCATGACGTATTCGATATGCCAAACACAGTAACAACAAAGTCTCCAATGGAGATGTTACTGGGCCCTCTCGAGCAAATCGACAAACAACAGGAGGGCCTTTTTTTGTTTTGTTTTGTTTATTTTTATTTTTTATTTTATTTAAATCTCATTTTAATTTGCATTTTCCAAAATCTGGAAGCAATCTAAGTACACAAGAACAGATGACTGGATAAAGAAACTATAGTCCATATACACAGTGGAATACTACTCAACAGTAAAAAAAAGATAGTTATATAATTTGCTGCTACATGGATGAATCTGGAGAATATCGTAGAGAATGAAGTTAACCAGAGGAAGAGGGACAGACATTAACCACTCTCTCTCATATCTAGTATATGAAGAAACTTTGTAAGGGAATAACAAAGTCCCAAAGGCAATAAAGACATAGAGCAGGAAAACAGTTTTTCAGTAGGAAGCTTGCCACTTGATTGGAGGTGGTGGGATGAGGGTGGGAAATAAACTAGGGAAGGGAACACTCGGACAAAGGTTGAGGGGTTAGTTTCCTCCTCTAGTGCTACTTTTTTTTTTATTATTGAATCGCTGTGGGAAAAGTTACAAAGCTTTCAGGTTTAGGTCTCGGTCATGCAAATATCAATCACATTTCCCTTTACCAATACTTATTTTTCACCACGAAGAACCCCAATAAACCCCCACCCCCCACCCCACCCCAATGCCTGTGGGGCAGATGAGTTCTAGTTAACACTCTATCTACTTTGACTAGCTTCATTGTTTCGATAAAAGCTGCACCATTATTATTCAGACTTTACCCCCCCCCCCCCCCCCCCCCGCAAATCAGCCATGCTGAAAAAGCATTGTGAAATGATTTTCTTTCTACAGCTGGGTTCAAGAATTAAATGATGGTTTTGGATTTCTGCTATTTTACGTATTAACCCTGGAAGTATTTCTACTGAGAGTCAGATAATAAAGAGATTGGTTTCTGTGCTCTGGAGTCATGGCTGTGCCGGAGAGCTGCTCGTGGGGGGCAACTGGTGACCTCCGTAGGGCGTGAAGGACGGGCTGGAACGCCCCCCCCCCCCCCCCCCCCCCCCCCCCCCGTCCCATGAGGTTTCAGTCGCGCCCCCACCGCCGGCTCAGACCTGCTCTCCACAAGGCTCCCATGCAGCTGCCTTCTTTCTTTCCAGAGAGGAGAGGGCGGAAGGCTCTAGTGCTACTTTTTAAACATCACCTGGGGGATGGGAGGGAAATGGAGGTATTAGTGGTGAAAAATGAACACTTATGAAAGGATTGGTGTTGGAACTTAATGAATATCTGTGAATGTTATGAATGAATAATGAATATCTTTGAATATCTGAAAGACCCAGAGACTATAAAACCCAGTTCCCGGAAGCACGCGGCCCCATTCACAGCAGCATGACATCTTAGTATCTCGTTCTTACTTTGGATAACCTGGCAGGCTACCAAATGTAACCTGCCCACTCGGCAGAGTCTGGCAAACTCCCCGTGGCATACCCAATATGCCAAATACCAGTAACAATGATGGGTCTCATTCTCCTAACCCTGAAAGAGCCTTGAATATGGCACTTTTCAAAATCTCAGATCTAGGACAAAGGAGACGTTACTGGTGCCTGCTCGAGGCAATTGATGAACAACAGGATGATCGTGATCGTGATCTGAAACTTAATAATGAATATATTTGTAACTGAAATTTATGGTGATAAAAATAAAAGAAATTATTAAAATAAAAAAGGAATCATTGAAACCAGGAACCTTTTCTTTGAAAGAATAAATAAGATAGATAAATCTTTATAACTAGACTCACAAGGAAATAAAAGAGAAAATGTTCAGGCAAATCAGATCAGAGTTTAAAGAGGCAAAATTACAACAGATCTCTCAGAAATTAAAAACACAATACGAGATGACTCTAAGTAACTTTATACTCTTAAGCTAGAGAGCGTAGAAGAAGTTGACTGATTTAGAATCATGCAATCTCCAAAAACTAAATGAGGAGAAAGTAGAAAGCTGGAACAGACCAAACATAAGTGAAATCAAAACAATGATTAAGACTCCCCCAAGGAAAAAAACATCTCTCTAGTCCAGATTGGTTCACTGTTGAATTTTCTCAAACTTTCAGAGAGAACTCACTGTCTTTACTCCTTACACTCTTTCAAAGATTTGGGGAAAAATAGGAATCCTTCCTAACACTTTCTATAAATCTAACATTACACTAATAATCAATGCAAACAGAGACACTTCTAGAAAACAATATTTTGGACAAACTCTCTTTGCTGAACATCAATGCAAAAATTCTAAAAAAAAACCTTAGCTAACCAAATCCAACAACATATCAGAAAAAAATTATACAATATGATCAAGTGGGATTCACCTCAGGATACAAGGATGGACCAACACATGCAAACCAGTCAATAAAATACACCACATTAATAAAATTAAAGATAAATAGCATATAATCATGTCAATTAATTCATAGAAAGTTTATGACAAGATCCAACATTCATTTATCATTTTAGAAAAACTACAAAATATGGGTGGAAGGGCCGTTCCTCAAGATATAGCCACCTATGATAAGCCCACAGCCAACATCATTCTTGTTTGTTTTTAATTTTTATTAGTGAAACACCATGAGGTACAGTTGTAGATTTACAATTTTTTGTGCTTGGGTTTCGATTATACAATGATCAAATACTCATCCCTCCACCAGTGCCCATTTTCCACCACCATGGATTTCAATTATACAATCCAACAAAGCCAACATCATTCTTGTTTGTTTTTAATTTTTATTAGTGAAACACCATGAGGCACAGTTGTAGATTTACAATTTTTTGTGCTTGGGTTTCGATTATACAATGATCAAATACTCATCCCTCCACCAGTGCCCATTTTCCACCACCAGTGCCCATTTTCCACCACCATCCCTCCTACCCCCATACCCCCATCCCACCCTGCCTCTGTGGCAGGGCATTCCCTTTTGTTCTCTCTCTCCTTTTGGGTGTTGTGGTCTGCAAAAGAGGCATTGAGTGGCAAACATGTTCAGTCCATAGTCTACTTTCAACATGCATCTCCCCTCCTGGGAGGATCCTCCAAACACACTTTATTAGGTGCTCCCTTCTCTATCTGAGCTGCCCTTTCCCCTAGAATGCCTGGCTGGCCTCTAAGCTATGGAGTAATCCTCCTGGTGCTGATCTCAGCTATTTTGGGGTATTAATCTCATATTTTGTTACTTCATATCCCCCAGATGAATGCAATCTTTCTATGTCTATCCCTCTCTTTCTGACTCATTTCGCTTAGCATGATACTTTCCATGTTGTACCACTTGTATGTAAATTCATGACTTCATCTTTTCTAACAGCTTCATAGTACTCCATTGTGCAGATGTACCAAAGTTTCTTTAACCAGTCATCTGTTCTTGGGCATTCAGGTTTCTTCCAGTTTCTGGCTATTGTAAAGAGTGCTGCAATGAACAAACAAGTGCAGATGTCACTTCGACTATACATTTTTGCCTCTCTGGGATATATTCCCAGGAGTGGTATTGCTGGGTCAAATGGGAGCTCAATTTCTAATTTTTTGAGAATCATCCATACTGTTTTCCAAAAGAGCTGAACCAGTCGGCATTCCCACCAACAGTGAAGGAGTGTCCCTTTCTCGCCACATCCATGCCAGCATCAGTTGCTTTTGTTCTTTTGGATGTGGGCCAGTCTCTGAGGGGTGAGACGGTATCTCATTGTGGTTTTGATCTGCATCTCCCTGATGATTAATGATGTAGAGCATTTTCTCATGTGCGTTTTTGCCATTCGGATTTCTTCTTTGAGAAAGTTTCTGTTCATTTCATTGCCCCATTTTTTGATGGGGTTGGATGTTTTCTTCTTGTGGAGTTCAACCAGTACCTTGTATATCCTTGATATCAACCCCTTGTCAGATGTTTATTCGGCGAATATCCTTTCCCATTCTGTAGACTGTCTTTGTATTTTGGTTACTGTTTCTTTGGAGGTGCAGAAGCTTCTTAGTTTAAGATAGTCCCATTTATCTATCTCTGTTTTCACTTGCTCGGCCAGGGGCGTGACATCTTTGAAAATACCATTAACCTCAATGTCATGGAGGGTTTTGCCAACTTTTTCTTCAATGTACCTTATTATTTCTGGTCTGATGTTGAGGTCTTTAATCCATTTTGATCTTACTTTTGTACATGGTGTTAGGCAGATTTCTGAGCCCAATTTTTTGCATGTAGCCGTCCAGTGATGCCAGCACAATTTGTTAAAGATGCTTTCCTTACTCCACTTCACATTTCTTGCAACTTTATCAAAGATTAGATGATCATATGATTGAGGGGAGATGTCAGTGTATTCAACCCTGTTCCATTGGTCTTCAGTTCTGCTTTGTTCCAGTACCACGCTGTTTTAATTATTACTGCTTTGTAGTACAGTTTGAAGTTAGGGAAGTTGATTCCTCCCATTTTCTTTTTCCCAAGAATTGCTTTAGCTATTCGTGGGGGCTTATTGTTCCATATAAATTTCAGGAATGTTTGCTCCATTTCTTTGAAGAATGTCATGGGTATCCTTATAGGGATTGCATTGAATTTATACAATGCTTCTGGTAGTATTGCCATTTTGACAATGTTAAGTCTCCCAACCCATGAGTAGGGGATATCTTTCCATTTCCTCATGTCCTCTTTTATTTCCTGAAGTAGTGTTTTGTAGTTTTCTTTGTACAGGTCCTTTACTTCCTTAGGTAAGCTGATTCCTAGGTACTTGATTTTCTGGGGCACAATTGTGAACGGGATCGTTTTATTCATGTAGCTTTCTTCTCTCTCACTATTTGCGTATAGGAAAGCCATGGACTTTTGGGTATTGATATTATAGCCTGCAACTTTATTATACAAGTCTATTGTTTCTAGGAGTTTTTTGGTGGAGGTTATTGGGTTCTCTAAGTATAGTATCATATCATCTGCGAATAGTGAGAGCTTGATTTCTTCCTTTCCTACCTGAATGCCCTTAATATCTTTTTCTTGCCTGATCACTATTGCAAGTACTTCCAGTACTATATTGAACAGCAGTGGAGAGAGTGGGCATCCTTGTCTCGTCCCTGATCCTAGAGGGAAGGCTCTCAGTTTTTCCCCATTGAGAATGATGCTTGCTGTAGGCTCATGGTAGATGGCTTTAACTATGTTGAGGAAAGTCCCCTCTATGCCCATTTTGGCTAGGGTTTTCATCATAAAGGGGTGCTGGATCTTATCAAATGCTTTCTCTGGATCTATTGATATGATCATATGCTTTTTATCTTTTCTTTTGTTGATATGATGGATTATGTTGATTGATTTCCGGATGTTAAACCATCCTTGCATCCCTGGGATGAATCCTACTTGGTCATGGTGTATGATCTTTTTGATGAGTAGTTGGATTCTATTTGCTAGTAGTTTGTTGAGGATCTTTGCATCTGTGTTCATCAGGGATATCGGCCTGTAATTCTCTTTCTTTGTTGGTATCTCTGTCTGCTTTTGGTATCAGTGTGATATTTGCTTCTTAGAAACTGTTCGAAAGTGTTTTTGATATTTCAATTTCGTGGAAAAGCTTAAAGAGGATTGGGAGTAAGTCCTCTTTAAAGATTTGGAAGAATTCACTAGTGAATCCATCCGGGCCAGGACTTTTGTGCTTGGGGAGACTTTTTATTACCATTTCAATTTCCTTGATGGTGATAGGTCTGTTCAGGTATTCCAGGTCTTCTTGGTTCAGCCTTGGGAGTCTGTAGGAGTCTAGGAATTTATCCATTTCCTCGAAGTTTTGATGTTCTGTGGCATAAAGCTTCTCAAAGTACTCCCTGAGGATCCTTTGAATTTCTGTAGTTTCTGTTGTAATGACCCCCTTTTCATTTTTGATTCGGTTTATTAGGGTTTTCTCTCTCCCTTTGTGAGTTTTGCTAGAGGCTTATCGATCTTGTTAATTTTCTCAAAGAACCAGCTCTTGGTTTCATTGATCTTTCGGATTGTTTTTTGGGTTTCCATCTCGTTAATCTCTGCTCTGAGTTTTATTATTTCCTTTCTCCTGTTCGGGTTGTGCTCCTTTTGTTGGTCCTTCTCCAAGCTCTTAAGCTGTGAGGTTAGGTTATTTATGTGTGCTCACTCCTCCTTCCTGAGGAATGCTTGCAGAGCTATAAACTTTTCTCTTAACACAGCTTTTGCTGTGTCCCATAAGTTTTGGTAACTCGTGTCCTCATTTTCATTCGTTTCTAGGAATCTTTTGATTTCCTCTTTGATTTCCTTTCTAAGCCACTCGTTGTTTAATAGTGCACTGGTAATTTCCTGGTGTTTGATTTAGTTTTCTGTTTTTGTGTGTGATTTACTTCTAATTTCAGCGCATCGTGGTATGAGAAGATTGTTGATACAGTCTCTATCTTCTTAATTTTATGGAAGCATGTTTTGTGGCTCAGCATGTGGTCTATCTTGGAGAATGTTCCATGTACGCTTGAGAAGAATGTGTATTCAGCTTTTTGAGGATGAAGTGTCCTGTATATATCTACTAAGTTCCTTTCTTCCATTGTTTCCCTCAGATGAAGTATGTCCTTGCTAAGCTTGAGTCTGGTTGATCTATCAAGAGGTGACAAAGCAGTGTTGAAGTCTTCCACTAGTATTGTGTTGTTATTAATGTCTTTTTCCAAATATATGAGTAGTTGTTTTAAGTACTTTGCTCGTCTCTCATTAGGTGCATATGCATTTATTATTGTAAGTTCTTCCTGTTGTACAGATCTTTTGATCAGTAAGAAATGGCCCAACATCATTCTTAATGGCGAAAAACTGAAAACATTCCCTTTGAGATCAGGTACAAGGCAAGGATGCCCACTGTCTCCACTCGTATGCAATACAGTATTAGAAGCCCTGACTACATCAACCAGGCAAGAAAAACAAATTAAAGGGATCAAACTGGAAAAGATAGATTCAAATTATCACTATTCATGCATGACATGATAATATACAAAGAAAATTCTAAAGATTTCACAAGAAAAGTTCCTAGAAACAATAAACCAATACAGCAAAGTAGGCAACTACAAAGTCAATACAAAATAATTGGCTGTATTCATATAAGCAAAAAATGAATCAGATGAGAAAGTAATAAAGGAGTCTATCCCATTTGAAATAGTATCCAAAAACATCAAGTATTTAGGAACCACCTTAGCCAAAGACATAGGACATATATCCCATAATAACTTTAAATCACTTAAGAAAGTGATAGAAGACTCTAGGAAATGGAAAATTATGCCATGCTAGAGTAGAAGAACCAATATTGTTAAAATGACTATCCTACCTAAGTTTTATATAATTCAATAGATTCAAAGTCAGACAGCATTCAAGTACATAGAAAAATACAAATAAAGTTTGTATGGAATCAGAAGAGACCACAAATAGCCAAAACCACATTTTTAAATAAGAAAATGGGTAGTATTAATGTAAACAAGTAGATAGAAAAGGGCCCCAGGCAACTGAATTCCTGGGAAGTAATAAACAATAGCCCTGAGGCTGCAAAAAGCCCACCTTGGAAACACAGGAACTAAGGCTTGATAAGACTACACCTGGCCTCATCAGACCCAGATAAGGCTAGACAACTCCCTTAATGCCTTAATGGATGGACTCCCCCACCACACACACACACACACACACACACACACACACACACACACACACACAGAAGCTCCAGCAGGAACAAAGGCCAGGAAAGAAATTTCAAAGACCATCAAACATTCCTACTCTACCACCTTCACAACCACTCTAGCAATGGACTCTGATCTGGGTAGAAGCCCAACGTGTGGCAGCTTGGAAAAAACCTGTAAGAGTCACCTTCAAGAAAGGAAAGGTGCATGTACGCTGCCTGAGCACATGTGTCACCTGCAACTCCCCTCTTGAGATGTGTGCTTGCTTGGGCTCTCTCCACCTCTGGAGAAGCCTGCATTCTCTTTTTTTTTTAATTTTTTTTATTAGTGAAACACCATGATGTACAGTTATAGACTTATAAATTTTTGTGCTTGGGTTTCAGTTATACAATGATCAAGTACCCATTCCTCCACCAGTGCCCATCCTCCACCACCACGGGTCCCAGCATTCCCCCCGCCCCTCATCCCGCCCCCCCCATCCCACCCTGCCTCTGTGGCAGGGCATTTCCCCCTTGTTCTCTCTCTCTTCCCTTGGGTACTGTGTTTTGCAAGAGAGGCATTGAGTGGCAATCATGTTTGGTCTATAGACTACTTTTAGCATGCTTCTCCCACCCTGAGAGGGTCCTCACAACACCCTTTATTTGGTGCTCTCTTCTCTATCTGAGCTTCCTTTTCACCTAGCATGTGTGGCTGGCCTTCAAGTCATGGAGCAAAATTCCTGGTACTAATCTCAGCCATTCCTGGGTGTTAGTCTCCCTTTTTGTTGCTTTATGTTCCCCAGATGAATTCAATCTTTCTGTGTCTATCCCACTCTTTCTGACTCATTTCGCTTAACATGATACTTTCCATGTAGTACCACTTGTATGTAAATGTCACAACTTCATCTTTTCTAACAGCTGCATAGTACTCCATGTGTAGATGTACCAAAGTTTCTTTAACCAGTCATCTGTTCTCGGGCACTCAGGTTTTTTCCAGATTCTGGCTATTGTAAAGAGTGCTGCAATGAACAAACAATTGCAGATGTCACTTTGACTATACCTTTTTGCCTCTTTGGAATATATTCCCAGGAGTGCTATAGCTGGGTCAAATGGGAGATCAAATTCTAATTTTTTGAGAATCGTCCATACTGTTTTCCAAAAGGGTTGGACCAGCCTGCATTCCCACCAGCAGTGAAGGAGGGTTCCTTTCTCGCCACATCCGCGCCAGCACCGGTTGCTTTTGTTCTTGTGGATGTGGGCCAGTCTCTGTGGTGTGAAATGATATCTCATTGTTGTTTTGATCTGCATCTCTCTGATGATTAGTGATGTAGAGCATTTTCTCATGTGCCTTTTTGCCATTCGGATTTCTTCTTTGCGAAAGTTTCTGTTCATTTCCTCGCCCCATTTTTTGATGGGGTTGGGTGATTTCTTCTTGTGGAGTTCAACCAGTACCTTGTATATCCTTGATATCAACCCCTTGTCGGATGTGTATTTGGTGCCTGCATTCTCTCTTGAGCATGTTTATTCTCTCCATTTTCTCTCCCTCCTTCCCTTCCTCAAAAGCCTTCAAATGCAAATGAAATAAAAATCTGTTTTATTTTACTGCTTGTCTCCTCCTGAACCTATTTTCTGTGAGAAGGACGAAGATCTGGAAGGTCTGGGTAAGGCCTAGGACTGACTCTCCTTTCCTGCAAAGAGCAAGTCCTCGCTCCAGCCTGAGTCCAGGGCACCCCAAGAAATAAGGTGGTGGGGAGTGACTTTCATGCCTAGAGGTAAAGTGGGCATCAGGTGTGGCTTGACCACCACTAGCAGGACTAGCAGGGCTCTGGCCCCTGCTGCATGGGGGCTCATCGCAGACTTTATCAGTCCTAGACTTCCCAGCAGGTCTTGGGTTGACAGATGTGAAACAGGAGAGAAAGGCTGTCTCTCTCCTCTCTGCCTCACATAAGCCAGTGGTAGGAGTCCACCGACTTCAGTATCATATTACCTAACTTGGAACTGATTGTAAAGTTATAGAGATCAAAACTACATGGTATTGAAATAAAGACAGGCTCTCTGTCCAGTGGGTCAGAATCATGTATCCAAGGACAAAATCCTAAATCTATGAAGAGCTAATTTTCAACAAAGGAACTGAGAACATAAAATATATAGTTGCTTCAGATCCAGAACTATAGTACAGCAGGAGGGCATTTACCTTACACATGGCCAAGCCAGGTTCAATCCCCAGCATCCCATGTGGTCCCCATGCACCACCAGAAGTAATTCCTAAATGCAGAATCAGGAGTAACCTTTGAGTATTGAGAGGTGTGACACCCCCCACCCAAAAAAAGATAGCCCCTTTAAAAAATGATGCTGAAACCACAACACCCACAAGGAGAGAGAGAACAAAAGGGATTGCCTTGGCACAGAGGCAGAGTGGGATGGGGGGAAGGGGATGAGGAGTGGGAGGAATACTGTGATCCCTGGTGGTGAAAAATGGGCACTGGTGGAGGGATGTGTACTTGATCATGGTATAATTGAAACCCAAGCACAAAAATTTGTAAGTCTACAACTGTATCTCATGGTGTCTCACTAATAAAAATTTTTTTAAAATTAAAAAATAAATTAAAATGATGCTGAGAAAATTGGATAACCACATAAAAATAAGTAAATAATATAGCTGGATCCATATCTCACATTTTAAACAAAAGTCAATTAATTCATAGTCTATAGAAAACCTTCAGATCTGACAAGAAACTATAAAGTGCAGTGAGGAAAATATAGACAGAATGCGCTAAGATTTAGACTTCAAAGCAGTCTTCAATGATAATCATAACATTGGTAAAAGGAACAAAAAATACAAAATAAACAAATATGACTACATTGAATTAAAGAGTCTCTGTATGGCAAGACTAGGGACTCCGCTCCAGGTTGTTTTCACTCAGGGGGCCCCAGAGTTGGATGGGTGAGAGCCCTCCCAGCCCCAAGGGACCCAGCTCCAGCAGCTGACCTCCACTACCCAACCACTGCCACGCTCCAGCCTGCTTTCCAGGCCATGCAGCTGCGATCATAAGACACTTCCTCCCAATTTTTCATAATTACCACACGATATTTGATGGGGTTCAGACATTAGGCAACAAATCATAGAGAGATATCTCCCTGGTGTGTGTGTGTGTGTGTGTATATATATATATATATATACGCACACACACATATATATATATCAGAGAGCCTGGAAAGCTACCAAGAGCATCCCACCTGCTCCGGCAGATACTGGCAAGCTCCCCATGGCGTATTCGATATGCCAAAAACTGTAACGATAACAGGTCTCATTCCCCTGACCCTGAAAGAGTCCTAATCGTTGGGAAAGACAAGTAAGGAGAAGATGCTAAAATCTCAGGGCTGGGAGAAAGAGAAGTTACTGGCACCCGCTCGAGTAAATCAACTAACAACGGGATGACAGTAATACAGTGATACAGTGATATGGCAAGAGAAACACAGACTAAAACTAAAAGAGCTAACTGAATGCAGAATATTTTTTCAATATATAAGGTAAGCATGTAAGTTAAATGCTTGATATTCAGGATTTATAAATTACTCACTAAGATCAGCCAAAAAAATCCAAAAACACTATTTTTTTAAAAATGGGGAGAAGGGCTGGAGAGATAGTAAAGTTTGTAGGACATTTGCCTTGCACCTGACCACCTGGGTTTAATCCCAGGCATCCCATCTGTTCCCCCAAGCCCACCAGGGGTAACTCCTGAGTGCAGAACCAGGAGTAAGCCTTGAAAATTGCTAGGTGTGATCCCAAAAAAAATAATAGTAATAATGGGGAGAGGTCATGAACAAACACTACACTGAGGAAGACAGGCGGATAGCCAATGGGTACAGGAAAAAATACTTGTTATCACTTATTGTTAGGAAAGCCCAAATCAAGATGACAATGAGATATCATCTCAGACTAGTAAAAATGGCACATACCAAAAATACTGGGGACAATCTGTGTTGGAGAATATGTGGAGAAAAAGGAACTCTTATAAACTACTAGTGGGAATGCTGTCTGGTTCAACCCCTGTGGAAAACAGTACGGAGGTTTCTCAGTAAACTACAAATTAAGTGCCATCTGTCACTGTCACTGTCCTCCCATTGTTCATCGATTTGCTTGAGCGAGCCCAGTAACATCTCCATTGTGAGACTTGTTGTTACTGTGCTTGGCATATCGAATACATCACGGGGAGCTTGCCAGGCTTTGCCATGCAGGCGATATACTCTTGGTAGCTTGCCGGGCTCTCCGAGAGGGGCAGAGGAATCAAACCCAGTTTGGCCCGGTTGGCTGCGTGCAAGGCGAATGCCCTACCTGCTGCCATATGATTCAGCAATTCCACTCCTGGGTATCTTCTGCCAGTACACAAAAACATTGATTCAAAAGGAGATATGCACACCATTGTTCATTGTAATACTAAATGCAACCACTAAGATATGAAATTAACCTAGGTGTCCAAGGACAAATGAGTGAATTATAACTCATTATGTACCATTTATATGGTACATATATACACAATGGAATAATCTGCAGCTGCAAGGAAAGATGAAATCATGCAATTCACTGCAACCTGGATGAAACTGGAAGAGATAATGTTAAGTGAAATAAGTGAGAAGTACAAACACAGAATGATTTCACTTACCTGTGGTATGCAGAGTAACTGAACAAGAGAATGAAATGTAGTAAAGGGAGGATGTAGTAAAGGTCACACTTCATCCCAGAAAATAGGGAGAATAGAGAAGGATTCTTCTATTAGAGAAGGATTCTTCTAATAGAGAAATCAAGGTGGGGAGAAGAGGTAGATGGAAAGTAATGGGGGTCAGGGGTCAAGGACCATGGGAATATTGGTGTTATCAGTGATATTCAAACAACAACAATGAAATTTTTAAATGTCAAAGAGGCAGACTGGGAAGTGGAGGCAGGAATAGTGGAGGAATCTGTGGACACTACTTCAGGGAAGTGGACAAAGGTGGTGGGACTGGTGATGGAGCACAGTATGCCTAAAACTTAACTATAAATAATAAATCATAGTGTCTTAACAAAAAATTTTAATTTTAAATTAAAAAATTTAAATTTAAAAGAAGTGATCCACTAAAATTAAGGAAATGTTACCATGTATATACTTTTAAGTATCCATTCAACACGTTGACTTGGTTTTAAAAAACATAGTCATCATTTAATACTATCTCTTTAAATTATTGGTAAAATGATGTGTTTTTTTAATTTATTTATTGAATCACCGTGAGAACAGTCACAAAGTCTTTCAGTTCAAGTCTCAGTCGGTCATACAATGATCAAACACCCGTCCCTTCACCAGTACACATTTTCCACCACCAAGAACCCCAGCAAACCCCCCTCCCACCCAACCCCCGCCTGTGTGGCAGATTTCCACTTTACTCTCTCTCTCTCTCTCTCTCTCTCTCTCTCTCTCTCTCTCTGTTGATCGCATTCCATATTATGACAAAATAACCAACATTATTATTTGGAATTTCCCCCAAAATTCAGACCTGCCAAAAATAATCATGAGATAATTTGTTTTTTATTGTTGATTATGAAGAGCATATGATGTCGTGTGGCCACAGTAGAGGCCATGAGAATTTGGATTTCTGATATTTTAGTAATAATCCTAGAGGGATTACTGCCCAAACCCCCTGGGTTCCGAGATTGGTTTGTGTGCCACTAGGATCATGCTCGTTCAGAAGCCGGAGGAGGCATTTGAGGGTGGCAACTCGGAGCATTGTCATGGCAGGGAGCAGGGCCGACTCCACCCCCCATCCCACGAGGCCCCCCATGCCTCATCAATGCAGTCTCATACCTGGCTGTTCATTAGGCTCTAAAAGATGCAGGCCACTGTGCCGCCGCCTCAACGGGGAACAGGTGCGGAGGGACAGACACGCTTCCCCTCCCAGAGCGGCATAGCACCATAGTTAAATACACAGTCCACATGCATTTCAGTTGGGCATTATATTTTACTCAGATTTTTCCACCACCATTCAAGCCTATTTTTCAGGGACAAACCCTAGATCATTTACTTTCCATTGATCACTTTGCATATCAGGAAAATAGTCTTGGTGCCCGCATAGCAGATCCATGCTTGTAGAAGCTCATGGTCACCGGGATTCCATAGAGAGAAGGTGGGGAGACAGCACCTACCCCATCTGGGACATCCTGGTGATATAAGCTCAGTACGGGGCCCGGAGAATTCTCCGGAAGTTGTGGAGCCCAAAAAGTTTCTTATTTTCATGTAGTCATGTTTGTGAATTTTTTTTCCTATTTCTTAGCAATGACATTGAGTCATTGAAAATGCCTCTGAAAACAATATCATGGACAGTTTGGCCTATATTTTTTCATTCTATTGTTATAGGTTAGGGTATAATATCAAGGTCTTTTTTTGTTGTTTGTTTTGTTTTGTTTTTTGGGTCACACCCAGCGATGCTCAGGGCTTCCTCCTGGCTCTGCACTCAGGAATTACTCCTGGCGATGCTCGAGGGACCATGTGGGATGCTGGGAATCGAACCTGGGTAGGCCACTTGCAAGGCAAACGCCCTACCCGCTGTGCTATCACTTTAGCCCCTCAAAGTCTTTAATAAACTTTTTAATTAACTTGTGGTGTGAGATATGAGGGGAGATTCATATTTTTGCATATGTCTAGCTATTTTCTTACCATGAGTTTTTTGTTTGTTTGTTTGCTTTTGTTTTTGTTTTTTAGTGAGACACCATGAGGTACAGTAAATGATGTTTTTTAAACACAATTTGTTTGAAATCACAGACCCAAGTCAAGCAAGACTATAGAGTTCATCTTCTGAGTTCTGGCTTCTGAGTCAAGCTAATCTGAAGCAGATTACACCTAAGGACCCTTGGTTTTTGTCTTTAAGTAAGGTGGACACATTGAAAATAAATCTTTTTTTTTTTTTCATTCATCATCCTGTTATTCGTCGATTGCCTCGAGCAGGCCCCAGTAACGTCTCTTTCATCCTAGCCCTGAGATTATATTCAAGGCTCTTTAGGAGAATGAGACCCATCATTGTTACTGGTATTTGGCATATTTGGTGCGCCACGGGGAGTTTGCCAGACTCTGCCCTGTGGGCAGGCTATATTCGATAGCCTGCAAGTTCAGAAAATAAATCAAGGGTTGGAAATAATGGAGGAGGAAAACTGTAGCCGTAACCCTGGATACAAACAGACTTGAGAGATACCCAACTCTGCTGTGAAACACATTAATGACTGTTGGAGGGATCTATCAAATAAGAACAATATCACAACTGGGAATTAGGATGTGTGTCAATGAGAATAGTCATGGAGAGACCAGACTGTCACCCACCGGCCTGATTCCAGACAAACATGGGCATATAACATAGACAGTGTCATGCCTCTGAGCCGCACAGACCATGAATGTGTCTACTTACTTTTCAGTTTAGCCTGATCTGCAACTAGATTTGTTTTAGGTGAAACCACAAACACAACCAACTCTGAAGTATTTAGAATTCCCAGGAGCAACGTCTGGAAATCACTTAGGAATTGCCAAAAACTATATACAGAAAGAAGTGATTGTATATTGTACTTCAAATCTTAGCTTCATCTTCACAAAGCTTAGAAACAGCAGCTAGAGAAATAGTAGAGCTAGCAGGGAATTTGCTTTACACAAAGCTGATCCTGTTCAATCCCTTGCACCTTATCTGACCCAAGCCTGCCAGAAGTGACTAAATTCAAAGCCAGGAGTAATTCCTGAGGACCACTGAGTATGGCCCCCAAAACAAAAAAAAAATCACCAAAGTTCAGAAATAAGGCAAAAGCCAGGGAGGAATAGGAGGCTGCCTTTTTAGGAAGAGAGGGAAAAAGCAATACTTGCCTTGAGGTGGTTGTGATTTTTTTTAAAAAAAAAAAAAACAACTTTCTTCTTGAATCACTGAGAGATAGACCTTCAAAGTTGTTCATGATTAGATTTCAGTCACACAGTATTCCAACACCCATCCCTCCACCAGTGTACATTTGCCTTGAGTTTTAAGTGTAGTTTTTTAAAATAGAAACTTCAAAATGTCCTGTAAAAACTTCTAATGGGTTTTTGTTTAGGTTGGAGTAAAGTATAGTGGTGAAATTATGTTTGTGGGAAATCGTCATTAATGTCATTAAGTATTGTGAATCACAGAGCCTTAATCATTTTTTTAAGTTTTTTAAATAATAAAAAATAAAAGTATATTTTTTTTTATCTAACGGAGAGCTGTGGTATAACTCAGTGGCAGAGCAGAGTGGTCTTGATTGAGGGTTGTGAATTTAATTTCCAACGTCAAACACACACACACACACACACACACACACACACAAATGTCTCTTATTTTACACCTGAGGAAATAGTCACTGGGACTTCCAATGGTCTCCTGAGAACCAATGGGGTGAGTGCACCAAACTGAAGGGGTTGGGGTAAAGAGGAAGGAGTTAAAAGTCTGTTGCACTGGGTCTGCACAGTGGGATGGTACAAAAATATTACAGAAGAGTGGGGTTTGAATGAGTGCAAAGCAAGTTTATTAAAGAGGGAAAGAACACCATTGGTGCTAACACAGTATTAGCCCTCAAGAAAGAGACTCCTTGCAATCTTGGGAAGCTTTTTATTATGTATCTCTGGGCTGCTTAGATGTGAAGTTTCTGCTTTTAGTTAATTCCAGAGGTGAGCAGGAGATACTGGGCCAATTCTGAAAAGGGTGTGATACATTAACTGTTGTGAGCCAATCACATGAAGATGGTGAGATGAATAAACAATTTAAACTTCTTTGGGAAAGGAGTAGTGGTGCCAATTCCAGGAACTTGAGTGGCAGAAGATGCATAGGGTACTTTGCTGAACCAGCTCTATAAGGTGGGGGTGTCTATGCGAGTTTTAGAACCTGAACAGCAGAATGGAGTGACCTTCGCAGGGAAGGCAGGGCTGATGGTGCTAGAACGTCAGGCATTTCAGATGTGGGGATTAAGTTGGGTATCTTTTCAGGATGCCTATGCAAGGCCACCCTACTGGGTTCCCTGGCATCAGCCACCCCTTCCCATCACTGCAGCTTGTTAGGGGTTCAAACATTTTCTTTTAATTACTGAGGAATTTAGGAAAGAACAGGACAAACAATTCACATTTGTTTGAAGTATTTGTTGGTTTGTTTTTAAAAAATTCCTATGAATTGCCCATTTAGTCCCTAATTCATGGGTTTATTTTGAGTTTTTGTGTTAAAATAAGTATACTGTGACCTGTATTCTCCAATGTATGCATCTAGCTATGACATCCTCTGAGTCCTCTATCCGTCAAGATATTTGGGGATCTGATAAGGGCAGTCAGGGTTCATTCTAGGCAATATATACCAAGTAGTTGCAGTGTTACTGAGTCATCAAGCAGCCACCAGCAGGTGCCCATGGTGAGCTGGAGAGATAGTACTAGGGTAGGACGCTTGTCTTGCACACAGCCAACAGGGTTAGATCCATAATACCATACATGGTTCTCCTGAGCACCACTAGGTGTGAACCCTGAGCACAGAGCTAAATAGCCCTTAGACCACATTTCTGTGACTTTTATAGGGCCCTAAAGAAATCGCATACTCAATGGAATACTATGCAGCTGTTAGGAAAAATAAAGTCATGAAATTTGCCTATAAATGGATGGACATGGAGAGTATCATGCTGAGTGAAATGAGTCAGAAGGAGTGGGACAGATCTAGAATGACTGCACTCATTTGTGGTGTATAAAAATAACATATAGTAGAAGACTAACACCCATGGCCAGGGAAAACAGGGGCTAAGAGGACTAGTCAATGGTTGGAACTAACCATTAGTGGGTGGGGAGGGGCTGAGGATGTAAGATAGAGAAGAACCCAGTATGACAATTGCTGGGAATGTTAAAACAATTAAAAGTAGGTGAAAGGATATTTTTGATAATCATTCAGTATCAATATTGCAAACCACAATGCCCAAAAGAGGGGGGGGGGAGAGAGAGAGAGAGAGAGAGAGAGAGAGAGAAGGGGGGAACCCAGGGGCACTGGTGCTGAGAAGTGTACACTGGTAAAGGGATGGGCGTTGGAGTTGTGTATGACTGATCATGAACAGCTTTGTAAGGGTCTTCCTCACCGTGATTCAATAAAAAGTTAAAATAAAAATAAAATATTGCCCAAAAGTAGAGAAAGAGTATGGAGAATATTGTCTGTCATGGAGGCAGGGGGAGGGGGAGGAAGGGGGGTATACCGGGGATATTGGTGGTGGGGAATGTGCACTGGTAAAGGGATGGGTGTTTGATCAACTTGTAACTATCTCACGGTGATTCAATAAAATTTAAAAATTAAATAAATAAATAAATTTTAAAATAAATAAAATAAAGATAAAAAGTAAAAATACTAATTTTTTAAAAAGTCATGTACCTACAAACTCTGTAAGGGAATGGGCTGGAGCAATAGCACAGTACACAGGGCGTCTGCCTTGCACGCAGCTGACCCAGGTTTGATTCCTCTGCTCCTCTTGGAGAGCCCGGCAAGCTACAAGAGTATCTCACCCACACAGCAAAGCCTGGCAAGTTACCCGTGACATATTCAACATGCCAAAAACAGTAACAACAAGTCTCACAATTTGTTGTGAGACGTTATGTGAGACGTTACTGGTGCCCACTCGAGCAAATTGATGAAAAATGGAAGGCAGTGACCTGAAAACTCCGGGGGACATAGAAGTTTGGTCCTGTCACTACAATTCAGCAACCACTCTGTCGGTCTAGCACTATAGGTCTCATGACCTTATAGCTCTTTAGCTGTGGGTTATAATTCCAAGTTTATCTGGGGTTTCAGAATGAACAGACCAAAGAAGCAATTGAGTCTTCTTTTGCCGTATAAACCAGATGGGATGCAAGCTGATACAGCTCTCTCTCCTCTCTCTCTCCTCTCTCTCCTTTCTTCTTCTCTCTTCTCTCTTCTCTCTCTCTCTCTCCTCCCTCCCTACCTTCCTTTTCCCTCCCTCCCTCCCTCCCTCCCTTCCTTCCTTCCTTCCTTCCTTCCTTCCTTCCTTCCTTCCTTCCTTCCTTCCTTCCTTGCTTCCTTCCTTCGTTCTTTGGGTCAAACCCAGTGGTGCTCAGCTTACTCCTTGCTCTGCACTCAGGAATTACTCCTGGCAGGATCAATTACCACTGATCTCTTCAGCCCCACTCTACAACTGTTTTTTAAAGTAGAGTGCAGGGAAGGGGCAGACATATTCCCAACATATTCCAGGATCAAAAGCAGGAATTCCTCTGCATATCACCCGATCCAGAGTACTAATGCCCACAGCACTTTTCCTATAAAGAAAAAGATCTGAAGAGGCAGAACTAGTCCTAATTTACATCTCTTGATGCAAACAATGTTTTTCACTTTGTGAAGTTCTGGTTGGTGGAAAACTCCTCAAATGGTGAGTAATTGTACTGCAATCCTGGGCAGCCTTTGGCTTGTCAGCACGTTTTTATCTTTTTTTAAGGTTTTTATCTTTTAACAACTTTTTATCCTTGCCCAGATGAGTCTGTGCATGTTCAAACCTGGACATGTCTGGGTCTTGAGTCTCAATAGTCTCCCCGGCTCTGTCTGGTCTTTTGCCAGGCAAAGGATGACTTTGCTTTGTTTTTGTTTTTGAATTATTTATCATAACAATCACAGCCAGATGCAGGAGAAGAGATTCAGTTCAGCTTACACAATCCATAGAAGCATCTGAGAAGAATCTTGCCCCCACATTTCCACAGTCCCTGGGAAAAGGGCAGTAAGTGCTGGCTTCAGGATTGGAACCAAACCTGAGAGGGATTATCTCCAGTGCTCACATAACTGCATACGGGTCCCTAACCAGGAGTAAGGAACAGGGCTGCTGAGCTCTGAGCTTCTGAGCACCCTCCTGGGAAACAAATTATGGTTAGAATTGCCAGCATAGGCAGACCACGATATCTGTAAAGCACCTTCTCCAGCATGTAGTATCATCGCCTGCTTCCTAATTGCCACAGCACTCCAAAGGAAGTTATCTTTTCATCTCATTACATGGATTATATAGAGATCCAGAGCAGCTATTTCCTGTCCTTGGCTGCGTGGTGGTTGTGGGAAGGCTTCAGTTCCATATTCTCCACTCAATTTGGAAGTAATTTTTGCCCCTCGAGAGGTGGTAGTCTGAGGTGTTCCCTCCTACCACCTGGCCTAACAATCAAATGTTACTACACTGTCTACTTCTTCTCCAAGAGGGATCAGGGCCAGAAAAGTGAGTATGATTCCTGTTTACTTTACAGGGTTATTCCAGGCTGATATCCTCCCTTTCTCAAAGAACAAGGTGTAATGGGAAACCCACTTTTGACAAAGACAGTTCAGCAGATCCAGGTGTGCAGCTCACTCCCATAGAGTGACTATAGATGAGAATCCCGTTTAGTTAGGAGAGGTAACATGATCAGTCACCAGATCCTCAGGACAGTCACAAATACCACTCTCTTAGTTTATAAGGGCTGGAGCGAGAGCACAGCGGGTAGGGTGTTTGCCTTGCACACGGCCGACGCAGGTTCGATTCCTCTCGGAGAGCCCGGCAAGCTACCAAGAGTATCCTGCCCACACGGCAGAGCCTGGCAAGCTCCCCGTGGTGTATTCAATATGCCAAAGACAGTAACAACAAGTCTCACCATGGAGATGTTACTAGTGCCCACTCGAGCAAATCAATGAATAATGAGAGGACAGTGCTACAGTGCTAGTTTATGAGGATGCACACCAGCCAGACCTTTTACCTTTTACCCTCAATCAGTAACAGAGTTGTCCTGAAGAGAGGAAGCTGATTTGCCAGTGAAGAAACCCATTATGCCACTGACATAGCAATCACTAAGCATTAGACCAATCACTAAGCACAGCACTCTCCAAGGCTGATGTGTAGATAACAGACATGTGAAACATAGTCTCCTCCTTAGAGCAAGTTATTTGGTCTAGTAGAGGTTAAGATCATAATCCCTACTCCTAACTTGTTTCTCATCAAGTGACAGTTTATGAAGTGGTCTAACACAAATTCCATGAAGATATGCCTAATTTAATCTCCATATCTAAAATGTCTGACTTGCTGACACCCTGTTTTAAAAAATCAGCTATGCACAGGTAACATGCTTTGCCCTGCACACTTTCGACCAGTGTTCATTCCCCAGCATCCCGTATGGTCCCCCAAACTCCACCAAGAGTGATTCCTGAGTGCAGAGCCAGAAGTAAGCCCTGATCGTGAATAGGTGTGACCCAAAACAACATCAGCAACAACAAAACTCAGCTGTGTCCAGAATATTCTATAGGCCTCACTGTCACTCAGCTCTGTCGCTCAATCCCTAGAATTGGCCCAGCCACTCACTCCCTAGAACTACCCCAGACTTTTTCTTCCTGGGATGGCTCAAAAAACTTGATATACATCTCACTTCATTCCCGTGATTGGCTCAGAATATTTCATTCATAACTCACTCCCTTCCCGAATTAGCTACTAGTCTCCTCACCCATTTTCAAAAAATGACTAATCTATTGAAAGCAAAATTTCCTACCTAAGCAGCCCAGATGCACACAATAAGAGTCCCCAAGACAGTGCTAAGGAGATCGCTTTCTTTGGAGGCCTCCACTTTGTCAGTATAACATTTTTAAAATTAAACTCACTTTGCTCTAGTCAAATCATCTTGCTCTCCTAGTAAATTCTTTCACCACTCAGACCTGGGTTCAAGGTCGTCTTCCTTAAGGTTAGTGTCCTTTTTTTATTGCCATGATGAACTGGATTGCAAGGAAATCAATGTGTCTGGTGGTCCAGAAAAGTCTTGCTTAATGCCTATATTTTTTGATCTTCAGTCTTTGGATGCACAACTTTACACTCACCATAGGCAGTCACAAAAGCCTCCCACTTCCTGGGGGTGCTCAGTGGCTCAGCGCCACCTCTACCAGGATTGAGCTGTCATTTCACTTTTCTTGATTCTGGTTCATAGGAAACAAGAATTCCAGAACACAGTCTGGATCCTAGTCATTTCCCTAAGTCTATCTGGAAAACATTCATGACACAACTAACATATTTTTAGACTGGGACAGTCATTAAAATGCACATTGTGGACTCGACCCTCAGAACCTCAAGCTCCAAAGTTACAGAAAAGATGACTGGACTTGTGTTTGGGGCATGTTCCTCAGTAATTTTAGAGGACTATCCTTAGAAGTGGCTCCAACTTCCCAGGGAGTCCTCTCGTGGGGGTTAGTGGGAGGTTTTCCTTTGACTTTTCAGAGGAGTCGAAATACACAACGTTTCCAATAGTCATTTCTATGGTTTTATTTGTTTGTTTTGTTTCTTTGTGCTCAGGGGCTATTCGTGGCTCTGTACTCAGGAATCATCCCTAGCAGTGCTCAGGGGACCATGTGGTGTCAAATCAGGGTCAGTCACATGCAAGGCAAAGTTTTAAAGCCTGTTAACTGTCTCTCCAACCCCATGTATGTCATTTTATGCAAGATAGCACTGGTTAACTGTTCAGAAAGTATCTCTCTCTTTAGATTTTTTTCTATTTCCTTTTACTGAAATGTGGCGAGAAATGAATAATTTATTGATTCCTTTCAAAAACAAATTTTCTCATCATCTTTATGAATCTTTATGAAATTTTTATGAATAAGGTGATAGTTTTACATTTGGACACAAATATCTAAGTGTCTATATAATTTTCGGGGCAGGGGAAAAAAAATAAATCTTGAAATGAAAGTCTATCTTCTGTAGTTTGCTTTGATAAAAGTCTCACAGAAACTTTAAACCCACACAACCGTTTCAGTGATGGTAAGCTCCCAGACAACAGGGCCTTCAGCCTGACCGAGAATTTCCCATAACTCTAGACTGTGAAATTATTCACATGTAGTCTTTTCTTCTTTCAGTGTTTCAGGGATTTTGACTATTTCACAATCTAGAAAAATACTAGCTGGTTTTCCTGAGTATGATAATGTCTATAATTACCTGGGCCAGTGGGACCCGATAATTATGAAACCTCAGTGGAGTGATTAAGAATTTAGGGACTAAAATAGGCTGGTCAATGGGAAACTAAAGGGATAGGATGTACCAATTCTCAAATGTTTCTTGGAGTCCAGCAAGTCCTGTGTGGGTACCTCAAACAGAGGACTACTCCAGAGCAGTTTCTGGTTTGAAAATTAGAAAGTGACTTAGGGTTTTGGGCTTATGAAGTATGGACCCAAAATTTAGAAGAAGAAGAAGTAAGGTCTGAAGCAAGTAGACGCAACGATAAACAAATGGGAGTACATTAAACTAAGAAGCTTCTGCACCTCAAAAGAAACAGATACAAAGACAGTCCAGGGAATGGGAAAGGTTATTCACCCAATACCCCTCCGATAAGGGGTTAGTATCAAAGATATACAAGGCACTGGTTGAACTCTACAAGAAAAAAAACCTCCAACCCCATAAAAAAAAAATAAATAGGATAAAAAAGAAATGAACAGAAATGTTCTCAAAGAAGAAACTCAAATGGCCAACAGGCACATGAAAAAATGCTCTTCATCACTAATCATCAGGGAGATGCAAATCAAAACAATGAGATATCATCTCACATTACAGAGACTGGCACACATCCAGAAGTACAAGAACAACAACCGTGCTGATGTGGATGCAGGGAGAAAGTGACCCTCATTCACTGCTGGTGGGAATGCCAACTGGTACAGGATTTTTGGAAAACAATATGGACATTCCTCAAAAAACTAGAAACTGAGCTCCCATTTGACCCAGCAATAGCATTACTGGGAATATACCCTAGGGGCCCAAACACACACATCAGAAACACCATCTGTGTTCATTGCAGCATTAGTGATATAGAAAATAATATAAAGTAAAAGACTAATATCCAAGGCCAGGTCAAACAGGGACTAGGTGGACATGTCAATGGTTGGAATCTACCACAAGTGTGTGTGGGACAGAAGGTAGATAAGATAGACAAGGCACCAGTATGACAATAATAGCTGGGAATGGTCACACTGGACAAGAACTGAGTGTTAAAAATAGGTAACGGAATATACAGGATAACTTTTCAGTACCTCTTTTGTGGGGTCCACGTTGTCCGAGTGATCTTTGGAACCAGTGGGAGGTAGCCTCCCCCCTGCATCAGGTGAGGGTCCAGGAAACAGGAGACCCAGGAGCTCTGGGGCCACTGGGCCATCAGTCAGCAGCACGGGAGGCATTGTATGGGTCACTAGCTGTGTCCACTCCCTTGACCTGGCTGGGTAGGCACAGTGCAGAGCGCTTGTGCCCTGGAGGCAGGAGACCTAGGTGCAGAACAAAACCCAAACAGACCTTAACCAACACCGGTGACAAAGACGTGAAGCATGGCATTCCCAGATAGAAGCGCCCTTGGCTCTGCCTTTCATAAATCATCCAGGGCATGGATCATGAATCCAGCTGTGATTTGGTTCTGGCTTCTGGCGTGTGAAGCTGCGGGGTCCACCTTGTTGGAGTGGTCTTTGGAACCAGCCGGCAGGCAGCCTCCCCCCTGCATCCGGTGGGGGTCTCTTTCACGCTGGGCCCACAGGGTCGGTCACTGGCTTGGTGGCCGGTCGAGGCAAACCCACCAGACACAAGGCCTTAGCCACGGCCAAGGGAGTCGTCCACAGCCCCCGCAAGGACAGTGCACAGTGTGAAACTCACCGGTTTTGTCACTAGAAGCCACAGCCAGTGGGACAGTCTCTGGACACACAGGGTGAGGTCCAGAGAGCACCAAGTCTGCCCACGGATGGCAGGGATGGGGCATGCGCAGCGGCCCGCCAAAGGAGGGGCCAGGGAAGGCTGAGGCCAGAGAGCAAGGGAAGCTGGGAGACTTGCTGCCACCAGTCTTCAGTTCACTAGGAATGCTGAGATATGGAAATGAATATATTTTCCCCAGATTTCTTTTTATAGTTGACTTTTAAACTATTTTCTTTGAGGGGGAGGGGCACACCCCATGATGCTCAGGGGTTACTCCTGGCTCGGTGCTCAGAGGTTGCTCCTAGCTCTGCACCCAGGAATTACTCCTGGCAGTGCTCAGGAATTGCTCCTGGCTCTGCACCCAGGAGTTACTCCTGGCCGGGCTAGCGGGACCATATGGGATTGAACCCTGGTTGGCCATGTTCAATGCCCTACCAGCTGTACTGTCGCTCTGGTCCAGATTTCTAAACTATTGTAATCTGAAAAGATATTTAAATTATTTTAGTCTTTACTACCTTACTATTACTTCTTTTGTGTACTAACAAGCGGTCTTTCCTTATGAATATTCCATGAACACTAGAAAATAATATTTAGCTTTTGAAGAGTAGAGACCTCTACTAATATTTGTCCAGCTCATCCAAACCTATTGTGACCTTGTTGATTTTATGTCTGACTGATGTCTCCCTGTTGAGAGTGGAGTATTAAAGTCTCCTACAATTATTGTTTGCTATTGGTATCTCTGAGCCTTTAGCAGTTACTTTGAATATCTTAATGCCCCTTTACTTGGTGCATATATGTTAATGAGTTCTCTAAATCCCTCGTTAACTATATAATGTTCATCCTTGGCTCCCCTTTTTTTTTAAGTAGAAAGTAGTATGTAAAGCATAATAAATATACAATATGGAGTGCATTTACTGTCTTAAAGAAGTACCAAGTGGGGCCATAGTGATAGGACAGTGGGTAGGGCATTTGCCTTGCATGCCGCCGACCTGGGTTCTTTCCCCAGCATCCATATATAAGCACCACCAGGAGTAATTCCTGGGTGCAGAGCCAGGAGTAATCCCGGAGCAACACTGGATGTGACCCCCCCCCCAAAAAAAAACAAATATATAAATAAATAAATAAACTCCAAGAAGTACCAGGAAGATGAGTCTGGTCAGGGACACATGAATTGCATATGCTAGGACCCAAGTCTGTTTTCAGATTTTTTTCTATCTTCTTTTCTTTTCTAGAAGTTTACTGTGTCTCATCTTAGAGCTCCATGATGTTTTACTCAGATGCTGTTATTTTGTTGCTCGTATCTTCCTCTTCTTCTTTTTAATATCATCTACCATACACTTTACTTCTATCACTTCTGATTATACTTTTCTCATTTTTGACTCTCATACTTTTTTGTGCTTTACTATCTGTACCATTGTTGGGGTTTCTTGTTTGTTGGGCTCATTAAATATCCTCAATATGGTGTCACTAAAGTCATTTTCCAAATATTTACAGAGCTGGTTGGTGCTGGTTGAGCCTTTCTTGTTCCTGTTTTTATCCATTGAGCTTGGTGGGCTTCTATGCATTTCCCTGTTGACTTTGCTATGCTCCTGCTTGTGCTGAGGGTGACTCTGTAGTTAGCCCCCAGGGAGTTTCTGAAGTATCAGTCTGTGTGTTCCTTTTTCATTTTTTTGTTTTTCCTTTCCCTAGTGATCTTCATGTAGTGATGGGAAGTATAACTGAGCAGTGTGAGGTATGATGAGTAGATCTGTTCGGTCCAGATGTGGAGCTGGGCCTGTTAATACGGCAGAGCCTCTTGTCCACCAGATTTGTGCCAATAGAACAGCAGCTAGGAGATTAAGCTCATGATCAAGCTCATGCGTGTCAAATTGCTGCTGCTCTGTGTCCAATTCGAACAGACTCAAAGGTGAACTGGGGCACATGATTGCAAGTGCCCAGGCACACCTTTGCACAATGTTCCAATGGGCCTGGGTATTTGAGAGTAGGAATTTTTTTTTAATTTTTTAAAAATTTTTATTAGTGAGACACCATGATGTACAGTTGTAGACTTACAAATTTTGTGCTTGGGTTTCAATTATACAATTATCAAATACCCATCCCTCCACCAGTGCCCATTTCCCACCACCACGGATCCCAGTATCCCTCCCACCCCCCATCCTCCCCATTGAGAGTAGGAATTTTAAGCTCATGAGTAATAGAGACGTCTACTACCAAGTCTGAGCAGATCCAAAGATTGCCTAGAGGCATTTATTTACAAAAGCACATGTGCACTGAGATCAAGAAGTCAAAGCGAAAACAGAAGTTCAAGGTTTCCAGGCTTTCCCTAAGTGGCCTCACCTATAGCTGGGGAAATTGTATGGAAGACATACTTCAGAAGAACTAAGTCCTCAGTCACAGAATGTTCCTTCCTGGGATTCACAGGTGCATAGCAGGTAAGGGAGTCCCTTCTGCTCACAAGATATGCTATAAGAAGACTGCAGTGTGATTTCTTACTGCAAAGGGGATGGCTTGCTTGCTAGCCCTCTGATGTGGACTAGGAAGGGCTGGGTCTGTTATTCTGTCTGCTAGGTTTAAACAAGTGTCTCTCTCCCCAGATAGCTCAGCTATTTGCTTAGGGTGGGTGGAGCTCAACTCAGGTATTTGCCCTCTGGGTTTGTTCCTTTGGAAGAAGAGTATGTATAGAGTCCACCAGCAAGGTCGCCAGAGGCTACCAAGATCACCCCTGCTTGTGACACTGAAGGTTTATATCTTGCAGTTACTTGTGTAGAACTATGAGTTTGGGTGTTTAACCTACCTATCTTGTTCTTGGAAGCAAAGTTCTACACCTTAAAAATCTCTCTTGGTGGAGGGATGGGTATTCGATCATTGTATAATTGAAACCCAAGCACAAAAATGTGTAAGTCTGCAACTGTACCTCATGATGTCTCACTATTAATTTTTTAAATTAAAAAAAAAATCTCTCCCCAGACCAGAGAGATAACACAGCAGGCAATGCAGCAGACCCAGGTTGGATTCCCAGCTTCCCACATGGTCCCCTGAGGACCGCCAGGAGTAATTCCTGAGTGTAGAGCCAGGACCCCTGAGCATTGCCGGATGTGACACAAAAACAAAAAAAAAGGGAAAAAACTTTCCTTGCCAGTTGCAGCTTGTTGCTCTATGGTGATATTTCCTTCTCTAAAAGAATATTTTTAAAGGACTAAAATAATTCATCCTAACCTCATAAGCATTTTCAGAAACTCAAAAGAGCTGAAAACCAAGTCTTGAAAAATAAGAAAAAAAATGAAAAAAAACCCTCTAAATTACATCAAATCTATGTGGATATAGATTCTAAAGCTAATGGAATGAGATAAATGGCAGATGGATGTACACAGAAATCCATATTCTGAACTAAGTAGTGAAGTAGATACTGGACCACCGAGGCGAGAAGAGAGATTTGTTTGATGAGAAAAGGATGACTCATGACAAAGATTAGATCTAATTAAATATTCAGATTGACATGTAGACTGGATAGATACCAGGAGTGTATTTAAAGGAGTATCCAGTGGCTGCTGTTCTGTGTCTAATTCAAACTGGCCCAAAGGTGAACTGGGGTACCAGTTTCCAGGATCATAACTCTTCATACCTTATTTGTTTACTAGAAGACAACACTTTTTTTTTCTTTTTGGGTCATACCCGGCAATGCTCAGGGGTTACTCCTGGCTCTGAACTCAGGAATTACTCCTGACAGTGCTCAATTGACCATATGGGATGCTGGGAATCGAACCTGGGTTGGCCGCGTGCAAGGCAAATGCCCTACCCACTGTGCTATCGCCCCATCCTTAAACAACACTTTTTTTTTTAAAGAAATTTCTTTTCTTTTTTTTTTTCTGTACATCTCTTCTTATTTTTGATGCGGTTGAATTTTATTGATATTTTGGACTTTTTTTTAGACCATTACAAAGCTGTTCATGACTGTATTTCAGTCATACAGTATTCCAACACCCATCCCTCCACCAGTGTACATTTCCCAGCACCAGTGTCCCCAGATTCCCTCCCATCAATTGCCACCCCCCCTCCGACCCCTTGCCTGCCTCTATGGCGGGTACTTTTCTTCTCTCTCTTTACTTTAGGGCATTGTGGTTTGCGATGTTGATATTGAAAGGTTATCAAGAATGTCCCTTACCTACTTTTTTTTCCTTACCTACTTTTAACCCTCAGATCTTGTTTGGTATGGTCATTCCCATTCATTACTTTCATAGTGGTAAGACAAACACTTTTTGTGCCCCAAAATCCAAAAGTAGAACTGCACTGTCCTCCCATTGTTCATTGATTTGCTCAAACAGGCCCAGTAATGTCTCCAATGTGAGATTTGTTGTTACTGTGTTTGGCATATCGAATACATCAGGGTTAGCTTGCCAAGCTTTGCAGTGTGGGCAAGATACTCTTGGTAGCTTGCTGGGCTCTCCAAGAGGGGCGGAGGAATCGAACCTGGGTCTGTCGGGTTGACTGCGTGCAAGGCAAACACTCTACTTGCTGTGCTATTGTTCCACCCCAGGAAAAGTAAGGTAAAGGTAAAGGTAAAGGCCCTCCCGTTGATCGTGGATTTGCTCAAGCGGGCCCAGTAACGTCTCCATTGGAGACTTTGTTGTTACTGTGTTTGGCATATCGAATACTCTCGGTAGCTTGCCGGGCTCTCCGAGAGGGGCGGAGGAATCGAACTCGGGTCGACCATGTTGGCCGCTTGTAAGGCGAATGCCCTACCCGCTGTGCTATCGCTCCAGGAAAAGTAATCTTTTAAAATAACCTGATTCTTTCAGAATGCAATGTAGAGGGTTCTCTGTTTTCCCCTATACCTTTTTGGGTCATGTAAGGCTCCCAAGCAATGCTCAGGGAGTCTGAGACTTGGAGGGGAGGGGATATCATTCCTGAAGGTACTTGGTTCAGACCCATCACTGCGTCCAGGGTATGCCTGCTAGATAGAGTCCCTCATGCTTCCTAATTGAGAACATCTCTCCTGGTTCTGTCATCTGGTCAGTGTCTTTCGCCATTTTGTCTTAACAATATAACGGCAACAATACTTTCCATATTCAAAGCCAAAGCAACATATGGTATGTGTAAACACAAAAGGGGGCAGCGGTATTCTATCTCTCCCATCGCCTGAGGTCGGTAGTCTCAGGCCACTTCCCCAACCCCAGGGAGGTCGATGATGAAGGGAGGACAAGGAGGAAAAAAAGGCTGGTTTGTGTTAGTTGCAGTTTATTCCATTCCCTTCATTCTCCTCTGATTCCCCTCCTGCTCCTTCCCCAGCCATGCTACTTCATTCTCCTTCTCGATCCTACTTCATTCTCCTTCTGCCTCTCTCATTCTCCCCCTGGCTCTGGATTCTGGATCCCCTAGCCCACTCTTACTGCCTAGTTAAATCCCAAAGCATGAGGGGTTGGGGCTTACACATAGGTGTGGTCACAATCAGTAGGGGTCTTTCCCTCAGGAGATACTTTTTCTGGGACAGATTCAGCAGGACAGCCCACCCAAGAGTGGAATCCCATGGGTGTGTTTCTCCTCTCCTTGTCCAAGAAACATATAAGCATTCATAACATTAATCAATTTGTACGATAGAATTGCTCTCTTGGAGTCATCCCGATCTCAGACTACAGTGCTCAGGTCAGATTAGTCTTTCCTATCCTTAGCAGGGTCCTAATCTTGTTGTTGCTTTTGGATCATGGCAGCATTTGTCCATGATCAAGCTCTTAACTTATAGTTAAGAATAGTGGCACTTTGGCCTGGCCCATTTCAAAGCCAGGGTAGCTCACAGCTTGTCCTGGGTCCATTCCATTCAGTCCCTCGTTGGGACCCTGCTTTTGGGATGCTAGGAACTAAGGGCAACTGAGGCTTAAGTCAAGGAAGCAGATGCCTGGGAGTGAATAATATTAGAAGCCAATTAAATCCCAAGTTACAAAAGCATAATATTAATTGTCTTCCCGTGTCTATAAAAAGAATATTGCTTTAAAGTAAACCATTCAAAAGACGTAAGGAAAGGAGAAAGGCAATATTAACTTACAATACAAGTTCAGTGTCCTAGCAGGATCTGACCTTACAAATTAACAGAGTCTGATTAGGGGGGAAAGCTGATTAATTGGTTGGGGATGAGAGCACAGAGAAGTTACGGATAGGCACAGAGGAATAGGAGTGACTAGGGAGCACTGTGATTGGTGTAACCAATAAACCTAAACTCCTTGTGGTAAGAGAGAAAGGACAAACCAATGTCATCCTACAATTGTATGAGCTGGAATGTTTTTCATTTTAACTTCATCATTTCCTTCCAACAAGAAACTTCTGAAATAATGAGAATCAGTTACCTTCATATGGTCCTGTGCCATCCTGTTTTCCAAAGATGCTCCAGTGGTAGCACTTGGCATTGCTCATTTCTGGCTAAACCCACACTTTCCTGGAAGTCAGATGTGTGACTTCTAAACCAGGCTACCGACCAGACATGACAAAACTCCAGAAGAACAGGAAAACCTATACCCAAATGAGCACCAGGGAATAGGGGGGAGGCTCATTAACGTAATTTATTTGGCTTCTCTCTGGGACAAACAATACTATAAATTTAATAAGTATTATTTCAATTCTCTGCCAGTTCTTAGCAATATATGTTATGAACTGACTGTGAGATTCCAGTTTCCAAAGAAAAATGATGGGGCTTAATCCAGACTCTCACATAGATGCTCTCAATGTCTGCTTTGCCAGTATTTTGCCATCTCCTTCAGTTCAGATGCCTCAGATGGCCTTGCTCATTTCTATAGAGAAGCTTTTTAGCATGAAGAGTACTGGCAAGCTGCTCATTCTAGAACGGAGTTTTCTGAAAGTCATATGAGATAATCAGTTGTACCCAGAAACAGGATTCCCCACTGGATGAAGAACAGACTGAAGAAAAGTTTGAGGTATTGTTGCATAACATTGATTTATGCAACATTATAATCCTTGTTCCTCCCTAAGGGAGTTTAGGCTTATTGAGTTACTTTCACAATAGTGCCCCCGAGGCACACCCAATTCCATTGGGCACAATAATCCTATATTGCTTTTCTCTTTCCCTTATGTCCTTTATTGCATGGTTTAGCAATGTCCTTCTTGTATAGATACAGGAAGACAGTTCATGCTATACTTTGTAACATGGGAGCTAATTGACTCCAAAATAATATTTACTCCTGGGCATCCATCATATTTACCTGACTTAAGCCTCAGTTGCCTTTACTTCCTAACATCCCCAAAAGAGTGTCCCAGCGAGGGACAAGGATGGAGTCAGGGTAAGCTGTAAGCTACCCTGGCATCAAAAGGGGACAACTTAAGCGACATAAGTACAATAAGTTAAGAGCATGGTCATGGAACAAACTCTATCATGACCTAAAAAGAAGTAACTGAATAAGAACCCTGCTGGGATTAGGAAAGACTAACCTGGCCTGAGGACTGTAGTCTGGGATATATAGCGAGAAGTCCCCAGAAAGAGCCAACATTTAAGATTAATATATCTTAGTGTTTATATAAAATGAATAGAAATATTAGTAAGGTAAAGGTAACGTCTCCATTGGAGACTTTGTTGTTACTGTGTCTGGCATATCGAATATGTCACGGGGAGCTTGTCAGGCTCTGCCGTGCGGGCGAGATACTCTCGGTAGCTTGCCGGGCTCTCCGAGAGGGGCAGAGGAATCGAACTCGGGTCGGCCATGTTGGCTGTGTGCAAGGCAAACGCCCTACCCCTGTGCTATCGCTCCAGTCCAATAGCCAGAATCTGGAAAAAACCTGAGTACCCAAGAACAGATGACTGGTTAAAGAAATTTTGGTACATCTACACTATGGAGTACTATGTAGCTGTTAGAAAAGATGAAGTCATGAAATTTACATACAAGTGGTACTACATGGAAAGTATCATGCTAAGCAAAATGAGTCAGAAAGAGAGGGACAGACATAAAAAGATTGCATTCATCTGGGGAACACAGAGTAACAAAATAGGAGATTAATACCCAAGAATAGCGGAGATAAGTCCCAGGAGGATTACTCCATGACTTAGAGGAAAAGAATGATAACGTAAAGGGGAGAAATCTAACTATGCTGGGGAAGAAATAACTACGCTCTAAGGGAGAAGCAGGAAAATGAAGCTGCAAGGATGAAGATGAGAATGAAAAAAATAGTCCCTGGTGAGCACCAAATAAAGGGTGTTTGGAGGATCCTCCCAGGAGGGGAAATGCATGTTGAAAGTAGACTATGGACTGAACATGTTTGCCACTCAATGCCTCTTTTGCAGACCACAACACCCAAAAGGAGAGAGAGAACAAAGGGGAATGCCCTGCCACAGAGGCAGGGTGGGAGGGGGGGTGGGGGGAAATGGGCACTGGTGGAGGGATGGGTATTTGATCATTGTATGACCGAAACCCAAGCACAAAGATTTGTAAATCTACAACTGTACCTCATGGTGCTTCACTTAAAAAAAAAAAAAAGTCCCTGGTTACTAACCAGCCTAGGACCCTGTTCCTCCGTTACCCCATTCCCCCGTCCTTCGTCTTTCTGTCACCGTGGGCCAGCCGGGGAACAGTTCTCGGTCACGCACCCATGCTTCTTTGAAACTCACGAAGGACTGAGTGGGGTCTGGGGTAGGCCGGCCTGTCTTCAGCTGGGCGCAGCTGCCTGCAGCAGAGCCCTGGAGGCCCAGTCAATCCAGCCATTCCAGGTCTCAGCAACTTTTCCAGCTGCTGCTCTTCAGACACTGCCAGGCTCCCAGGCTTGCCCCTGTGCTTCACAAAAAAACAAGTTGTCTTTGATTCCCGTGAGTGGGAATTCCATGATTCCCACCTGGTGGACTTTGCTTCCTTTTCACTGCTATCAAACGGCAACAGAAAGAGGCAAGAAAAGACTTCTTTTGCATCTACTACTGACCGAAGCTCCCTGGCACTCACAGCTCCCTGCTGTTCTCAAACGTCGGCAGAAAAGAGAAGTGAACTTTCCCTCTGCATGTCCACTCTTTGGTTCAGAATCCCTCTACCAGAGAAGTTCAAAGAATTACTGTAAAAATTTAAAAAAAGACACAGCCTTTTATAAGCACAGAGCCAGGAGCAATTCCTGAGCACCACCAGACACAGTCCTGAGCACAGAGCCAGGAGGACCACCAGGCATAGCCCTAAAATACACAAAACAAAATATAGCCTTTTGCTAAGTGGACAGTTCTTCCACTGCTAAGTCCTGGTGTTAGATATCCATTGTCACACACTCCTGGATCTCAACTATTACACATTCCTGGATCTCCACCAATACATAGAAGACCAATCCTTCACCATCACACATTCCTGAATCTCACCCCTCATGTACTCCCGGACCTCACACTTGCTGAGCAAGTATTTTTGAGGAATGCAATGTTACTGACTCTGGGTGAGGATTAGGTTACGACTTTCCACTGAAGAAAGCAAAGTACTGATGCGCAACACCGGAGGGTGAGTTGTTTGCCCTGGACACTTGGATCCAGGATTCAGGCAGCCCCAGTAGAGAGATAGAGAACTCTAGGAGGACTGGCCTGCCTTATTCATGCACACAAGCTTGGGGAGGCAGAATAAAAACTAAACATTACCACATTCCCAGCAAGTGACGAGGGGGAGATGGGGGAGCCCAGGCTTCCTGGAGATTGGGGAAAGTGAATGAAAATCATGACACTATCCCTTCATATTCACCTGAGTGGCAAACACTGAATCTGAGAACTAGCAACAGGCACTCTCTCACAGCAGGGGGTGGTGCACAGGGAAGCTCATAGAAAAAGCACTCCAAGTCCAGCAGTTTTACTCAAAGTAAAGCCCCTGCACCGTCAGCTGAAAGGGATGCTTCCAAACATTCCTACAAATCTCCCACCCCCCCCACCACCACCCCAGAGTGTAGGGTGGTATTCTGTAATAAACAATGAATCTGGGATGCATAGCTAACAATTGGTAACAAGGGAAGAGGAATTTAAAGAATAAATGGGAAGGAAACCCCCTTCCCCTCCAACAGCAGGGTCCACATGTACTGGACTGACCATGCAGAGGAGGAAACACACAGGCCTGTAGGAGAAGGCAAGAAAACCTAGAAGCAGCCTCTCCTGCTGCCCCATCTCCTGTGTCAATGCACTTTCGGGAAGAAATTAAAGTGTAAGACGAGGGCTAGAGTGATAGTACAGCAGGTAGGGAGCTTGCCTTGCACATAACTGACCTGGGTTCCAACCCTGGCATCCCTTATGGTCCCTCCCCTGAGCCACCAGGGGTAATTCCTTGATGCAGATCCATAAATAATCCCTGAGTATCACTGGGTATGACACCAGAATGAAAAAAAAGTGTAGGGTTAAGGATCTGGAGATAGTGCATGGTTAAAGTGCATGACTAGCCTTTGTTCCATCTGGGTCTGATTTCTGGTATCACATGGTCCCTTGACCCTGGGTCACAGCCCTGAAGGTCTCCAAGACCCCTGGGTAGTGTGGGTAATCTCACACCTCAGGGACCTAGCAGCAGCATTTCAACCTCAGAGCATTGGACTACCATCCCTGGGCCTCCTGACCTCTGCTTATAGCCCTCTTTCTCACCTCCCACCGCCCCCCCCACACACACACCACCCCAGAGTGTAGGGTGATGTTCTGTAATAAACAATGAATCTGGGATGCATCGCTAACAATTGGTAACAAGGGAAGAGGAATTTAAAGAATAAATGGGAAGGACAGCACTGAATTGGGATTTTTTTCTTCTCAGAGTGATCAACACTGATGAAGTACTCCTCTTTTGTGCCTTTGGATTTTTGTTGTTTTTGGCTTTTGGTTTTTGGACTGTACCTGGTAGAGTTCAGGCACTGCTACTGTCTTGGTGCTCAGGGGTCACTACTGGAGGTGTGGATGACTACCCTCCAACAGCAGGGTCCACATGTACTGGACTGACCATGCAGAGGAGGAAACACACAGGCCTGTAGAAAAAGGCAATTCTGTGGTCATCATGCTATCAAGACATGAGGACAATGATGGATGAGGTCAGTGAGTCAGGTTAAGAGGTCTGAAAGCAGGGCTGGAGTGATAGCACAATCAATGGACAGGGCATTTGCCTTGCACACAGCCGACCGGAGTTCAATTTCCAGCATCCCATGTGGTCCACTGAGCACTGCCAGGACTAATTCCTGAGTGGAAAGTCAGGAGTGACCCCCTGTGCATATCTGGGTGTGACCAAAGGGGGGGAAAAAAAGGAGATCTGAAAGCTGAGGCAACAACCAAGGAGGTCCTACCTTCCCAGAAGCCTCCATGTCTCAGGAGTCTTCAAGGTGAAATCTACAGTTCAGAACTTCGGAGGAACAGAACTGCACCGTGTGGACTCAGAGGAACAGAACTCCACCTTAGAAGTGGAAACAACTCAAGTGCCCAACTGCATACAAAAGGAGCAAGAAGTCGTGTTATATATACACAATAGAATATATAAAGCTCTAAGAAAGAACAAAATCATGGAATTTACCTAAACATGGGTAAAACCTAGAGGATTTTATGCTGAGTAAAGTCAGTCAGAAGAACAGAAATTGATACAAGATGAGCTGTCTCATATATGGGACTTTAAGATCCACAGTAAGGTATCAACAAAGGGTCAAAGGCAGCAGCCCAGTGGGAGAAATGAGCCACACATCTGAGTTGGAAGAGCCTGAAAGGAAAGAAGGGGGTGGGCCCAGATGAGATGGGTGTGATCTTGGAATTATGTGCATAGGAAACCATCATTAACAATGTTGTAAATCATAGAACCTCAATTCATATAAACATTTAAAAAAAAAAAGCAACTCTAGGCCAAAAGAGTAAGCTCAATGACTGGAATTGCATAGTCATCCACACCTCCAGGAGTGACCCCTGAGCACCAAGACAGTAGCAGTGCCTGAACTCTACCAGGTACAGTCCAAAAACCAAAAGCCAAAAACAACAAAAATCCAAAGGCACAAAAGAGGAGTACTTCATCAGTGTTGATCACTCTGAGAAGAAAAAAATCCCAATTCAGTGTCTAAATGTTGACTGAATGCTGGAAAACAACTACCATCAAAATAGACATCTTGAGGACTATTGGAAAATATGAAAATAGCAGGCCAGTAAATAATAGTGTAGCACAGTTACACAGTCCTCCCATTGTTCATCTATTTGCTTGAGTGGGCACCAGTAACGTCTCCATTATGAGACTTGTTGTTACTGTTTTTGGCATATTGAATACATCACGGGTAGCTTGCCAGGCTTTGCCATGCAGGCATGATACTCGCAGTAACTTGCCTGGCTCTTCAAGAGGGGCGAAGGAATCGAACCCAGGTTGGCTGCATGCAAGGCAAATGCCCTACCCTCTGAGCTATCGCTCCAGCCCAAATGATAGTAAACCATTGAAATTTTTTTCATGTATGGTAATGTCAATGTGGCTATGTAAGAGTGTGACATTATCTTTAAGAGAGTGTTGGAATATTTAGGTCTATATGTCAAAAACTTTCATAGTTTAAGTGGTTTAAAAATAAAAGGAAGGAAAATACACACAAAAAAAATTAAATGCTGCAATTATTTTACTAAAACCTCTGGGGTAGAGGCCAGGGAGATAGCTCTACTGGCTCGAGTACCTCTTTGCAGGAGGCCCTGGTCCAATCCCTGACACCACGTGGTCTCCATTGCATCATCATAAGCAATCCCCAACACAGAGCTGGCCCTGAGCACCAGTAGATGTGGCCCTAAAATAAACGGAACAAAACCAGTTGAGGACACGTGGCTTATGCTGTGTTCTGGTTTTAAGTTTTATGGATAATAGAGTTTTCCAAAATCTAGAACATGATGGAAAGATGATTATAAGTGAATCTCTGTGGTTATTTTATGTGTAATACTGCCACTAAGGGGGCTGGAGCGACAGCACAGCGGTAGGATATTTGCCTTGCACTCAGCCAACATGGCCGACCCGAGTTCGATTCCTCCACCCCTCTTGGAGAGCCTGGCAAACTACCAAGATTATCTTGCCCGCATGGCCAAGCCTGGCAAGCTCCCCGTGACGTATTCGATTTGCCAAACGAATACGTCACGAAGGAGACATTACTGGGCCTGCTCGAGAAAATCGATGAACAACGAGAGGACAGTGACAGTGACAGTGACTGCCACTAAGGGGTAAGGCGTTTGCCTTGCATGCTGCCGACATGGCCAACCCAAGTTCGATTCCTCGGCCCCTCTTGGAGAGCCCGGCAAGCTACTGAGAGTATTTCGCCTGCATGGCAAAGCCTGGCAAGCTCCCCGTGACATATTTGATATGCCAAAAACAGTAACAACAAGTCCCACAATTTTTTGTGAGATGTTACTGGTGCCTGTTCGAGCAAATCGATGAACAACGGGAGGACAGCGCTACAGTGCGGTGCTACTGCCATTAAATGTTGGTCGTTTATGTTCCTATGGTGGATATGGGGGTCTCTGAAATGTTTTTGTTATGAGTTTTCTTTGTAAACACTCACAGAAGCTCTTTTGGAGCTGAAATTAAAAATAATGGACTAAAAAAATGGAAAAAATAATGAACTAGGGATGAGGAGGAAGTTTGGCCAACTGTCCTTCAGGGAGCAGGACACACATGTTCATCACCTGTGGTGGAATGTACCTCACATGTGACTGGGAACAGAGATGTAGGAATGGCATGTCCAATTTTAGCGTTGCCTATATTTGAGAAACTTTCTGAAAGAGCTTATTTTTATTAAACTTTTTAAAAATTTGTCTGTATAAACAGTCAGTGCCTGGAGGCTCTCAGACAGTAGACTGGATTTTTCTCTCCCTCTAAATAACAGCCATAACTAATGCCACAATGAGAGAAAAGATAGATTCTTGCTCCAGGCTGCCAGGGTTTGAAAAAATGTTTCTGCCTGACATTGCCAAAGTTAGAAGGGCTGGGTATGGTGGTGTCACTGGGTTTCATGGGAACATCTTAGTCATTATAGACCTGCTGGAAATGGAAAAGGCAAGTACATATTGTTTTGCTTCAAAATCATTTGGAATTGTTTCCTTGGGTGAGAGACTTTGTCAAAATCCCCATTTGTTGACACAGTCAAGGTCCTTGAGGAGACAGCCACACCGGGCTCACTGCCCCAGTCCTGAACCTGAGGTTCCAAACACCAGTGGACTAGAGCTTGGTTCCAGACTGCTGCCCAGAACTGAGCAAACACATATAGCGGATTAATTGACAGCTCTGTGACCTGACCTCTAACACAAAATCCCGGTCTGACCTCACCCCCAACCCGAACCCCAAATGTTGTGATGGAACACAGTATAGACCTGAGGACTGGCACTCAAAGCCTCATGCTGGACCAGACTTCACATGTTGCTAAACAAGCCAAGAACCCAAGGAGTTTTTTGTTTGTTTCATTGTTGATTGGTTGGTTGGTTTTTGTTGTTGTTATTATTGTTGTTGGGCTGGAGTGATAGCACAGCTGGTAAGGCATTTGCCTTGCACGCAGCCAACATGGCCGACCCGAGTTCGATTCCTCCGCCCCTCTCGGAGAGCCCGGCAAGCTACCGAGAGTATCTCGCCCGCACGGCAGAGCCTGGCAAGCTCCCTGTGAAGTTTTCAATATGCCAAACACAGTAAAAACAAAGTCTCATGATGGAGACATTACTGGGCCCACTCGAGAAAATCGATGAACAACGGGAGGACAGTGACAGTGATTATTGTTGTTGTTGCTGTTGTTCTTTTTGTTTGGGGGCCGCACCTTAAAGTGCTTAGGGTTTGCTCCTGTCTCTGCACTTGGGAATTATTCCTGCTGGTGCTTAAGGGACCATATGAGATGTCAGGGATTGAACCCGGGTTGCCATGTACAGGGCAAATACCCTACTTGCTATACTATCGCTCTAGCTCCAAGAACCCAAGTTTTAATGCAATGTCTGATTTTTAAACATTGGCAACCAACTCAACTAAAATATAAACAAAAATGCATACACATGCTTGCATGTGTACATGTGCAAACACACAACACACACACACACACACACACACACACACACACACACACACACCAAGGGCCAAATAAACCCTGTGATGGGGGAGAGGCACCAGAGGTTTCTCATTCTCTTACCTTCAGCTAATGACCACAGCTCGAAGTCTGCTTATGCCAACTTTAAGGTTGGTTCTAAAGTTGCACCAAAGTGGTCTCCTGAATAATTCTAGGAGATCTTTTCTGGGACTGGGTATCTTTCTCCCTCCCACTTCCCCTCTCCACTCCTTTCCTGTATGATCCCTACCTTGGACCTGAGTCTTTCCCACATTCCCAACACGCTGCAAAGATCCCCCAGATTCTAGATGATGTCGCCTCAGACATAACCTGGACTGACTCTTGGAAACCACCTTCAGGACTGGAGACATAGCACAGCAGAAAGGGCACTTTCCTTGCATGCAGCTGACCTGGGTTCCATCCTCCAAATTCCACTGGGCCCCTGTATAATCTCCGGGAGGCTGGGGGAAGCCCCAGCGGTTTTCTCTCTCGCCATCTGGGTTGGTGGACTTGGGCCGGTCCCCGACCCTGGGCGGCCTAGGCCATGGGGTGGGCGAAGGAGGAAAAGAGGGCCAAGCCAGTTGGTGATCAGCTGCCGATGACTCCATTCTCCCCACGTGCCTGTTCCAGTGTCACTAAGCTCTCCATTCTAGTCTTACACTGCCCCTCATTCCCGTCTCCTCCTGTTTCTCCTGCTTATCTCTCCGCACTCCATCTCACAGCCTGGTCTCTCGTCTCTCCACGCGCCTGCTGCTGCATTCTTCCCCTACATTCTTTTCCCTCTGTTCCCCTTGCTAGTCTCTCCGCACTCCATCTTGATGCCCTGGTCTCTCTATCATCCCTCTCTAACTCCCTGTTTTGGGGGTAGCACCGCATCCCATCTGGCAACAAAATCAATATATCAGAACCCTTCTTCCACTCAAGGGAAAAATACCACTTAAGGGGTGTTTCTGCTCTCCTTAGTCCAATAATTTAACATCTTAATTCTACTTCTTAGTATTAGTTATTTAGTATGGACATAATAAGAAATACATTGAGCTTGTAGGGTGGCTCTCTTGGGGACATCTCGCCACAGACTCAGAATACAGTGCACAGGCCGGATTTATCATTTCTAACTCTAGCAGGGTCCGAATCTAGTTATTGCTTTTTGGATCATGACAGCATTTGTCCATGACCATGCTCTTAACTCACAGTTAAGTATTATGGCACTTTGGCCAGGCCCATTTCAATGCCAGGGTAGCACATAGCTCACAGCTTGCCCTGGGTCCATCCAGTCCCTCGTCAGGACCCTGCTTTTGGGGTGCTAGGAAGTAAGGGAAACTGAGGCTTAGGTCAAGAGAAGAGATGTCCTGGAGGTAATATTATCTGGAGTGAATTAACTCCCAAGTTATAAAAGCATAGCATTGTCTTCTTGTGCCCATACAGAAAGAGTATTGCTTTGGATTAACTAAGCAAAGGATTTAAGGAGAAGAGAAAAACAATATTTACAAGTCAACAGAGCACAAAGAAAGAGGTTACAAATAAACAAAGAGGAATGGGGGTAGGGTGATGGGAGTAACCCAATAAACCTAAGCTCCCTGTGGCAAGGCAGAAAGGATAAACCAATGTTATCCTACAGGCCCCCAAGCACCGCCAGCTCTAATTCTTAAATGCAGAGCCAGTAGTAATCCCTGAGCACTCCAAGATATGACCTCCAAAACAAATACATAAGAAAACGAATACAATGTGTTCTTGAATCATAGAACGTCCTCCACTCCAGAGTTGAGGTCCAGGTCAGTTATATTTTTGTCCTTATATGACTGTTGGATACTGACCCTAAGTGTTTTAGGCTTCATCAGTGAATTCCTCTTTTTCTTCCCCTAGAGAAGTTTACAGTGCTCTAGCAAATACTCCTAATCCCATGAGTTTATCTTTAACCTTTCCTTTGTATTTTACCTCTCATTGTCACAGGTCCCCAAGTCAGTCTCGGTTACTTATAAACCAAAACTCTGGTGATTCTGGACTTTGTATTTGAAGAGAACTACTTGCTTTTCTATTTCCCCTATAGCCTTTTCATATTTTACTATAGAGCAATGTTCTTTGTTTAAACACAGAAAACCCGTTAATGCTATGCTCCTAATATTTGGGATTTGATTGATCTGAAAGATCCTGGGCATCCAGGCTATAAGTTGCTGTAGTTCCTAACACCCCAAAAGGGAAGTTCCACCATGGGACTGGGATGGACCCGGGGCGAGTGGCGAAGCTACTCCGGCATTGAAATGGGACAGTCTAGAAAGCATAAATGCATGGTCTTGATGAAAGCTGTCATGAGTTAAGAGACAGGACTCCCAGTGGGGAAGCACAAGCTGGACCGGCCTGAGGAGACTTAGTCTGGGATCTACAGTAAAAACCTCGCTTGCTCTCAGACCCCAGAGAAGTTTTAGAATCTATATCTCTTACTTTGTTTGTCCAAATAACTGCAAGTACTAAAAGGAAGTAAACATATTTGTTTAATATACACAACTAAAGGGAAAAAGAAAAGTAACATAGATGTCCCTGGGAGACAGAGTGTCTCCTTGAGTTAATCCCCCAAGAGAATTGCCTCCTCTGAAATGCTTTACCTCTGTAAATGTTCAATCACACCTACATTCAGTCCTATACCTTGAATCCCCTCAGATGTTCTATAAGTATGCTACCAGCTCTGCATTAAAGGGGGCATTTTTACCATCAGTCTGTGGTTCTTCAGTCTCTTTGTTCCTTCTTTGTTTCTCTGCTGGGGAGGTCTGGGAGGGGACAGGCAATCTCACACATGCGGGGCACACTGCCCAGTGTTTCAACGCGCATATGACCATATTCTCCAAAGGTGGTCATGCCTGTGGGTGCCACAACAATTGAGAGGCAGTAAGATTCATGTATTACACCACAACTCGAAAAATGAATGACTTAAGGTAGGTATCCTGGAAGACTTCTGTCCCCGATTTCCTGGGCAGTAAGAAAGGGCTTCTGGACAACTGCTTTCTCTGAGGTGGGTTAGATCCAATCTTCATGTGACATCTAGAGAAGATGAAGGAGGCAAGGGACTGACTATTGGGTCACTCTTTTCTTCCTGTTGCTCCAGACCAGGGAGGAGATAGCACAGTGGTAGGGCATTTGCCTTGCACGCAGCTGGCCCAGCTGAGCTAGGGCCTCGACCCCTTTCAGAGAGCCCAGCAAGCTACTGAGAGTATCTCACCCACATGGCAAAGCCTGGCAAGCTACCCGTGACATACTCAATATGCCAAACACAGTAACAACAAGTCTCACGATGGATATGTTACTGGGCCCGCTCGAGCAAATCGATGAACAACCTACAGTGTTACTCCAGAGGAGCATGTTCTCATAGCTAAATACCTTGCTGCCTTTGTTTGGAGACACAGGACAAGACCCACCCATTACTTTCCTACTTAGCAGGTTGTATAGGTCTTTCTCCAATTGATTATCAGCAATAGTACTGTAAATAACAGTGCAAAAACATGTATCTTTTAAGAATTGCCCCTCATAGAGGCAGATTTGTGGGTGGGAAGCAAATGGGGGGGGGGGAGCAGGGAATTAGTGGAGACAAGTAGGCAATGGTGAAGGGATTGGTGTTGAAATAGTGTATGAACCCCAATCATGAGTAACTTTGTAATCTAATGATTAGCACTGTAGCACTGTCCTCCCATTGTTCATCGATTTGCTTGAGCAGGCACCAGTAATGTCTCCATTATGAGACTTGTTGTTACTGTTTTTGGCATATTGAATACATCACGGGTAGCTTGCCAGGCTCTGCGGTGCGGGTGGGATACTCTCGGTAGCTTGCCAGGCTCTTCCAGAAGGACGAAGGAATCAAACCCAGGTTGGCTGTGTGCAAGGCAAATGTCCTACCTGCTGTGCTATCGCTCCAGTCCTAATCTAAAGGCTACTAAAAAAATTTTTTTTAATGGAAAAAATGTGCCCAAGAGCCAGTGATATGCTCAAAGTGCTGAACCCATGCTTTGCAAGAAGGAAGCTTTGGTTCAGTCCCCAGCAGAGCATCATCCCCTGAGCAGCCAGGTATGAACCCAAAACAAAATGAAACAAACAAGCAAGCAAATGGTACCCAGGTTTGAAAACGAGACTAAGTGGTAGGGCACACACATGGCACATGCAAGGTCCTGGGCTTGATCCCCAGCACCTCATGCCCACCCTCTGAACATATTGGTGGGTGCAGCCTTAGTGGCCTCAAGGACTCGGGGAATGGTACAAAAATAATTGATGTCAAGGCATTTCACACATTTGTGAGGCAGCTTGCCAGTGAGCACTGTATTTACAGGAAAATGTTTTTATCCCTGAAAGCATTAGTGTTAACAGTCAGGTTCAAGGATTCTTTCTGGCATGAAGCAACATTCAAAGTCAGGAGATGATACAAATTCCACAGAGAGGCATCACTGTCAAGATTCTTACCAACCTTTAGAGCAAGAAGTCTTCTTGCATTTGAACCATTCACGTACTCCTAAGCTTGAGAGAGATAAAACTGACTTTCAAAGTTCAGCTCAGTGCATAATTCTTTCCACATTCAAGGCAAGAACTCACTGGCCTGGAAAATTTCCCATTAACAAAACCTTATCTGTATGCACACAGGTTATATATGCCTATGTATAGTTACATGTATATATCTGACAACATGCACACACTCAAGAAAATCTGGAATGACAATCTCCTACAACTAGAAATTGTATCTTCTGGGAAGATGAGCTGAGAATTTGAGTACAAGAGAGGGGAATTCTAATTCTACTTTATATTCCTTTACATAATATTTCAATTCCTAATGTGTTTGCTCACTTTTACAACAATAAAATATTAATAAACTAAAAGTCAACCTTGAGAGAATAGTATTGGAGTTTGATCCATGGTACCTCATGACTTCTTAAGCATCCTGGAAGCTTCCCAGCATTGCTGGGGCGGTCCTTTCAATGTGAGACCTGACCCTGGCACTGAACTGCCCGCCCATTTGGTGAAGTATTACCAGGAAAGCCCATGTCCATCCCACCCCACCTCTACACACACACACACACACACACACACACACACACACACACACACTCAATCAATCATGAGAGTGCAGGAAAGTGGTTCAGTGTGAGGCCTTGCAAAGAAAGTAAAAAGATAAATAAAATCTTTATGACCTCAGTGTGAGTCAGAGCCCTACGGAAAGAATTTCTGTGAGGGGTTGCACTTCATTCTTCTTGGGTGGACACTCCGTATTCTGTGCACCAGACGGTCAGGCTAGAGTAAGTTCTTAGAAAGCTCTGACCATGGTAGACTCTGCACCCAGAGGACTCAGCAAACGAACGCAAATCATTATTAGAAGAAAATTGATTTGCTCAGTCCTGAGAATATGGCTTCTAAGTGGGGACTTTCAAGGCTCCCTGATTCCCACAGTGAGTTTGTGTAACTCTCCCTAATGATTAAATGACATAAAACAGCTGCTTTTGATTTAAAAAAAATTCTCCACACCCAATTGCAACCAAACTGAATGAAGTTATTTTTGAAGTTGAGGCTGTGCTGGCTCTTTTCTAATAACCAAAAACATATTCATGGTAGCGTCAGCTTTTTACACAACCCCTCACTTCCTGTTTCCCTTGGAACAGAATGCTGAATATTCATCTACATGAATCCTCTCTAAGGCACTTGCTGGCCTCATTTGTTAAAAACTAGTACTCTTTAAAAAAATAGAGAGACATGAAAGCTTGTAACTATCTCACAGTGATTCAATAAAACTGAAAAAAATAGAGAGAGAGAGAGAGAGAGAGAGAGAGAGAGAGAGAGAGAGAGAGAGAATACTTAAAATTGGAGAGAAAAATATTTGAGAGTCTGATGAATTCCCAGGAGTTAATATAACAAGTCCTCCTGGGTCAATATTTGTTATTCCACACTATGGTGGAATTGGGATTTAGAGAAGGAAAGAGACTTTAAAACAAAGAAAGGGAGAGATCTGAAGAGAAAGGAGCCAGAAATAGATGCAGAAAAAAAAAGAGACGAAGACACAGAAAAAAAGAAATGGAGGATGGGGAGAGAGAAGTGGGGGCACATAGAAGGCACAGAGGAGGAATGGCAAGAGAGAGACCTGAGGACCCCAGGTGTTCCAGTTCAGCTCTTACCCCACCCCCAGCTCCCCAAGGAGCAGAGAGCCTGGATGAGATGTCAGCTGAGTATGGCTACAAAGACAAGAGTTTCCTAATTTGACCCAAATAATCCTTAGAACTAGGAAAAGAGAATATTCATAAACAAGAATTACTGTCCAACTACCACATTTGTGATTGACTTTATCAGTCAGCAATGGATAATCAAGACCCCACCATTCTGATTTTACAGAGGAGGGAACAAACTCCTAATTGTAAGGTTTGCTTGGGACCAAATAGCTGATGAGATAGCGACATTCCGGTATCAAAGATCCAGAAGCTTATAACAAATTTGGGAACACCCCAATACCACCACCACCACCACCACCACCATTCAGGTATACAGGGTTATGACCCAGGATTTCAGAAGCTAGTGGTTAAACCTGGGGGCTCCAGCTTTGACACTGCATGACCAGTAAACACACCATTCCAGGTGGTCATTGCAAATGAGGCCACCTCAGTTTGGAGAACAAAAAAAATGACCCTAACCATGCCTCAGATACTTAGGAAACAAGGAAGCTTGGTGATTCAGGGAACCACGTAGTATTGGAATCACATTTGGGCCTCCACACACCAAGTCTGTATTTCAGCTCTAGAAGCTGACACTCCAGTCCCCAGAAGATCCTGGACCTCACCTAAGGACCGTGTCTGGTTGCTACAAGAAGCAACCTCGTGTTAGGCAGTTGGAATAGTCACAGCCCACTGACCTCCTGGGAGATAAATGGGATTGGAGGCCAAATCTATCACCAAATGCTAATGATTTAAATGATCATTTCTTTGTAATGAAGTGTCCATAGAAATCCTAAAGGACAGTTAGTTTAGAGGGTTTGGCATCCTGGAGAAGGCATCGAAGCTTCATACTCTTTCCACCTGAATATTCCTGAGTTGTATCCCTTGATACTAAATGTAATGAAGAAAATGTTTCTTTAAGTTCTGTGGGCTTCTCTAACAAATAAGTAAAGCCCAAGAAAATTGTTGGAATCTTTCCTCTTCAGCTAATCGATTAGAAGTGCAAGTAGCAACTTAGACTTTCAATAAGCATCTGAAATGAATGTGAGGGTGGAATTGTGTGTTTGTGTTAGGGGAGGGGATACATATTGCAGGACAAAGCCTTAACTTTGCATTTGATGCTATCTCCAGTAGGCAATCTCAGAATTAAGCTGAATTATCTTTATCACACACCAACTGGGTATCTGAGAACTATTTAGTGGTGCTAGAAAGCAGAATCCTAGTGGTAATCTGAAAAGAAAGCAGGGTGCAGATCACTAACTGTGGCCTTCTCCCTTCCCCCTGTGTCTTCCATGATTGCCCTCTAGGTGTGTTTTTATCTCCTCTCCTAGTAAGGACCTGGTCATATTTGTTAATATCCCTCCTGATCTCACTTGACCTTAATTAGCTCATTAGTTAGACTGTTTCCAAATACAGTCATATTCTGAGATTCCAGTGGGGTAGGACTTTAATGTATCAAGTATATCAATTTGGAGGGAGCACAGCTAACCCCAACATACTGTTCAAGTTTTCTTATTCTTAATAAAATACCATTTAAAATAGGGTAAAGTTAGTTAAGTACACAACAAAACAATAGAAGAAACTCTCTTTCTCTCTCTCTCTGTCTCTCTCTCTCCCTCTCTCTCTCATTTGTTTGGTTTTGGGTCCACACCTATTGATTACTCCGGACTCTGCTCTCAATAATCACTTCCAGCGGTGCACAGGGGACAATATGGGGTGCCAGGGACAGAATCTGGTGGACTGCATGCAAGGCCAGTACCCTCCTTGCAGTAGTGGACAGGGACTACTCTTTACTCCATGCCGGGGAGGCTGCTGCTGACAGAAGTTGGTGGGATATACTGTGCCAGGATTGAACTCAGGCATCCTGAATGCAGAGTATGTGCCCTGGTCCTGTGAGCCATTATCCTGACACCAGCAGTAGAATGCTTAAGAGGAATCCTAGTCCCTCTCTCACTTAAACAGACACAACTCACCCACAGACATAGACGATCATCATTGATATCCCTTCAAATGGTTCAGAGTTACCTGTATTTAGCAAGAAGACTAGAGTCCAACAGAAAATGAAGCCAGTCAGTAACTGAGCTGCTTTGGGCCTGTGTTCTGCTGTCTGGGGTCTCTTTGTTACTCCAGAGGCCCATGCACTTTGGTTGCTTTGAAAAGCCATATAGAAATTCCTAGAGTTCCTGAAGGCACCCCAAGCTTCCTCATGCCAAACCCATGTCTCCCAAATTCAGCAAACATGCCATACTGTGCGTTCATGTGGTCTACCTGCTTCTTGGAGCGACGTCACTCTACAGCAGGTTCCTTCCTTGATGTTTTTTAGTTGGGTCAGTGAAAGTTTCAATGTACCACAGTACTAGTGAAAGCTGAAGTTCGTGCTCCCGAGGTTGTGATGAGGTTGTATGCAAGTCAGCCCTTAGCTCCTACCCAAGCGCTTGTGGAACATAAAGCACCAGCATAAATAATATTTATTATTCTGTTTCTTTGGGCTGGAGCGATAACACAGTGGTAGGGCGTTTGCCTTGCACGCAGCCAACATGGACGACCCGAGTTCGATTCCTCCGCCCCTCTCGGAGAGTCCGGCAAGCTACCGAGAGTATCTCGCCCGCCTGGCAGAGCCTGGCAAGCTCCCCGTGAGGTATTCGATATGCCAAAGACAGTAACAACAAAGTCTCCCATGGAGACGTTACTGTGCCCGCTCAAGCAAATCGATGATCAACGGGAGGGCCTTTACTTTACTTCTAAGAAAATCATGCTCATTTTACCAGTTTGTTACTGGGACAAATGGCACTTCTCAAACTCACAGAGGCCACTCACAAGGGGACCCAGATCTGTGTTCTGTAATTACATAGACAGAGGGACTCGAGTGGACACAGCACTTTGAAGGGCCTGAAGCTGTGCGCTTTAGAGAGTAACATGAATACACTGGAAGAGTCAGTCCAGAGAGGAACATTGGCAAGTAAAACTATTTACTTAGAGCTTCACAACTAGGTTAGTCATTGGCACTTTACATGTGATTTGGAAATTCGGCATCCCAAATATGTATATAAGAAGAGCAAGAACTGGACAGAGTCAAGGAAACTGCTTCATACTACTTTTGTTTGGGATAAAATCTGTTTAACTTTAGTTTAAAAAGCTTCCACATTCAATCAAGTCAGGGTTGAAAGATTACAGGGTTAGCAAAATAAAAAATATCCTTTTTTCTTTTCTTTTGGAAGAAGAGAAGCACAGCCAGCAGTACTTGCGGGCTGCTTCTGGTTCAGTGATTGGGGTTGTTTCTGGCACTCCTTGGGGAGCACTCAGTAACAGGATAAGATCCCGGGCTCCTGCATACAAGACATCTGCGCCGGCACATTGAGCCCGGGCTGCAGGAGCATTTTTTTCTCTGTCTTTGGAGTGAGGTCTTTGTTGCTATCTGGTCTGAACTGGAATCCACGGTGCAGGGAGCAGAAAGGGAAGCAGAGAGGGATGCCCTGGCAAAGTCATTTAGAATTATTTGGACAGCAGTCAAGGGGGATAGGTTACAAACCCACTGAGATGCAGAAATGAAAGGCCAGAGAAAACCAGAAGCCCCCACCTCACCTCGGAAGAAGAGAAACTGTAATGAGAGCATGAAAGAAGATGACTCAGAGTTCAAGTTCTTTCACTTTGCAATACCCTAGCAACAGACTCTGATCTGTGTAGAAAGTACCAAGTGGGAGTAGATTGGGAAGACCCTTTTATATTAACTTTGCAAACCAAATGGGTTACATTACCTGTTTTTGTCCATTTGTAAACTTGGAACACACGCTCACTCATTCCAGGGCTTCCCTCACCTCATCTTGGCTCTTCTTTTTTTCTTATCCCCCACCCCACCAACCCACCCCCCAACACTTAAGTAAAGACACTTCACTATTCGTCTTGTTTCTGAAATTCTTTTCTGCAAGAATGAATTTGGGAATGTGAGCTAAGGCAAAAACTGACTTTTCTATGCCTGCAAAGATTAGTTCTTCAGTCCAGCCTGAGTCCAGAGCAGCCCAAGAACTGCTGTGGTGGGAATAAGCTCTGACACAGTGAAGATCTAGTGAAATCAGATACAGCTCCATGGCCACCCAGTAAGGTTGGTGGGACACCAACATCCACACCATAGTGCTCAGCCCAAGCCCATCACCAGGCCCTTCCCCAGGTAATGGATGCAGCTGAACAGGACACGTTCCTCATCATCCTGTCACTCCTGCAGTGAGAGAGGAGACAGCCAAGAGTCAGGTGACCTGCAGTATTCTGTGAGTCCCTTGGGAGACCTAGCTTTTGGGGGATGCAGTTCTCCCTGTCTGCAACATCTTTTTATAAATTCATAATGAATTTCACAGGGTTGGATTTTTTTCACATTGTGAAAGTAATTCAAGCCCATGACGGGGGAAGAAACCTTAATGGGAGATTAACAATGCTTGAGTCACGCAACGACGCATGGTCTCCAGAGGCTCAGTTCTGAGCACAGAGTGAGGAATAGTTTTGAACACCACGGAACGTGGCCCCCAAACTCAACACCCCCACAAAAACAATCATTGTAGAGAGCAGAGAGATGGAGCAACAGGTTGGAATGCACGCTTTGCATGCTAGGGGCCTGAGTTCTGAGCACAGAACCCAGGAGAAGCCCCAGAGAACCAACGGTTATAGCCTCCGCACCAAAAAAAGTGAGAAAGAAATCCTAGCCATTTCTGCTGTGATCATACTTCAATATTAATCAGAAGTCAGATTTTCTCATCCTTAGCATTCTTCAAAAAGTGAGGTGGGGGCCCGAGACATAATGTGAGGGTGAGAGACAGACTGCTGCCTGAGGGCAGAGTTGGAGCCCTGTGGCATTCGGGAGTCACACCTGAGCACAGAGACAGGGATAGATCTTCACATCAATGCATGGTATGATTACAAAACGAAAGCAAACAGAAAAGATGGACTGATGCTTGAGAAATTGAGCAAATGTCTGGGAATCCGGCTTTAGTTGCATCTCTGGGCTGGCCTTTAGCAAAACCAGGAGAAAAAGATTTAATAATCCAGCATTTAAAAAATGACCCCACCTGACTCTTTCAGCAACTTAGTTAAGGTCATGTATCAATTTGCTCCAGCGGGCCCAGTAATGTCTCCATCATGAGACTTGTTGTTACTGTGTTTGGCATATCGAATACCTCACGGGTAGCTTGCCAGGCTCTGCCATGTGGGCGAGATAATCTCGGTAGCTTGCCGGGCTCTCCGAGAGGGGCGGAGGAATCGATCTCGGGTCGGCCATGTTGGTGCTTGTAAGGCAAATGCCCTACCGCTGTGCTATCGCTCCAGCCAAGGTAATGTATAACATGCTTTATTCCTTTTTTTGGAGGGGACCACACCTGGTGGTGCTCACGGTTTATTCCTGGTTCTGCAACTTATGGATCACTCCTGGAAGAACTCAGGGGACCATATGTGCTGCCAGGGATTGAACCCCGGTTGACTCTGTACAAGGCTGTACTATCACTCCAGCCACTCACTCTTTTCTCCCTCTATCCCTCAATCCCTTCATACCTCCCATCCTTCCTTCCTTCCTTCCTTCCTTCCTTCCTTCCTTCCTTCCTTCCTTCCCTTCCTCCCTCTCCCTCCTTCCCTCCCTCCCCCTCCCTCCCTCCCTCCCTCCCTCCTTCCTTCCTTCCTTCCTCAATCCCTTGTTCCCTCCCTCCCTCCCTCCCTCCTTCCCTCCCTCCCTCCCTCCCTCCCTCCCTTCCTTCCTTCCTTCCTTCCTTCCTTCCTTCCTTTCTTTCTCTCTCCCTTTGTCACTCCCTCATTCCCTTTTTCTCTCTTTATCTCTTTCTTTCTCTTCCTTCCTTCCTTCCTTCCTCCCTCCCTCCCTCCCTCCCTCCCTCCCTCCTTCCCTCTTTCTCTCGCTCTTTCTTTCTTTCTTTCTTTCTTTCTTTCTTTCTTTCTTTCTTTCTTTTCTTTCTTCCTTCCTCTCTCCCTCCCTCCCTCTTTCTCTCTTTCTCTCTTTCTTTCTTTCTTTCTTTCTTTCTTTCTTTCTTTCTTTCTTTCTTTCCTTCTTTCCTTCTTTGTTTTTGAACTACATCCAGCCTTGTTCAAAGGTTACTCTTGCCTCTGCACTCAGGAATTACTCCTGACAATGTTCGGGTGTGGGGGGTGGGGTGCCAGGGATCAAACCTTGGTCAGCCACATGTGAGACAATTGCCCTACCCACTGTAATCTCTCTCCATGGCCCTTCCTATTTCTGGAGGTGAGCATGTGCATATGGGCACAACAGGAATTTGTATGTGATTGCCCTTCAAAGGAAAAAAATGATCTTTTTCTTTTATTCTTTTTTTTTTTAAGATTGATCCACAAGGGCTGAAGAGATAGTATAGTGAGTATGGGGCTTTCCTTGCAGGCAGCTGAAGGGGGTTTGGTCCCCAGCACCACTTATAGCCCTGCCATTAGTGATCTCTGAACGCAGAGCACAGTCAGATGTGGCCCTAAAACCGTAAGAAAAAGACTTATCCTAAGGGTGTCATGCTGAATGAAGTAAGCCAGAGGGAGGACAAATATCCAATCTTCTCGATCATATGTAGTATTCAAGGAAGCACAGTAAGAGAACGAACAGTCAATGAAACCCCACTGAGATTCTGCTTATAGAACTGAACTCAGTCAGAGTGGGGGCGAGGGCCAGTGTCAGAGGCCTTTAAAGATGGTTGACACTCTAGAGGGGGTTATGGTGCAGTGACCTTGTGTACCTACACACTGACAGTAACTTCAAGAGAGGTTCAACCCATTGCTGTTTGACTTAAGAGGCTGGCAGCAGCTGCCTGGAGATGGGGACCTGGAGCCCTAGTGCCTGCATCACGTGGCCTGGAGCATCTGTGTCCCTTTGTCTCTGCCAACTTTGGTCTCAGACACCTATGGAAGATTGTGCTTCATCTGTTGCAATTGTAAGGGGTATTTGTCAGGTGCCTGCTTTCTGTGACATTATTCATGTATATACAGCTCTAAAAAGTGCTGCTCGAAAAAGCAAGCGTCAGAGGCCTAGAGGACAGCAGGATGATGGAGGAAGATCAGCAAGGAAGCCCAAACACTTACTCTCTTCTAGGAAGTTACTAGACATGGATGCAAATGCATAAGAAACCGTCATCTGAGGTCTGCAGAACAGGAAGGCAGGCAATGACTTATGGGTAGGGACGTGACCCTGCTTTCTCATGAGAGTAAAAGTGCAAATCACAAAATCACCAGTCAACTTTGGGAGCTCCTGTTATTTTTGGAAGGGTAAAACTGGAGGAGAGGGAGAGCCCAAGAGATTCTTCTTTGCTTTTTAGCTTTTATGGAGATGGTGTTACTTATTAGTGCTGGAGAACCATTTGGTGCTGGGGTAAAACTCAGGCCTTTTGCAGACAGTGAGCATTCATCCACTTAGCACATTGAATGATCTCTCTGACCTTCACAGGAAATTATTTTTTGTTGTATGTTTGCTTTTGTTAGGGGGCCACATCTGCTGGTGCTCAGGGCTTACTCCTTGCTCTGTACTCAGGAATCACTGCTGGTGGGACTCAGGGGACCACCAGTGAGCCTGGAGTCAGCCCTAGGTCTGCCGTGTGCAAGGCCAGCATCTAACCTCTGTACAATCTGTACTATACCTCTGGTCCCCTCAAAGGAGATTCTTGAGGTGCAGCCTCCAGGGAGTAGAACTGGATACAGAGGTCTTAGAGTTTCTTTGGAGTATAAGCCTGGAGGCCTGGACTTCTCAGGATACTACTGGAACTTCTAAGCAACCCTCTGGACATTGCCAGTCCCACCGGGAGTCAAGCTCACTATTTATTCACCTCAGGGAATAATATGAGCAACACAAAGTGTGATCATGACTATTATTGTGTGCAGCAGAGACCTCTGGAGGGCTGGGAAGGACATACACTGGACACTGTCCTTTGGGGGAAAAGTGAGTGGTGAGTCGAATTCCTTTAAAACCAGCAAATGTCTTTCAACTCAGGGCCAAGGCAGCCTCTCAGATGGTAAATCTCTTTAGTGGCCAAAGATTTGCTCCAAAAACTCCTTCTGAGTCATTTGATATGGGATCTGGCTTGTTAGTTCCTGGAGCTGGGGCCCCTGGGCTAAAGAATTCAGCAGATTCAAATAAAAATTCTTCCCTTAGATCTGTCCACAATACATCCATCCAAATTCTTGAATTTGTTTAAAATTAGCAGTCTTCCTCCACCCCTGCAATTCCATGGCTGCTTTTCCCAATGGATGACAGTCTTTAAACAGAAAAGTGATATAGGATAATAATGCTTCGGATGACGAAGTACTCCCCTTCACATACAAACATCCTTGTTCAGACAGTAATTAAAAAAAACAGGAGATGTTCTTTTTTAAAGGATACTTTGCAGATCCAGTCCTGGAATTCAGAGTGCAGGCTCAGGAAGCTGACTGCCCATCCCCCACGGTAATTTTGATGATCAACCAGGCTTGGAATCCACACCTTAGGCAGAATTTCTGGCATCCGGGAGAAAGGGCAGGGTGCCCATGTTTCGATTTGCCTGCTTTCTTTGATGGGAGGAAGGCCTACAGTAACATAATCTTGACTCTCTCAGCCACCCTAACTGAAAGTAGCTCAGAGTCTAGATCTAGGTGGGGTATGGAGAATGGCCCTGGTGGACAATTGAGGGTTAAGTGGCATAGCACTTGACTAAACTGTGCTCACAGCACAAGATCATACTATTATCATCTATATATTTTTTATTAACAAAAGAGAAAGTGAAGCAGAGAGGTTAACTAATTTGTCAAGGTCAAATAACTAACCTAGGATTTTTAAATTTGTCTCTTTGTGGGCCATGCCTCTGGTGCTCACAGGGACCACGTAGTGCTGGAATCAAACTTGGGCCTTGTGTGCACCAAATATTCTCTCCAGCCCATTGAACTGTCTCCTAGCCTCCTCTCCCAGGTGTCTAGCCTGGCTCCAGACTCTAAGGACCTCTCAATTAGGGGGAAAGACCCCCGCCTCACAGCAGGAGAATGTGCCCCTTCAGAGTGCAGGGATAAAGAGCTCTGTGAAGCAAAAGTCAAATCAACTGGCCTCGATCTTTTTCCAGGTCATGTCCTCGCTTCCAGTGCAGGGAGTTTCTCAGACTTCGCAACCCAAATATTGGAGGCACAGTGCCAAGACAGAGAAGCATCTCTGGGAGCTTCACCCTCCTTTAGCGCTTTCATGGTAAGTGGTGCCCTCTGACAAGACTGCAGCCAGGGGTGGAGTTAAGTCTGGCCGCAAACACAGAAGAAATCCAGAGACATTATATTCTTCTATAAACAAAGCATGTTTTATATTTTCAGAGGAATGTTTAGAAGGAATCTTACCAATGTTCTCAATTGTAAATTAGTACCATTTTATAAGTGATTCCTGGAATATGTGTGTTTATAGGAGAGGAAAGAAAGAGACAAAGATTGAGTGCGTGTGTGTGTGTGTGTGTGTGTGTGTGTGTGTGTGTGTGCGAGAGAGAGAGAGAGAGAGAGAGAGAGAGGAAGAGAGAGATAGAGACAGAGACAGAGAGGGTTTATATATCCCAAGGTCAACTATTCTGGTCTCACATTAATTATTAGTTGGTCTCACTTATTACTAGTTGACTCACCCACCTGGTTAGGAGTCACTTGCTGTGGACACAAGAAATCACCACAGAATCCTGAGCTCCAGGGCAGGCTGACTGGCCAGGTCCCAGTACAGGTCAGTCAGATTCAGAGGCCAGTCAGATTCAGGTCAGTCTTTCTCTTCCCAGAAAGCCTAAAGGTGGGTCTTTCTATTTTCCTTTTGTTGCAGGCAGGTAGACAGCCTGTGTGTGTGTGTGTGGGGGGGGGGGGGTTTGGGAGGGGGAATGGAGGGTGGTGGCAGCAGCTGGGCACTTGGCTCTGAGTATTTCAGGAAATAAGGAAAATAAATTAAAAATTTAGAAAAATAAAATAAGTTGCCTTCTCGTTACCTCTGAAGTAGCCTTGAAACCAGAAGACCTCACCCTCCTCGAAATGCAAATATTGAGCTCTTCAGAGATGCAGAAAATGAGGAGTCACTCAATAAAGGTGGATCCACTCAGCAAAGGAAAAGTCAGAAGAGAAACAAAAAGGGCTGTGACAAGAATTTGGAAAAGATGATCAAGACTCTTCCCCATGGACAAAGCCCCAGGCTATGAAGAATGCCTCAGACACAGGCAGTTTTGGAAAAGGCTTACCAATAAAAGCAATTTTATACAGAAAGACCTGGGTGCATTCTCCATCTTGGTGGTCTCCATGAGATGTGTTCTTCTTTTTAAAATTTTTATCTATTGAGATTTAGTGATTTACAATTTACAATAGTGGTTTCTCCAGCCTATAATTCCAACACCTCACCCATCACCAGTGTACCCCCTCGCTCTCCCACGGAAACTCAGTTGTGTAGGTCAGTTGGCCCTTTGCTGACCTCACTGTGCATCTTTAAATCCCACGTCTGAGAGAGCTTACTCTGGGTCTACCCCTGTCCTTCTGACTGACTTCACTCAGCATCATGTCCTCTAGATCACCATATCTAAGCCTGGAAACAGCCAGTGTTGGCAGGCTGCGTTCTTTTGATTTACTTCATGGAACGGTCTCTGTCTTGGAGATTTGCCCACCTCTCAGTCTGAGATTTATACTCTCTGCTCTCTCCCCTGTGGAGAATCTCACATCTCTCCTGAAAACGTAAGTCTCTAACTTCCTCTAAGCAAAACTGTTTTACTTCACTTTTGGTATCCTCCTAAAATTTCTTCCTGTGAGGAAGATGAGAATCCTGGAAACCCTGGGCAGAGGTTAAGACTGGTCTTTCTTTTCCTCAAAGACCAGCTCCTCTCTAGTCTGACATCACAGCTCCCCGAGAGTACAGGTGGTCACCCGACCCTGGAGCAAGAGAGGACATCAGACACAGTCTGATGCTGGGGGCGGACGCGATTAGTCCGGACCCTTCCCTCCACGCCTGGGATGGGCTGACAGTGGGTGAGATGTTCAGGAATCTTTCCCTGCTCCCAGACTGGGGTTCTCCTCTATCAAGGATGGTGTCAGTCACTTTGACCTATTTTGGAATTTCTGGACTGTTCAGATTTGTTTATTCAGACAGGCAATGCTTAGTCTCTGCTGTGTCCCTTGAAATCAGCTCAGTGCTGGGGAGGCAAACAGACATAAGAAGTAAGAAGCAGAAGGGCAACAAGGGTAACTGGGGCTCCACTCCAGGGTCCCCTTCTCAGATGGATCAGGGGAGGGCACATGAACCCTGTCCATACTACCTGGGAGGAAATGGTGCCGGCTGACAGTCAGCGCTAACAGGGAGGAGGGACAGCCGGGGCTGTGCACACTCTGGACCTGTTTACTGCCCTTTGCTCTAGGTACCTTGGAATGCAGAGATAGATTCACAGGATTCTGTTCAGATTATATCTGGCTGCAAGAACATAAAACCGGCTAACGGGGGCTCACCAATGAGTCCCAGATGCCCATTTCCCCAGAATCCCAGATTCATCCTGTGAACAGGATTTCTTTCTTTCTTTCAAATCTGTGGTCATCACGTTTGTCCTCAGACTTCTCAGACTCCGGCTTCAAAGATGAGGACCGGAAAGGACGGGGCCCTGCTTTCATCAAGGAGAGGCACCTGACACTGTGCCCGGGATGGTGAAGATGGAACACAGTGCCATTTGATTTGCAGGCTGCTCTCAGGGGAACCAACAGGTGGGGAACCTCTGTCCCACTGTGGATACAAGATGGATAGGGAACTAATCATTCATCTGAGGCAGGTCCAGTGCTAGGCACTGCTTTGGGACAAAGTAGGAAATGGTGGGTCCTGGGATTGCATTGAGCTGTCCATGTTTCTCTTAATTATATTTCTTAGGTGGGTCACTGGAAGATCACCCTTGGACATCAGCCCTCTTTGGCGATAGTTTCAGCCACAGAAAATAGCGTTGCCCGAGATTGCCCTCCATCCTGGTAGTGGCCCACATTAAATGACCAGTCCATGTGCTCTAAACTTACTTCTGCAGGCGTGGTGGAGGTGCTTACCAAATGGTGGGCTGCCACTTCACATCTCTGCCAACTTTCATTTTTCCAGGTATGAAGCTCATTATTTCCATATTGAAGGACTGCCTGGTATTAACATGCACTCAGAGACCAGGCTCCCCGTGTCTACTTTGGCTAAACTTGCATGTGCATTTTTGCCACGAATTCATAGACTCATGAAAGGTTCAGGCATTCAGAGAAGGTGAGGATTGAGCAGTGGCTTGGAACTTGGGGCTCTGGAGACAGAAAGAGAGGGAGAGAATGATGTGTAACAGGAAGGTCTCAAGAGAGCTGGGATCTGAAAACAGAACACAGGCCCAGACTCACTCCTTCCATTCCACAGTCTCTCCCTCCACTGTAGAACTACGAAAGCAGACCTCATGTTTCCAACATTCAGCAACTCTGGAAATACAATTTTTCAGTGCAAGGAATAGAAATAAAAATAACCAAGTCATCGCTTGCTACATTTTCTAATCTAGGCATGCAAAATTATCTTGGTTGTCATGGCAAGACCTTTGTGGCAATGACAAACATCCAAGATTTCTTTCCAGGAACAGTGGCAGCACACTCGTACCAGGACAGTCCCTCCCCATCACACTCTGGTAAGGAAACAGTCACTCTGGGCCTCTGAATGTTTTCCTCTCAGCTCAATTGGCTTAGGATGATTTTTTAAAATTTGAGATACTTTTGGATGGGTAAGCATGGAAAAATTGTGATTTCCTTCCAGATAATTGCTGCATACTTAGTTTTTATTCAAATTCTTGAAGACTCAAAGTTGTGGTCTGTGAAGTGGGGAGTGTCTGAATGAGCTTCTGGCCAGACTTGAGCATCTGTACTTCAGATGATCCACCTTGAGGTTAAGGGAACAAGTTGAGGGTGGAAAACTTACTTCACCAAACAAAGGGAGCCCGGTTTTCTAGCTGTGAGATCTTGGGCACATTTACAAAAGCTTCTGCAGGAGGTTATGAACATGTAATTTATTTGGTCACCAACCTGCACTTCCTGATGCATTCTGGATGCCAGAATGCAGAAATGGGGGAGCTCTTGTTCCTGCTAGTCCCGACTACACATGGTTGGCTCTGCTCTGAAGGCACCTTGTGGTCTAGTGCAGTGTCTTTCCACCACTGGTCGTTGGAGCGGTGCTGACTGAAGAAAGGTTAAAAATCAGTGACCTACCTCCTTGGTTACAATGGCTAGTCTACGTGCAGGGTAAGTATCCTTCACGGGAGCCAACGGGCTGAAGAATGCTGGTCTAGTGGAGGATTTCCCACAGTGGGAGAAACAGCCCTTCTCATGCCTCGATTGGGGTCATGCAGGAGTGATCCAGAAAGAAAGAAGTAGCCTCTGATACAGTTGGGGTGGGATGGGCTGGCACTTTCTGTTTGGTCCTTTAAGAAGGTGTATTTTTCTCAAATATAATTCTAGGGCAGTAGGTCACCAAAGTTTGGGAGCCTTTGGTCTGGTGGAAGAGTCAATACTATTACAGAGGAACTGGAAATTGGTAACTCTTCTTCCTGGTTCCTTATTGTGTTCTATCCCGACCAACTTTGGCAAGCCATTAGGAATTTGAGTCAGTTTCTTCATCTGCAAAATGGGAGAGTACTATCCCTGCACTGCTTTCAGGCAGGACCCACTAGTGGTGACTTCTCACATCCGGGAGAGCTGGCTGCTGCCTGTCCCTCCTGCTCAGAGCGTCTTTCTAATTGGGCATGTCCTGCTCCTGGTCAGTCACATTCTGCTCTGTCGCCCTCTGCTTATTTGCACGGTGGGATGGGTAGGTGGGTGGCCAATATCAAGTGGCACCCAGGGGCTGTTTGCAGTGCTGAGTGCTCTGGTTACCATGCTCTGGGACCATGAGGTCTTGGGGACAGAAACTGGGGCTCCTGACTGAAAAACTATCCCTGCAAGTTGATTTTAAGAAATCATGTGGTTTCTAAACTTTCCCCTGCCCCTTCCCTAAACTAGCAGGACCTCCATCACAACCATCAGTCCTCAGGAAACCAGGTGAGTGGATTGTAAGCTACAGGCGGGGGGCCAGATGAGGTGCGTGTGCTGTGCATGTATGGAATTGTACGTGCTTGTGGATCAGGGTGTGTGTGTGTGTGTGCATATGCGTGTGCTGTGTGCCTGCGTGCGTGGGTAGGTGTATGGGTGTGTGCATGCACGTGCACTTGTGTGCGCTTGAGTGTGGGTGTGGATGTGTGCGTGCTTGTGCCTGTGTAGACGGGAATGTGTAGGTGTGTGCGTGTGTTTCAGTGGATGTGTGTGTGCGGGTCCATGGTCGTGCCAGTGTGTGCGCCTGTGTGCACGTGTGTAGCCCTAGCTTCCGGGAAGCAGTGATCTGTGCGCAGACCTCCGGTGACCCCTGCGAGCCGGCTGCTCAGTGCCCCAGGGTTCGGGTCTCCACCTGGCCGCTGCGGGGGGCCGGGCCCCTGGCCTGGGTCCCCCAGGAAATGTGCCGCTTTGTTCGGGCGCCGTGGCCAGGTGCCCGCGGCCGGGACGCGGCTGGGACGCGGCCGGTGGCGATTGCGAGCGCTGCCTCGAGGGGGCCCTGCGGGGGCGCGGGCGGCCGGCCAGGAGGACGGGCCTGCGCGCCGCCTGCCCGCCCGTCCGCCCGCCCGCCCGCCCGGCCCAGCCGCTGCGGCCATCGCCCCGCGGGACGGCGCGGATCGTGCAGGTACCGGGCGGCTCTTTGTTCCGGGGGCGCGGGGCGCGGGCTGGAGGCGGCGGGCGGGCGCGGGGCGCGGGGCGCGGGCTGGAGGCGGCGGGCGGGCGCGGGGCGCGGGGCGCGGGCTGGAGGCGGCGGGCGGGCGCGGGGCGCGGGGCGCGGGGCGGGGGCTGGAGGCGGCGGGCGGGCGCGGGGCGCGGGGCGCGGGCTGGAGGCGGCGGGCGGGCGCGGGGCGCGGGGCGCGGGGCGCGGGCTGGAGGCGGCGGGCGGGCGCGGGGCGCGGGGCGCGGGCTGGAGGCGGCGGGCGGGCGCGGGGCGCGGGGCGCGGGGCGGGGGCTGGAGCGGCGGGCGGGCGCGGGGCGCGGGCTGGAGGCGGCGGGCGGGCGCGGGGCGCGGGGCGCGGGGCGCGGGCTGGAGGCGGCGGGCGGGCGCGGGGCGCGGGGCGCGGGCTGGAGGCGGCGGGCGGGCGCGGGGCGCGGGGCGCGGGGCGCGGGCTGGAGGCGGCGGCGCGGGGCGCGAGTCGGGGCTCGGGCCCGACTGCGGACCTGGGTCCCGCCGCCGCCTGACACGTCCGAGGAGCGGGGTCCGAGCCCGCCCTGATTCGAAAGTCCGCGGCGGGAAGGGACTCGGCATCTCCACTCCCCTTCTCAGAGCATGGATGTGGGCTGGGACCCCCGCCCAGCACACACGCGCACACACGCGCGCACATCCCCCCAACACACACACACACACACACACGCGCGCGCACCCCGACACCCCCCCAACACACACACCCCCCAGCACGCACGCACACTCCCAGTTCACACGCCCAACACACACTCGCGCGCGCGCGAACACCCCCCAACACACACGGCCTCAACACACACGCACACACTCCCATCACACACACGCGCGCGCGCGCACACCCCCAATAGCCCCCAACACACACACACACCCACACACACACATCCAACACACGCGCGTACACACGCACACACCCAACACGCACGCAGCCCCCCTTACACACACGAACGTGCACGCACACGCACACTTTGATCTTCTGACTTCTTGTGCTTCCCCCACCCCTGGTGACATGTAAACGGTCTCCCAGGAGGTTTGGAAGACGCTGGAAATGTGACTGTGGAAGTTAGGGGCTGGCAGCCCGCCCTTCCGGGGCACCTTTGGGCATTTCTCGGTGAAGTTTCCTGTAGGCTCTTCGTCTCTGCACTGCAGGCTTTTTGGAAGCGCCGCAGTTCTGCTTCTAAAAGATACCTGCTTGTGCTCCAGATTCTTCCCTTTTGGGGACCTGGGAGGTTATATTTGCAAATCAATCAACAAGTATTAAGAAAGGCATTCCTGCGGGCTGGCTGGGAGGGACGGGGCGGTGCTTCCAGCCCGCGGGGCCGAGGAGAGATGCCTCTGTGCGCGCAGCTGCCGCCGGAATCTGGCAGGAGGCCAGGCTCCCGACCTCAGAGGCAGAGGCAGTAATATCACAAAGTAATGCTGACCTTCGAGACGAAGTGATAGCGTGGCAATAGCCCCGCCGCTCTTTGCTCGTGCTGAATGCTTTGCGTGTATTCATTCACTCTTGTTTGTTGGGTGCAGATAACAGCCTTAAAGCGACCTGGGGTAATTGCCTCACCTTACAGATGTGTGGAGGGCAGCAGATTGCAGGATCTTGGACCTCCTTTGCTCCTAGCTGCCGCTGTCTTCCAGCCTCCGGAGTGGTCAGTTTTTCAGCCGAGGCTCTCTGCAGTACAGAACGCCCTTGCATGTAAACGGTATGGTTGTAGTACTAGTGTAGCTGACTCTTAATAGAGGAGCACTGTGTAATCCTTTTGAGTGAAGCTGTTTACAGATACACCCTCGAAGCTCAAGATTGCAGGGTCAAGTATGTTCCTGTGCTGCAGGAGATGTTACTGATGGGATTTTTCAAAAAGGGCTTAGGAAGGAGGATGTAAGGCAGGAGTGAAGGGAAGTCAGGAGAGGAAACCCAAGTCTGTTGATACACCCATCTTACAGATGTGCACATTAGTTCAGAACAGCTATGACTCTGGATCGGAGCCAGTACTCTGGCACTGTATTTCTAATAGCAGCCTGGCATGAAACCACAATGTCCGATTGTCAAAAATTACTTTCCTACTTTGCTATCCAGGGCATCCTTGGCTGAGTCTTTTGTAGGACCCAGTCAGCAGAGGTTGTTGGTGACTTAGAGCGAGTCCCATTACAGTGAGTCTTCCATCTGCTGACCTGGAATAAGGGTTCTGGTTCCTTGGACTTTGTTTCACGTACAACTTCCCTTTTCAGTAAGAGTGCTAAAAAACCAACTCATCCTTGTCAGGTTTTGCAAACTCTTCTAGTTGCTGAAATAGATACGTCTACTCTCAAAACTCAGCCGCGGGGTGGCGTGGGGTAGTGCGTATTGTATGGCTTCACCTTCAGAAGGGTCTCCCAGAGAGAGCTGGTTTTCAGTCTTCACTGCTTCTGTGAGGATGTGTTCTTTCCAGAGATTCTACTTTGAAAACACCAGCACATTTAAAGTTTGCTTTGGACTGGGAGGACAGTATGGTCTGAAGGCAGGAAGACACTTGCCTTGCATGTGGCTACCCTGGATTCAGTCTCTGATATCAGATGTGGATCAGGAGTGATCCCCGAGCAGAGCCAGGGGTAACTTTGAGCGCCTTGGGGCTACCCCACCCCGTCCCAATGCCCAGTGTCGCCTGCTTCAAAATGCTCCTGAATGCTGGGATTTCTCTTAGGCTCGGAAACAGCTTTTAATTTCCTGGGGTGTTGAGTCTTCAGGTAGCAGTCTGCAGTGCATGAGCTCAGGGGAGGAAGGTGTTTCTTTCTCTCAATTACACAAGCAGCAAACCAGAATCACAGGGTTGCTGGAATCCCTTTTGTTTTGCTTGTGAGGCCTGGTGACTGCCCGCTGTCTTAGCCTGGGTAAGTGGGACCCTGCCCTGTTCATCGCGGCTGAATCTCCTTAAGAGAGGTCTTGCTTTCCAGACATGTGTGTGTGCAGGTTCTCTGGGATCCCAATGGCCCTGGCAGCCTTGCCCAGTGTCTCCTTGCTTGGTGTCTCATTGAGGAGGGAAGAAAGTGGTGAAGCCAACAGTAGCCCATCAGTGTGCCTCACAGTGTCCCAAGGAGAGGATGAGCCCTGGACATTTAAGGGTAGTTATGTTGCTTTCACAGAGAGAAATGATCTGGGCTGGAGAGATAGTACAGTGGGTGGGGCACTTGTCTTACGTGTGGCTGGCTGGCCTGGGTTCAGTTAACGGCATCCTATATGGTCTCCTGAGCACTGTCAGGAGTGATTTCTGAATGCAGAGTCAGGAGTAACTCCGGAGCATCCATGCCAGATATGGGGGGAAGAGAGAGAGAGAGAGAGAGAGAGAGAGAGAGAGAGAGAGAGAGAGAGAGAGGAGAAAGAGAAATGAGAGAGAGATTTACTTACTGATTGATTTTTGAACTACACTGGCACAGTTTAGATTCTCCTTCTAACTCAGTTCTCTTGGGTTGCTTCTGGCGGTGCCGGTATGCGGAAGGGCACATGGTGTAGTTAACTGCACCTGGGCCACACATGTGCAGAGCATATGCTCTATTTCTTTGAACCATCACCCAGTTGGAAAATGTGTTTCAAGAGTCAGCCGGTGATGAGGAAAACTCTTTCTGTGGAATACTCCCAATGGCACCAATGATGTGCTCCTTTTAGCCACAGTCACCGTTCCGTGGAAGAGTTACCTGGTCCCATCACTTCCTCTATGTTCACTTGCTGTTGGTTTCGTCCCCTTACCAGAACATTTGTCTCTTGACTAGGTGGTTCGACATGAACAGGTAGTTGTCATCTGGACCTGATCATTACCTGACTGTGCAAGTTAGGATTTTTGCCTCTATTTTCATAATTGGGCATTGAGACTCAGCAGGCTTGGGTGATTGCCTCTGTTGTGGGGCTGATTAGGACATAGGTGTGGAAGGTGCAGAGCCCGTGTCTATTGTTCGCCCATAGAAAGTGAATGTCCTCTAGGTCACTGGAAGCCTGGGCTGGAAACCTGGGACTTTTTGGCAAGTCCAGGTTCCTCCAGAATCGCTTTGCCAGCCGTGATAATGATAACCCCTTTTTATTTATTTATTTAACTTATTTTTGCTTTTTGGGTCACACCCAGCGATGCTCAGGGGTTACTCCTGGCTCTGCACTCAGGAATTACTCCTGGCGGTGCTCAGGGACCAGATGGGTTGCTGGGAATCGAACCCAGGTCGGCCGCGTGCAAGGCAAACACCCTACCTGCTGTACTATCGCTCCAACCCCGATCACCCCTTTTTAGGCTGCCTGAGAGGACTTCGGCTCCAGCTGGTGACACTTCCAGCCCCAGCTGCTTCCTTAGTGGCAGATTTGGGCCTTTCTTTTCTCTTCTTCCTTCCTCCTTCTGCTCTAATTATGGCCTGTGGAAAGCTGCCCTTCCTCTTCCTCTTCTCTGGGGAGAGATAATAGCACTCTTTCTCCCATTGCAGGCCCACCTTTGTTTCAAGACTTGGAAGGTATCTGTAGGAATCCTCTCTCCAGCTTCCCACCCCACAAACACCCTTACTGCCATAGCACCCCGCACCCCCCTTTCACTGCATCTCTGTGGTCACCTAGTACATCTTTTTAAAAACTAGGCTCGGATCACACCCAGCAGCGCCCAGAAAACTCTGTGTGGTGCTGGACATCGAACTGACTGTGTGCACGGCAAACACCCTGCCTCCTGACCGACCGGGTGCATCTTGAGTATACATTTTCTGGAACTGGTTGTGCACAGTGAAAAGCAATTCTTCAGGTTTTTGAACGCACAAAAATGAAAGCCTTGCAGCAGAGTAAGCAGGCGAAGTCCCTGGAGAGTGACTGAACCACAGACTCTGTGATAGACGCCTGAAGTTGCTTTGCTTTTCCTGTTGAGGCTGCTGTGGGGAGCTGGTTATTTCACACTGGAGGGTTCAGGAATCTGATCTCTCCCCATGAACCCTGGAACACAGCTGCAATGTGTTGCTTCGCACTCATTGTGGAGCTGAATGTACAGGGAGCAGGGGAGCAGGCCTGCATCTGGCCCCGTAAGTCACCCTGGGGCCAGCCTGGCCATTAGCCGGGGTGTCTGTGTTCTGTACACATTCCTCCCTGCTCCAGAACAAAAGGGCTCCTTTGACTTGGTCCCGGCCTTCCTCTCTGCTCGTAATCCATCACCTTTCTCAGAGCTTGCTTGAGTAGCTAACCCCTCACCACTGGTGATTTTGGACGCAGATCAAAGGTGGAGTTCAGCCAGTGTACTGGGAGGAGAAAGAATGCTGGTGGCCACAGACCTGGGGTGAAACTGCCCTTTGTTGCGACTGTCCCCTGGGTTCCCTACCACAGCCTGGAGTCGTCTCTATCTGATGGAGTGTCCAGCTCCCCTTGGATTGAATTTGATTGCATTTGCTGCTATTCTAGGTGCAGAACTTGCATAACTTCCCAGTCCTGAAAGTTCTGATTCCCCTTTGGGGATGCAGGTGTGATAAACCTGAGGACTTGGTGGATCGGTCTTGAGTTAGTTCCATACGGACGGGTGTGTTTCCAAGGGACAGCATCCATACTTGTGGCCTCTCTCCACTGGAGTGGCAGCGAGGCTGGAGGGGTGGCTGGCCTAGAGGTTTGCGGTGATTAGGAATGTAGCTTTTTCCTCCTGTGCTTGGAGGGGACTGGTATTTGTCATGTCTCAGCCTAGGAAGTAGTAGAAATTTCCCAAGTAATGGACATGTCTTCTTAGATGATTTTTGACTCTTTTTCTATTTTCAAAATATATATATATATATATATTTTTTTTTGTTCTGTTGCTTAAACTTAAACTTAAACTCTTTGTATATAAGTGCATCCAATTTCTGGCACCTTTTGATCCCCGGAGCGCAGCTCGGAGCAGCCCCAGAGCACTAAACTGGGAATGGCCCCTGAACATCCCTGGGTCTGGCTCCAAAACAAACCAAAGAATTATTTAATGTAATGTGTGCTCATTGTAAACTTGAAAGGGTAAATTTTTCTGACATTCCCACCTCAGGGAAGTCCTCGGGGTTCTGTTTTTGAGACCATATAGATAATTTTGTGTCCTGCATTTCGGCATCAGCATGGCAGGAGAAGCGTCTGCTCATCTGTAATAACGTTGCACACACACAGTGCTGCTGGCAGTGCGTTCCTGAGTGTGTGGACCAGTGGTGATGCACGTGAGAGGCCGTGTCCTCCGAACACGCTCGCCTCTGTGCGTTCTGGCTCAGAGATCACTGGGCAAGATCCAGGCTCGTCATGTCCTGGAAGTTACTTATGAGATGGTTCAAGATCAAAGAACACAAGCTTCTTTATTTTGATTATTGTGGTAACATTTGTGTAACCTCAAATTGATCATTGTAAGCATGTACAGT